>NC_064624.1:18779375-19500000 GCF_023898315.1 Schistocerca nitens | reverse complement strand
ACTCACTCCGATAAGGGGCTCTACCCACAGGCGCCACCCAGCCACAGCAAAGACCACCTGGCATGATGGCCGTTGCTGGGAGTCCTGATGCCCCAGGAAGACAGGCATCTACTCCTTGGCATATGTGGGGAGTTTACAGCTGAGGCATTAGCAGTGTGATCCCTGTGTTGTCAGGGAACTACCACCAAATGGGTACATGGGTCCATAACTCTTTTAGCCCATAAATCTCAGGCAACTGTAGCTGCACTGTGAGCAGCAGCACAACTGCATGATGGGAGTGATGACAGGGCCGGGCAGGGGTAACAAGGCAGCAAGGGTAGGTGGTGGTGGTGGTGGTGGTGGTGGTGGTGGTGGTGGTGGTGGGAGGATGTATGGGACAGGTCTTGCATCTAGGTCTATTAGAGGGGAGGTAACGGGTTGGGAGCAGGGGTTGTGTAGGGATGGACAAGTAGATTATGTAGGTTTTGTGAAGGGTGGAATACCGCCGTAGGAGATGTGGGAAGGATAGTGGGCAGAACATTTCTCACTTCAAGGCACCATGAGAGGTACTGAAAACCCTGGTGGAGAATGTAATTCAGTTGCTCCAGTCCTGGGTGGTACTGTGTTACAAGGGAAGTGCTCCTGTATAGCCAGAAAATGGGAGAATGGAAAGATAAAGCATGAGAGAGTTGTTTTTGTACAAGATTGGGAGAATAACTATGATCAGTGAAGACTTCAGTGGGACCTTTAGTATATTTTACAGACTATAAGGTGCTACGGGCTATGAGGCACACTTCCATTTTTAATACAATTTTTAATGTTACATTGCAAAGCCAGGCTAAAAAATCTTTGTGTATAAAACTGAACTCACTAAAGACCCCTGAATATCGAAACTAAACTTTCCCTTTTCCTTCATGACCACTGTCTTCTTCATGTAAGAGCTGGTCTTCACTGCCTGCCAGATCATTAGTTCTGCTGCAATTCTTGAATGATTGACCATAATATCTTTTCTCTCCTCTTGCGGGTCAGGGGTAAGAATAGGGCAGAGGTATTCCTGCCTGTCGTAAGAGGCGACTAAAAGGAGTCCCTCCCCCTCAAGGGGGTAGTTTGCGCCTGCGCCCGGCGACGGACGGTTTAATGACTTACATTTGTGGTCATTTTGGTTTTTCGCTCCTTCTGGTTTTTCGCTCCTTCTGGTTTTTCGCTCCTTCTGGTTTTTCGCTCCTTCTGGTTTTTCGCTCCTTCTGGTTTCTTTCTTCCTTTGTTTCCTTTCTTTGTACTTCTCCCTCTCTTACTGTCTTCCTTACTTTTTTCCTCGCCGCCGTCTCCCTCGCCGCCGTCTCCCTCGCCGCCGTCTCCCTCGCCGCCGTCTCCCTCGCCGCCGTCTCCCTCGCCGCCGTCTCCCTCGCCGCCCTCCAGTAAATGAAGCTACGCCCATGCGATCATATTGACTTGGCACACTATGCCTCTGTGCGTTTTGACCTACCACCTGTGACAGGTATTCTGGCTCATGGAGGGGTTATATTGCAAGTCCTGGGTGATATTTACTACGATCCCATCACATTGCACGCCGACCTGCAGGCAGTTGCCGTCTGAATTACTCTCCCCACTTTTACATTTTACATTTGTACCGTTTACACTCCATCGTCGTCTAATGTTACTAGAGCAGACATGATGCAAATTATTGCTCAGCTA
Source organism: Schistocerca nitens (assembly GCF_023898315.1). Lineage (NCBI taxonomy): Eukaryota > Metazoa > Arthropoda > Insecta > Orthoptera > Acrididae > Schistocerca > Schistocerca nitens. The sequence goes on along the minus strand of NC_064624.1, from coordinate 19,498,326 downwards.
CCTGCACCATTTTTGTTGACTTGAGACTTCAATGCCCACCATCCCTTTTGGGGCTCTCCAGCCTCCTGCCTGAGAGGCTCCCTGTGAGCAGACCTTTTCAACCACCTCAATCTTGTCTGCCTCAATACTGGCGCCCCTACTTTTCTTTAGGACACAACTCTCACCTATTCCCATTTAGATCTTTCTATATGTACTACCCAACTTGCATGCCAGTTTGAGTGGTACGCACTTTCTGATACGTATTCGAGCAACCACTTCCCTTGTGTTATCCATCTCCTGCATCATACCCCATCTCCATGCTCAACTAGTTGGAACGTTTCCAAAGCAGCCTGGGGGCTCTTCTATTCCAGGGCGACTTTTCAGGATCAAATCTTCGCAAGCTGCAATAGTCAGGTTGCACACCTCAAGAAAGTCATTCTTACTGCTGCTGAATATTCCATCCCTCATACTACTTCTGCACGTCGCGTACCAGTCCCCTGGTGGACCGCAGCATGTAGAGATGCTGTACGTGCTCGTCGACGTGCTTTATGCACCTTTAAACACCAGCCTACCATGGCGAATTGTATTAATTATAAACGATTATGTGCCCAGTGTCGTCTTGTTATTAAAAAAAAACAAGAAAGCCAGCTGGGCTGCTTTCACAAGCACCTTCAACAGTTTTACTCCTCCGGTTGTCTGGGGTAGCCTGCGCTGACTATGTGGCACTAAGGTCCACTCGCCAGTTTCTGGCTTGACAGTTGTGAATGACGTCCTTGTGGCCCCTGAGGATGTCTCCAATGCCTTCGGCCGATTTTTCGCAGAGGTTTCGAGCTCCACTCATTACCACCCTGCCTTCCTCCCACGAAAACAGGGAGAGGAGGCAAGGCCACCTAACTTCCGCTTCTCGAATCATGAAAGTTATAATGCCCCATTCACCATGTGGGAATTCGAAAATGCACTTGCCCGGTCACTGTCCGCTACGGGGCCTGATTCTATTTATATTCATATTCAGATGCTGAAGAACCTTTCTCCTGCGGGTAAAGGTTTTCTTCTTCATACTTATAATCGCATCTGGATTGAGGGTCATGTTCCCACATGCTGGCGCAATTCTATTGTGTTATTGACCCATTTCCCTTACCAGCTGTGTATGTAAGGTCATGGAACGAATGGTTAACTCTCGTTTGGTTTGGCTGCTCGAATCTCGACGCCTACTTACCAATGTACAATGTGGATTTCGTAGGCGCTGCTCTGCTGTTGACCACATGGTTACCTTGTCGACCTTCATTATAAATAAATTCTTGTGGAAGCGCCAGACCGTGGCTGTGTTCTTTGATTTGGAGAAGGCTTAAGACACCTGCTGGAGGGCGGGCATTCTCTGCACCATGCATACATTGGGCTTCGGGTCGCCTCGCTCTTTTTATTCGTGCCCTTTTAATGGATCAACAGGGCAGGGTACGTGTGGGTTCTGTCCTGTCCGACGCCTTTCGCCAGGAGAATGGGGTGCCACAGGGCTGAGTTTTGAGTGTCGCTCTCTTCGCCATAGCGATCAATCCAATAATGGATTGCCTCCCAGCTGATGTATCAGGCTCCCTTTTCGTGGACGATTTTACCATCAATTGCAGCACGCAGTGTACATGTTTCCTGGAGCGCTGTCTTCAGTGTTATCTTGACTGTCTTTACTGCTCGAGTGTCGCCAATGGCTTCCGTTTTTCTGCCGAGAAGACGGTATGTATTAACCTCTGGCACTACAAAGAGTTTCTCCCACCGTCCTTACATCTGGGTCCCGTTGCTCTCCCATTCGTGGAGACGACAAAATTTTTAGGTCTTACATTTGACAGGAAACTTAGCTGGTGTCCACATGTTATATTTGGCTGCTCGTTGTACCCGTTCTCTAAATGTCCTCTGTGTTCTCAGCGTGGGGAGTGGATCGAACCATCGTACTTAGCCTGGGTCGATCGTCAGCTCAAAGCTGGATTATGGGAGCTTTGTATACTCCTCTGCACGGCCATCCATCTTACGCCACCTCAACTCTATACAACATCGGGGGTTACACTTGCGATTCGAGTGTTCTATACTAACCCCATCAAGAGTCTACATGCTGAAGCCAGTGAATTGCCACGAACCTACCAGCGTGATATACTGCTTTGTCGGTATGCGTGTCGGCTATTGTCAATGCCCGACCACCTGTCTTAGCCTTCTTTTTTTGATGACTGTCTTGACTGTCAATACAGGTTGTATGTATCTGCCCTGCTACCCCCTGGAGTTCGCTTTCGTCGCCTCCTTCAGCACCTTGATTTTTCACTCCCTGCAACCTTTAGAGTGGGTGAGAGCCAAACGCCACCTTGGCTCCAGGCTCAAGTTCTCGTTCACCTTGACCTCAGCTCACTCCCAAAGGGGGTTACCCCAGCTTCGGTATACCACTCCCGGTTTGTTGAACTTCGTTTGAAGTTCATTAATACGGTCTTCATTTATACAGATGGCTCTAAGACCAATGACGGTGTTTGGTGTTTTTTTATTGTCGGGGCACACAGTTTCAAATACTGGCTCTGTGGCCATTGTTCGGTCTTCACAGCTGAGCTATTTGCCCTCTATCAGGCTGTTCTTTACATCCCAGCCACTGGCATTCTGCTTATTCTTTACATCCCAGCCACTGACATTCTGCTTATTCTTTACATCCCAGCCATTGACATTCTGCTTATGTCATCTGCTCTGATTCCCTGAGTGCCATCCAGAGCCTGTTATCCGTATACATTTCACCCTTTCGTGCACCAGATCAAACACTCTCTTCAGCAGCTGGCGGACGACGGTTCTCCGGTTACCTTTATGTGGGTTCCTGGCCATGTCGGTATCCCTGGGAACAAAACTGCAGATGCCACAGCCAAGGCTGCGGTCCTCCAGCCTCGGACAGCTTCTTGTTGTGTGCCTCATCTGATTTTAGCAGGGTCATTTGTCAGCGCATTTTATCGCTGTGGCATGCCGATTGGGCTACACTTACTGAAAACAAGCTTAGGGCCTTGAAACCTCTCCCCACGCCTTGGACGACCTCTTCACGCCCTTCTCGGTGGGAGGAGGTCGTTTTGGCCCAGTTACGAATTGGACACTGCCGGTTCAGCTATTGCCATCTGCTGTCTGCTGCGCCGGCGCCGTTCTACGCATGGGGGCAATTGCTGACGGTATGCCACATTTTAACGTCCTGTCCGAATTTTAATACACTGCGCATTGATCTTGGCCTGCCATGTACTCTGGATGCCATTTTAGCAGATGACCCGGGAGCAGCTGCTCGCATTCTTCATTTTATCCTCTTGACAAACCTGTCTAAGGACATTTGTTTATGCTGTTTTCTTTTAATCCCTTGCCTGTTAATGTGCGTTTTGTTGTGTTGTCCTTTTTAGTTTCTGTTTTAACCTTGCGCCTCGCAGTGCATTCATAACTTGGTCTGGGCGCTAATGACCACTGTAGTTGTGCGCCCTAAAACCACAAAACAACTTTTCTTACTCTAGTCCATGACTGTCTTTTCCACTGACACACCTGTCTGATTGTAGGTCCTTTCAGTGCTCTCTGGTGTGAGTCCTTGTTGGGACTTCGAACACCCTCTGTAAATGGACATTCATGCCCCCCTACGACTTCAGTTGACCTTCAAAGACCTTACTGTTACACATCATTGGATTCATCTCTGTATCTGCTATCAGAAAATATGTAAAAAACTATAGCATCCCATTTAAAAAAACAGTTGACCTTTATAACTCTGAAGCAACAAAAAAAGCCAATGTCATATTATGGTCCCCCTATATCATGCTACTTTTCTCCCACAAACTTCTCAACTCGTATCATACTTTCAGAATTATTCTTGGTGGCAATAGTTGGTGACTCACTCTGTATGCTGCACACCATCAGAAAATAAATATGTTGAATTAATTTTTGTCACTCCATAAAACCTTAGACTTTCTCTTTGGCATTCAAAGTTTGGGGTTTCCTTGCGAACTCTATCCTGTTAATATTTTTTAATTTGAGTGGGTTTGTCATTCATCATGTAAATCACCTGTTATTAAGTGACTTTGAACAGAAGAATTGCGTTGGCTCAGTCCACTATGTTGCTGCAGATCATCCCTGATTTGTTCAGATGTTTCTCTTGGAGCAGCAGCTGATTGCTTACAGATCTTTTGCCCTTCATCCTCGCTCCTCAAGGATGACTAGACCTTGGCTTATTGGTTACTGTTATTTCGTGTTCTTGCTGTTGACTGTGCACACTTGTTAGTGGTTATGATATGCCCTAGTCCCTAGCAGTGCTAGACGGCTACCTCCCAATCTTGAAGACATGCAAAACAGCTTGTCTCACATCAAGCAAGTATTCTGTTTTGCTATACTTCTAGTTCTCTACAAGTAAACAATCACTGAGTGAATATGAGAGTAACAGTAGTTAATGAATACCATTCCATCAAGGCAAGTTACATACTTTTGAGCTAAAGGCATATATACTTATATTGTTGTTGTATGGTCTTGCTCGTTCACAAGATATGTAACCACAGCAGCATGAAGCACTTTGAGTGTTGCTCTTTTGTGACTGCATGCAAGCAGTACTGACAGCATAACATCACAACTCCAAAATATTTTTGAGCACTGCTGTAGCCTAACAAAACAATCCAAGTACTGTTATCTGCATATTTGCAGAGACACTCTGACCTCCTTGCTGTAATTTGTTTACAGTACATATAAAATAGCTATGCTTTACTGGAAAGGTACTACAAATGTGGAAAAAACACGTTTTTAGTGTTGCTGCAGAGTTCTTCTTTTCAGTATGCTTTGTCAATTTTGTCTCCAGTTACTTTCCTACATATTTATCTATACTTATGTATTGTTTCTGAATTTAAATCTTTGTACTGGTTTTCTGTTTCCTAATTTTTTCTTTCTTCGTAATTTTCACTATCTTTGTTGATTCTAAAATTAGTGTTGGTGATGCAGATGTGTATTCTGGCCAAATGACTGCCTTGCAAGTCAGAGGTTCTGCAATTTTGGAGAATGAATTTTTACTATAAACATCTTCTGTCAATTGAAATGCGAAGTCCATCTTCCATAGTCTTCCTCTTGTGGCTCCATTTTCCCCACCATTTGGCTTCATGACTTCTCACAGATCCTTAAATTTCCTGATACTCCCATACTACTGTTACCCACTAATGCTTCTTATCAGAGGAGATGAGTAGTCATGCTTTTCCTACTGTTTTTCTTTGTCTGTTTTGTGCTTTCTCTACACAGTCAGTATGGCTAAATTATCTAGAGAAGACAATTTTGACATCCATTTTATAACCAAGTGGTATTAAACTTCTGGTATTAGATTCTGACAACTGCTCCATCTGTTCAATGTCCACTTTCCTAGTATGGTCTGAAAGAAGAATGGAGTTAGTCCATTGCCCTGGCTAAAGTCTGTTCTTATCTCAAATGTGCCTGAAGTTCTTTTAAACAGACTTGTGTTGCCTCCTGTATTTCAGATTCTTTAGGAATTCTGACTAAAAGCAGTCTTGCTTTATAGTTGTAAGCCTTTTAAAATTTTACAGATGTATTCCAATAGTATTTTGCCCCTTTAGTCCTTCATCAATTTGCCTTTCACAGCACCATTCTGTCCTAAGCCATCTCTGATATATCTTGTATTTTAGAATTTCTTCTTCTGTTTTCTTCTTGAGCTTTTCATGGAATTTCTTTCAATCTTCTGTGAACTTGGTCATCAGTTATTCTAGGCCAGCAATTTTACTTTTATTATTCAGTGGTAATGGTCAGTTGCAACAGGTATGTATGTCTGACTCAGAAATTCATCATCTTTTTGGAATTGTGCTTTGTTATTGGCACATACGCTATTTGATATTCTCAAATCATATTGTTGACCTCATTTTTTTTTAGTCGTGTATGGGGTGGGGGTAGTTATCTGCCAACAATTTAGCTACATGTCTGTTTCTTAACATTTTCCTTTTTTCTTACATCCACAGTCAGGCAGACATTTATAAATAGAAACATTTTCTCACTGGAGTGTTAGAGAATGTATTTATTCAAAATTGTTAATTTGGCAGTTGTACAATTCTCAAGTGGTAGCTCAGTGTGACACCTGAACGCTTCATAATTCCTTTTGAGGTAATACTTCCCTTGTGTTAACAATGTTTACAAATTCCATATTTATCACAAGACAGGAGTCTTCGTAATCTGTATGCCTAGACAATGGTAGTACTTTATGTACTAATTTGTCAGTAATGTCATACTGCACATCTTAATATTCACTCCCCAAGCACTAGGCATGGCATTTAATGACTTTGACTTAGTTCATAGTAAGTTGTCACTTGAGAATGGCATAAGTCAAAATTCCAGTTGTGAATAAATACATTTAATAGCAGTTTGGGCAGAAAATGTTATCTCCATTGTGCACCAGTCTGAGGATAAAAATTTAATAAAATTCTTAAATTTTCCTCTGGCACTTCATCAGATGCTTCTCAACATTGTTCTCAGGACTGTTTTCCTTTCTGCAATGTTCTTGTTATCCTGATCTATTGGTGCATCAATATTGAATTATTGCAGGGAGAGAGTCTTACTAGAGGTAATAAAAAAATTTAGTACTGATTGCAACATTGATTTGCCATTTATGAATGAATGCAGAGACTAGTTCTGGAGTTCTGTGAATTTCTTCCCTGTGTTCTCTGAAAAATCTACAATTCTCTGAATGTGGTATTCTTTCTGTGAATGTGCTATTTTGTAATGCCAATTATAACTAGTCCATTTACAATGTCTGACAGTATTTTGAGTTTGCCAATATTTATTAATGTTTGTATATTCAATGGTCCAAGCCTGTATATAGTTCTGGGTGTCATCTTGCAGTTGGGTTCAGAAGTCACTCCTCACATCAGTAAGTTGGTCTGGGCTGCTCAGAACACAAAGGCCCAAATGTCACTTATGATGATCAATTCATTTGTCAGTGAATGGCAGTTTTCATAATGGAAACAAGTGAAAGAAAATTTTAAATGCGGTGTAAGTGCGTGACAGATTAAAGATGTTTTTGGTCACTTTTCTTCGTGAAGTGTCTATTAGGAAGTATGGCTGCAACCAAATTATGGGTTTGTGTAGTTATTTACAGTACTGAAGACAAAGTGAGGAAATTGATAGTGAATTATTACTAACATTGTTTTTCATTAACTGCAAAAGTTTATCATGTTCTCTTCAATGATATTTTCAAGCCTCACTTAGAGCATTTTGTGGGCCAATCACATGTTGATGGGTGTTAATAGAATTCTATTTATTTACTGTCTCATCAGTTGTAAATCACAGGCCATTTTTCAAATATTTCAGGTGGAAACCTCAACAAGATACACATATGATAGTGCAAGGTAAGAACTTTTTAAGAAATACAAATTTATTAATTGTGAGTGTTCTTCAGATATAAAATGCACTACTGTAATTATTCAGTATTACCAATAAGCAACAACATTGCAAGGCAGCATGGGCAATAATGCTATTCTCTGAAACAACAATTATGTGACTGTTCCTAGATAGAGCAAACATCTAATATCCATACAGGAAAATAAAAATTCAGGTCGAATGTCAGCAGCTGTATTGTGCTTAGTGCAGAACATCACATGAATATAACTGAAATTCAACATATTCATCTTGATGGGCACAAGCTAATGTCATATTGCAGAAGAACAAAAAGACGGGGTGAGTGGCTATATATCCAAAAATTTGAGCTGTTTTCCTGCCTTTCAGGTTAATGAATATAGTGTTGAACAGGTGTTTCAGTGCAGTGCCACAGTGGTGCTCAGGAAACACACAAGTTTGTAGTGGTGATAGTTTATGGGCGACCATCAGTAAGAACCATAAGTAGCTGGTGCCAGTTTCAATGAGGTTTTGAAGACTTAACTGATGAATCCTCATTCTCTTTGCTTCTCCTCTGTCCTGGTGTGTTCCTGAAGGCTGGCCCATTCATTACACACATTACAGGTGACAGGGTAATGCATAATTCCTAGCTCCGGGTCAACGGTAGGGTTCACACATAACCTCTGATACCGGCCAGGCCCAGAGAGGGGTGACTGTTACTTTCCCAAATGCCAGTTGGTCCCTGTCAGGAGTTAGGGAGGTGTGAACAGTCATTTACGGTGGGTGAATCCTCCCTCTGAGGGGGCACCCAATTGGAAGGAGCATGCCATTGGAGATGTTGGCAATCATGGGGATTTTTGTAGTGGCTCAATCAACGTCTTAGGGTGTCTACTAAACATAAACAGAATGAGGCTAAAGATTTCAAGGCCGTCCCAGCTGCACATCAGTTCCTCATGGTATCACGTACCGGAGGTGGTCAGACCTTTGCTATGGTTAATGCATGCATTATTCTGAAAGGTGTTGTTGCAGTTGCAGACTCTGTGAAATTCTTTTGTCGTTTATGTAATACAACTTTGCTTCTGAAGACGTATTGTGATTTTCAAGCCCAACAACTGCTTACAGCAGCACTCCTCCAGAGTTATCCTGTTAGTGTTGAGGACCATCGTTCACTGAATTCTTCCCATGGTGTTCTTTACATTCTGATGCTAGATGGCCTCACCGAGGGAGAAATCCACACTTCCCTCTAATCATGGCATCACTATGGCCCATTGAGTAATGAAAAAGATGGATGCAAACTTCATGCCCACATGCACTCTCTTTCTACCGTTTGCCCAAGTAGTGTTTACTTCAAAGATTAAGGCAGGCTATGAAGTCGTCATGATCCAACCATACATTCCAAACCAGATGGGTTCCTGCTAGTGTCAACATCATAATAAAACACGTATCCTGTCAAAACATGGCCAAACATGTTACTCTTGGCAGAGATGCTCACGTGGGCAGCTGTTTGCCTCCTCTGTGCTGTATCAGTTGTAATCCCATGAATGTACCAAGTGTCTTAATGAACGAGCCATCCAGGTGATCTGAGTGAAGGACATCAAACCCCACCTTGTCACTTGCAGTTGTCAGCTAGTCAAAACCCGTGCATTTGACCATCTGGCATTTACAGTTCTGTTTTTGCTATGCCTTACATAAGAGAGCATGCCCACCCAGATTTGCAACCTCAAGTGAAGTGTTGCAATAGTAAAATCACCCAGGTCACAGTAGCATCCCCATCTCCTCCTACAGCTGTGCAACAAGCCATCAAATCTTTGCCCCTGGTGGCAAAATCACCTGCTACACAACTGTCAGGCTGGAAGGACAAAAGCAATACTCCCACAAAGACTTTCTACAGCTAAAAAGTCTTCTACAAAATCAAACAAAAACAAATGGTCTTATTCTTCCCTGACTTGGAGATCCTCTTCAGTGGTGTTGGCACATATACCCTCACCCGGCTGACCTCCATTTTGTTGGTGCCCACTGCCTACCAATTTTCTGCCATGGAATTGACAGGGTGACCCAGGGAGAATGCCAATATGTTTGTAGATTTCATAGAACAGGATTCTGCAACCTCTGGCCCCTGTGGCAATGAATTTTTGAAGGCTGGCACTCAGCAGCCACCAAGTTCTTCAATGGAACATTGGTGACATTAGATCCAACAAGGAGGAATTACAGCTGCTGTTGGAATTGCAGTGTCCGCTTGTTTTCTGCTTCCAAGAAAATTGTAGTCACAACCCTTTGACCTCTCAAGTTTCCTTCTGGTCCTCTGTGACCTTTCCCCCAAGGGCAGCATTTCACCTCACGTGGGAGCCATGCTGGTCATCCATCTCACTGAACACTCGTTGGCTAGCTGTTGCAGTCTGCATTTTCCTTCCTCATTTCACCTTTTCTCTTTGTAACATCTACACCCCTCTGTCATTTGCTGCTACCGTCGGACTTACTCCAGCTCATTGTTCAGCTCCCTCATTCCTTTTTGTTGCTTGGCGGTTTTAATGCCCACCATCTGCTTTGGGGCTCGTGGAGAGCCTGTCCATGAGCTTCCGTCTTAGCTGACCTGAATCATCTCTCTTACCAGATTCCATGCACGTTTATCATCATTTGGACCTCTTGTTCTGCACTGTCCAGCTCACCCATCGTCTTGAATGGCCCATTCTCTCTGACACATACTCAAGTGATGACTTTGTGTCCTATCCATTCGCTGACTCCTATCCCACCTTAGTGCACATCCAATTGGCAGCTTTCTAAGGCTCACTGGAGGTGTTAGTCCTTCTTCACGACCGTTACACAGCTGTGATAACCTGGTAAAGTATATTCCAAACGTTATCCTTACTGCTGCAGAATGTTCCATACTGTAGCATGTTGTGGTCCCTGGTGGACTGAGGCATGCAGCGATGTGATTTGCTTGTGGAGATGTGCTCTCCACATTTTGAATCATCATCCTGATACATCTGCTGGAGGGCTGATATCCTCTGTAGTCTCTACATGTGGAGTTTCAGAGGCTATCTGCCCCATTTACTCGAGGAAGTATTGAAATACAGTTTTTCTCAAGGTTTGTATGGTTTGGCTTTCACACATTTATCGAGGAAAATGGGATGCCTGAATGCTCATACTCAGTATCATCATCTTTGCTATCCCCATTAACTATATTATGGACTCTCCTACCAAGCATCTCAGCTCCCTTTACGTCAAGGATTTTGCAATCTGTTGCAGTTCTGCATCAACTTGTCTCCTTGAGTGCCGTCTTCACCATTGTTCCTATCGTCTTTTCTCTTGAAGCATGTGCAGTAGCTTTCACTTTTCCACTGCCAAAACCTTTTGTATGAATATTTGGCGGCGGAATGAGTTTCTTACACCATCTTAACGTCTTGCGTCTTTCGTTCTTGCATTTGCTGAAACTAGAAAATTTTTGGGGCTTATGTTTGATAGGAAACTTCCTTGGTCCACCCATGTAATCTTACGTGGCTGTACATAGTACCCAGTTCCTCAGTGTCCTACATCTCCTAAGTGATAATTCCATGGGAGCGGATCAGACCACCCTCCTCGATTTTTAAATCCCATGTCCATTCATGACTAGACTGTGGGTGTTCAGTTAATTCCTCTGCACCCATGTCCATCATATGCTGTCTTAACACACTCCCCATCATGGAATAAGTTTCGCCACTGGCGGCTTTTTCACCAGCACAGTTGAGTCTATGCAGAAGATGCTGAATTACTAGTCATACTGGCATGATGTCCTCCTCAGTGGATAGTCATGCCATTTCTCTCTCACCTGGCCACTCATTCAATTCCCTCTTATCGACCACTCCCTTGCCTGCCAGTATGGGGCATGCCATTCTTCTGTTACCTCCCAGACTTCACTTTTGGCTTGTGCTTTGGCAGCTTAACTTCACAGTAACTGCCACATTTCTGATGGTTGTGAACCTTTCGCCACTTTGGCTTCATTTAGAAGCCAATGTTCATTGTGGACTTCATTTTCTTAACTTTTGTAAGCAGGACCCACTGAAGGAAAAAATGCATCAATAGTATGGACTAATCTGCCGTCAATGTACAAAATTCGTTGCAGTATTATCCCACATCATTCCAATTCTGCTTTGAAATGCCTATCGTAAAATTCGCTTCCATTATATGCCTCAAGGTTGTTGGGCAGTCGATTTAATCCTGTCTGCAACAATTGTTCAGAAACCTCTCAAACCTCCTTCCCCGTCTTTACTTGCAAAGGTAAGGCCCAAGCGAAATTGGAATGTGTGTCTGTGAAAGTGAGAATATAATTCAAGCCATTATTTGATTATTAGTCGTCTTGCGTATCTAAGAGATCAGCCTGACATGCATAATCCATTCCTTGTATTATCAGAAATATTCTGCATGCATGTCTGTAAAGCTCATGAACAACTCTATCCACAATTACTTGACAATGCATATTTTTCTAAGCTCAGGTAAGATCGATAATACTTTGTTCATGTGGTCTGCATTCTCTTCACCAGCGGAAGCTGTAAGCAGTTGTAATCGATTAATAATTTCATTTGGTTATCATATATACTAGAGAAGTAGATTGTTTAGTCACGCATAATATTTGACCACATGTTACTATAGTTTCAGGGTATATTTCTTAACATTTGACATTTTCAAAATTATTAACTGTGGCAGCCTAGGCAATCTTTCAAATTCCTTGTTCCCTATTCTTATTGCCTTCTTGGTTGAACATATTGAGTGCTTACCTAACAAATATGGTTTTACCCTGATGACCTCATATGTTGTCTTAACTCAGCATTCCTCCTCCTCCTCCTCCTCCTCCTCCTGCTCTTATCCATAGTCGGTGACAGCTCTTTCAGCCTGTCAGTTACTGCCTTAAATGTTACTGAGAGATGCTGGTCTCGTTGGAGTTGACCTGACTTTCACAAAACTAACTTCCGTCAAATTGCTTTCTGCACCTCAGTTTTTAACATTATGCTTTTTCGACAACATGCTGCTGTATACTAAGCCATTTTTGAGACAGTTAACAAATTACGTATACTTTGGGACAATCGGTGGTGATTGGGCATTAAGTGCCTTAGCTATCACATTGTTGTTCAACACATACGTTAGTTTTCCATTGACGTCTGTAATTTCTTATTGACACACAGTTCACATTGCTGTATTCGAGCATTCAACACCTCAGCATACATAGCACCTCCCTTGACAACATCTTCAGTTCCATTAGTGTTGATTGCTTCCATTTTTTTGTCAAATGCTTGTGCTTTGCGTCCTCTGAATGAATGTGCAACATGTGCGCAAATTTGTTCATAGTGTACAATATACTGACAGGTGCATTTTGGTGCATTGCCTTTTTGAAGAATTTTATTGAAGTTTTGTTTCTATTGACCCTCATTCAGCTCAGTAGCTTTATCCATAACCAGCAAGCTATACTGAGAGTTGCTCCAGCAATCTTCACATATAACGAATTCATTGAGTCACATGTCAGTTCCTACACGTGCTTAGAAAATGTGCTTTAAATTCAGATTGTGCTGTTTGGAAGCTATAATGTTTGTGTATCCCAGACCAACAGCTTTGGAATGCTTAAGTATGTCTCACTGAAATATATTGACTTGCATGTGGGGAGCAAAGCAGAAATATCTGCAGATATCCTGATTTTCCATTGAGTTGTTGCCAAATAAGAACGTGCAGTTTGGTTTTATGTTTTCAGGTTGTGGAATATCACTGCTTTTTCTGGCTGTCTAGTATGTTACTCCCTTAACTCCACACACAATCTCCTGCAGTAGCTGTAGCTGACATTTTTACTGAAACAGAATTTTTGAAAAACATACATATGCTCTAAGTGGACTCCCACAGGATATGTCAACAGTATTAAAACTAGATTATTTTCGACAGCACCAAGCCCCAATAACCAAAGCACTTCTATCAGGAAGTAATGATCCATTCATCTTGTTCTTCTGGTTACTACCTTCTTCACTGCAGGAGACTGTTTTGTCCACTTGGTTATGGTGGTAACTGTTTATTTACATTGAAATAGAGGAGTTTTATAAACTCTTACTTACAGCTGTGTTCATAAACAAACTTCAATAAGATCGTAATGCAGTGCCAACATCTGGTAATGTTGAATCATACATTTCCACTTCCATCAATGCACAGAATGCATCATGGAGTCGAGCTATAGTAGTTTCCAATGAGTGTCAAGTTTGGCAAGCTATCGACAGTAGATTACTGCACAATGTGCCGTAGAATTGGAGGATATGTGACTGCCATCTTTGCCAGCACTCTAGCTCATCCTGTACTGCATTTCATTAGAATGTTAAAAATCTGCTCCTGTAGATCTGTGCTCCCTCTGTTGTTAAATATTTTAGCTACAGAGAATCACCTGGTAACATTGAGGGAGAGCAAACTTTTCTGTGGAACAAGGCTGAAATCTGCTTTGACACACTGCATGGTCAATGTCATTCATCCAAGGAGAATATTACTTTGTCATCACTAAATTGATGATTTTCAAGTACTGTCACTTGGAACTCCCTATTCGTTATTACATTAACACTGACATGATGACACTCACTGGTATTCAATCAGTAGGTTTGATTGAACAGCATTATGTTGACACCAGATTACTGCTGCTGCAACGTCTTCACATTTCCTGCAAGGAAAGCACATAGTGTTAGTTAGAATCTTATTTGCAAGTTTTCTCTAGTCATCAGCATTAACACTTAAACTGGCTCACAACAGGGACTTTTGATGCATGACTTGACATCCTTATGCATTGTTGTTTGTCACAAGTGAGCAAATTATTTATCAATTGCTGTAAGTAAATTTTCGCGACATGGCCTACTATTATAGTTACAATTTTATTATTATTATTTAGCTTCAAACCAGTATTTTGTGCACATTCGTGTTTTATCACACACATTTATATGCTTTATTAACTGTGTAGTGCATAGAACCAGTGTCTGCATTGCATCACTCATTTGTTTTGTGTTACTTGCAGTACTTAAATCGCCCAATCCAGTGGTATCTCTCCCCCCTGTGGGTACGGGGGCTAGAATAGGCCCGAGGTATTCCTGCCTGTCGTAAGAGGTGACTAAAAGGAATTTCACACATTTCAGCCTTTATGTGATGGTCCCCTGTAGGGTTTGACCTCCATTCTTCAAAGTTTTCCCGAAGAGTGAGCCAATTGGGGAAGGGTGCCTTAAAAGTTGCAGCATTTCCATCGTGCATTGAGATCTTCATCTCACTGTCTCGTTGTTGCATTGCAATCCCGCCCATTCTCCATCTCTTGGTTGAGGACACCTTCCTGGGTGCGTTTTCCACCATGCTGTACGCAGTGTCGATTTCTTTGTCGACGATGACCATGGACTTCTTTGCACCTGATATGCAGCATGGTAGCCAATCCGTTGTGGTGGTGCCGCCATGTACCTACGCCAGTAACTCCCCACGTATGCCAAGGGGTAGATGCCCATCCCCCTGGGGCATTGGGACTCCCGGCAATGACCATCCTGCCAGGTGTCCTTTTCTGTGGCTGGGTGGCGCCCGTGGGGTGGGCCCCTGGTCGGAGTGGGTGATATCAGGGCAGATGACATGTGATGAAGCGTAGTCCATCATCTCTTGCTGGTGGTGAAACACCAGCCATCTCTAAGCGATCATGAGCTCAATTCAGTGCACAGAAGTAAGACCCCAAATTGTTCCCCTCCCTGGTGTGGTATGAAGCCCTATATCCCTCCCCGATGTGATGCTTTAAGTGCTGGAAGTTCGGCCATGTCTTCCCGCTGTACTTCCCATGTCACATGCCAAGATTGCGGACACCCATCACATCCCCCAATACTCCATGTGCCCCACCTCCCATCTGTGTCAACTACGGAGAGCACCATTCGCTTTGCTTGCCTACTGCAGGATTCTCCAGAAAGGAAGGAAATTCATGGAGTAAAAGACCCTGGCTAGACTGACCTACACTCAAGCTAAGAGAAAATTTGAACACCTGCATCCTGTGCATATGACATCGTCTTATTCCACCGCAAGAACAGTTCTGGCACCATCAGCTCCACCAACCCGGGTCACCTCTCAGAGCTGTAAGACTACACTTGCCCCCTTGATTACAGGAGCATTTCCCTCCCTGTTGCTCCTGCACCACCAACTTCAGGAGCAGCACCCCCCCCCCCCCAACCATCAGGGATGTTTGTCCCCACTTCTAAGCCAGAGAAGCGTAAGTCTTCTTTGGCTTCTCTCGATAGGAAGGGGTCCCTTGGGTGACTCCCTTCCCAGGTTTCTTCTAGTGGGAAAGAAGACACCCGTTCGTGGCTGAAGAGCCCAAAAGCAGCTGGTTGTAGGGCTTCATGCTCGTCCTCAGTCCCAGAGACTGAGCCAGTGAAGTCCTCCAAACCAGGGAAACCCAAGGAGCAGCGAGAGAAATCCAAAAAGAAAAACCCCTACAAGCACTGCGGCTGAGAATGGGCTGCAAATTTTGGCGTCCGCTGAGGACCTAGATCTTGCCAGACCTTCAGACACAATGGATATAGACTGCTCAGGCAATAAACCGGTGGCAGCAGGTTACCCTGAGGCGTAAACTACCTCTTTGAATGTTCCATGCCTCCAGTGGAATTGCGTCGTTTTTTCCACCGCCTGGCTGAGCTATGGAAACTGTTAAGCTTTACACTGGCCATCTGCGTTGCCCTCCAGGAAACCTGGTTCCCAGCAATGCGAACCCCCTGCCCTCTGTGGCTATAAGGGATATTACAGGAACCATAGCGACTATAATAGCGTGTCAGGTGGAGTTCGCTTTTATGTCCTAAACTCGGTCTGTAGTTAACATCTGCCCCTTCAAACCCCTCTTAGAGCTGTGGCTGTCAGTGGCGATGCAGGAAATAACTGTCTGCAATGTATATCTTCCTCCAGATGGTGCATTACCCCTGAATGTATTAGCTGCACTGATTGATCAACTCCCTAAACCTTTCCTACTTCTGGGAGATTTAAATGCCCATAACCTTTGGTGGGGTGATACCATGCTTACTGGCCGAGGCAAAGATGTCGAAATTTTCTGTTGCAATTCGACCTCTGCCTCCTAAATACTGGTGCCGCCATACATTTCAGTGCGGCTCATGGTAGTTACTCGGCCATTGATTTATCAATTTGCAGCCCAGGACTTCTCCCATCTATCCACTGGAGAGCACATGACGACCTGTGTGGTAGTGACCACTTCCCCATGTTCCTCTCACTGCCCCAGTGTCAGGCCTAGGGATGCCTGCCCAGATGGGATTTGAACAAGGTGGACTGGGAAACTTTCACCTCTGCTGTCACTGCTGAATCTCTCACATGGTAACATCGATGTGGTGGTTGAGCAGGTGACTAGCACATTTGTTTCTGCTGCAGAAAACGCGATCCCTCTCTCTCTAGGGTGCCCGAGGTGTAAGGCAGCCCTTGGTGGTCACTGGAAGTCGCTAACCTTCTTGACAACTTGAGGCACAGCACCGCCTTGGCTCTGTCCCCGGATCTGCCTGCTCTGTGACCTTTGTCAATTTCCCAAGGATGGTACCCCCCTTCACTTGTTTATCGTCGGGCATTTGCTGCTCTATGTGCACAAATGAAGGAAGCCACATTTATTTACACTGATGGCTCGAAAACATCGTTAGGTGTAGGGAGTGCCTATATTGTTGGCGACACCCCAAATCAATTTCGGCTTCCCGACCAGTGTTCGGTTTATACTGCGGAGCTTTACGTTGTTCTCCAGGCTGTCCACTACATCCGCCGCCATCAGCGGATACAGTATGTTATCTGCTCAGATTCTCTCAGCTCTCTCCTCAGTCTCCAAGCTCTTTACCCTGTCCACCCTCTGGTCCACCGGATTCAGGACTGACTGCGCTTGCTCCACCTGGGGGGCGTCTCGGTGGCGTTCCTCTGGCTCCCGGGACACGTTGGTATCTGTGGAAATGAGGCGGCCGATATAGCGGCCAAGGCTGCAGTCTCTCTTCTTCGGCCAGCTATTCAATCGATTCCCTTCACCGATCATGGCACGCACATTGGTCGACACTTCTCCATAATAAATTGCGGGACGTGAAAGCTCTTCCTTGTGCTTGGACCTCTTCCTCCCGAACACGTCCTCGGGAGGAGGTAATTTTAACTAGACTCCTGATAGGGCACTGTCTTTTTAGCCATCGACATCTTTTAAGCAGTGATCCTCCCCCACTCTGTCCCCACTGCTCTCAGCTGTGGACGGTAAGACACCTTTTAATTGAGTGCCCCTATTTTACTCCATTACGCGCCCGTCTACAGCTGACGCCTGATATATCGTCCATTTTAGCAGATGACACGTGCTCGGCCGATCGCGTTCTCGAGTTTTAGTGCCAGTGAGATGACGTCAGTCATTTGAAGCTCTTTTGGGGACAACCAACCCCTTTCTGTAGTGGATTTTTAAGCTTTCCTTCTGCTTTTAGTTTCTCCAATTTTTTGAGTTTTGTTCCCATTGCTGCTGCTTTCCATTTTCGTTTTTACCGTTTCCTCTGTCACAGACCGGCACTAATGACCATAGCAGTTTTGCGCCCTAAAACCAAAACAAAAAAAAAACCGGAAGTCGCTGAAGCCATTAAGGAGCATCGGCGAGCTCTACATCGGCATAAGTGGTACCCTTCCCTGGAGCACCTCATAGCCTTTAAACGGTTCCGTGCCCGTGTTTGCTACCTCTACCTTATCAATCAACGGAAGGAGGAGAGTTGGGAGAGATAAGTCTCCACCATTGAGTGCCACACGTCACCTTCCCAAGTCTGGGCAAAGATCAAACGTCTTTTCGGGTACCAGGCCCCAACAGCTGTCCCTGGTGTTACCATAAATGGCGAGGTATGTACCGACGCAAACTCTGAGCACTTTGCTCCAGCCTCTGCGTCAGAGATTTACCCTCCCCCCCAGCCTTTCGCACACTCAAACGGCGGCTGCAAGGGAACGTTCTCTATTAGCACACGCTGCAGTGAATCCTATAACGCCCCATTTACAGAGTGGGAGCTCATCAGTGCCCTTGCACGTTGCCCTGACACAGCATCTGGGCCTGATCGCATCCACAGCCAGATGATAAAACATCTCTCATCTGACTACAGGCTACATCTTCTCGTCATCTTCAACTGGGTCTGGTGCAATGGCGTCGTTCCATTGCAGTGGCGGGAGAGCTATTGGCCAATCAGCCTCACCAACATTCTTTGTAAGATGCTGGAACGTATGGTATGTTGACTGTTGGGTTTTGTCGTGGAGTCATGTGACTTGCTGGCTCCATGTCAGGGCGGCTTCCGCCAGGGTCGCTCGACCACTGATAATCTTGTGTCCATAGAGTCTGCCATCTGAACAGCCTTTTCAAGATGGCAACACCTAATTGCCATCTTTTTTGGCTTACGTAAAGCATACGACACGACTTGGCGACATCATTAACGGTCTAGCAGCAGCTGTCAGGACCTCTGTCTCACCTTCTCTGTTCGCAGACGACTTCTGCGTTTCGTACTGTTGCTCCCGTACTGTTGTTGCTGAGTGGCGCCTCCAGGGAGCCGTCCACAACCCACAGTCATGGGCTCTAGCCCTCGGCTTCCAGTTTTCAGCCACAGAGTCACGTGTTATGCACTTCTGTCGACGTCGTATCGTTCATCCAGAACCTGCACTTTACCTTAATGATGGTCCACTCACTGTAGTGGAGACATATCAATTCCTAGGACTGGTTTTCGATGCTCAATTGACTTTGCTCCCTCATCTTCGTCAGCTTAAGCAGAAGTGCTGGCAGTACCTCAATACCCTCCGTTGCCTGAGCAACACCAATTGGGGTGCAGATCGCTGTATGCTGCTGCAGCTCTACAGAGACCTTGTCCAATCCCGAATTGACTATGGGAGTGTGGTTTATAGCTCAGCAGCGCCTTCAGCAATACATTTACTCGACCCCGTGCACCACTGTGGAGTTCGATTAGCGACATGAGCTTTTAGGACGAGTCCGGTGACCATCGTACTGGTGGAGGCTGGTGTCCCTCCACTGCAGATCAAACGTGCGTAACTGCTCGCCAGTTACTCAGCACACAGTCATAGTTCCCGTGATCATCTGATTTACCGTCTCCATTTCCCGCTCACGGCAGTCCATCTCCTGCATCGGTGGCCCAGATTGGGGCTAACGATTGTGGTTTGCATGCAGACCCTTCTCTCCAAACTGGAGTCCTTCCCTTTACCACCTGTACTTGTGGTCTGTTCACGTACGCCTCCATGGTGTACGGCTCAGATGGAGTTTCGTCTGGACCTTTTGCATGGCCATAAGGACTCTGTTACCCCACCACCCTCCGTTTGTCACTTCCTCTCGATTCTTGACGTGTTCTGGGGCTCTGAAGTGGTTTACACCGACGGCTCAATGGCTGATGGTCACCTAGGCTTCGCATATGTTCATGGAGGACATATTGAGAAGCACTCTTAGCCAGTTGGCTGCAGTGTTTTCACTACAGAGTTGGCGCCCATATCTCGTGCTCTTGAGTACATCCACTCATGCCCTGGCGAGTCATTTCTGCTGTCCACTGACTCATTGAGCAGCCTACAAGCTATCGACCAGTGCTACCCTCGCCATCCTCTGGTATCGTTCATTCAGGAGTCGATCTAATCCCTGGAACAGTCCAGCCATTACGTGGTATTTGTGTGGACATCAGGACTTGTCGGAATCCGGGGCAGTGAACTTGTCAACAGGCGACGCGGAAACTGCTTTTGGAGATACTCATCTCTGTAGCTGACCTGCGTTCTGTCTTACACCGCAGGGTTTTCCAGCTTTGGGAGATGGAATGGCATAACAGCACACACAAACTGTGTCATTCAGGAGACAATTAATGTGTGGAAGTCTTCCATGCAGGCCTCTCGCAGGGAATCAGTTGTCCTCTGCCAGCTCTGCATTGGCCATAAATGGCTAATGCATGGTTACCTACTCTATCACGAGGACCCACCTCAGTGTCGCTGTGGCTCCCAAATGACAGTCGTCCACCTCTCGCTGGACTGCCCACTTTTAGCCTCTCTGCAGCAGACTTTTAACTTTCCCAGCACCCTGCCTTCAGTGTTGGCCGACAATGCCTCCACAGCAGCTTTCGTTTTAAGTTTTATCCATGAGAGTGGATTTTGTACTTCTATGTAGTTTTTAGCCCATTTCCTTTATCCCTGGGTCCTCCACCCTAGTGCTTTTAGGGCGGAGGTTTTAATGTGTTTAAAGTGGCTGGCTCTCCCTTTTTATTCTTGTGGTTGGCCAGCCACTATAATCTGATTTCCTGTTTTACTCTCTTCTGTTTCTAACGACTCTGTTGTTTTCTTGTCCTCTTTTGTTCCTTTTAGTGTTCGTTGCCTTCCCTTGATTCTTGTGGCTTTTCCTTTCTTTCCATTTTGTGTTATACACTACTGGCCATCAAATTTGCTACACTCGAGAAGAAATGCAGATGATAAACAGGTATTCATTGGACGAATATATTATGCTCCTGTCTGTGATGCAGTGTCAAGGGTAACTGCAGCCATGGTCTCTGAGCTGATAGTCCATGCTGCTGCAAATGTCGTCGAACTGTTGATGCAGATGGTTGTGTTAAGAGGCCGTTGGGATCCAGCACGGCATTCTGTATTACCCTCCTGAACCCACCGATTCCATATTCTGCTAACAGTCAATGGATCTCGACCAATGCGAGCAGCAATGTCGCGATACGATAAACCCCAATCGCGATAGGCTACAATCTGGCCTTTATCGAAGTCGGAAAAGTGATGGTACGCATTTCGCCTCTTTACACGAGGCATCACGACGACGTTTCACCAGGCAACGCCGGTCAACTGCTGTTTGTGTATGAGAAATCATTTGGAAACTTTCCTCATGTCAGCACGTTGTAGGTGTCGCCACTGGCGCCAACCATGTGTGAATGCTCTGAAAGCTAATCATTCGCATATCACAGCATCTTCTTCCTGTCGGTTAAATTTCGCGTCTGTAGCACGTCATCTTCGTGGTGTAGCAATTTTAGCGGCTAGTGTGTGTGTTTCGTCCATTATATTCTCACACTTGTGGCATTGTTTTAGTAGGAACATGGGACCTATGACCGCGTAGTTTGGTCTCTTCTCCCACCTTTAAACCAAACAACCAGTGGTAGCTCGTATAGTAGCAGCGGAAACACATCAGAGTACTGTGAGCTGACACAAATTTTCATAACAAGCGACTCATTTTAAATTTTGTCAGTGTTTCTTACCTTCAACTCCCAACTCCTATATTTCGTATATGCCTGTGTATTTACCACAACAACTCTGGTATGGACAGATATAGTAATTACTGTGTTTAGATGTGAACCAAGTTGGTGATTCTTCACTCACAGCTCCAGGCAGTGCTATCCACCAATTGGTCCACTGCTGCAGTCACCTTGGGTACTGCCCACCCTGAGATTCACTTCTCACTTGTGGTTGAGTGGGAAGTCATTCCAGCATGTGGGTGGCAGTGAAAGAATTTCTGTGTGGCTGATCGGAGAGCCTAGTCTGTTCATCTGATGAACATACACTGCTGGCCACCGTAAATGCAACACCAAGAAAGACAAGAGGTAGCACAACAAAATTTATTTTGTAGATAACATGTTGACCAAGTATCAAATGATTAAGTTTACAGTCTGTGACATGTGGTTCCTGCCAGAATCAGCAGCCAGAGTAGCCGCCATTGTTGGAGATCACCGCTGCCACACGTCTCGGCATTGAGTCAAAGGGACTTTGGATGTGTTCCTTGGGTACAGCAGCCCAAGCAGCTTCCACACGTTGCCAAATCATCATCTGGTGTGGCAGCTGGGGATGTAATCTGGGTCACTCGTTGAGCAACCATGGACCACATGTTTTCTATCGGCAAAAGATCCGGAGAGGGAGCCGGCCAGGGAAGCAATTCAATCTGGTTATTGAAGAACCTTTGGACAATGCGTGCCACGTGTGGTCGCGCATTATCCTGTTGAAATATGGCTGTGGCCGAGCCCTGATGGTAAGGAAGGACAACTGGCTCCAGCACCTCGGATATGTAGCGCCGGCTATTTAAAGTACCGGCAATGCGTACTAGAGGCGTGCGAGAGTAATATCCAATACCGCCCCATACCATAATACCCGGTGCAAGACCAGTGTGGCGGTGCATAATGCAGCTGTCCAGCATCCTCTCTCCACAGTGTCTCCACACTCGAATCCGACCATCATGGTGCTGCAGACAGAAGCGTGCCTCGTCAGTAAAGACGTCATTCCATTCTGCCACCCACATCCGTCTGTCATCACATCATTGGCGACGTCGACGTCTGTGGTTCTGCATCAGTGGTAGACGAAGCAATGGACGTCTTGCGGACAGACCACTCTGCTGTAAACGACGTCGAATGGTACGCGTAGACACTGGATGATGCGTTACAGACGCAATGTGCTGTGCTATGGTTCGGGATGTCACTGAGCAATCCGTCACTGCCATGCGCACAATTTGCCTATCAGCACGTGCAGTGGTGCACCAAGGTGAATGCGATCGACCACGTCGGTCCGTCGTACCCTCCTGCATCCAACGGTCACATATCCGCATTACAGTTGTTTCGTTTCGTCCAACACGACTAGCGATTTCTCTGTATGATAATCCACAATCTTGGTAAGCCACTATCCTTCCTCTTTCGAACTCAGATACTTGATCAAAAGATGTTCGCTGTTGTCTACGAGGCATAACTGATCGTCTTGTGAAACAACCACAAGGTAAACACACGTGCCGAACTTACAATCGTCGAAATCGTAAAGCCTTAAATGGCGCTATGAGGTGGCGCCACAGGCGCGTGTGATGTGCGTCTGCACTGAAATTCTAATCAGTTGCATATCTCATCGCTGCAAACTCATGGTGTAAATTTCATATGATTCGGATGCTTCCTTCAGGGTGTTGCATTTACGGTGGCCAGCAGTGTATATGTTTGCTGTCTATGGATGATGAAACCCATGAGCCAAATGAAGTCACTTGCCATGTACCAGAGGAAGCCTCTCAGCGTGCAAGACTGGGCATTCACAGAGGGCGGTATCACTGGTAATTGGAAGCTCCGATGTTAGGTGTGTAATAGCACCATTTAGAGATGCGACTGCATAGGAGGGGAAGGAATCCAATGTGCATTCTGTGTGGACACTAGAAGTAGTCTTTACAGATAAGAAATGGGTGCTTCCGGATGCCAAGAAAAGCATGGCATAGCCAGCTGTAGGTGTTTGCTCACGTTAGTGCTGACAATATGTGCCACATTGGACTGGAAGAGGTTCTTCTGGTTTCAGGCGACTAGGTAGTAAAGACTGCCAGTCTTGCTTGTGAGACGAGGGTGGAGCTCACCATCTGTAGCATTATGGGTAGAACTGAAAGTGGTTCTTTGGTACAGAGTGGAGTGAAGGTCTGAATCAGAGTTCCAGGTAGTTCTGCAATTGTGTTGGTTGCAGATTCCTCGATTACTGCCCAAAGGTGGTGGATTTACGGTTTCTGCTAAATGGGTCGGAGTCAACTATACAACGGAAGCAGTTCCACAAGTATGGGGGATGTGTAAAGGAGACTGGTCTTTTTTTTTAGGTTAGAGGGTCTCAGGTAAGTGCAGAAAGCGCTTCAGTTTCAAAGGCTGCAAGTAGAACACTGAAATAGGGTAGATACAACCACAATAAGTATTGTAGTTATAAATTGTCATAGCTGCATTAGAAAAGAACCAGGACTCAAAGCGCTAACAGAATACACTGAATTTCAAATCGTTATATGTATTGAAATAAGTTCAGCTGAAATTTTTCAAGAGACGTAACCATGTTCACAAAGAATAGATGACATACAGTTGGTAGTGTAGTGTTCATTGCTGTTCAACATAATTTATCTTGTAGTAAAATTTAAGTAGATAGTTCCTGTGAAGTAGTACGGGTAGTGACCAATTAAAAGTTCCAGTCTGAGAGGCTGTGGTCTATCTGTAAAACTACTTCCTGACTATTCGTTGCCAACTGCGGGCAACGTCTTCAGAGATTAGCCGACTGTAAGACTGTCTCTGACTAACATCATTATTCTCGAATAAATGTATCAATCGTCACATCGTTGGTGCAAAGTCGACCGCCATATCCTGTCTAACTTTAAGCCTTCCTTTTTCCTATTCCTCAATCTCTATAGCTTCCCTATACATATGTACATAATAATCGATGACCTGGCTAGCACACTTGCCTCACTAAATTTTATTTCATTATCCCCGTCTTTAAAAACATGGTCTGCTACAGCTGTTTAGTCCGTATATCTCAGTAGACAGTTCATTTCGTTTCCGGTTTAGTGGGTATTGACACTTCTTATCCTTCTTTCTACACCCCTGGAAATTGAAATAAGAACACCGTGAATTCATTGTCCCAGGAAGGGGAAACTTTGACACATTCCTGGTGTCAGATACATCACATGATCACACTGACAGAACCACAGGCACATAGACACAGGCAACAGAGCATGCACAATGTCGGCACTAGTACAGTGTATATCCACCTTTCGCAGCAATGCAGGCTGCTATTCTCCCATGGAGACGATCGTAGAGATGCTGGATGTAGTCCTGTGGAACGGCTTGCCATGCCATTTCCACCTGGCGCCTCAGTTGGACCAGCGTTCATGCTGGACGTGCAGACCGCGAGAGACGACGCTTCATCCAGTCCCAAACATGCTCAATGGGGGACAGATCCGGAGATCTTGCTGGCCAGGGTAGTTGACTTACACCTTCTAGAGCACGTTGGGTGGCACGGGATACATGCGGACATGCATTGTCCTGTTGGAACAGCAAGTTCCCTTGCCGGTCTAGGAGTGGTAGAACGATGGGTTCGATGACGGTTTGGATGTACCGTGCACTATTCAGTGTCCCCTCGACGATCACCAGTGGTGTATGGCCAGTGTAGGAGATCGCTCCCCACACCATGATGCCGGGTGTTGGCCCTGTGTGCCTCGGTCGTATGCAGTCCTGATTGTGGCGCTCACCTGCACGGCGCCAAACATGCATACGACCATTATTGGCACCAAGGCAGAAGCGACTCTCATCGCTGAAGACGACACGTCTCCATTCGTCCCTCCATTCACGCCTGTCGCGACACCACTGGAGGCGGGCTGCACGATGTTGGGGCGTGAGCGGAAGACGGCCTAACGGTGTGCGGGACCGTAGCCCAGCTTCATGGAACGGTTGCGAATGGTCCTCGCCGATACCCCAGGAGCAACAGTGTCCCTAATTTGCTGGGAAGTGGCGGTGCAGTCCCCTACGGCACTGCGTAGGATCCTACGGTCTTGGCGTGCATCCGTGCGTCGCTGCGGTCGACGGGCACGTGCACCTTCCGCCGACCACTGGCGACAACATCGATGTACTGTGGAGACCTCACACCCCACGTGTTGAGCAATTCGGCGGTACGTCCACCCGGCCTCCCGCATGCCCACTATGCGCCCTCGCTCAAAGTCCGTCAACTGCACATACGGTTCACGTCCATGCTGTCGCGGCATGCTACCAGTGTTAAAGACTGCGATGGAGCTCCGTATGCCACGGCAAACTGGCTGACACTGACGGCGGCGGTGCACAAATGCTGCGCAGCTAGCGCCATTCGACGGCCAACACCACGGTTCTTGGTGTGTCCGCTGTGCCGTGCATGTGATCATTGCTTGTACAGTCCTCTCGCAGTGTCCGGAGCAAGTATGGTGGGTCTGACACACCGGTGTCAATGTGTTCTTTTTTCCATTTCCAGGAGTGTATATAAACCTTCCCACAGCCACGCGAAATTTTACACACCTCAAGAGTTGATAAGAGATGTCATGCATGTTTCAACGATCATAAAGACCCTAATTTTGGTCAAAGAAGTTCTGGGTTTGAGGCCGCCTTCCTCAGGCTGTACACCCTATGACAACGGCCGCGGAAGCCTACGTTTTCACTCACTAATCTTCTTTGTGGGTCTAAAGATTGATTCAACTTGAAACTTGGCCGGAACTTTCCGAATACGGTCTGTAATATTACGAATAAATGGAAGAATAGCTTTTCCAGCTGACGGTTGTTCTTACTGTCATACACTTTTCTTCTGGGATTAAGTGCTCGATCTATCTCGTTGTCTGAGTCTCCATTTTTCTTAACAGCCATTCGGAAATGATCTACTTCATCTTGCAAATAAACTGGCACACAGATGTTATTAGCTCCGCCCACCTTTTTTTTTAATGACATCTGTCTTCTGCCTGGGTTGAAGGTTTGAATCCTTATGGAGGTAATGGTCTGTGTGCGTTTATTTTCTATACACTTTTTGCCCTAGCCACCCATATGCCCATTTAATTGCTGATACATCCAGAAAAATTATTTGTCCATTTCTTTTTTTCTCCATAGTAAATTGTCTTTGGATTAATACTATTCATATAGATCAAGAAACCATGCAGTTCCTCTTCACCGTGATTTCATACCACAAAAGTCTCATCCACATACCGATGCCACTATAAAGGGCTTATACTGCCAGACTGCAGCGCCTGCTGTTCAAAAAATTAGCAACAGCTGGACTCGGAGGGCACTTCGTAAAACTGATCATAATGGAAATAAGTCATGGACGGGCAATGTTGGGACCTCCACGGCCTTGCAGCCAGTTGTTGACTCACCTCGAAAGTTGTTGCCTACAGCTGGCAACGAAACGTCAGGAAGTAGTAGTTTTACAGATCGACCACGGCCTCTCAGCCAATGAAGATACTGACAGTGAAAGCCTACACATTATGATTAGTACGGGTTGAGCTTATACCCACCAACTGGAATAAGTTAAGAAGTTCCCTTTACCGACGCTCTGACTTGGATGAAACAGTTGCTGGACAGTTAAAAGAAAACTTGAGTGTCATTTCAAATAGGTATCCCACTCTTACAATTATAAATGGTAAGACTTCAGTCTACCATCGACATATTGGCGAAAATAAATGTTTAATGTCAGTGCTCGGCATAAAAGTCGTCCGATACCGTACTTAATGGCGTCTCTGAAAATTATTTTGAACAAAGAGTTCAGAAGCGCACTTATTGTAGATGGTTGGGAAAACACCATTCACATCTTAATAACCCTGACCAAACAGGGAGCATAACAGATACAGTGATTAGTGACCACTGCCCCCGCCTCCCCTCTCTGCCCCCACCTCCCCTCTCTGCCCCCCACCTCCCCTCTCTGCCCCCACCTCCCCTCTCTGCCCCCACCTCCCCTCTCTGCCCCCACCTCCCCTCTCTGCCCCCACCTCCCCTCTCTGCCCCCACCTCCCCTCTCTGCCCCCACCTCCCCTCTCTGCCCCCACCTCCCCTCTCTGCCCCCACCTCCCCTCTCTGCCCCCACCTCCCCTCTCTGCCCCCACCTCCCCTCTCTGCCCCCACCTCCCCTCTCTGCCCCCACCTCCCCTCTCTGCCCCCACCTCCCCTCTCTGCCCCCACCTCCCCTCTCTGCCCCCACCTCCCCTCTCTGCCCCCACCTCCCCTCTCTGCCCCCACCTCCCCTCTCTGCCCCCACCTCCCCTCTCTGCCCCCACCTCCCCTCTCTGCCCCCACCTCCCCTCTCTGCCCCCACCTCCCCTCTCTGCCCCCACCTCCCCTCTCTGCCCCCACCTCCCCTCTCTGCCCCCACCTCCCCTCTCTGCCCCCACCTCCCCTCTCTGCCCCCACCTCCCCTCTCTGCCCCCACCTCCCCTCTCTGCCCCCAAATCCCCTCTCTGCCCCCACCTCCCCTCTCTGCCCCCTCCTCCCCTCTCTGCCCCCGCCTCCCCTCTCTGCCCCCTCCTCCCCTCTCTGCCCCCGCCTCCCCTCTCTGCCCCCGCCTCCCCTCTGCCCCGGCCTCCCCTCTCTGCCCCGGCCTCCCCCACCAATCTCTGCCCCGGCCTCCCCCACCAATCTCTGCCCCGGCCTCCCCCACCAATCTCTGCCCCGGCCTCCCCCACCACTCTCTGCCCCGGCCTCCCCCACCACTCTCTGCCCCGGCCTCCCCCACCACTCTCTGCCCCCGGCCTCCCCCACCACTCTCTGCCCCCGCCTCCCCCACCACTCTCTGCCCCCGCCTCCCCCACCACTCTCTGCCCCCGCCTCCCCCACCACTCTCTGCCCCCGCCTCCCCCACCACTCTCTGCCCCCGCCTCCCCCACCACTCTCTGCCCCCGCCTCCCCCACCACTCTCTGCCCCCGCCTCCCCCACCACTCTCTGCCCCCGCCTCCCCCACCACTCTCTGCCCCCGCCTCCCCCACCACTCTCTGCCCCCGCCTCCCCCACCACTCTCTGCCCCCGCCTCCCCCACCACTCTCTGCCCCCGCCTCCCCCACCACTCTCTGCCCCCGCCTCCCCCACCACTCTCTGCCCCCGCCTCCCCCACCACTCTCTGCCCCCGCCTCCCCCACCACTCTCTGCCCCCGCCTCCCCTCACCACTCTCTGCCCCCGCCTCCCCCACCACTCTCTGCCCCCGCCTCCCCCACCACTCTCTGCCCCCGCCTCCCCCACCACTCTCTGCCCCCGCCTCCCCCACCACTCTCTGCCCCCGCCTCCCCCACCACTCTCTGCCCCCGCCTCCCCCACCACTCTCTGCCCCCGCCTCCCCCACCACTCTCTGCCCCCGCCTCCCCCACCACTCTCTGCCCCCCGCCTCCCCCACCACTCTCTGCCCCCCGCCTCCCCCACCACTCTCTGCCCCCCGCCTCCCCCACCACTCTCTGCCCCCCGCCTCCCCCACCACTCTCTGCCCCCCGCCTCCCCCACCAATCTCTGCCCCCCGCCTCCCCCACCAATCTCTGCCCCCCGCCTCCCCCACCACTCTCTGCCCCCCGCCTCCCCCACCACTCTCTGCCCCCCGCCTCCCCCACCACTCTCTGCCCCCCGCCTCCCCCACCACTCTCTGCCCCCCGCCTCCCCCACCACTCTCTGCCCCCCGCCTCCCCCACCACTCTCTGCCCCCCGCCTCCCCCACCCCCTCTCTGCCCTCCCCCCGCCTCCGCCTCCCCCACCCCCTCTCTGCCCTCCCCCCGCCTCCGCCTCCCCCACCCACTCTCTGCCCTCCCCCCGCCTCCGCCTCCCCCACCCACTCTCTGCCCTCCCCCCGCCTCCGCCTCCCCCACCCACTCTCTGCCCTCCCCCCGCCTCCGCCTCCCCCACCCACTCTCTGCCCTCCCCCCGCCTCCGCCTCCCCCACCCACTCTCTGCCCTCCCCCCGCCTCCGCCTCCCCCACCCACTCTCTGCCCTCCCCCCGCCTCCGCCTCCCCCACCCCACTCTCTGCCCTCCCCCCGCCTCCGCCTCCCCCACCCACTCTCTGCCCTCCCCCCGCCTCCGCCTCCCCCACCCACTCTCTGCCCTCCCCCCGCCTCCGCCTCCCCCACCCCCTCTCTGCCCTCCCCCCGCCTCCGCCTCCTCCCCCCACCCCCTCTCTGCCCTCCCCCCGCCTCCGCCTCCCCCACCCCCTCTCTGCCCTCCCCCCGCCTCCGCCTCCCCCACCCCCTCTCTGCCCTCCCCCCGCCTCCGCCTCCCCCACCCCCTCTCTGCCCTCCCCCCCGCCTCCGCCTCCCCCCACCCCCTCTCTGCCCTCCCCCCGCCTCCGCCTCCCCCACCCCCTCTCTGCCCTCCGCCCGCCTCCGCCTCCCCCACCCCCTCTCTGCCCTCCGCCCGCCCTCCGCCTCCCCCACCCCCTCTCTGCCCTCCGCCCGCCTCCGCCTCCCCCACCCCCTCTCTGCCCTCCCCCCGCCTCCGCCTCCCCCACCCCCTCTCTGCCCTCTCTGCCCGCCTCCGCCTCCCCCACCCCCTCTCTGTTGGCACTAACTGGCCTACATAGTGACCACATGTCTGCCTTCACACTACCAGCAGACGAACTCCTAATACAAACGCAATAGTTAATTAACCCAAGGCAACCTAGAGGGATTAAGGAAAGGAAATGCATTTCTGTGATAATGAATTAAATGAATTTCTTCAGTCGAGTTATAACATTTCTTAAATTTAAAAATATCGTGAAAGTATCATAAACATCTACAGTATTCACTATAATGCAACAAAAAATAACTAATTATAAAGAGATGGAACATGCCCTTCCCACTCAACCTTACTTGCATATTTTTTGATTTCTTTCTTCATTATTAATATTGTTACTTCACTTCCACATGTGTGACAATACATATTGAAACTAATGGAGTCAAAAAAAAGTTAAAATACTTACTGATTCGGTTGTCAACTTCTAGAATCTGATACACACCATACCAGATACCATTGCAAACAAAACTATATACGCAACACATTGCAAAAAAAGTTGAAAGTTAGTCAGAATAAAAGAAAGCACTGGACCATGCACACCTTCAGTAGTTCATAATGCTTCATGTCCAACATGATGCACATACTGAGGATCTGAAAGGCATCACAGTTCACTCTGTGGGAAAGGATTGAAATGGAAGTGGAATAATGGGACCCAGATAATACAGGGGTAGCTCATGCATCAGCTGTTACCACTGCCACTCAATATGGAGTGTCAGCCTGCAGTGTTTAATGGATGATGTGGCCATTTATGTGTCTCCTTCAGTCAGTGGTGTTCTGCAATGCCAGGTGACCAGATGTTAGGAACATGTAAATACTTTCAAAAAGGCTTAGTATAAATATAATAGACAATTTACAACCATTTCCATCTTTTCAGACATTATTTCCATTTGTGCAAGGCTTCATACAAGTTGCAGTGCCAAAAACATAGTCTTGGATTCATTCATTCATTCATTCATTCATTCATCAGCATGCAATTTTTTTCTCTTGACTGATGTGACATTGATTCTTGTTCATTAACAGTCATTATCCACCTGACTAAAATCCATACTAGATACCTAATCAAAATATTGAAGCTTGCACTAGTTTTTGAATTATTGGGAATCAAACAAAAAAATCTGTTTACTAGGTGAAATAAATTTATCATTTCTGAAGGTGAAAGTGTTTGCAAAACAATGAAAGGGCACTTACAGAGCTAAGATAATGGAACAGGAACATTCAAAAATTATTTGTGTTACTTAAATCTCACATACTTTGAACTGAATTTTGAATTAAGACATGTAACACATCTTTTGATACATTTAATTAATTGGTGTAGACTATCAATGTGTAGCACAGTATTTTGAAAAGATGGTAAAACGTGAACATGAATAATTTTAATTTTCATCTAAAAATTTCGAATCAAATTGGCAGGGACTCAGATCAAGCAATATTGAATTTCCTCTGGGTATTTTAGTTTTAAACCACGGATCTCTCCTTCTGTTGGAATATTATATACTCTCCTCTTCACTCTTCAGATTGACTCAGAGTACTGGTGGGAGCTGCGGCACAGCACGTGAAGAAACTTGTCACCATAGACTGGTCCAGGATGAGTTGGTGACAGACATGGAGAAGTCAACACACGAGTTTGGTACCAATACAGATGATGTGACTATTGATAAGGAATGCTCAGTTGCCACCCGATGTGACTGTGCTACGAGGGAAAAGGAATTACATGTGTATATTTGTAATTTCTGCCAACAAAGCTTTCCTTCAAAATACAGACTCTCAATGCATGTGTTTATGCACATTGATGGCACTCAACCACCTTTGTATGTTTGTAAGTGGTGTGGTGAGGTATTACGCAGTGATGTTAGTTTGAAAAAACATTTGAAAATGAGTGAGTATTATGTCTTAACTGCTGGCAACCATGAAACATATGCCTATAGTGATAAGCATGAAAGCAGCATCTTCTTGAATAGTGATTCAGTAGTTTCTGTTGCAGAAGACAATGAGCAGCCTTCATATAAGGAAACTAGGAAAGCTTCAAAGAAGTCCTCTGACATGTGTAACACACAAACGGCAAATTTTGCAGAGAAAACAAGTGATTATGGAACTTCATCTACAGCTGTTAATATCAGTGCCCACACTGATCTACCTACTGCAAAAAGAACCAACAAATGTGATATTTGTGGCAAATTGTTCACTAGGTCAGGTGATCTCAAGAGACATGTATTCATACACAGCAGGAAAAGACTGCACAAATGTGACATACGTGACAAATCGTATGCCCAGTCAGTTCGTCTCAAGACACGCATATTATTTCGCACTGGGAGGAAACCTCACAAACATGAGATTCCTGGGAAATCTTATGCTAGGGATCTCAAAACACAATCATTAATTCACACCGGAAAGAAACCCCACAAATGCGATATTTGTGGGAAATCTTTTACTATGGCAGGGAATCTCAAGAAACACACATTTATTCATACTGGAAAGAAACCTCATAAATGTGAGATTTGTATGAAATCTTTTGCTAGGTCAGACGATCTCAAGAAACACGCATTCACACACACTGGGGAAAGACCTCACAAATGTGATATTTGTGGGAAATCGTTTGCTTTCTCAAGCGACCTCAACAGACATGTATTAATTCACACAGGAAAGTTAATTCGCACTGGGAGGAAACCTCACAAACATGAGATTTCTGGGAAATCTTATGCTAGGGATCTCAAAACACAATCATTAATTCACACCGGAAAGAAACCCCACAAATGCGATATTTGTGGGAAATCTTTTACTATGGCAGGGAATCTCAAGAAACACACATTTATTCATACTGGAAAGAAACCTCATAAATGTGAGATTTGTATGAAATCTTTTGCTAGGTCAGACGATCTCAAGAAACACGCATTCACACACACCGGGGAAAGACCTCACAAATGTGATATTTGTGGGAAATCGTTTGCTTTCTCAAGCGACCTCAACAGACATGTATTAATTCACACAGGAAAGTTAATTCGCACTGGGAGGAAACCTCACAAACATGAGATTTCTGGGAAATCTTATGCTAGGGATCTCAAAACACAATCATTAATTCACACCGGAAAGAAACCCCACAAATGCGATATTTGTGGGAAATCTTTTACTATGGCAGGGAATCTCAAGAAACACACATTTATTCATACTGGAAAGAAACCTCATAAATGTGAGATTTGTATGAAATCTTTTGCTAGGTCAGACGATCTCAAGAAACACGCATTCACACACACTGGGGAAAGACCTCACAAATGTGATATTTGTGGGAAATCGTTTGCTTTCTCAAGCGACCTCAACAGACATGTATTAATTCACACAGGAAAGTTAATTCGCACTGGGAGGAAACCTCACAAACATGAGATTTCTGGGAAATCTTATGCTAGGGATCTCAAAACACAATCATTAATTCACACCGGAAAGAAACCCCACAAATGCGATATTTGTGGGAAATCTTTTACTATGGCAGGGAATCTCAAGAAACACACATTTATTCATACTGGAAAGAAACCTCATAAATGTGAGATTTGTATGAAATCTTTTGCTAGGTCAGACGATCTCAAGAAACACGCATTCACGCACACCGGGGAAAGACCTCACAAATGTGATATTTGTGGGAAATCGTTTGCTTTCTCAAGCGACCTAAACAGACATGTATTAATTCACACAGGAAAGAAACCTCACAAATGTGATATTTGTGGGAAGTGTTTTACTGTGTCAAGCAGTCTCAAGACACATTTATTAATTCACACTGGGAAGAAACCCCACAACTGCGATATTTGTGGGAAATCTTTTTCTACGGCAGGCAGTCTCAAGACACACTCCATAATTCACTCTGGAAAGAAACCTCAAAGCAATTTCAAGACACATTTATTAATTCACACTGGGAAGAAACCTCACAAATGCGATATTTGTGGGAAATCTTTTGCCAGGGCAGGCAGTCTGAAGAGACACTCACTAATTCACACTGGAAAGAAACCTAACGAATGTGAGTTGTGGCAAGTCAATTGCTAGATCAGGTGATCTCAGGACACATGCAGTAGAACACATTGGAATTGGACCTCCAAAATGTCATATGTGACAAGTTTCACTGAATTGGGTACACTTAAGACACATGCATTACTTCACATCAGAAAGAAACTACAAGTAAGTGTTAGTTTATAGAAATAGGTTTTCCTGGGTGGTGCCCTCAAGGCCTTTAAAATAATGGATCTAGCAGAGGAACAATAAGTTGTCATGCCTGTGAAATAACATTATAATGTGGCAGAACTGTAAAACAAAAACTTGCAATAATGTGTAGTACAGAGTGGTAACAGGTAATGTGACAATATAAAAATCCAAATCTGCAGCTTGAGATGTCGAGAAATTGTATTGCTAAATAAAGCAGAAACATAAATCGAATTATTTTTTTTATTATTAACGCTGCTGCTTTTCCCCATCGATTTTGAGACATGAAGATTGTCAATTGTGATAAATCCTTACCTTTGTCAGTAATCATAAGTAGCATTCAATATTCAGTAGAAGCCCAAAGAAATGTTATGACTTGCTGCTTATTATTCCAAACAGTCATCATGTAGTACTTGTAACTCTGCATTTCAGAAGCAGTGGCAGCAACAGTGAATGTGACAATTACTCAGGTATGTATCCTGAAGAGATTTCCTGTATGTGTCATTAATCTTGTGTACATTGTTTTGTTAGTACTAATCCTGCATTAGTAAACGTAACAACAGATATAGCAACCTGCTTAATAGCATGTTTGTCCACCTTTGGAACACAATACATCGACAGTTCTACATGATGTGGACTTGACATGTCGTTTACATGTTTCTGAATGTATGTTGCACCAGATATCTATGCAATTGTATTCCATACATTCAGATCAGGTCAATGGTGTGGTCGAGGCATCGGTGTTAGTTACCATGCTACTCAAACCACTGTGGAGTCTTTCTGCACATGTGACATGGACAGTTATGCTGAAAGAAGCTTTCACCAATGGAGAACACATCAGGCTTGAAAGAATCTATGCAGTTGCAACAAATGTCACGTAGTCTGCAACTGTTATGATGCCTTCAATTACTACTAGATTTCCCAAAGGATCCCAAGTGACTGCCCCCATAGCATAATGGGTCCTCCATCTGGTGCCATTCACCTAGATGATAGCATATCTGGATGTGACAACTGATGTGGTGTAACAGGAAATGTCATCCAGCCTGACATTTGCATTGACCTTCAGTCCAGCCTGAATGATCCCTTGCCCACAGCAGTTGCAATTGAACATTTTGGTGGATCAGTATGGAAACATACAGTGACCATATGTTGTGAATTCCCATGTTCAACAATGTACATTGAACTGTGGGTTCAAAAATGTGTATGGCTGTTTTCCGTCATTACATATGCCACATATTGCCAAATTTCCAGCTTTACAGAACAGGCAAGCCTCTGACCTCCATGATTTGTGAAGTATAGATGTATTACATCTTTTCATAAGGTTATGGTTTTTATCACCTTTCAGCCACTTTCCACAGATGTTCTCAACAGTAGCATAGATTCAGCCAATGAGCTTCACCACTCTTGAGGCACTAGTTCCCAACTGCAATGACATTATAACTTGCCCTTTGCTAAAGTCACTTACGTCATCTTGTTTACATGCTCGCATCCCCTCTAAAACAATACCTTGTTAATCTCTGGTCTACTTACATACTTATAATCTGCTTACTGTATCATGTGCATACAACATGTGGCATTCATTCTCCTCAGAGGCAGTGTTCATGACATTTATGCTCATCAGTGCATCTTCAGGTAAATGGGTCAGGTGCGAAAATGTGTAATCTAGCGTATGCGCTGTGCTTTGTTGCAATTTACACCAGTGCACAGTAGCTGTATTTTGGTGAAATTTTTGTTTCACAAAGCTCTGTATATGATTCAGAGACGCTGTAGATAAGTGTTATGCACCTAAGCTCTTAATTATTTGTTCAGTAATTAATACTGTGAGAGTTCTACACGAAATAAAATAGGTAAACAAATATTAGGTGTTATGATTTGATTCCAGTTATTTCTATACCAAGAACAATTCTCAGAATGTGAGTACTAAATATTTCTTGTGTTACGTTCAAAGATGTTTCCATTGTGGATATTTTTATTAATTTGTGTAAATAAAAATGACTTTTTGGAAATGTGTATTTATGCTTCATTTTTAATTTCAGAACGATTGTTTTAATTTTTGATTTACTACCTATTTGTTATTGCTGAAAGTGGTTTAGTATGACCCATCATATGTGTAAATCATGGAGACAGTTATAATTAAGTGATTTGCAGTGTTCTGTTTTGCTACACTTTAGTAATGACGCTTCTAGTAATGTGATAACATTTTATTCCATCTTTCTCATGATAAGACATCAACTGCTGTGTAGATTATTCATAATAGGCAACATCTGCATACATTTGTATTAATTATTGTTTTCCAATAAAAGGAAAGAAAAACCGGGTTTCTGGACAACAGCCTTATATTCAGCTGAATCTGAAAATATATTGCTAAATGTCTCGACAATACATACTACTAATTTCTAAGAAAGACAGTAACATTTATAGTAACATGTTAAAAAAGGTACACAATTTGGACCAAATATCTATATGTGTTAGCTGTTGATGGGTCATACAGCGTTCATCTGGTACACGAGATGTAAGCAGAAAATAAACATATTGTGTGGTTGTGTGGAAAACCACCCAAAGAAGAGAGTCTACATGAACACAGTAGATACCCATAAATTAATGAGTGTAACTGCACCTAATAAAATCATGACCTATGCCAATCATGACAATGAACTATTGTACAAGATTTGTCAAGTACAAGTCAATTGTAGGATGTGGATCCAGGAGTACATGGAAATCAGGCATACAGATGATTTTCATGGGTTTGCAGCTGGGTTCCATCGTCCTGATGACAACACGATATTTAGGCGGACCACCTGGCCGCCATCTTCAGGTGAGATTGAGTGCACAACCACGCCGGAACTGAAGAGATCTCAGATTCGGCTGTTCCTTTATACCGCGGGTACTGGCCATTGCGCGTGCGCGAGCAACTGAAGAGCTGCCCTCTGTGAGGTGAAGAATTGCAGCAGCGCCAGCGGTGAAAACTGTCAAAAGCGAGGAATCGCAAAATTAAAATGCAGCTGGTCGGAAACCAGACCGTTGTTGTTGTATCTGTGATAAAATAGGATTCCATGTCTTGCTTAAAGGAAAACCTTTGTCTCTATTAATAATATCATCAAACAGACGTATTTCAATTGATTCTTTCGATACACAATCCCAGTAACGGGAAGCCAAGGCAATAATTTGCGTCTCTTTGAAGGACATGTTGTACCCTTTATTAAGAAAGTGTTCGGCAATGGCAGATTTGTCCGGCTGGAGCAGACGGGTATGCCGTTGATGTACTACACACCGATCTTGAACTGTACGAATAGTCTGTCCAATGTAGGCCTTGCCGCAGTGCCAGGGAATCTTGTATACCCCAGGCTTCCTCAGTCCCAAATCATCTTTCACCGATCCAAGAAGGGATCTAGTTTTGGCCGAAGGCATAAGGACGCTTTTAATATCATATTTCCTGGGGATTCTTGAAATTTTCGGAGATATGCTTCCCACGAAGGGTAAAAAAGCAACAGATTTGGAAGTGTCCACCGTTAGTTCTCGTGGGGGTCCAAATTGAAAAGCACAAGTAATTTGGTGATCAGAATAGCCATTCTGCCTGAAGACAACCTTGAGGTGATCCAATTCCTGTTCCAAGTTATCGGCATCCGAAACAGCATAAGCCCTCTTGACCAGTGTGCGTAAAACTCCCAAACGTTGATGTTGTGGATGACAACTTGTGGCATGGAGGTAGCGGTCCGTATGCGTAGGTTTTCGGTATACACTGTGGCCGAAAGTTCCATTTTCTTTCTTATGTACTAAGACATCCAAAAATGGTAATTTACCATCATTTTCAATTTCCATCGTAAATTTGATTCGTGGATGAAGGCAGTTAAAATGATCTAAAAGTCGATGAAGTGATTCCATTCCATGTGGCCAAACGATGAAAATATCATCCACATATCTGAAAAAAACATGTTGGTTTAAGAGAAAATGTCTTAAGTGCCATATGCTAAAAATCTTCCATAAAGAAATTGTCGACAATAGGTGAAAGAGGACTCCCCATAGCGACACCGTCAGTTTGTTCAAAAATTGCTTCATTAAATAAAAAAATACGTCAATGTCAATACATGGCGGCACAGCTCACTAGTTTTGCCATCCAAGAGTTGACAAATTAGCACTAAAGACTGCTCCAAAGGTACCTGAGTGAAAAGTGAAAAAACATCAAAGCTCACTAGAAGGTCAGATGTTCCAGGGCGTAGAGACGTCATGCGTTGAATAAAATCGGACGAGTAGGATATGTGGTGTTGACACTTCCCAACGTGTGGGCTCAGAACAGAAGCAAGATATTTTGCCAAATTATAAGTAGGGCCAGCCAGATTAGTAACGATCGGACGAAGAGGTGCCCCAGGTTTATGTACCTTGGGTAGCCCATACAACCTGTGTGGTACTGCCGCCCTTGGATGAAGTTTTTTAATGACATCCTCAAGCAATGACCTCTTCTTAATAAGAGAGATCGTTTGCCGCTTTATCCGATCGGTAGGATCGCTCCGTAGCTTACGGTATGAAGAATCCTCCAACAAACGAGCCATTTTTCCAGATAATCTTCACGAGTAAGAACAGTGGCACTGCCTTTATCAGCAGGAAGAACTAAAACATCATTATCTTCCCTCAGTGACTGAATGGCCCTCCTTTCACTAGAAGAAATGTTTTTCCGTGGTGTGGTGCTCGACGAAGATGGTGAGACACTTCCTGTCTAATTTCTTCTGCCTGATCTTCGGGAAAGTGGGCGATGGCTTGCTCCACAGCACTAATAATATCGAGAGTAGGCAAATGCCTCGGTGTGGGAACGAAATTCAAGCCTTTCTCCAAGCCTTTGTCGGCAGCGACTGATGTCATAAAATGTGGATGGTTGTTGGCGAAGCCGATGAAATTTAGAAGATTTTTTCTTCACAGTATTCTTCCGTGTAGACTCCGAATAGACCATGAGGCTTCGTCAACCCAATTCCAGGATGCAGAAGACAGACGTGAAGAAAGTTCCAAATGTAACAAATAGAAATCTTTGGATACTGAATCCAATTGACGACGTGTAAAACGAATTCTCTCACGTATCAAAGCAAAACTAGCACGTTTCAAGATCTTTTTAGCCATGTCAGTATCAATAAAATGAGAAATTTTAGCAAATTTCGGAATGATACCTTCATCCCTGCATCTCAATAAGAACACCAGTGCACTCAGCAATTTTCCTTTCTTCTTGCGTAATTTATCAAATTTCTTCACAAGAATAACCATTTCCTCCCCGCAGAGGTTCTTGATGTGATAGTGTCGATTTTCCTGGCGTATCAAATACTGATGATTTTCACGGGTTTGCAGCCGGGTTCCATCGTCCCACGTTGGGAAGTGTGAACACCACATATCCAACTCGTCCGATTTTATTCAACGTCTGACGTCTCTACGCCCTGGAACATCTGACCTTCTAGTGAGCTTTGATGATGTTTCACTTTTCACTCAGGTTCCATTGGAGCAGTCTTTAGTGCTAAATGGTTAACTCCTGGATGACAAAACTAGTGAGCTGTGCCGCCATGTATTGACATTGACGTATTTTTTATTTAATGAAGCAATTTTTGAACAAAACGACGGTGTGGCTATGGGGAGTCCTCTTTCCCCTGATGTCGCCAATCTCTTTATGGAAGATTTTGAGCATATGGCACTTAAGACATCTTCTCTTAAACCAACATGTTTTTTGAGATACGTGGATGATATTTTCATTGTTTGGCCACATGGAATGGAATCTCTTCATCGATTTTTAGATCATTTTAACTGTCTTCATCCACGAATCAAATTTACGATGGATATTGAAAATGATGGTAAATTACCATTTTTGGATGTCTTAGTACATAAGAAAGAAAATGGGACTTTTGGCCACAGTGTATACAGCAAACCTATGCATACGGACCGCTACCTCCATGCCACAAGTTGTCATCCACAACATCAACGCTTGGGAGTTTTCGCACACTGGTCAAGAGGGCTCATGCTGTTTTGGATGCCGATAACTTGGAACAGGAGTTGGATCACCTCAAGGTTGTCTTCAGGCAGAATGGCTATTCTGATCACCAAATTACTCGTGCTTTTCAATTTGGACCCCCACGAGAACCAACGGTGGACACTTCCAAATCTGTTGCTTTTTTACCCTTCGTGGAAAGCATTTCTTCGAAAATTTCAAGAATCCTCTGGAAATATGATATTAAAAGCGTCCTTATGCCTTTGGCCAAAACTAGATCCCTTCTTTGATCGGTGAAAGATGATTTGGGACTGAGGAAGCCTGGGGTATACAAGATTCCCTGGCACTGCGGCAAGGCCTACATTGGACAGACTATTCGTACAGTTCCAGATCGATGTGTGGGACATTAACGGCATACACGTCTGCTCCAGCCGGACAAATCAGCCGTTGCCGAACACTGTCTTAATGAAGGGCACAATATGTCCTTCAAAGAGACGCAAATTATTGCCTTGGCTTCCCGTTACTGGGATCGTGTATTGAAAGAATCAATTGAAATACGTCTGTTTGATGATATTATTAATAGAGACAAAGGTTTTCCTTTAAGCAAGACATGGAATCCTATTTCATCACAGATAAAACAACAACGGTCTGGTTTCCGACCAGCTGCATTTTAATTTTGCGATTCCTCGCTTTTGACAGTTTTCACCGCTGGCGCTGCTGCAGTTCTTCACCTCACAGAGGGCAGCTCTTCCGTTGTTCGCGCACGCGCAACGGCCAGTACCCGCGGTATGAAGATGGCGGCCAGATGGTGCGCCGAAATATCGCGTTGTCGTCAGGACGATGGAACCCGGCTGCAAACCCATGAAAATCATCAGTATTTGATACACCGGGAAAATCTACGCTATCACATCAAGCATACAGTTTAAAAAAACCGACAATGTAGGGTGCTTTGAAACAAATGACTGGTGTTCACATCAGAACTTTACTTCTAAGGCCACTAACAGACTGAGGGTCATAGTGCTGCAGAATGGGATGGAACGACACCTCTGATCAGACTGAAAGCTGTTTGCCAAGAGTGAGCCAAATTGATCCCAGCTATGCTCTATTGCTCCACGTGACCATTAACAGGTATCTGATTGGTTGCTGGATGGTTTTCAAGAAGCTTTTCCTAACTAGCGATGCTTCTTGGAAGTGTCACTCCATTAGCATCCTCGCTGTCAGAATGGTATGAAAGTGAACAAGGAATATACAGTGGTAACTGGTACAGAACCAGCCACTGCCTAGCCACAGCTCTGCAGTGAAACATATTTCATAAAGCAGCAGTAGCCGGCCGCGACAGACACAGCAACAGATAAGTAACCGCATTTGTCATTTAAGAATTCCTAACCAGGAGCGAATTGTGTTATATCATCTGTGTGCTTTAATAGTTTAGTTTCCTGAGTTTCTGCGTGTAAGTTCAACATCTAATAGCCACATTTCTCGCTTTTCCGTTTGCGTCAGAAAGTAAACCGATTTTCTGACATATTGCAAGTTTCAAATCAGGGTCAAATTATTTACATTCACCTGAGTGCTTCAGTAGTTCGGTTTTTGAATATCTGCGTACTACTAGACACAGTTCGTGCGTTTTCGTCAGGTTCTACAGTAGAGTTGCGCAGCACGTGCTGATAGTCCGTTTATCTGCATAGTTTAGTTTTCCACGGTCTTTAGTATAGGCAGTGACTGATCGTTGTGTGCGGATGCGAGCAGAGTTGGTGACACTTCCCCCTCAGCTTCAGGCTGTGATTGCTTCGGTTACACAGCTTGAGGCTGCAGTGGATGGGCACAACTGGTGTGCGCAGGCTGTGGGGATGCAACGGACGTCCTAGTCCTCCGACCAGTCCTCACTGGCTGCCAACCCAGTTACTGCTCGCACTGAAGCTGACCCCTCACCTGTGGTCGAGTGGGACGTCGCTCTGCGGCGAAGCAGGCGGCGAAAGACTTCCCAGACAGCCACACTTAAGGCCTCCCCGGTTTGTCTGACAAACAGGTTCCAGCTGCTGCCTGTGGCTGACACTGTCGATGAGCCAGATGCTGTCGCCTGTCCTATTTCAGAGGAAACCACTCAGCCTGCAAGATTCGGGCAGTCGCAGAGGGTGGGATTATTGACAGTTGGGAGCTCCAACGATAGGCGCATTATGGGACCCCATAGGGACTTGGCCGACAAGGAGGGTAAGAAATCCAATGTGCACTCCGTGTGCATACCGGGTGGAGTCATTCCAGGCGTGGAAATGGTCCTCCTGGTTGCCATGAAGAGCACAGGGGGCAGCCAACTGCAGGTGGTGGCTCACGTCGGTACCAATGATGTGTGTCACTTTGAATCAGAAGAGATTCTCTCTGGTTTCGAGCGGCTAACAGAAGTGGTAAAGGCTGCCAGTCTTGCTTGCAAGATGAAAGCAGAACTGATCATTCCTGCAGCATAGTCGACAGGACCTCTGGTACAGAGCCGAGTGGAGGGTCTGAATCAGAGGCTCAGACGGTTCTGCGACCGTGTAGGCTGCAGATTTCTCGACTTGCGCCAAAGGGTGGTTGGGTTTCAGGTTCTGTTGAATAGGTCAGGTGTCCACTATATGCAGGAGGCGGCTACACGGGTAGCAGGGGCTGTGTGGCGTGGACTGGGCAGTTTTTTAGGTTAGAGGGTCTCAGGAAAACACAAGAAGGGCTTCAGTCACAAAGGGTGCAGGCTGAACACAGGAGGAATGTAGATACAGAAACCATTGGTATAACAGTTGTAAATTGTCATAGGTGTGTTGAGAAAGTACCAGAGCTTCAAGCGCTAATAGAAAGCACTGATACTCAAATTGTATAGGCACTGAAAGCTGGCTAAAGCTGGATATAAGCTCAGCCGAAATTTTTGCGAAGAACCTAACTGTGTTTCGAAAGGATAGGCTAAACATGGTTGGCGGAGGCGTGTTTGTTGCTGTCAGAAGTTGTTTAATTTGTCGCGAAATTGAAGTAGATACTTCCTGTGAGTCGGTATGGGCAGAGGTCATTGTTGGCAACCGGAATAAAATAATAATTGCATCTTTTTACCGACATCCCAATTCAGATGATACAGTTGCTGAAAGGCTCAAAGAAAACTTGAGTTTGATTTCAAACATGTACCTGGATCATACGATAATAGTTAGTGGTGACTTTAATTTACCCTCGATATGCTGGCGAAAATACATGTTTAATTCTGGAGGTACCCATAAAATATCATCCGAAATTGTGCTAAACGCATTCTCTGAAAAATTATCTCGATCAATTAGTTCATGAGCCCACACGAATAGTAAAAGGTTGTGAAAACACACTTGACCTCTTAGCAACAAATAATCCTGAGTTAATAACGAGCATCAAAACAGATTCAGGG
Source organism: Schistocerca nitens (assembly GCF_023898315.1). NCBI lineage: Eukaryota > Metazoa > Arthropoda > Insecta > Orthoptera > Acrididae > Schistocerca > Schistocerca nitens. The sequence goes on along the minus strand of NC_064624.1, from coordinate 19,454,737 downwards.
ATTAGTGAACACAGGGCTGTCGTAGCAAGATTGAATACTGTAATCCCCAAATCCTCGAGAAATAAGCGAAAAATATACCTATTCAAAAAAGCAGATAAAAATTCACTTGGCGCCTTCCTGAGAGACAATCTCCACTCATTCCAAATTAATAATACAAGTGTAGACCAGATGTGGCTTAAATTCCAAGAAATAGTATCGGCAGAAACTGAGAGATTTATACCAAATAAATTAACAAACGATGGAGCTAATCCTCCTTGGTACACAAAACGGGTTAGAACACTGTTGCAGAAACAACGAAACACACATGCCAAATTTAAACAGACGCAAAATCCCCAAGATTGGCGATCTTTTACAGAAGCTCGAAATTTAGTACGGATTTCAATGCAAGATGCTTATAACAGTTTCCACAACGAAACTTTGTCTCAAATCCTGGCAGAAAATCCAAAGCGATTTTGGTCGTATGTTAAGTATCTTAGTGGCAAGAAACAATCACTGTCTTCTCTGCGCGATAGAATGGAGATACTATCGAAGACAGTGCTGCCAAAGCAGGATTACTAAACACAGCCTTCAGAAATGCCTTCACAAAAGAAGACGAAGTAAATATTCCAGAATTCGAATCGAGAACAGCTGCCAACATGAGTAACGGAGGAGTAAATATCCTCGGAGTCGTGAAGCAACTTAAATCACTTAATAAAAGCAAGTCTTCTTGTCCAACGGTATACCAATTAGGTTCCTTTCGGAATATGCTGATGCATTAGCTCCATACTTCACATTCACATACAACCGTTCGCTCGACGAATGATCCGTACCCAAAGACTGGAAAGTTGCACAGGTCACACCAATATTCAAGAAAGATAGTAGGAGTAATACACTACATTACAGGCCCATGTCGTTAACGTCGATATGCAGCAGGATTTTAGAACATATTGTGTTCGAACATAATGAATTACCTCGAATAAAACGGTTTATTGACACACAGTCAACATGGGTTTAGTAAACATTGTTCCTGTGAAACACAACTAGCTCTTTATTCACATGAAGTGCTGGGTGCTATTGACAAGGGATTTCAGATCGATTCCATATTTCTAGGTTTCCGGAAGGCTTTTGACACTACCACACAAGTGCCCCATTGCGTGCTTATGGAATATCGTCTCAGTTATGCAACTGGATTTGTGATTTCCTGTCAGACAGGTTCGTAGTAATTGATGGAAAGTCATCGAGTAAAACAGAAGTGATTTCAGGCGTTCCCCAAGGTAGTGTTCTAGACCCTTTACTGTTCCTTATCTATAGAAACTATTTGGGAGACAATCTGAGCAGCCGTCGTCGTCTGTTTGCAGATGACGCTGTCGTTTATCGACTAATAAAGTCATCAGAAGATCAAAATAAACTGCAAAACGATTTAGAAGAAACATCGAAATGGTGCATAAAGTGGCAGTTGACCTTATAAAGGGTGTTACAAAAGGTACGGCCAAACTTTCAGTAAACATTCCTCACACACTAAGAAAGAAAATATGTTATGTGGACATGTGTCCGGAAACGCTTACTTTCCATGTTAGAGCTCATTTTATTACTTCTCTTCAAATCACTTTAATCATGGAATGGAAACGCCCAGCAACAGAACGTACCAGCATGACTTCAAACACTTTGTTACAGGAAATGTTCAAAGTGTCCTCCGTTAGCGAGGATACATGCATCCACCCTCCGTCACATGAAATCCCTGATGCGCTGATGCAGCCCTGGAGAATGGCGTATTGTATCACAGCCGTCCACAATACGAGCATGAAGTCTCTACATTTGGTACCGGGGATGCGTAGACAAGAGCTTTCAAATGCCCCCATAAATGAAAGTCAAGAGGAGTGAGGTCAGGAGAGCGTGGAGGCCGTGGAATTGGTCCGCCTCTACCAATCCATCGGTCACCGAATCTGTTGTTGAGAAGCGTACGAACACTTCGACTGAAATGTGCAAGAGCTCCATCGTGCATGAACCACATGTTGTGTCGTACTTGTAAAGGCACATGTTCTAGCAGCACAGGTAGAGTATCCTGTATGAAATCATGATAACGTACTCCATTGAGCGTAGGTGGAAGAACATGGGGCCCAATCAAGACATCACCAACAATGCCTGCCCAAACGTTCACAGAAAATCTGTGTTGATGACGTGATTGCACAATTGCGTGCGGATTCTCGTCAGCCCACACATGTGACGGTGAATCGAGGAAGTACAGTACGTGATTTTGAAAATTTACAATTTGATCACGTTGGAATGAAGCCTCATACGTAAAAACATCTGCACTGAAATGAGGATTGACACATTGTTGGATGAACCATTCGCAGAAGTGTACCCATGGAGGCCAATCAGCTGCTGATAGTGCCTGCACACGCTGTACATGGTACGGAAACAACTGGTTCTCCCGTAGCACTCTCCATACAGTGACGTGGTCAACGTTACCTTGTACAGCAGCAACTTCTCTGACGCTGACATTAGGGTTATCGTCAACTGCACGAAGAATTGCCTCGTCCATTGCAGGTGTCCTCGTCTTTCTAGGTCTTCCCCAGTCGCGAGTCATAGGCTGGAACCTTCCGTGCTCCCTAAGACGCCGATCAATTGCTTCGAACGTCTTCCTGTCAGGACACCTTCGTTCTGGAAATCTGTCTCGATACAATCGCACCGCACCACGGCTATTGCCCCGTGCTAATCCATACATCAAATAGGCATCTGCCACCTCCGCATTTGTAAACATTGCACTGACTGCAAAACCACGTTCGTGATGAACACTAACCTGTTGATCCTATGTACTGATGTGCTTGATGCTAGTACTGTAGAGCAATGAGTCGTATGTCAACAAAAGCATCGAAGTCAACATTACGTTCCTTCGATTGGGCCAAGTGGTGGTGCATCGAGGAAGTACATTACATACTGACCAAACTAAAATGAGCTCTAACATGGAAATTAAGCGTTTCCGGACACATGTCCACATAACATCTTTTCTTTATTTATGTGTGATGAAAGTTTCCTGAAAGTTTGGCCGTACCTTTTTGAAACACCCTGTATAACTAAAAGTGTGAGGGCATCCACGTGAGTGCTGAAAAGAAGGCGTTAAACTTCAGTTGCACGATAAATCAGACTAATCTAAAGCCCGTAAATTCAACTAAATACCTAGGAATTACCATTACGAACAATTTAAATTGGAAGGAACACACAGAAAATGTTGTGGGGAAGGCTAATCAAAGGCTGCGTTTCATTGGCAGGACACTTAGAAAATGTAACAGACCCACTAAGGAGACTGCCTACACTACACTTGTCCGTCCTCTTTTAGAATACTGTTGCGCGGTGTGGCATTCTTACCAGATAGGACTGACTGAGTCCCGAAATATGGGAGAGAGTGTCACAGAAATGATACAGGATATGAGATCATTAAAAGAACGGCGTTTTTCGTTGCGATGGAATCTTCTCACGAAATTCCAATCACCAACTTTCTCCTGTGAAGGCTAAAATATCTTGTTGACACCGACTTACATAGGGAGGAACGATTACAAAGATAAAATAAGGGAAATCAGAGCTTGTACGGAAAGATATAGGTGTTCATTCTTCCTGCGTGCTATAAGAGATTGGGATAATAGAGAATTGTGAAGGTTGATCGATGAACCCTCTGCCAGGCACTTAAATGTGATTTGCAGAGTATCCATGTAGATGTAGATGTAGAAGTGTTTCCCACTCAGTCTGTCAGTCTACCATGCACACTTCACTCCCCCTCCATAGCATCAGGCTAATTATTTCAAAATTACAAAAGTAGTAGTTTAATGTTTAAAAATGCTCCTTTGGATGGGTGGCTCTTGCTAAGGGATGCAACGTTCTAATAGGGGAAACAAAGAATGTAATAAAAAAGGGGACAGGAATAGAAAACTCAAAAGCATTTAAGAGGTTACAGATACTAGTACAATAATTTAGAGTTCGAATTGGCCAATTTTGGTTGTTGTAAAAATATATGCAGCCAATTGAGATGATGCACTGGTACAGTGGTGTGTTAGTGCAGAGGCAACAGGTGTGCTGACCATGTACTGAGCCAGCAGGGACAGCATGAGGGTTGTCAAGATGCATCAGCTAGGCAGTGGCTAGGGTGCTGCAATGGTGATGCCTGTGGGCAGTGATGGGGTATTGTGGTCTGGAATGACAGCATTTGGGCCACCAAATGTTGTTACCAGTTGTGAAGTTCTAGCCTCGCAGATCATGAAAGAAAGTAACACTGCATCAAAGGGGTGCATCAGCAAAGGCTGGCTGGGTATTTCAACACAAAAGGAGGTTTAGCTCAATAATATTGATAAAATTGATTACCTTTCCTATAATCTCTGCAGTTTGTAGTATAAAAGTTAAAATTACAAAGTTGTTGAGGGATACATTACAAACTGATTATGTATCCATAATAAACTAATCTGATTAAGACAACTGTAACCCTATCACAGTTTTATTAAATCTTATTTCATGTACTTAATTGATATTGACTGTTAAATCCTACATGGTTGGTTTGGTCCTTAACTAAGTGGATTGTAATGGTCTCCATGTTACAAAATACGTAAAATGAAAAAATTATACAGTGGAAACAAACTAATACACATTAGCATCTCATCTCCTAATGCTAAGTCGTAAACGAGAGCCGTGACTGAATTGTGCCAGGATCTAAAATCCACTGAGTATAAAAGTACTCAACAGCTGCTGCTCGAGCACCACTGGTTTTGGTGATCTGAATAGTTCACAATGTCCTTGATTACATATGATTCATATAACCATTCTGAGGACAACTACAGTGACTGGAAGAGAGATGACACTGGGGCAACCACTCTGTGTAGGTATTCCAGCTTACTCCACTCAGTGATGTGTGCAGTGCTGTTGTCAATTGTAAACAACAATTTTCTGAAGCCAGTATTCGTCAATGGTTTGCAGAAGGCGAGTCTTTGATTTTTTTTTTTTTTTTTTTGGTAGTGTAGGCAGGCTGTCGGTTGGGTGCCAGTACAAAAGGTGTTTCAGGTAAATTAGCAGAAAAAGCTCAAAGCTGTTGTGTGTGTAAGTTAAATGAGCAGATACCTTAATGGTGGGTGTGATACATCATAATAAGAACGTTGAATAAAAGTCTGCCATTAGAGAAACTCGATAAGTCTGAAGTGTAAATGCATGGTCATAGCAGAGAACTGCTACTATAGTTGACTGTGGTACCAAATACGGTAATTTGTTCCCATTGGGCATAAATAAAGATTTGTTCATTGCAACAACAGTGAAAGAGCAAGGGAAATCCTTAGTTTCCTCTAAAAGCAATGCAATTTCACAATTCACGACACTAGTGCAGGGTAATAAGGTAGGACGCTTGTAATAATTAGTGTGAATGCTCAGTTGAAACTCGAACTACATGACAGTCTGATGGATAACCCTTGCAAACAAACAGGAGGTCCATTTGCCAAACATTGCGTTCATAAGCAGCTACACTGGCGACAGAGAAAGAGATGGTGATAACACTCAAATTTAAACTGGTGCAAGTTGCGGGCAGGGATACCTGCACATTTAACACATCTGTAGATCATGACAGTTGTACAACAGCAACAGTGCAATAATACAGCAAGGCTGATTCCTACATGGAGTAAATCATTTGCATGTGTACTGATGCATGAAATGAATTACTAGTTACGGTTTGCTGGAAGGTTTCAGCTGGCACTAAGCTAGGGCTGAGTCTCTGTTGCAGTCTTGGCTGAATGGTGGTGTGGAGGGTGTTAACATGCAACTGTTGCGTGGGTGTTATACAACAAGATCTGTAAGGCTTTGGGTACTTCCAAAGTAGCAGCCAGTTTGCACAGTTCCCTGTGTATAGTAATTAAATCGCGCTGGATCGCGTTCTTAAGTTCTTTATATTGCAGTGTTAGCATAGTGGCTGTATTATGGATTTGTCAGTTGGTAGCCAAAACATTGTCTTCAATGTGATTGAACTGCGCATGCCAGCATAGTAGGATTTCACGATACTGCATAGCAAAGTACGAAGCTCGCTGGGGAGCTTTATCACAGTGATCAGCATCAGTCTGATCAGGGGTACCAAATTTGTTTTCAGCACAGCTGCACTCCCATTAAACCAAACTCGCATAGCATGGCGGAGTGGTACTTTGATTGGTTGTTCACAGGATGAACGGTGTCAGTGAAGGAGAATTAAATCAGTGTGAAAAGACAGAGATGGTGGTACACATTGTCTGGTCATTTCTGCTTGCATGCTGCAAGAGTTAGCATTCATGTAGAGGCAATTGCAAAAGGGTGCCAAGGTTTGATGGCTTCTCTGTCAAGATGATTGACCAGCAGTATTTATAGCGTGTTCACAGGTGCTAGGTGTCTTGAAACTTTGCACAAGTTTAAAAGTTTATTATTCTTTCGAAAAAATAGTGATGATTTATGTTGAGTAGGCCTGAATTTTGAGAGGACTGAAGTCACAGCTGGTTGTTTTTGGCATGCTTTTAGAACAAACAGAAGACGTTATAGCCTGGAATATTGCAAAAGTAGATCAACAGTTGCCTAATGTGTATGATTTATTGTAGTTGTGCTAATTCTATACTTTGTTGGGAAACTGAAAGTGAGTTTCTATCCCCACTTTTCTGAATATCTAATGAGAATGAAACCACATTTTGGAAGTGTCCATTATGTAAACTGGCATGAATATGGACATGTTAGATTTAGGAGAAGGATGTCAAAATAGGAGCCAGTAAACCTGCCCAGTAGTGATAATTTCCTTGGTGAGCTATGGGAAAGAATAGAGGACTCAGCTTTCAGGAAAATGGCCAAACCAGCTTCAATTGTCTGTAACGAAATTAAAGTGCAGAGTATTGGTTACACTTATAATTATAATGTATTAAAATATAACAGATGGTGCAATAAGGATGGGAAGTGAACTAGGAAGGGGATCATGATCAACTGTCCATGCTCATGATGTCTCAAGCAAACTGGCGTGTTGGGCACCACACAGGGTAGCTTATGTAATGAACTGAAAACAGGTGTTCACAATAGTCAATTTTTGAAAAGGATTGTAGTCTTGTGACTGTTGAGGGACCTAACTGGTCCACGCCAATCCTAATTAAATTAGGTGATAAAAACAGATGGCAGAACATGACAGTATGAAGTGAAAAACAGAAATACATTAACAGGAAAAGAGGTGACGTCATGCACTAGAATTACTGCAACTGACATTTAATCATAAAGGGAAGAAGAAGGAAGGGCAGGAGCTTGTTGATAGATGAATCAGACGTTTTTCATCGTCTCATCAGCCTATCAAGGTGTACTTACGAGTGGTAGGAATCGAAGTGAGTGTGCTGATACCATACCAGATTTGTGTCATGAAACCATAAAATTTTATTCCGCTGCTACAAAAGTATGTCAAAGCTGAAGGTAGTAAAGGAATGTGAAATGAGCAGAAACGCCTATAGATACGTGAGGTGAGTAAATGAGTTAAAAGAGGTAGAGCATTTAAAGTTTTTCTGAGTGACACAGTGCTGGCAAGTGGTACATTAACTTTGTAGATGTGTAAGGCACTGGGTTCAAGTGGTTCAAGTGGCTCTGAGCACTATGGGACTTAACTGCTGAGGTCATTAGTCCCCTAGAACTTAGAACTAGTTAAACCTAACTAACCTAAGGACATCACAAACATCCATGCCCGAGGCAGGATTCGAACCTGCGACCGTAGCGGTCTCGCGGTTCCAGACTGCAGCGCCTTTAACCGCACGCCCACATTGGCCGGCCTAAGGCACTGGGATGTGTCCAACTGTATAGTTATATATAGTGTACTACATGTGAATGCATAATGTGGTACATATCAATGGAAATAAAAAGGTCACAAAAGTAACCTGTATCAGTAATGTTTGCATATCCAGATACACTGCTCTTTTGGTTAGTGACACATGGGGAAGCATAGAGCAGTTGAACAGATTGCATGAAGCATTCTAAATCTTTCCACAAACGGAATGGTGGTCATCAGATGAGTTTGCATCCACGTCATCAAATTAGCAGAGCCTAAATGGTACGTAAAACACATTACAGGAGCGACAAAGCCACAAAATTGTGGGTTGGTGAGTATTTAATTAGAGTATGAGTGTAATTGATAACATTGGTGGCGGCCACATTGGGAAAAGACTTCATTACTCATATATCTTCTTGAACGAGTGAGCGAGGCTGAAATTGGTGTGGTATCAGGTGCATCAGCCAGGAACTGCTTGATAAATGTGATTATGTACTGCTGAATGCCACATTTTATTCAATGAAGGATGTAAATAATGTCTGAGGTCCTCTTTTGCTCAATGGTGACGAGTAATGTAGGACAAGTTTCATAAGCATCAAATGGAAACTCCAGTATTATTATAAGAAGGTACTAAACGGATAGATACTCAAGAGCAGATCAGTGTTCAAACTGGAAACAACATGGAACATTACTGCCTGTGTACACATAGTATTCAAAGCTGTGTCAGTGGTAGGTGAAACATTATGAGTGAAAATAACATGGTAGTGTAGGAATTAGAGATAGTTACCCACTCAGGGAATACACTTTAAGTGCCTAAGAGTGAAAGTTGTGTTTCATAGGTGTTTGTGTTGTGTGTGAGTGGAGCCACTACAACCCTAATTGAGGTACTGTAGTGCTCTGTGTGCAAGTGGGGCACGCATGTTTTTGTGTGACAGCAAGCTGAATGATGGTAGAACAGACAATATTACAGACACGAATCAAAAGTAAGTGGTATGACCAGACCAGTGTCTCTGTGATCGCTAATTGCACCGTGTTAGGAGGACGCCCCGGGAGGAACCAGAAGGCCAAGCAACATCCTTCTGTCTCATTTGCATGGGGTAGATGTTGAAAGGCGCTAACTGCCTATCTAGCGAGGCCCATTGGCTCCTTTCACACGCAAATTGTTGAGCGGTTCATGATATGGAATAAACAGGAGCCCTGTACATTGAAGAAGGCATATCACATATTTCACTCTATATCATTGTTTAATGGTCTTACATTCTCATGTTAAATGTAAGTGGTTGTAAAGAAAGACAGAGTAAGAGATAGCAGTACTATTATCTTTCAGATTAGGATGCACACTGGAAGCAGTTCTAAACTTGTTGGAATCACCTTTGTCCAATTGACACATACCATATGAATACCTTAAAAGAATGATCTAGGTTCCAGATAGTTCTCTTATGGAGTTGTAAATCCATAATTAACAGGGAATACATCTAATTTATGAAACACACATGAATGGAGTGACGATATTCCCATTGTCAAGATAGATGAGCCAAGATGATGTGAATAAATCATAGGTAGACTTAGTGGGGGCCAAGATGAAGTGCTTAGCGGTATTCCTGTCACTGCTCAAACACTTACTGTTTGACAACTGATGTGCTGAATCATTCATCTAGATAATAACACTGACTCCTTGCTTAACTAACCAATTGAGAGACGGCACATACCATGCAGTAAGCCTCTGGAGAAGAGCCAAAGCGGACATTGCAACAGGGCAGCAGTGATAACTCTGCAGTATTGGCTGGAGTAGTGAAACAGAACTGGTACTATGAGAGTGACATGGTCAAGATGAGCTCAGACTTGTCCCTTCTTAACGGAAGAAGAAGAACAGAACAGATTCAGGGACATGGTAGTAGGGACAGGGATAACATTGAAGGGTTAAGAAACTAACTACAATGATATGTGACTACAGAATTTCTCCAGCAGTACTGGATGACTGTTCGTTGCGAATTAGCAATAGTGTAGGAAACCATTTCATTGAGAAGTTGTCCCTATTCCTCCTTGTTTATTGAGAATGAGAACCAATGACTCTACATGCATTTTTAGCAGATAGCCAGGTTAAAAGAGGCTAGCATAATCTTCATTATCACGTGCCAGCACCATAGGATTGTCTAACGGCAAAATGGTACAAGCATGGATCCATTAGATACATTTATTCATATCTGTGGGATTGTATCAAAATTATTTCCGCTTGGACATTAACCATTTGTAATACAGGTAACTACCACCAGGTCTTGTGGGAAAGACTCGTTCTAATTACGCCTACACATTTGAATAGTAGTAGATGCAGTAGAAGTGCAACTACAATTAAGCAATAGTACTATATTACTTGGCCAGAGTACAAGTAGTGTAGTTCATGATACCAAAAGTGGATGGAGAGATAACATGTGTCACTGTAGTGCACGTTATAAGTAATTTTTCGTAGGAGGATATTAAATCACAATCACTGGATTACCCATAAAAGAAAGAGATAAAATCATTATTGGATAAGAATGATGCATACTGACTGATCATAGTATTTCAAATGAAATACTGTGTTGAAGCTTAAAGGAAGGTGATGTACCACATACTAGTACAACAAACTAGGTTTCTGGTTTTGGCTAGTCTCAGGGGAGAGTGACTATCATGACATAATTTCTGTCTCACACGAAATACAGTAAACAAAATACAGGAAAAGTAACACAAAGCATAAAAAGAAGTACTCATTGAAATATTTAAAGTGAAATGCAAATGAACATTTACGAATGGCATGCTTTCAGACTAACTGTCGCAGAGACAAGAGCAGTTAGCCCATCACCGTGTAATTACAATAATCAATGCATCTACCCTTCTTTGCAGAACTGTAAGTAATTCTTATTCATCCATACGACAGTGAAGGTGCTACTGTTGTTTGAAAATTGATTCTCTCTTAACTTAATATAGAACTGGGCATAATTAAACATTACCTTTCACAAACCATTGCTGGGAAACTACATTTGACTTCTTCTGTGTCTTTAATGCTTTTCAAGCATCATTGTTCGGTAATGAATTTAAGTCATTTGTGATACAGAAGTAGTATATAATTCAACTTATCTATACTTTCGTTCTCCTGACCTACCATTGATACCCCATATTTTTGTCATGCTGGATCTATGGGCTCGACATGTAGTGGTATCTTCTGACAATGGCCTTACCTGTGATGTTCAGGATTTCACATCTGAAATCTATTGTGAATTAGGTGGAGAATCGAAGAAAGTGTAGTTTTTAAAGGCATTATACATTTCCTATTATGGTATATGGCAAAATTCGTAACCATAAATCGATTGTTTCATCAGATCAGATCAATCCTCATGAAGTACGATACATTCCAACACGAATTACGAAGACCAGGACTTATTTTTGTTTTGTTATTATTTACTACAAAGAACATAGATCATCTGACGTGTAAAGGTGCAACCAAACAGTAACATATGCTACACTATATGCATGTGTTGGCCTGACTACTAGTAAAATGTTGCAGTTTGAGTTATTCTTTGTTTATAAAAGGCTAACACAACTCCCAGATAATATTGTTTTATACGTTATAACTTCCCACTAGTGTTTACTACGAGAGTCTTGGGTAATTTCAAATATCTGTGGTTTGCAGATTTTAGGCGAGTGTGTCAAGTACATGATCTCTGTAGGTTACTCATTGGATGAGTTACTTTTTAGTGTTAACTCCAAACACTTGATATAGAGGTCCTCTGATTGTTGCAAATTTGGTTCTTAACTGTTATATAAATGAATGCACTTACCTCTTGTCTCTTCATGTATTTAATTAAAAAGTTGCTTGCCTATTGTGGACAAGAGAACTATGAATCCTAAAAGAAATGTTGATGGTGAAGTGGGAGTAGCATGACATCCGATAATAAGTGAAAATTTGGTGTATGTGTTTTTCAGACGAAACTCGGCAAAAGAAAAATAAGTATTGCTGTAAAGAAACCATTCGATAAATAGTAGCTACAAAAAGACACTTTGTTACTTAACATCTCCAGTTATCTATTTCACTTCAGCGCTGCTTATGAGCTGGTTGAGTAAATCATTCTTCTACCTCAAAACTGTAATTCTCATCTTATAACAATGTAGTACTGATTAAACCTTGTTTGCAATAGTGTAAATGCATTTGTAAAAAGTTCATGTCACATTATGTAAAATCTTTAGTGCACATAACGAAAAACTAACAGTTTTTCATGTATCACCACAGTGCGTTTCTCACTTGAAGGAACGTCTAAAGCTGTAGTGAGTAACATAGTAACCTCCTGATGATGCTAAATAGTAGCCCCTCACATTCTCTTTTACTGCTACATTATTATTAGAAAACAATTGATCTCTCTAAACTCTTGTCCACTCTATAAGCAATTACTTCTAGTCACACTTTAATCATTTACATTATCACATCTCTCGTTACTTTTCTGTTAATATACAGTAACTTATAATACAGCAAGGCACACTCCAGTTTTAGAAAGCAATTCTTGCAACTTCTTTCATAAAAAAAACTGCAAATGCATTTCTGAATATAGTATATGTACCTTGTCATAAAGTATTTGGAGCTGGACTAATTGACACTGCAGAGGGTGGCAGAGCTTAACCATGGTACAGCTGTAACCAGTCAGAATGTACTACCGCTGTGTGGTCAGACAATTAATATCTGCATTAACAGAAGTCACTCGTGTGATAGAATAAGGGGTTTCATATTGAGCCATGAATTTGTTAGTCTTCCATTTCTTAATCATGGGGTTACGAATCAAAAGTAGGTCCCCAGGTTTACACTGAGGAAGCACAGCCCCTTTGTTCCTTCGTTCATCTTGTTTCTGGGTAGCTTATATTTATTTTGCTTTATCTGTTTCCAGATAGCCTTGAGGTGGCAACTTCTGCCAGATCCACGGCAGATGGGAGTTCACCATGTTCAAATGGGGAGCTTATATGCCGTCCATATACTTCCTCGTAGGATGTATACCTAGTTGATTCATGTATATGACTATTTTATACGAAAGTTACATAGACGACCTACCTGTCCCAGTCGCTGAGTGTTTTATGTAGTAAGACAAAATCCAAACTGTTGTTTGATGAATACATTGGATGTGGCTATTAGCTTTTGCATGAAAAGGAGTTTCTCTATTTTTTTGGTTCATAGTAATTTGTACACTTGTAAAACCTGTGTGTACATGAAATTAGTCTTCTGTTCAGTCAAAATATCATCAGGACTTCCGAATGATAAAACTTAACTATTGACAAAGGCACTTGTTGCTGTTCCTGTAGTCATATCTGCAACTTGTTCTATAATTAGATATCTAGGAAAAGATCAGTGATAGTTAGGATATATTTATTATTTCGTGTGGTCAGTGGGAACGGTGTGACAATGTCTAAGGCAACATTCTGAAACGGGTTTGTAGCGTCTAGAAGTGTTTGCAAGGCAATTTAAGTTCATGGTGGGACTGACCTCTGACCACAAGGCAAGTCGTTTTGTATATACTTCTAAATATCAGTCTGTCTGTCTTCCCATCAATGCAGTGTGTCTATTCTGGCATTCATGGCTTTTTGTCCATGTGAAGTGTCATGATTCTGAGCTATTATACATGCTTGCAACTCTTTCTCCAATTATGACTCTGTTGCTCTGGGGATTTATGTGGCATAGAATATAATCAACAGTGACAAAATGTGGAAGAGAATTGTACCAGTGACATTGTACATCTCTAAATGCTTCTATTAAAACATTGTCAGTCTGAATCATTTTGACCTTATGGCTCAGTGCATCAGCGTTCAGGTGTGACAGCTTTGTTTGTGGCATACGTCATAATCGTATTTTGATATTTTTAAAGCCCAACGAGTCAAATGACTACTGGGGTCCTTTAAACTGAGCCTCTACAAAGGAGCAGTATAATCAGAGACCACAGTGAATTTTCTTCTGTAGAAATAACATCCGAAATAGTTGAGTCCGAATTTAAGTGCTAGCACTTATGATAAAGAACAACATTGGTAGCATATTCGAGGTGTCTGTTCAAAGGATAAAAGGCTTTTCAGAATCAGTATATTTATAATGTGAACCTGTCGAATCATATTTAAGTTTCCAAATAGCCAATTCAAATCCTTCTGTCCTCTCAAGCACTGCATCTTTCTTTAAGAACTTAGTTAATCGTTTGGCTGTCATAGCATAATCCCTTACCAAAGACGATAATAATTAGTGAGACCAAGAAAAGTTGCATCTCCTTAACGTTAGTGGGCCTGGAAGAGTCTCAACTGCTTTGGTTAGCTGTGGATCTGTCTTAACCTCATCTGAACTGATATAATATGTCATAGGTACTTAACCTTTGACTGTGCAGAAAAAACAACTTTAAATTCAAATGTGTGTGCTGTAACCTTGGTAAAACGTACCTCAATCTCACCAAATGTTCCTCAGTACTGCTTGAAAATACGATATCATCCAAATACACTAAAGACGTTGTAGGCTTCAATCATCTCAGTAACAAGTCAGCGAGTCTTTGGAAAGTGACAGGCGCATTTCTAAGACTGAAAGGCATGTGTTAAAACTCATACAACCCTCAAGGACCAAAAATGCGGTTTTATAGGTATTTTGGTGCAATCGGAATTTGGTGGTAATTAGAATACATGTAAAGGGTAGTAAAATACCTACAGTTTCCCAATCTGTCCAATGTTTCGTCGATATGGGGTAGAGGGTAGGTATCAGTGATAGTTACCTTGTTTACTGCTTGTACGTTAATGCATAGGCGATAGGCTTTCTCTCTACTGATTGCTTTTTTTGTACCACAACGAAAGGGACCAAGCAAGGGTTTGCTGAGGATTGATCTATCCCTGCACCCACCTGTTGTTGTGTAACATCCTGAACAACGGATTGTAGATAAAATAGGAATCTGTCCAGTTTCTAAGCAATTGGCCTAATGTCTTGAGTTTGAATGTCGTGTTGTACAACGTCAGTGACTGACATATACTGCTGTTCCTCGAACAACCAAGCATATTCCTTTAATACCGAGTACAAAAGATTCCACTGACACTGGCAAATGTGGGAACTTCTCATAGGTCTGATTTTTAAGTAAGGTCGTTACTGTGAAATTTTTCCTTCTGTTAGCTGCTTCTTGCTCTTACACTTTAACTTATTTTCAGACTGAAATTCTTCCTCTACAACTTCCTGAGCACTAGCAAGTATTGTTCCACGGTTAATCTCTGTATCTCCTTACCGAACATCATCAATAGATACTGGAGCACAAAACTTCTTTACCAGTGATTTTATATACACTTCTTCTCACATGAATCAACGACCTGTAGAGAACGTTATTCATACCGAGTGTACAACGACAAAGTCCAATATAGATAGCATTTGGATTGTGAAGTTTGTCCTGTGCCACTGCTCACTGTTACCAGTTGTGCAAGTTTCAAATGCCCATGTATGTGGTTCTGTTGGAGGTTGTGGAAGAGGCCTCATTCCACAAATTCCTAGAGATTGAGGGTTGTGAGTTCCACCGAAATAGTTCCCTCACCAAATGGAACAATATGCGTCCCTCAATCTACCACCACCCAGTACCGGTATTGGAAATCCGTTTTAGAATGGCAATGAAATCCCTTCTGCGTCTTTTCCCAACTTGCCTAACAAAACAATAATTCTTACCATGCATCTGCAGCTTTACAAAACAAATACCTGTGGGCAGTATTACTTCTCTTAATTCACTAATGTTATAGCACAACAATTTAAGTGCACTCTTATCATTAAGAGAAACAAATAATGCTCTAATTTGAGCCCCTGCATCTACTGACTCTTTGGCAGCTCTACCTCTGATATTGGCTTCTAAATTTATGTTAGCCACCTCATTTCACATCTGTGTTGGGCTGGATACATTGCCCAACTTACGTGGAGGATGGGTGGTGGGGCGTGATCCCTGACCATTTCCCCAACGTGTACTCACATTTTGTCTGTTATCACGTGGAGAATTCAGCTATCGAAGATTCTGTCTCCGATCTTTTCGGCAGGCAGTACTTGCACATCAGTGTTTGGAATTCGTGTCATTTATAAAAACGTGGCGCAGCTTATTGCTATGCGACACAGTAGAGACGAACCTTGCAGCCACCTTGCAAAAAAGTGTCAGTCTTACTGCCTCATGTAGTGAAGTAGGTGAGGCCACATTTACTTTACTGCATATCTACGTATGAAGACGTCAATTGTTCTGGTTCTAGCTACCTCAATTAACACGTCATTGCATTTGGCATCCCACCTTACCACATATGTGCCACCTGACACAGGTCGTATTTGATCAGAAAAATATTCAAAATCTTCGTTCAGCTTGTGCCTTAAAGTGGATTAATGGTCTCTGTAGTAGCTGACTTCTCATTTGTCGGAATAGTGCTGTGCTAAATCGTATGCCAGGGCTTCAGAGGAAGGTAATTAAAAAGATTACCAAGGGCTGTCCTCAAAGTTCCGTAAGTGATCCACTGGTTTGGAATCTTAGTATTGAACCCTGTTACATGTGGGGCAGATGCTATTGAAGGTGTTGTCGCATACGCAGGTGACATCGTAGTAAGTGTGTGTGCAGACACCAGGGCGAGACTCAAGGCAAAGGCGAGCGATATGCTTGCTCAGATGCAGCGTCGGTGAGAGAACAAACTGACGACAGCTGTTCATGAAACCTCATACAACTTCTGAAGGCTTACTTTTAGTAGGTAGGAATCCTTCCCTGAGGCTTGACGGAACACCTGCAAAATGTAGCACTGCTAGTAGATATCTAGGCTTTCTTCTAGTCGAGAAAAGAAACCGTCTAGAACACTAAAAATCTGTTACTCAGAAAGCGGCCAAAATTATGCATAATATTGCCTATGCTAGTACCGCTGACTGTAAATTATCATTTCATGTGGTGTGGTCATATCACAAAGCTAGCTTCGACACCATTATGGACTTCACTTCCAGCGTCTTGACACATCATCATAGGCTAGGGAACAACAAAACAATACTGCAACGAATTCAGTGGAGCATACTTCTGCAGCTCACTGTGGCTTTCGCACTACACCTGTAGATCATTTATTGGTGATGATCTGGATATGTCTGATGGATATCGTTCTATGTTACAGGGCAGCGCTGTTTTGGTTAAGGTGTGAGCAATATGATCAACAACTGCACCATGTGGGGTGTAGTAACACACGAATCTGTGAATGTGGAGAGTGTGCCATGTGCTCCTGCGATTTGATTGTTCCGGTGTTGTGTGTTCGATCGCTTTCGATTCGCCTTGCAGTGCGCGGGTTTGTGCGCCCTCTGGGATTCCGTGCGGGAAGCCGAAAGCGAGTTTCGGGGCAGAGAGAGGGTGTGCGGACATTTGCCACACCGGACATTTGCCACGGTCTTACCTGCTCCGAAGGGTTGGTTCCCTTGTCTCCCCCTCCTCCTCCTCCTCCCCCTCCTCCTCCTCATCGCTTACTGAGCCTTTTCGCTGGTTTACTTAACACAGAAGCAGAATCTTTTTGGATTTTCCGCCACATTTCTAGAGAGAGTTTCGTTGTGGAAACTATTACATGCATCTCGCATTGAAATCCGCACCAAATTTCGAGCCTCAGTAAAACTTCGCCAATCTTGGAGATTTTGCGTTCGTCTAAATTATACGTGCCTTTTTCAGTGCTCCCACAGCAGCTTTCTGTCGTGTTTTGTGTACCATGGGGCATCAGTTCCGTCTCTTATTAATTTATTTGGTATGAATCTCTCGAGTGTTGTTGATACTATTTCTTTGAACTTAGGCCACATATGGTCTTCACTTACATAGTTTGACGTCTTAGAAAGACCGAATTTTTAGTTGCTTTTATAAATAGATATATTTCGCGTTTAGTTTTGGTGAATTTCTTTGTTACGGAATTGAGCCTCGCTACGACTGTGTGTCCACTAATCCCTGTATCCGTCGTGATGCTCAGGATTATTTGTGGCTATGAGGTCAAGTGTGTTTTCGTAATCATTTACAATTTGAATGGCCTCATGAACTAATTGTTCAAAATAATTCTTTAAAAAAGCATTTAGAACAATTACGGAAGTTGTTTTCTATCTACAATAGGGTCTGAAAATGTATTTTTGTCAACATACGGAAGGTAGATTGAAGTCACTGCCAATTATAATTGCATGAGTAGGGCACGTATTTGTGATGAAACTCAAGTTTTCTTTGAACTGTTCAGCAACTGTTTCATCTGAGACCGGGGGTCAGTAAAAGGAGCCAGTTATTAATTTATTCCGGTTGCCGAATATAACCTCTGCCCATACTAAGTCACAGGAACTATGTGCCTCAATGTGGTTTGTGAGCTGGAACACACATTACATTATTTTTCCTTAAGTTGTGCTTCCTGTTTTTGTTGTAGTGCAGATCACTACAATTACGGCTTTTCCCTCTAAAACCTAGGATGCTTTCTCTAAAAAACGGTTCAAATGGCTCTGAGCACTATGGGACTTAACTGCTGAGGTCATCGGTACCCTAGAACTTAGAACTACTTAAACCTAACTAACCTAAGGACATCACACACATCCATGCCCGAGGCAGGATTCGAACCTGCGACCGTAGCGGACGCGCGGTGCCAGACTGTAGCGCCTAGAACCACTCGGCCACTCCCGCCGGCTGATGCTCTCTCTGTGACCCTGTAAATACTAGAGCTAAACAAAGTAGAACAACAATGTACGTTACAAGCTTAGCATTCTGTATTACTTCATTTCCTTATTTCTAACATTTTAAAATTGAACGTCGACTTTAGATGACATGTCAATCGTAGATGTTCTTATCTCTATTTAGTGAACGTATTTTCAGTCACGTTTTGAACATTGTCCCGCTACACTTTATTAACTAATGTTTCGCCGCAAGGGATATCGCATTTTAGAGAGTAAATTAATACGGAGTATGTCGCTATTCTTTTCACACATTCACTTACCCATTTCTTCTTTCCTTATTGTCTTTTGGGCATGCAGTTGTAGCAATTAAAGTAGGCACAAATGCAGTGATGAAAAAGAAATGATTAGCGTACATTCGCATTCGCTTTACGTCGTTCCTTTCTTGTTGCTCCCATGGCGATGGACTGTCACTATCGCAATCAGTAAGCGTGAAAGGAAGCTACCGTACAGACACAGGGATCTATATTTATACTTAGCGGAACTAATTACATACTGACATAATCGTCCGTATTGCTTTCGTTTCCCAAAAGTTACAGATATTTCGACTTCGGAAAAGAAGCTCTGTATTTGGCCAAGATGTCGAGGAAGGTCCCTTACGTACTGGTTGTATCGAGTAAGATGTGGAGACAGCGGTTTGAAAGCGGACAGAAGAAGTACGAGGAAGGGCGTCCCTTAGCTGAGGGAGCGCTACGTGGCGAAGGGGCAAGTGTGGCAAATGTCCGGCATTCAGAGAGAGAGAGAGACAGACGCCTGGGCGGCGCGACGCCTGAAGATCGCGGAAGTCGCGTCGGCAAGTGGTGCGAGTGTGGCAGTTGCATTGGGGCCGCCCGAGCAGCGGAACTGGAGGTGCTGCACTGACTCGCTGTCGTTCGTTCTGTTTACGGGTTCAGCCTTCCTCACGCTGTGGCTACGGGCTGGTGTTATTCTGGCCATTACCTTATTAGCGGCATTTGGATTAATATTGTTAAAGGTGAGCTGTTAGTTTGGTGCATCTTCATCTGGTGGAGTTACAGCGAGACTTCTTTCTGTCGTATTCTGGCTTGCGCTGCTGAACAGTGAGTGTTCCGACGTCGCGTGTCGAAATATTGACTTGTGCCCTGGTTGATTTACTTATGAACTCGAGTGCCTGTGAGCCGGGCGGAGTGGCCGTGCGGTTCTAGGCGCTCCAGTCTGGAGCCGCGCGACCGCTACGGTCTCAGGTTCGAATCCTGCCTCGGGCATGGATGTGTATGATGTCCTTAGGTTAGTTAGGTTTAAGTAGTTCTAAGTTATAGGGGACTGATGACCTCAGAAGTTAAGTCCTATAGTGCTCAGGGTAATTTGAACCATTTTTTTTTTTTTTGGAGTGCCTATGTGGGCGTGTTTGCTTAAATTGTTGATGAAGTGTTTCACAATACCCTTACTTGAGTGTCTTTAAATTGTATTTCAGTTTGTTACTGAACTTATGTCAGTTAAGGGACGCCCAAATTGTAACGCTAGTCAAGTAAAGTTTAAATCTACTGTGACACCACTGTTTACCTGTTGGATTAAAATTAATTCAATCTTAACCACACCTAGGAATAATTCAAAGTTAATTGTAAGTGCGGTTTGAGTTTTTTTTTTGTCCTTTTCACTTACTCACTACTGTTGAGTGTTAAACTGTTTTGGAAACCCCTTTGACGTCATTTCACGGCGTGGCTTTAGAAAGTGTTCTGTGGGTACTGTTGTTAACGGCTCCTGTTACAACAGGGTTTCTGCTCGACACATCTATCGCACGCCAGGGGTTTAGTGCCAACCGCCAACAATGCGGTAACTTGCTATCAATCCTTTTCGAATCACCGTCTGGCCTACGACTATTGATGATTTCTGTGGTAGAATATAATGGAGGCATTGTCTTGTTAACTTGTCTGAAATGAATGTGCTTGCTTAGTAAAACAGTTCATTACTGAATGAGATTTTCACTCTGCAGCGGAGTGTGCGCAGATATGAAACTTCCTGGCAGATTAAAACTGTGTGCCCGACCGAGACTCGAACCCGCGACTTTTGCCTTTCGCGGGCAAGTGCTCTACCATCTGAGCTACCGAAGCACGACTCACGCCCGGTCCTCACAGCTCTGCTTTTGCCAGTATCTCGTCTCCTACCTTCCAAACAGTTTTAATGTGCCAGAAAGTTTCATATCAGCGCACACTCCGCTGCAGAGTGAAAATCTCATTCTGGAAACATCCCCCAGGCTGTGGCTAAGCCATGTCTCCGCAATATCCTTTCTTTCAGGAGTGCTAGTTCTGCAAGGTTCGCAGGAGAGCTTTTGTAAAGTTTGGAAGGTAGGAGACGAGGTACTGGCAAAAGTAGAGCTGTGAGGACCGGGCGTGAGTCGTGCTTCGGTAGCTCAGATGGTAGAGCACTTGCTCGCGAAAGGCAAAGGTCCCGAGTTCGAGTCTCTGTCGGGCACACAGTTTTAATCTGCCAGGAAGTTTCAGTTCATTACTGATTCTTGTAGTTTAATCAGTGGTAGGGCACTCGTTATTCTGGACCAGACTGTACTTGGCATTAATTGCATTGTCTTGGTAAATCGGTGTGCTACGTAAGATTATAACGCAAGCGCCATTGTGGGTAATATTTACCATTTAACTATATGAGTTGGTTCTGTGAATTATTGTGGCACACAAGATCACGTAAGACAGTGCTGTAGTGGGCAGATATTGCTGTACGCCTGTGAAATTATTTCCTGTAAGCCATTGTGCCCATTAGGTTATGTAAGGCTTAAATACAGTGACCAGTTTACTAATTTTCTGTGTTTGGTAATAACATTTTACAAGCATTAAAATTTTGGGAAAGGTTTAAATCTCATATTTGCAAATTGTTTGATGTTAGATAACTTGTTGATGATTCATGTTAAATCAGCTAATGTTCATTTAAATTGAACAAGTTATACGTCAATAATTTGTTACCAGTACCTTGCATGAATTTTCTTGCGTAATAAATTACATTTCATATTCTATCCTCAATTTCTTGCTCAGCCTTCCACTGCAGCAGCCCCTGTATCCTGCTCCCAACCATACCATTGATAGGAGAGTGTGGTTGCGATTTTAAAGGAGGGGAGGATAGTATTGAGTCATTTATAGTTAGTTACTGGTAGCGGCATAGTGACTAGTGTTAGTTGATTTTGTTGTATTTATTTTTATCTTGTTCTTGGTACTGTTCTGTGTTCGTGCTTGTTCCAGCATGGAGGGTAGTCGAGTAAGGAGGGTCATCGGCATAGCCAGTCTTAGAAAACCGTGTCTACAGTATGAGCTCCGCATCAAATGGTTCAAATGGCTCTGAGCACTATGGGACTTAACTTCTGAGGTCATCAGTCCCGTAGAACTTAGAACTACTTAAACCTAACTAACCTAAGGAGATCACACACATCCATGCCCGAGGCAGGATTCGAACCTGCGACCATAGCGGTCACGCGGTTTCAGATTGTAGCGCCTAGAACCACTCGGCCACTCCGGCCGGCAGCTCCGCATCCGTGGACAAAAGGAGGAAGGGACCGTACCGGAAGTTGTTCAACGCTTACGGGCTGCCTTGACTGTGCTAGT
This sequence comes from Schistocerca nitens, assembly GCF_023898315.1. Classification (NCBI taxonomy): domain Eukaryota; kingdom Metazoa; phylum Arthropoda; class Insecta; order Orthoptera; family Acrididae; genus Schistocerca; species Schistocerca nitens. The sequence goes on along the minus strand of NC_064624.1, from coordinate 19,432,728 downwards.
AAATATCTCGTCGAAAATGGTTGGAGAGGTGAGTGATAATCTGCTCTTTAGTAGAAATCTGTTAGCGGATGTGCAAGAAGATGTGTTAGGGTTTGAGACTGCTTCCCCGACGCGAAGGCAAATTTGTCGGGTTCGGGCTTTACTCGATCATTTGGTAAATAGAGTGCGAGATATTGTTGCCGTTAGTGATGATCCCTCTGAATTGGCTGAAGTTAAGAAATTGCAAGACGAGTTTTTAGTGGTGCAGCAGCAGGTGTTGTTTGGACTGGCCGACGATGAGTCGAATGCGGGTGGTGTTAGTGCAGAAAACCTAGTGTTGGGAGGCCCGAGTGCGTTCGCGAAGTTACCTAATCCGTTGATGGCTATTCTTAATGTGTCGGGACTGCGTGTGGAAGGTATTGATAAATTACTGGAACTTTTATGGTTGATAGTGAATTTGCACAAGCAGGCCAACGTATTGTGTGTTAGTCATAATGTAGTGTTACAGCTTATTCCCCCATTAGCCATAGGACGTTTGTCTAGAATAGTGGCGCTATGGGATTTTAGGAAAACGCTCTTCGATAAGTGCCTCGGGAGACAAAAGACATTATTGATAAGTATGTTTATCGAGTGCAAGGTGAAGGTGAAACACTGTCCCATTATGTACATGAAGTTCGTCTTGGCATCTTAGCTTTAGGTATTGAAGTTTCAGAGGCTGATGCCGACGCAAATATCTTAGATGGTATGCGGCCTGCTGATAGGAGCAGTGTCGTGTCTGGCAGTGAACCAGTGACGTTTGCCGACTTAGATGAGCTAGTGAGCAGAATTGAAAATGTACGTTGTACCGATAGCAAACGTGGAGAGGTAGACGTAGGCGGTAGTGAGTGCCGGGTAAAGAACGTGGAAATTCAGCGACGTCGACCGGGCTCTGTGGTTAAGGGCGCATGTTATCGCTGCAATAAGCCAGGACATTTCGTTAGGGATTGTCCGATACCGAAGGTCAAGCATGAAGGTAGCTGACTACAGGGGGAGCCGGCCGGTGTGGCCGTGCGGTTCTAGGCGCTTCAGTTTGGAACCGCGTGACCGCTACGGTCGCAGGTTCGAATCCTGCCTCGGGCATGGATGTGTGTGATGTCCTTAGGTTAGTTAGGTTTAAGTAGTTCTAAGTTCTAGGGGACTGATGACCACAGATGTTAAGTCCCATAGTGCTCAGAGCCATTTGAACAATTTTTTAACTACAGGGGGTGGGGTCTCAGTCGCGATTCGTAACAAACTGCCGGCCGGTTGCCATAGAATATGTGCTGTGAACGGTGAGCGTCTTCCCTATGTGCGTGCCACGATAGGTACGGAGCCAGTGTGTGCCCTAGTAGATTCAGGCAGTAGTGTGTCACAGATTCAGTATGACTGGTATACTACGTACCGGCGCCTAGCCACATTGACGGAACTGTGTCCTGTTAATCAATCTTGTTGTTCTGTGGACGGACGACCTCTCGAAGTTCTAGGCCGCGCGAGATTTAGGTTAAAAATTCAAGACTTTGCTTGGCCCATCGAGTGTTTGGTTGTTAAGAGGCTGTCGATCAAGGTCATTTTAGGGTGCGATTTTTTGCGCTTAACTCGGTGTCTGCTCGACTACGGTAGTGGTTGCTTTTGGTTCATTGGCCAAGTGTGAGATTCAAGCTTTGTTCCCATAATGATAGGGTGAAAGCATGTAAGATAAGCGCTCACCAAGAAAAGGGGAATGTTCAACATCTTAGCGAAACGCAAGCGGCCAGGATTAGTCTGTTGTTGGAAGAATTCCCGGAGGTTTTAGCCGATCGGTTGTGTGTTACTAATGAAATCCAATATAAAATTCAGCTTACGGACAAATCCCTGTGCGGCAGACACCGTATCGGTTGTCTCCTCCCAAAATGGAAAAAATGCGAAAAATCATTGATGATCTTCTCGCTGACGGAGTGATTAGACCTTCTGTCTCCCCATACGCTGCTCCGATATTTCTGGTGACCAAACCCCACGGCGAAGGTTTCCGGCCGGTGGTTGATTAACTGGCCTTGAATAAGAAGGTAGTACTGGAGTCGGTTCCGTTGCCGGAGTTGCATAACTGTTTTACGTGGTTTGCGGGGGCTAGGATATTTACAGTGCTTGACTTGAACCAAGCATATTACCAGATTCTCCTTGCGGAAGAATCAAAACCTGTCACGGCCTTTTCTGCCGACTACAATCTGTTCGAGTTCAACAGAGTCACCTCTGAGTTGGCTGCTCTCTTGCCCCGCTTGTTGGATTCGGTGTTGGGCGACCTGTAGTTTAAATGTGTCTATAATTATTTAGATGACGTAGTGGTGTATAGCGCCAGTTTGGAGGACCACTTAGAGAACATCTCAGGGAAGTTTTTTTTACGTCTCAAGGGAGCGAGCCTCACCATTAAACCCTCTAAGGTGACTCTAGCCCGTGATCAGATTTCCTTTTTGGGGCATATCGTGTCTCAGCTAGGGTGTCTATTTAATTATCATTTCATCTCAGAAGGGAGTTGAGGTGGATCAGAGCCACACCGGGGCCATAAATCAGTTTCAAGTGCCGCGAGACAAAAAGGGTATTGCTCGTTTTATCGGCATGGTAAATTTTTTTAGAAAGTATATTCCTGATTTCGCCCAATTGGCGGCATCCCTCAACCTATTGCGTAAAAAGGGGGCAAGATTCGAGTGGGTGGAGTCTCAGCAGGCCGCGTTTGATGTGCTGAAGCAAACCTTGAGTACGGCTCCTGTGTTGGGTATTCCTGACTTTAATCTTCCCTTCATCGTCCAGACTAACGCCTCTAATGTGGGGGCGGCAGCAGTGGTGTTACAAGAACAGAATGGGGAATGGCGCCCTCTGACTTACGCTTCGTGTTGTCTGGCGCCAGCGGAGTCTAGATATTCTGTATATGAATTGGAGGCGTTAGCCGCCTTGTTTGCTTTGGAAAGGTTCAGATTTTATCTTGAAGATCGCAAGTTTCGACTGGAGACATATAATCAGGCGTTAAGTTGGGTGTTGGCCTGGCCTCGCAAAACAGGCCGAATACGTGTTGGGCGGTTAGAATTTCTGCCTTCCAGTTCGAGGTGTGCCATATTAGAGGTGGGCAGAATCAGATTGCCGATACTCTGAGACAGATGTTCCATGAACATGAGGAAGAATTAGAGGCGGTGCCACAGTTGGACGGCGATCAGGTCACGGGGGTCTTGACAGAGATTCCTTTGCTATTTAATAATTTGAAAGAACAACAGAAGGACACGGAGTTGCAACTGATTCGGTGTAAATTAGGTGCCGGTGATGTAGTTCCCGGATTTTCTTTACAGAATGGTTTCCTGTGTCATCAGGCAAAGGGAGACAAAGGAGCAAGAATCTGATATCGGGGGTGTTTCAGTATATTCATCAGTCCTTATGTGGAGGGCATCTGTGTGGTTAATAAAACCCGTTGTAAGATTAGGGAACAACAGACATGGAAAAACATGGGCAGGGATATCTGTACGATGATGGCGGACTGCGAGACTTGTAAGGCGGCTAAACCTGACGTCGGGCCTAGACGAGGATTTTTGCACTCGACCAGACAGTTAAAAAAAATGGTTTAAATGGCTCTGAGCACTATGGGACTTAACATCTATGGTCATCAGTCCCCTAGAACTTAGAACTACTTAAACCTAACTAACCTAAGGACATCACACAACACCCAGTCATCACGAGGCAGAGAAAATCCCTGACCCCTCCGGGAATCGAACCCGGGAACCCGGGCGTGGGAAGCGAGAACGCTACCACACGACCACGAGCTGCGGACAGTTTCAACCTATGGAAAAATTGTATATTGATTACCTGGGTCCTTTGCCTCGCACTCAAAGGGGGAACCGGTTTATATTAGTTCTCGTTCACGCTTTTACCAGGTTTGTGTGGCTTGTGCCTAGCAGTAGTGCCACTGCGGCTACGACCATCCAACACTTGGAGAGGATTTTCGCTAGTTTAGGTCCCCCCAAAATACTGGTGAGTGATAACGCTCCGGCTTTTACATCCAAGGAATTTAGAAGGTTTTGCTTCGACCTAGGCATGAAGCATGTAACAACGATGCCCTACTATCCCCGACGGTCCTTCGCTGAGATAATCAATCACAATCTTAAGGCAGCCCTAAGTGCTTATGATTCGGGGCCGCAGAGGAGATGGGATTTGTCTCTCAACTGGTTGACCTTCGCCTTCAATACTGCTAATCATGAGGCACAGCGCACGAGCCCAGCTAGATTAATGTTTCCATTTAATCTCAACTCGCCCCTGGCCAATATTTGGTCCTTGAATGATTTACTACCCGAGAAAGTTACTCCTGAGGAAATCAAGCGGCCGTGGGAGGCAGCCAAGAAAAACATAATAAGAACTCATAACCGGGAGAAGGAGAGGTACAACAGAGGTAGGGGGCTCCTGAGGTGGGCGATAGTTTATTTTTGAGAAACTTCCTCAGGCAAACTCAAGGCAGCCAGGGTATCGCTGAGAAGCTTATATATATACGACCATATATGGTTGTCAAGAGGCTATCGCCGGTGAACTTGTTGCTCGAGGATCTGAGATCAAAGAGACAAATGAGGGCACATCTCAGTCAGATTCAGCCATGGCGAGTGGGGCATGCACGTGGGGTGCCAGGTCAGGTGAATCAAACCTGCCCCCCCCCCCCAGTTCCGCATTCAGAGGGGGAGGTTGTGCCGTGTGCTCCTTCGATTCGCCTTGCGGTGCGCGGGTTGGTGCGCCCTCTGGGATTCCGTGAGGGAAGCCGAAAGGGAGTCTCGGGCAGAGAGAGAGAGAGAGAGAGAGAGACGAGCGGGCCTTGCAGAACTAGCACTCCTGGAAGAAAGGATATTGCGGAGACATGGCTTAGCCACAGCCTGGGGGATGTTTCCAGAATGAGATTTTCACTCTGCAGCGGAGTGTGCGTTGATATGAAACTTTTTTGGCAGATTAAAACTGTGTGCCGGACCGAGACTCTAATTCGGGGCCTTTGCCTTTCGCGGGCAAGTGCTCAACCATCTGAGCTACCCAAGCACGACTCACGCCCCGTCCTCACAGCTTCAATTCTGCCAGTACCTCGTCTCCTACTTCCCAAACTTCACAGAAGCTCTTCTGCAAACCTTGCAGAACTAGCACTCCTGGAAGAAAGGATATTGCGGAGACATGGCTTAGCCACAGCCTGAAGGATGTTTCCAGAATGAGATTTTCACTCTTCAGCGGATTGTGCGCTGATATGACGGTAGAGCACTTGGCCGCGAAAGACAATGGTCCTGAGTTTGAGTCTCGGTCCGGCACAGTTTTAATCTGCCAGAACGTTTCACTGTTGTACTGTCTCAGGTTGAGTATAAGCAGAAAGCAGTGGTGTATATTGTGGATAACGATGTATAACTGGTTACATGTGGTCTTATTGGCAAAGACATGGAGCAAATAAAAAAGCATGTAAATGTATCACATTGATGTGCAATCAGTGCCACCACATTAACGGGTATATTCAAGAGACATAACCCTGAAAGACCTGTTATTAACACCACTGATAGTCTGGGATGTCAGTTGGCTAGGTACCTCAATGATACCCTTAAACGAGGATTTTTTTGTATCGAATATAGTTAAAAATCAGAAGGAAGTTATTGAGCATCTGCAGGCACTGGACATACCCAAAGGAGCGGTACTAGCATCCTTTGATACAGAAAGTATGTATTGCAACAGCTGAACTCATGAAGTTCTTGAGATCATAGGCAATAATCTACGGATTTAGAATAATCTCGTGTATCACTAAAAGGATGTGCTAAAGAATATTGTCTCAGAATTATTTTCGTGAAAACTCTTAAGGCTTTTTAAAGAAAACATTCTTTGTTAAAATTCTGCATCTTTATGCTTCATGTTTCTCAACATAGTCACCTTGGTGATGAACACATTTCTCCCACAAGAGACCATTTTGTTGATGGTATCACTATAGAATTTTATACTTTGTTGACAGGGCCACAAACCCGCTTCTCCTTGAAACAATTCATCACTAACAAATTGGTGCCCTCGAAGCTGTGTTTTAGTTTGGAAACATGAAAGTCAGATGGGGCCAAGTTGGTCTGACTGTGTGGAGGATGACTGATGATAGTGATCCCAAGGCGCCGGATTATTCCAGATGCCACAGCCCTCGTGTTTGGTCTGGCAGTGTCATGCTGAAGGGGAGGATGCTCCATGTGTGGATAAACTATTGGAATTCGTGCTTCCTGTGTTTTTAGGGATTTTCACGCATTGACATAGCTGTGTTACATGCTGTCATGCTACACGCTACAGTTAGGAATCCTCTAGTAGCAGAGGGCCTCAGCTTGTGTCAGAGAAGCGGGAAGGTTGACCGAGTACTATGCGTGACATATAAAATGTCAACCGATATTGAGAAGAGAAGAAAAACTTTGGAGGCACTGCTTTTCAAGACGTCTGCGAACTTTACTGATCTTATGAAACTGTAATTGGTAGTCCTATTTCTAATTAAGGGAACAAGCTTACGAATGAAATATGGGGTTGGCCGAGGGCTCCCCCACAGCCACTGCCTGAAGTGTCACATTTTGAATGAAGATTCTTTAACGGACAGCCACGTTTAAGGACAAGGAAATGGGCTGCAAGGGGTATACTAACGATATAATTGCGACCTTTTTGGTAATAAGGATCAGATAAATGAAGTGTGTAAGGTGATTAACAGCCAACATTTTTATATGAAATTTACTGTCGAATTATCACAGGAAGATAAGCCACTCTATTTGGATTTAAACATGTCTCTGAATGAGAGAAAAATTCTGTTCAGTATTCCTCATATGACCACCACAACAGATAATTTGGCAGAGAGTTCTTCTGCACATCCCACGTCCCTTAAACATGTTGCCTTTAGAGTAATCCTCTATAGAGTGTAGGAATTTCCGTTGAGCAATAAAGAGATAAAGAGAGAAGTGGGTACCATTAGATATGTGGCCCAGGTGAAAGATTATCCTTGGGAGGTGTTTAACAAATAGAACAGAATATTGACACAGGGGGTACGGAAAAGGGATCAGAGGGTAGTATACTCCTTAAGCAGGATGTGGTCGATAAGAAGAAGAGATATTGCAGAGTATCTTCACGTCGACCAGTCTCAGATAAGGTGGGTCGGTGGCTGAGAGCCTTAAATGTCACAGCTGCTTATTTAATACCCAAGAAAAATGGTCAACGGTTTGTACATAACGAAGAACGACAGGTTCACCTTATGGCAATATCGGTGTTCATGAAATTAAGAGACCTCAGTGTGACTGCAGATTCGCGGGCCAAATGGGTGAAGCTTCCATATCAGATATAAGGAGCATGGTGCAGTGAATAATCCTGTCAGTCGTTTACTTCCGCCTAGTGCTCAATAACCAAAACTTACAGGATGTTAGCGAAGATCCAGATATCTAGCACAAGTGGCCTATAGGCCCAACACTGACATCTTGGAAGAAATTGAAATCTTTAAATGTAAAAGCGTCCAGAGAGTGATGTTAACAAACTGCGTTAATGCTTTACGGAATGCTTCGTGTCTATATACAATATTTTTGAGGTAGTGTATCCCAGTAGACAAAACCTATTTTCTGTTAAAGGTAAAGAATATCAGTGTTTTGCGTTTAGATTTATATTATGATATATTTTTGATTTACTTCCGCCACGTCTTTTTTCTCTGGAGCTCGCGCTAAGGCACTGATGTATGCTGATGTATAGTTATATAGACAAGAGAAAGCCACTGGTTTTTTATGCTGTGTAAATGATGTATAGTTCGAGTGCTTTCCTCAGCGTGAATTAAACAAGTGTAGTAGGTATTACAGGGGGTGTGGACTTGTTGACCTCAGCACAGGTGATTAGTTCTTATATTATGCATTTGTTGCTTACAGGCATCATTGCTGAAGGTTGCCCTTTCTTAAAGTGTCCTTACTCATACATTGATTCCTAATATGTAGTTGTTAACTGCACTTTTATTGATGTTGCCATTGTAGCAGTGAACTTTAGAGGTTGGTGGTTTTAAAAACTTCATTTAAGGTTTGGGTCCAAGAGGTATTAGCTTCCTGAAAGCTCAGACTGGCTACAAGTCATTGACAATATTTTGTATGTGTTGATACATTGTGGTATCTGCCCTTACTAGTGGTGTAAAGTGGTGGTATCAGATCCTATTATTGGCACTGTAGGAGCTGTGTCCACTTACTTTTTATCACATCTGTTAGTGGTGCAATTGGTTTACTGCAATTGTTGCTATATATAATAATAAGACACCTCTTGTTCATGGGCGGTTTTAGTGTGTTAGTTATGGTGCTTTTTCATGACGTTTTAGATATGACGATAGCAGGGATACTAGGTTACAGCTTTCCCATGAGATGCTAGCCATTGTATACTTGGCCCAGCACATTGACCATCACATGACATTTTAATTTTGGTGTTCGGCTGGTACAGTGTTCTTTATGCGCATAAATGCAGAATTGGTAAGTCAGAATCTTTACATAAAGGGGACATATCATGTATCAACTGTAATCTACACGTGGAGGCACTTTGGAATGTCTCTTTTCATAATGTTAGTGTGTGCAAGTCTGGTTACCTCGCTATGTGAGAGCACATATTACTGACAAGCCTAACCCATGAGCATGTACAGTACTTTCGTATTGGTTTTATGCGTTATTTTGCAGTGATTAGTTTATGTTATGATATCAGTGGGCGTGATTACAATCTTTTATTTATGTGACTGTGTTGTGCATTATATAGGCCTAGTTCTCTGAATGGTTTTCTGTGCAACCACGAAATATATGAGGTGTATTTTCTGCTTACATGGCGTGTACAAGAGAATCACTATATTTCCCCCTTTTAGATGACTTCTGTGTATATGCTGTATGTATTGAGGTACCTTTTTCAATATATTACTACAATGGTTTTGGTTTTTCTTAGAGTTTCGTAGTACACTGACTGAAAAATAATCGCAACACCAAGAAGGAGTTGCACGACATAAACTAAAGTTGGTAGGCGTGTTTCTACGTCTGAAAGATGATGTCTATTCGCCTTTCGCGACAGTCACTGAAGAGTGGCGTTAGTGGCGCCACTACTAGAATGCAAATTAGATTTGTTTTAAATTCACGCTGTAATGGTCTTGATTGCTTTGAGAAGCAGAATGTTCCTTCTGTGATATTGCTGAAAGACTTGACAGGAATGTTGCCAAGGGCGTACCCAGGATCCGAACTAGGGGGGAAGGGGGGGCAGGTCATACTAGTCTCAGGAAACAAGGACTCGAGACAACATACAGCACTTCTTATTAAATAAAACAGTAAACCAGTGAAAACAGCTATTAATAAACATTTTAAATACAAGAATGCACTTGCACAATCCGAGAGAACGTGCAGCATTTCTTATTAAGCAAAACGGTAAACTAGTGAAAAACTGCTTTCAATAAACATTTTAAATATAAGAATGCACTTGTTTACAACTTTTTAATTCAGTAATAATCTTCTAGGATTTGCCGCAAATTTCTCAATTACTTTCTTCTCTAACATCTCGCAGTTTTCTTTTACATAATTACAGTGTACGCTCATCAGGCACAATCCTGTTAGCCTTTCTTCCCCTACAGTGCTTCTGAGCCACGTCTTCACTCTTCGAAGTGTGCTGAAGGATCGTTCCACAGTCGCTGTTGTGCATGGAACAGTGCTCAAAATTTTTAGTGCTTTTTTCATGATAGGGGAAAAAATATTGGTCTCGTTAAACAGGTCAACGACTTCCATATCCTTTAATTTAGCTTCAGTTATATTCTTTTTCCTCCACAATTTGTACAATAGTTCCAGTTCTCCGGCAATATCATCCAATCCATAAATGTTTTAAACAATTCTGAACTTTTAAGGAAGTCTGTTACACTAGAATTGCTCATATTCAAGGGATGTAGCTTATTCAGAGCAAAAGCTGGTGTATTTTCTGGTGAAAATCGTATATTTAATGATGACATGAATGATTCGATGTATGGTATTACCAGCGACCGTCGCCAGTATTCGTTGTCATTTTGGGATGGTGGATTGTTTCTGAATTTTTGCTTGCAAGCAAAACGTGGAACAGTAATTTCTATTTCCAGTTCCCCTGCTATAACTTTTGCTTTTGCAAGTAATTCGCTAGTTACTCTGTCTGCTTCCTTTCGATCATTACTGAGCGCGTCAAGGATTCTTCTGATTTGTTCCCACACCGCGATCATATCTACAGACTTATACTACAGGACATTAGCTACTGGTTCCAAAACTGCTGAGTATTTGGCTATTGTTTGTAAAGATAAGATGAGCACTGGTTTGGTAATGGCTGAATGCAACTGATACGCAGATTTCCTCGTTGCATAATTTCCCTCAGTAGACAATTTTTCTAGAGCTCTCACAACCTCTGGGAAATTTTGAGAAAATAGTCTGATGGATTTATATTTTTCAGACCATATCGTCTCAGACATTCTTGTTAAATTGGGAGTGTATTTCCGACGTGTGCTCGATTCTCTAAAATAGTTTATAGTGTCTTTCACAGTGCGTTTGCATCGTTCACCACAAGGTTGAGTTTGTGGCTTCAGCAATGAACGTATGATGCTCGGTAATATTTCTTTATTAAAATGGCTTGTACACCACTCTCTCTACCTGCCATTGTAGAACAGCCATCGAAGCCAAATCCTACAGTCTTTTGCTGGAAGATTATTACTGATCAAGAAACTGTCAATTGCTTCGGCGATTGAAGAGGCATTTTGTGACGTCAGTTGTATAAAACCTACGAATTCTTCCCGGATTTTCACTTTTCTTTAGTCGTAGAACCGCACGCCTATTGATAGCTGTTCCTTCCCAGCTTCTCTGCCTCGTGATGACTCGGTGTTGTGTGCTGTCCTTAGGTTAGTTAGGTTTAAATAGTTCTAAGTTCTAGGGGACTGATGACCATAGATGTTAAGTCCCATAGTGCTCAGAGCCATTTGAACCTTCCCAGCTATGTAAGCTGTTTCATCAGCCAAGACTGCATAAAACGTCGCTTTTTTAATGTCAGTGATTATATTCTGCTTGATAACATCGCCACACAAATTTATGAATTCATTTTGTATTTTTGGCGATGTGTAAACAGCATCGCGGCGACATTTTTCCAGATGAATCCTTAACTTGTCGTCGCCAGAATCGATTCTTAAGTTCAGTAAATCTAATAAAACACCTTCATCTGTCTGTTTGCCTCTAAGAAGCATATCATGTGTGCCGCAAAACACTATGCAAGAAAGATTGAATGACACTATTTGCCTGTTTTCATCGATCACTCCTTGGTGCACATTCTGCAATTGGACGTCCACAGGTGCATTTTCAAGAAAAGATTTTGGTACAGCTGACGCTGTTAAGTGAATGTGGGTTTTAACATGTTTCCGAGAGTCTTCATGCATATTCTTGAATTTTGTGAATGGCCTAATGATAAATGATCCCAAAACGCGTCTAACGGTGCCAGTGATAGGAGGGAACAAAACACGATGCTTGCATAGGGCACCTTTCACAAACTTGGACTATACTAGCCATGGTGCATATTGATCTAACCGTGCATGATTAAATTTTCTTTGCAAATGGCTTGCATCACTTTCAAAATCATAATTATTTGAAGGCATCCAAGGATTTAGTAAGAGATGGCTCTGAGCACTATGGGATTTAACATCTATGGTCATCAGTCCCCTAGAACTTAGAACTACTTAAACCTAACCAACCTAAGGACATCACACAACAGCCAGGCATCACGAGGCAGAGAAAATCCCTGACCCCGCCGGGAATCGAACCCGGGAACCCGGGCGTGGGAAGCGAGAACGCTACCGCACGACCACGAGCTGCGGCCTTAGTAAGAGATCCTTCTACTTGTCCACCGGTAGCTGGGTAGTTAGTCCAAGAAACCGACCCAGATCATTTTCATTGCATTAACTATTAATTACAATTTCCTAATCGTCTTTGGACACACAAGCTAGTTGGGCTGTTGAGTGAGAATAGTGAACAGGGGCTGCTATAGTTACAGTTGCTGCTGATGAATTTGATTGTTGTTCAGCGTCACCTTTAGGTGATGATTGTGACACTTCATTTTCCTTATGATCGTCATCGCTTCCACTGCTCCTATTCCGACTCCTTTTCCTTTCGTGAGCGGTAGTCCCTACAAAATAAATACATGTAATTTATTTTCTTACTACTTAGCCATAGAAAGAAAACAGGGTTAAGAGAAATAAGGGAAGACTTATAGGAAATGGAGGAGGGTTGCCTACATTGGACCACCTTTAGATTTTGTCACCCCAAGTCTTCAATATGTATTTAATTGAAACAAAATATACTGAACAATAATGTACACTTCCATCAAATGATATTAGATGTACTCATCGAAAAGCAGGCTTGATTGATTCTTGTCCTTACCAAATAAGCAGTTGCCCTTTAAGATCAATGTTTAAGTCACAGACCTTTTATTCTTGCAAACGTTTCACAGATTTATTTTTATAGCAGTGTCAACGGCACCAGTTCATTTTCAACCGTGCAACCGTGCTGTCTCTGGCACCAATGTCGAAGTGCCTTCCTTACATTAGAGTTGGCCAACACGATTCTTTTTCAGCAAACGATTCCTGCTATTCAATCCCACAATGCATATCGATTCCTACGATTCGTTCACGATTCTTTCTAGTCTGCTGTGGCACGATTCTTACAGAATGCCAAAACGTTCTACATCTTACTCATAAATGGCAGAACATGTCTGAAAATGTGAAGGAGGTTAGAAGAACGCCTATATAGATAAACTTAAAAATCAAAATCCGTGTCTAAATATAAACTTTTATCCACGTCCTTAAAGCCGTTTCCGAGACATACGAAATTCGCTTTTTTATATAAAAATGTTTTTTGTGTAAAATCGCTTTCTTTTAGGAGAGACACATATATACAGATAAACATAAAAACCAACCAAAATCTTAGCTACATTCAATCATAACACTGATTTACGAGATGGCGTTATAAAAATAAGTAAATTCGCGTTTATATATATATATATATATATATATATATATATATATATATATATATATATATATATATATATATATATATATTTGTAAAATTGCGTTTTTACGAAACATACAGCTAAGTAAGTGAACTCAAAAAGCATAAACCTGTCTCAATACAAAATTTCATCCAAATCGTGAGCTGTTTCCGAGATATGCGAAATATTATACGGTATATATAAGAATTGCTCGTTTAAATATATGTAACTGTATAAAGAACGTGCGTTTGTGTTGCATTGCATCTGGAACAAATTAGATGTACATACTTATTGAGCCGGCCGCGGTGGTCTAGCGGTTCTAGGCGCTCAGTCTGGAACCGCGCGACTGCTACGGTCGCAGGTTCGAATCCTGCCTCGGGCATGGATGTGTGTGATGTCCTTAGGTTAGTTAGGTTTAAGTAGTTCTAAGTTCTAGGGGACTGATGACAACAGATGTTAAGTCTCATAGTGCTCAGAGCCATACTTATTGATCATACTTTGATTTCTTGATTTTAATCGTGTGTATTGGCAGCTGTGTATTCGCTGTATCTCGTTTCTGTTAACAGTATATCGCGTATTTAAAAAATCTTTTTCCAGTTCATGGTGGATTTTGCTACAGCAACCAGTGGTGAATTGACAGAAAACAAAATAAGACTGTTTTGTTTTCTGTCTCGTGTATTTAGTCAACGGCCCACGATATTCGTTCCGTGCTTCGTTTGTTCACACGAGCCCCCCTCTTGACTGCTCTCGGGCGTTCGTAATCATTCGGCAAGCTTCGGCAGTTGCCATCGATGTATGGCGTTCAAATGAGTCGTTGAAACTTGGAATCGTCACGAGACAGAAATACGCAATCGTTCTTAATGATTCTTTTGAACGACGATTCGTTCCTACCACGATTCGATTCTTACGATTCTTTATTAACATCCATTCAAACGAACGATTCGTTCACAAATCGCCACAACTCTAATCACTTCCACCAAGCCATGTGGACACGATGGATAGCGCGGCTGCAGGAGCTATCCTAGCACGCTCCGAGATAGATGCAAATTTTCAACTTTTATCCTTCACTACTATCGTAGTCCAGAATGAAATTTTTACTCCGCAGCGGAGTGTGCGCTGATATGAAACTTCCTGGCAGATTAAAACTGTGTGGAGGACCGAGACTCGAAATTGGGACCTTTGCCTCTATAAAAATAGCCTTCTTCCTCAAGGAATTCAAATATACAACACAAATAAGGCAACAATTTTCCGTTCGGCTAGAACAGTAAACTTTTAAGTGCTTTCTGGAGGTATTTTATGACTAATATGTAAATGTAATGATAGGATTCATGACGTGCCAAAGACGAAAATATTACTCCTCGGATCTGCGCGAACGAGTTCGAATGGGGGGGGCTAGCTGCCACCCCCCTCTGCCCCTCGCTGGGTACGCCCATGAATGTTGCCACTGGACATCATTGCTGATATCAGTGGTCATGAGAATGTCTAGTCGCAAGTAGACCGGGCTGCAGACTGCCATGTGGCACTAATGAGAGAAAAGACGATCATGTTTGGCGTATGGTTCTGGGCCATCGTACTGCATCTGCAGTAGAAATACGAGCACCGTTTAGCACCACATTAGCACAATGAACAGTTACAAATCGGTTACTTCATTGACAGCTTCGAGCCAGCTGCCCTGTAGCATGCATTTCACTGACCCCAGACGACCGCCATTTGTGACTTCGGTAGTGTCAGTGATAGCTCATCGGAGAGCAAGGAGCAGACCTCTTGTGTTTTCTGACGAGAGCTGGTTCTGTCTTGGTGAAAGTGACAGCTTTGTGTTGGTTAGAAGGTGGCCAGATGGGGGCCTGCAACCAACCTGTCTGCTTGTTAGACACACAGGACCTGCAGCTGGAGTTATGGCCAAGGGTTTGTTTTCGTATGACAGCAAGAGCATTCTCATGGTTATCCCACATAACCTGACTGCAAATCTGTTTGTCAGTCTGTTGATCCGATTTGTTGTGCTGACATTCAAGTATAGCATTCCAAGGGGTGTCTTCCAACAGGATAACGCTTGCTCACATAGCGCTATTGCAACCCAACGTGCTCTACAGTGTGTTGACATGTTGCCTTGGTTTGGACAATTGCTAGGTCTGTCACCAGTCGATCACATGTGGGACATTATTGCACGACAACTCCACTGTCACGTACAACAGCATTAACCAACCGTGTATTGACCGACCAAGTGCAACAGGCACCGAACTCCATCCCACAGACTGACATCCGACACCTGTACAATGCAATGCATGCATGTTTGCTTGCTCGCATTAAACGTTCTGCCTGTTATAGTTTTTTATAAATTTACTAGCATTTCACATTTGCAGTGGATTTTGTTGCACTTACATAAACTGTGATCTTGCAATATTAATAAATATGCTACCTACATAAATGTATTCCTGAAATTCAATAGACTACATTAATTATTTTTAGGTGTTACAATTTTTTTTCCATCAGCTTATGTTTCAGCATCACATTTAGTAGTAATTTTTTAGGTGACTTGAAGATGGGACTGTGGTCCTGAAACCTGATTGTGCGTTTCTTTTTTGAAAAGTAAATTTAATACAATTGCATCTGGATTCAATTAAACATGAATAATATTTACATTTTATTGTTTTTGTTTTTGCAATGTAATACTGGCTGCTATCTCAAGTATTACAGCAAGTTTTGGCTATTTAAATAATGTTCATCTGCTTTCTGTTATTGGTGTCTTTCTTTGTTCTCACATAATAAATTTTGACAGTGCCTGGGAGTTGAACTGCATAGATTTTTGTAATTTTTCTTCAAGTAATGTTGTTACACTATTGTGCACAGTTATTTATTCACACATTTTTGCTTGAGTCCTTATTAATACTACACCACTAGTTGGTAGTGTACTTCAGTAATAAGACAAATGTAAGTCGTTTTCTCAGTAATGTAATGTTGAAATAATAAATATAACCATAATTTTCAAGTAAAAAAAAACCACAACCTCTAATCCACACACTTGAAATGCCACATCTCACTATGAATGTTTTATTTTGCCTTATAACTCTTCAATTTTAACAATCTCTAAACTGGAAATATCAGTATGAAGTTTCTCAGCGAAAATAAAATAAAGTAATCCTCAGTGCAGTACAAAAATAGACACTTAAAATGACGAAATGGATTGGAGTTGTTGACAGTATTAATTTTCACAATAAAATTACCATTAATAATGTACATTTTGAAGTGGTATTTAGAGAATAAGACTAATATGAATCTCATTATGAGTAAATGTTAATTACTAGTATCATCATCATGTGATGTTCTTGTCCTTTTTTGGATGTTTTCCTTTCGAAATATTTGTAGCAGGCGCCATAAGTGGAGGAATAGCGTTCACATTTTCAAAAATTCTTATCTTGCACTTCGTGGCATAATCCTTCTTTGGAATGTTAAATGAGCCTTAAGAGTGTGGAGAGTGAATCGAGACATCAGGATGACAGTAGATTTGTTATATTACGTTCTTTATTCTGGCCCTGGGCCATAGTACATCACGAAAACCTTGGTGGAGGCGTCGAGTTGATCTGATGCAAAAGAATTGACACCTGTCATCATTAACATCAGGATGAGTGGGGCCGAGCGTTGTGTCACTCCAAAGTCACAGTCAGCGACATCTTTGGCTGTGATCATGCAGCCAGCGTGACGGCGCAACTGATGATAGCGATGAACTTCCTCCAGTGACTGGGCGGCTTCCTCGTGACTCAGCTTGGGCTGCCCTGTCTTGTGGTGTGGAGTCCATACAGCGTTCCGGGATGTCGCTCCAGGTGTCACAGGCTCACGGTTTAGGCTGTGGTTCTAAGAAAAGAATCCTTTACTACACGAACGGCTGAGTACTTATATGCTGCAGACTATGTTCGTTTAAGACTTAAGGCATTTTCGTGGTAGCAAGTGAGGAAAGGCTTCCATCCTTCCGATAGAGTACTGCAGTGTCGCTTGTTGCTATACTGTGCACAATGCCACTTGGCCATATTTTGCTTCGCAACGCGTCTCCCGGCGGCTGCCTCTGTCGCAAACTTCCTCTCCAGAGTATTTTTTGACCAAATACAGTCGATACTCTAGGCTGCCCTCCTTTTTATCAAATCCCGTCCCTCAGGTCAACCAAACTAGATTATCATTTACACAAGAGTTCCTGGCGACTTGCTCTGTCAGCCCTGTTTCGTCTCTTAAGAATTTTTCTAACAATTGTTTCCTTTAAGCCGAGCACTTAATATTACACATTGCCATAGGGCCCCTTGTCCTGCCCCTTAACTCAAACACCTTGGAACTTGTTTCATTATAGGCTTTTCGCACAAATACTACTCTCTATGCCCAACTTAAAAGCTAAAATGAACCAATTACTCTTAATAGCATCCTCCTGTGCGTTCAGCTCCATTCTGTTGCTTTTACGCTCAGGACATCTAATCCACTTGAAACTGAACAACGGCTCGGTCCAAGCTCAGTCTTGTGCTTCGTCTTCTGTGTACCACAACAAGGACTACACTGAGCAAAACAAGTGCTGCTGTAGTGGTTGGTAGGACAATAGTCAGTATTGTCTCTTTCCTGTACTAATTTTCCCGATATGAATTTGCATGCTGCAATAATGTTTCCAGGGAGACTCGTCCCTCCTGCTGGTTTAGAAACGTGTTTATAGACTGCGTTAATTCCGGCCCTAGAGTTTGATTTAAGCTGCTTAGATTTCCTGCAGGTAGCAGTTCCGTGAACTCCTCTGGCCAATACAAGTGAGACTCCGAAATACGCAAGTGAGTTATCCCTGAAATGGTGTCAGGCAGACAGAGAGTAGGACCCATTATCTCGCACGCTGTTCCATTTAATAAAAGATCACTCGCGTTTAATTCTAGCCTCCTCGCTGGTTTAAGCTTCCCCTGGTCGAAACAACTAGCAGTTACTACCATCTACAGCTGCTTATACTAAATGCACTAAATGTAAACATAACCCCAAAAAGAAATATTAATGTCTGTTTCTTTGGCCTTAAGCCATATGGGTTCCTCATTACTGTTTCTTTCACAACTCCTTTTTCCCTCTTCTGATACCTTTCGCCTCACTCTCCCTTTCTGGTTCACATTCCTATCCCTGGAATAACTTCCATACTCCCTCGAAAAGCTTTCAACTGCCCTACACGCATAATTATCGGTCTCCTCGACAATTGAATCTTGACATTTACTGGTGACGTAGTGTCTACCACTTGCTATGGCCGCTGATACTTTGCAAAAAACTTCATCTTTCCCTTAGGTGTATATGAAGTTGACAGCATCACCCGCTGCCCAACCTTATACTATGGCATTCTTTCTGTACAGCCCACTGCTTCTTCCTGTTTCTGCAGTGCTCGTGTATTTGCCCTCTCTACTGTATTCCAAATTTCCCTAATCGCTCTGGCAAATTCCTTAACATAATCTCTAGCCTTCCCTTTCTTCGCTTTTAATATGTCAAATGGTGATGTCATTTTACGACCATAAGCTATTTCATATAGCCATAATCCTGGATTTGCATGCTGCTTTAAGTCGGAGACGATGTACTTCAGACAGACATCCTGGTTGGTTTGATGTGAGTCATTGTAGTATCCAGGCATCTTCCTCATCGTCCTGTGCACTCTTTCACTTCTTCCATTGGCTTGTCGATGGAGAGAGCTCGTTCTTAACTTCTTCATATTCAGTAACTTGCACAAGTTCTTGAATAGATCTGACATGGAGTTCGCTCCCTGGTCTGTCGTTATTGTTTCAGGCAATACAAAATCAATTTCTTATGAATGTATGTACCTATTCCCTGCAGGTGTTTTACTGAATGGACCTAAAACATCAATCCCCAGAAAAACCTTATGCTTCGGGTAACCCCTGCAATGGTACTCTCATTCAAGACAAATCTGCTCTCTGTGTGCACTGTATGCAATTCCGCACATACTGGTTTATTTACGTCTGTCTGCCTGTACCTCCATCAATACCTTTCCAGTGCTCTTCTGTTGGTAGATCTGCAACCTCCATCACCCGCTAAAATGTGATTTTGAGCTTCTTGTAGCACTCTATTCCTTAGCTTCTCCTGCGGCCACAACTTGGTTTTTCTGCACAGCAACCCATCTTCCATACAAAATTATGACTGCTTAAAATACTGCTTAATTCTTCATCCGCTTTTTGTGCGGCTCGCCATCCTTATGTTTATTACCTCCTACATCTAATACTGCTACTTTTCAACTTAACGTGCCCATATTTCTGTGGTTCTTCCCACATTTATGCATAACTTCAAAATCAAATTCATTTAGTGTCACTGACCAACGTGACAACCTACTGGAAGTAACCTTTAATCCCAACAACCATTTTAATGCCGCATAATCTGTTACTACTCTAAACTTTTTACTGTACAGATAACATTTGAAATATGTTGTTCCTTAAATAAGGCTTAACATCTTTGTCTACATTGTGGAATAATTTCCTTCCACAGAATTTAGTTGCCTTGATGCGTAGGCAACTAGATGTTCTGCGCCTACTACCTCTTGCGACAACACACAGTCTAGTGTATGGTTTCATGCATCACATGATAAAAGAAATTCTCTATTAAAATCCGGAAATGGCAATATCGGACTCGATGTTAAAGCTTCTTTTAACTCCTCCAAAGTAGGCTGACGCTCTTCTGACAACATAAATTTAGTACCCGTTTTTAACAAGTGAACTGTCTCAATGGTATGGTACTGTCCACAAATCCTTTCATGAACCACCGGTAATAGTTCGCCAGTCCAAAGAACGATTACAGCTCCTTTACAGAGTCTGGTAGAGGAAATTCACTTACAGCTCTAATTAATGTTGGGTATGTCGTAAACTCATTTTTATTTATGATGTAACCTAAGTATGCTATCTGTTCCATCACAAAATTGCACTTTGCTGTACTCAATGTTAAGTGCACTGCATTTAACCTTAGGAGGACTTCCCTTAATTGCTGCATGTGTAGTTCCGTATCACTCCCGTAGACCATTGTATCATCGAGATACACTAAGAACTGCCATGTTTCAAGCCTCTGACTACTCTGTCCAACAATCTCTGAAATGTTGCAGGTGCATTTTTTAATCTGTATGGCATTCTTCTGAATTGGTATTGCCCACACTGCTCGGAATACGCTGATTTGTGTCGATCCTGGCGTGAAGCCTCTATCTGTTGATAATCACTCTTCAAATACATTGTTGAAAAAATTTGCATTGCGCTAAGTGATCCAAGATATCTGTAATATTTGGTAAAGTGTAGACGTCCGTTATAGTTTTCGCATTTAGGTGTCTGTAATCAAAGGAAAACCTATATTTCTGTGACACATCCAATGATATTTTTGACATGACGACTGCTCCTGAACCCCATGGACTATTACTTTCTTCGATGCTTCCATCTTTCAGCTGTTGATCGATAAATTCCTCCAAAATTGGCTACAAATGCCTAGGTATCCTAAATGATTTGCCCTAGAGTGGTGATTTACTTCCCATTGGTATGCAGGGCTGTGTAATCTGCGTAAGTGCTAATCATTCTTTTATAAAAAATAAATTTTTAAGTTTCAAAAGAAATTTTTCCATTCATTCCGCATAGCTGCCCTCTAGGTGCTTCACTTTTTCTCATAATGCAGTTTCAGCGGTGTACCGCATGGAAGACACCCCACATATCCCATTCTTCTTGCTCCATACTAGCGATTAGCAATCACTTTGTTAATCCCGTCCTCTACGCTAAAATTATCTATAGAAACAGGTACTTCTCTTCACACTTTATTTCTTGAATGCATACAATACCTCTTTTAACTAAGCAACACACCTGATCTAATACTTCATTTTTCAGTTCTCAGCCAAAGCGGTTTCGCCGGCATCTGTGACAGAGCGGTTCTAGGCGCTTCAGTCCGGGACCGCGCTGCTTGAACGGTCGCAGGTTAGAATCCTGCCTCGGGCATGGATGTGTGTGATGTCTTTAGGTTAGTTAGGTTTAAGCAGTTCTGGGTCTAGGGGAGTGATGGCCTCAGATGTTAAGTCCCATAGAGCTTAGAGCCATTTTTGAGCCAAAGCGGCCGGCCGGAGTGACCGAGCGGTTCTAGGCGCTTCATTCTGGAACCGCGCGACCGCTACGGTCGCAGGTTCGAATCCTGCCTCGGGCATGGATGTGTGTGTTGTCCTTAGGTTAGTTAGGTTTAAGTACTTCTAAGTTCTAGGGGACTGATGACCTCAGATGTTAAGTCCCACAGTGCCCAGAGCCATTTGAACCATTTTTTTTTTTTTAGCCAAAGCGGTTTCGCAGTACCCTTAGGTACACAATCGTCTGAATCAAGCTTTAGTGTGGTCGTTTGTGGTTTAGTCGGTATGTCTTTCATGACAGAATTCCGTCGCGACATCGCTACGCTGACAATGGCTTCATCTAACTGAAAAATTTTCGGTCAAATTCCACCCTATGTAGCTGGACATCGACTATGGCGCAATACTGAGTTAATAAATCTAATCCCAGAATCCTGTCTTAGCCCTCACTCATGTGTGGCACAGTCTCTACACATTGTTTAAACTATATTGCATTCAGGCCAAAGTCTGTGTCCACCGATCCTAATTGTGTCACTTCTTTTTCCCCCAATCCACTCAGTCTGTACTGTGGTGGCCCATTGCTTACATTTCACCAGATCACTACTGGCGACCAACACATGAGCCCCTATGTCTTGCGACCTGTCTTTCCTACTATTTCCCCTCTACATACGATTTCGTAGTATCCAATCTTATTGGGATGGACCTACGTCGGCCTGGGGCTGTTTCTGCCTCGTCCTCTACTTCTAAAACTATTACTTTCTCTTACTTTATCCACATCATCTGGAGGCTGGCGACACTGCCTCCTTACATGCCCCATTTCTCCACACCTGAAACATTTTATATTAGCTGCAAACGCTGTCCGTTTACCAAGCATTCCAACTGAACTGCTGTGAACGAATCCGTCTTACTCCTGTCCACACATATCTTGGTATTTCTGCATGCAACTTTCTTAAAAACCGTCGAGCGTCCTCAGCTTAGTTTATTGGAAAATAATTTCATTGAGTGCCGCATCCTGTCCCAATTAATAGGTACATCCATTAATTTTCATTATCCCAAATGGAAATTGTTCCAAATGGAAATTGTATACCTTTGAATTGATCCTTCTTTAAATCCTTCGAATGTTGTGGCTCGCCGGCCGGAGTGACCGAGCGGTTCTAGGCGCTACAGTCTGGAACCGCGCGACCGCTACGGTCGCAGGTTCGAATCCTGCCTCGGGCATGGATGTGTGTGATGTCCTTAGGTTAGTTAGGTTTAAGTAGTTCTAAGTTCTAGGGGACTGATGACCACAGCAGTTAAGTCTCATAGCGCTCAGAGCCATTTGAACCATTTTTTTTTTTTTTGTGGCTCTCTCAAGTGCTTCTGTATACCCTACATATGTTTTTGCTTTCCGTTAGTCTCAGTTTTGCAACACTTGATAATTCCTTATCAGACCAACCTTCCATCTGAGTCAGATTTCGAAAGCCTCCCACAAAGGCCAGCACATCCTTGATGTCTTACATAAAAAAACAGCAGTTAAACACTGCTTGCAATAATATCTACTTTACAAAATGCATGACCATCAAACTTCTTCTCCATGACCAAAATAAAATAATTTCTTCTAATCACTGTACCAAAGATTGCAGGTTCATACCTTGCTCTGAGCAGGTGACATCAGTGTTCTGACACCAGTGCTTAATGACCCTTAAGATTGTCTCCCATGGAGAGTGAAATGGGACATCAGTACGACAGTAGATTTTCTTTTTTCTGACCCTTGACCGTAGTACATCAGGAACAGCTTGATGGAGGCCTCCAGTTGCCTCTCATGTGAAAAAATAGACGTCCATCATTGCTGAATGCGCAGAGAGTGCGGCTGAGCATGACATCACACAAATGCTGCTGTCAGTCACATCTCTGGCGCCTCCCTTGTGACTCGTGGCAGGCTGCCCTGTCTCGTGGTCGAACAGCGGACCCCATACTGCACTCTGGTATGTCGCTCTGGGTGTCACAGGTGCGTGGTTTAGGCTGTGATACTGAGACTAGAACCATTTAGTACGTCAATGGAAATGGCTGAGAACTTAACGCTTAAGGCAGGTACTCTAGAATCTTCCATAGTTGCAAGTGAGGGAAGGTTTCCATTCTCTGCTAGCGCACTGCAAAATCGACGTCTACATCTACGAGGGTCACTCCAAAAGAAACGCACACTATTTTTTTTAAATCCATCTTTTATTCTACATGTTTTACAGTTTTACAGTGTGTAGATACATCCTTTAGGAACAATATTTTCATTTCTCCACATAATTCCCATCCCTCTCAATTGCCTTACACCATCTTGGAACCAGCGCCTGTATACCCGCACGGTAAAATTCTGGACCAACCTGTTGGAGCCACTGTTTGGCAGCGTGCACAAGGGAGTCATCATATTCAAACCTTGTTCCACGAAGAGAGTCTTTCAGTTTCCCAACGAGATGATAGTCACGTGGAGCCAGGTCAGGACTGTAAGGCGGGTGTTTCAGTGTTGTCCATACGAGTTTTGTGATCGCTTCCATGGTTTTTTGACTGACATGTGGCCGTGCATTGTCGTGCAACAGCAAAACACCCTGCTTTTGCCGATGTGGTCGAACACGACTCAGTCGAGCTTGAAGTTTCTTCAGTGTCGTCACATATGCATCAGAATTTATGTTGGTTCCTCTTGGCATGATGTCCACAAGCAAGAGTCATTCGGAATCGAAACACACCGTAGCCATAACTATTCCAGCAGAAGGTGTGGTTTTGAATTTTCTTTTTCTTGGATGAATTTGCATGATGCTACTCCATTGACTGCCTCTTCGTCTCTGTCGAAAAATGATGGAGCCATGTTTCTTCACCTGTCACAATTCTTTGAAGAAATTCATCTCCATCATTCTCGTACTGTTCCAAATCACCTGTCACAATTCCGTTTTCCTTGTTTCTTTGTGAGCCACTGTCAACATCCTGGGAACCCACCTGGCACAAACCTTTTTTAACGCCAACACTTTCAGTATTCTGCAAACACTTCCTTCCCCTATCCCAATGTAGCGTGACAATTCGTTCACTGTGATGTGTCTGTCAGCAGTCACCAATTCGTTAACTCTCTGCACACTGTCTGGAGTGTGTGCAGTACCAGACCTGTCACTGCGAGGACAATCTTCAATATTGCTGTGCATGCTTTCATCACGTAACCTGCTCGCCCACTGACTAACTGTACTGCGATCGACAGCAGCATCTCCATACAACGTTTTCAACCTCTTGTGGATGTTTCCCAATGTCTCGTTTTCACAAAAAAAATATCTCTGAGCCCTATGGGACTTAACTTCTGAGGTCATCAGTTCCCTAGAACTTAGAACTATTTAAACCTAACTAACCTAAGGACATCACACACACCAATGCCCTAGGCAGGATTCGTACCTGCGACCGTAGCGGTCGCGCGGTTCCAGATTGTAGCGCCTAGAACCACTCGGCCACCCCGGCCGGCTCTCGTTTTCACAGCACAGGAATTCTATGACAGCAAGTTGCTTCTGACGAACGTCAAGTGTAGCAGCCATCTTGAAGACATGCTGTGACTGCTCCACTCACGGGAACAGGGTGAACTAAGTTTGAAAACAAAAGGAAAGGATGTATCTACACACTGTAAAACTTTCACACATGCAGAATGCAAACTGTATTTTTACAAAAATAGTGTGCATTTCTTTTGGAGTGACCCTCGTACATGGATATTCTGCAAATCACATTTAAGTGCCTGGCAGAGGGTTCATCGAACCACCTTCACAATTTTCTATTATCCCAATCTCGTATATAATGCGGAATTAACGAACACGTATATCTTTCCGTACGAACTCTGATTTCTCTTCTTTTATCGTGGTGATCGTTCCTCCCTATGTAGCTCGGCGTCAAAATATTTTCGCATTCGGAGGAGAAGGTTGGTTTTTTAAATTTTCGTGAGAAGATTCTGCTGCAACGAACACCTATGTTACAATGATATCCACCCCAAATCCTGTGTCATTTCAGTGACACACTCTCCCCTATTTCGCGATAATACAAAACGTGCTGCGACTCCTTAAACTTTATCGATGTGCTCCGTCAATCTCATCTGGTAAGGACCCGAAACCGTGCAGCAGTATTCTAAAAGAGGACGGACAAGTGTAGTGAAGACAGTCTAATAGATCTGTTACTTTTCTAAGTGTCCTGCCAGTAAAACACAGTCTCTGGTTAGTAATTTTCTGTGTTTTCCTTCCCATTTCAGTTGTTCGTAATAATAATTCCTAGTCCGCAGCTCGTGGTCGTGCGGTAGCGTTCTCGCTTCCCACGCCCGGGTTCGATTCCCGGCGGGGTCAGGGATTTTCTCTGCCTCGTGATGACTGGGTGTTGTGTGATGTCCTTAGGTTAGTTAGGTTTAAGTAGTTCTAAGTTCTAGGGGACTGATGACCATAGATGTTAAGTCCCATAGTGCTCAGAGCCAATAATAATTCCTAGGTATTTCGTTGAATTTATGATCTTTAGATTTGACTGATTTATCGTGTATACGAAGTTTAACGAATTCCTTTTAGCACTCATGTGGATCACTTCACACTTTCCGTTATTTAGGGTCAACTACCAATTTTCGCACCATTAGGGTATCTTTTCTAAATCATTTTGCAATTTATTTTGATCTTCTGACGATTGTATTGGTCGACAAACGACAGCGTCATCTGCAAACAACCTAACACGGTTGCTCAGATTGTCTCTCAAGTCGTTAATATACACTCCTGGAAATTGAAATAAGAACACCGTGAATTCATTGTCCCAGGAAGGGGAAACTTTATTGACACATTCCTGGGGTCAGATACATCACATGATCACACTGACAGAACCACAGGCACATAGGCACAGGCAACAGAGCATGCACAATGTCGGCACTAGTACAGTGTATATCCACCTTTCGCAGCAATGCAGGCTGCTATTCTCCCATGGAGACGATCGTAGAGATGCTGGATTTAGTCCTGTGGAACGGCTTGCCATGCCATTTCCACCTGGCGCCTCAGTTGGACCAGCGTTCGTGCTGGACGTGCAGACCGCGTGAGACGACGCTTCATCCAGTCCCAAACATGCTCAATGGGGGACAGATCCGGAGATCTTGCTGGCCAGGGTAGTTGACTTACACCTTCTAGAGCACGTTGGGTGGCACGGGATACATGCGGACGTGCATTGTCCTGTTGGAACAGCAAGTTCCCTTGCCGGTCTAGGAATGGTAGAACGATGGGTTCGATCACGGTTTGGATGTACCGTGCACTATTCAGTGTCCCCTCGACGATCACCAGTGGTGTACGGCCGGTGTAGGAGATCGCTCCCCACACCATGATGCCGGGTGTTGGCCGTGTGTGCCTCGGTCGTATGCAGTCCTGATTGTGGCGCTCACCTGCACGGCGCCAAACACGCATACGACCATCATTGGCACCAAGGCAGAAGCGACTCTCATCGCTGAAGACGACACGTCTCCATTCGTCCTGTCGCGACACCACTGGAGGCGGGCTGCACGATGTTGGGGCGTGAGCGGAAGACGGCCTAACGGAGTGCGGGACCGTAGCCCAGCTTCATGGAGACGGTTGCGAATGGTCCTCGCCGATACCCCAGGAGCAACAGTGTCCCTAATTTGCTGGGAAGTGGCGGTGCGGTCCCCTACGGCACTGCGTAGGATCCTACGGTCTTGGCGTGCATCCGTGCGTCGCTGCGGTCCGGTCCCAGGTCGACGGGCACGTGCACCTTCCGCCGACCACTGACGACAACATCGATGTACTGTGGAGACCTCACGCCCCACGTGTTGAGCAATTCGGCGGTACGTCCACCCGGCCTCCCGCATGCCCACTATACGCCCTCGCTCAAAGTCCGTCAACTGCACATATGGTTCACGTCCACGCTGTCGCGGCATGCTACCAGTGTTAAAGACTGAGATGGAGCTCCGTATGCCACGGCAAACTGGCTGACACTGACGGCGGCGGTGCACAAATGCTGCGCAGCTAGCGCCATTCGACGGCCAACACCGTGGTTCCTGGTGTGTCCGCTGTGCCGTGCGTGTGATCATTGCTTGTACAGCCCTCTCGCAGTGTCCGGAGCAAGTATGGTGGGTCTGACACACCGGTGTCAATGTGTTCTTTTTTCCATTTCCGGGAGTGTAGATAAGGAACAGCAAAGGGCCTATAACACTACCTTGGGGAACGCCAGAAATCACATCTGTTTTACTCGATGACTTTCCATCAATCACTACGAACTGAGAGCTCTCTGACAGGAAGTGACAATTCCAGTCACTTAACTGAGACGATATTCCATAAGCAAGCAATTTCACTACAACCTGCTTGTGTGGTACAGTGTCAAAAGCGTTCCGAAAATCCAAAAATACGGAATCGATCTGAAATGCCTTGCCAATATCACTCAACACTTCATGTGAGTAAAGAGCTAGTTGTGTTTCACAAGAATGATGTTTTCTAAACCCATGTTGACTGTATGTTAATAGACTGTTTTCTTCGAGGTAATTCATAATGTTCAGACACAATATATGTTCCAGAATCCTGCTGCATATCGATGTTAATGATGAGGGCCTCTAATTAAGTGGACTCCTCCTACTAGCTTTCTTAAATATTGGTGTG
The DNA here is from genome assembly GCF_023898315.1 of Schistocerca nitens. Classification (NCBI taxonomy): domain Eukaryota; kingdom Metazoa; phylum Arthropoda; class Insecta; order Orthoptera; family Acrididae; genus Schistocerca; species Schistocerca nitens. The sequence goes on along the minus strand of NC_064624.1, from coordinate 19,405,041 downwards.
ACCTGTGCAACTTTCCAGTCTTGGGATGCGGATCTTTCGTGAAGCGAACGGTTGTATATGATTGTCGAGTATGGAGCTAATGCATTAGAATACTCTGAAAGGAAGCTAATTGGTATACAGTCTGAACCAGAAGACTTCATTTTATTAAGTGATTTAAGTTGCTTCACTACTCTGAGGATGTCTACTTCTACGTTACTCATGTTGGCAGCTGCTCTCGATTCGAATTCTGGAATATTTACTTCGTCCTCATCTGTGAAGGCATTTTGGAAGGCTCTTTTTAGTGACTATTTTTGCTGCACTGTCTTCGATAGTATCTCCATTGCTATCGTGCAGAAAAGGCATTGATTGTTTCTTGCCGCTAACATACTTCACATACGACTAGAATCTCTTTGGGTTATCTGTCAGGTTTCGAGACAAAGTTTGGTTGTGGAAACTGTTACAAGCATCTCGCGTTAAAGTCCGCGCTAAATTTCGAGCTTATATAAAAGATCGCCAATTTGGGGATTTTGCTTCTGTTTAAATTTGACATGTTTGTTTCGTTGTTTCTGTAACAGTGTTTTGACCCGTTTTGTGTTCCAAGGAGGATAAGCTCCGTCGTTTGTTAATTTATTCAGTATAAATCTCTCAGTTGCTCCAGATACTCTTTGAATTCAAGCCACATCTGGATATACCATTAATTTGGAATGAGTGGAGATTGTCTCTCAGGATGGCGTCGAGTGAATTTTTATCTGCTTTTTTGTATATTTTTCGTTTATTTTTGGAAGATTTCGGGGTTACAGTTTTCAATCTCGTTACGACAACCCTGTGTTCACTGATCCCTGTATCCGTTTTGATGCTCGTTATTAACTCAGGATTATTAGTTGCTAGGAGGTCAAGTGTATTTTCACAACTGACGGTTGCTATACCGCGCCCAGATGGCTCTGCTTCACAACGCTACTTGGCCGAGTTTTGCTTTGCAATGCATAATGCTCTCGCCCACCTGCGGGTGTCTCTGTTGCAGCTCTGACGTATTTTTTAACGAATACAGTCGATACGCTACAGGAAGTACATAGTTCACTGTGTGGGAATTACACAGTAACAGAATGTCAAGCTATTAATTTAAAAAAAGAACATCATTAATTTCATAGTTGTTTATTTCATAAAAACAGCACAGCCGGCCGCTGTGACCGAGCGGTTCCAGGCGCTTCAGTCCGGAGCCGCGCTGCTGCTACGGTCGCAGGTTCTAATCCTGCCTCGGGCATGGATGTGTGTGACGTCCTTAGGTTAGTTAGGTTTAAGTAGTTTCTAAGTCTAGGGGACTGATGACCTCAGATGTTAAGTCCCATAGTACTTAGAGCCATTTTGAACAAAAAATAGCACACACACACACACACACACACACACACACACACACACACACCGTTGCAGCAAAGCTAACATTTGTCATGTAACCAACCTACAAGTACTAATAAAAATTTTCCAGCAGACGATATTAGCTGACATATCTGTTCCATAAATGAGTTCTATCTGAATGGTCCTGTTTAATTTTCAAGCATGAGTCAATACATGGTTAGACCAACATCGTTGCTCACTGGAGTCCAGATTGAAACATAAATGAAGAGGCTACAGTTTTATGAGGGTAAGTCAAAAATTATTCGGGCTTTTTATGAGCATTTACTTGAAAAATAAAATTTTATTTACACATTATTTTTCAATATAGTCTACTTTCTTTGAAATACACTTGATCCAGCCGCAAACTTGTGCATGTCTGCCGAAATGGTTTGCGGTGATTGTGAAGCCACTGGTTTGCGGTTGGTTGTGAAGCCACTGATGCACCACGTCTAACACCTCTGTGTCTGACGAAAATCGGTGATCTGGCAAAGATCCTTTCAGCGGCCCAAACGAATAAAAGTCTGATGGAGAATGGTCACGATTGTAAGGTGGATATTCCAGCTGCTCGAAACACAATTTCTGGATTGTGTCAAGGGTGAGGCGAGTCATGTGAGGACAGACCTTACTGTGTAACAGCAAAACTTGCCACCACAAAAGACCTCATCCTTTAGTGCGAATTGCTGGTTTAAGTTTGTTAGGCAACATCGCACAGTAATAGACTTTGTTGACGGTTTTCGCCTTCTCCGTGTAATATTCCTTTTGCATCCCAAAACACGGTTTGCATAAACTTTCCTGCTGAAGTTGCAGACTAGAATTTTTTCTTCACTGGTGATTCTGGTTGCTTCCACTGCGTACTCTGGCTCATAGTGATGAGTCCATGTTTCGTAACGCGTCACTATTATTTCCAAAAATGGCTCGCCTTCTCTTTTAAAATGGTCGAGTAAGTATTGAGTGACCTCAAGACGCTTAAATGTGTGCCCTTCAATGAGTTCTCATGGCGTCCATGACAAACAAATTGTACGGAAGCCAAGTTCATCACGGATGATGGTATCAGCAGAACCATGACTGATGTTCAATAGAGACGCTACGCCATCGGTTACTAAACGGGCACGCGTAAAATTCTCACATTAGCTCTATTAAAACGCACATTTCCTCCACTGTCCATATACTAATCAAGTTGTTCTATATGTAACATACACAAATAAAAACTTCAATATCAGTGTACATGTTTTAAGAGGAAAAGGAAAAAAGTACCATGTCCAATCAATAAGGACACGGGCTTATAAAAGTTCCATTACAAACAGTGTGATAGAAATTGGCAATAGTTCTCCACATAAGATAAACATTATTTCATCATTCTCACATTTTAGTAAAACCCCAAGGTCATTCTTACTTGATCACATTTCCTACCCAGTAGCAGAATCTTTGCAACACGTCAATTACGAAAGTAGCGCAAGCTGTCCTGTAGATTAAGAAAATCGAACAAACTCACTCATAAAAAAATGTGAACTTATATTTACATAACATAAAATATTATGGTACAAACTTATATTAAATTATTAATAAAGCATCAGAGGCTATTAAAAACGCGAATGTTAGGAAAAAATGTAGGCCTGGGCAGACGCGAACCACCAGCTATGCCACACATTTCGTAGAAAAACAGTAACGCTACTAACTACGCTTTTTTTTATCTCATTTTGTTCGCTTTTGATCGTTACATCTGTTCGGGGTGGACGTCGTAAGACATCCGTGTAAGTTCCTCGTTGATCGATTAACTCAGTTTTTTTAGTACAGAGGGCAGCTAACCCTCTGACCGAACACGCTGAGCTACCGTGCCGGCATACTAAACCGACGACACAAATTTGCGAGCCAATCCTAGCATGTTGCCACCTGATAAATGCTTTAATCGTAGCTATGTTACTAATTGAAATTTAATTATAACGAACTGTGAAAGGTGGCTACACTGAGCCACAGCGCCAGAGATCGCTAGAGAGCATTGTTCCGCCGCCTCCACTGGCAGTCATTATTGAGATGTGCTAGAAGTCAGTGCTTGTCCAGGACTCGTAGTAGTCAGTTCGTGTTGAGATGTGCTAGTAGGGAGTGCTTGCTGAGATGTGATACTGAAAAATTCTTGTTGAGATGTTGTAATAGCGAATCGGTGTGGAGATATATTGTAATTATGAGAGTGATTTTGGTCAATATATGAAGGTAACGAAACTTGATTTATTTTTCATTATTTCCATGTTTTAAATAATGTGTCATAACAGGTTCAGTCAACAAAGCATCTGGCTTGTGTTCTTGGATTAGAGTGTAATTGTGGTTCTCTTGAGTAATTATGGTATTTTTATTTCCTTTAATTAATTCAGTATAAATGTTATTTAAAAATTATTGTGTTGTTGAAGAAGAACCGTGCCAGATGCGTACGTTGAGTCACACTCCCACACACAGAACAGTTACTCTTGTGCTTGTTGTTGCGTTGGTTTTATAGTTGCTGGGGACTTAATTAATTAATTGTGTTAATGAAAATTTCCATTTCATTCATTGTTATTGTTCAATGCAGTCAGATTGCGTAATAATACGAGTCAGGGCCAACCGTTTACGAGACTTCGTAATCGGACAGACAGCTGCTAAAGCAAGAAATCAAAATCATTTTCATTACATCATAATTAAGCCCCCATGCACGTGGCGACCCTGCCAGGATCGTCCCTTGGAATTCTTCTGATTGTGTAGACAGTAGTATTGTTGTAGTAATTTGTAGTTTAGTAATTGTAGTCTATATTGCATGTGTAGATTTGGTAATTAGCATTCTTCTAATGGTATTTTTCAAAATTTAATTTTTATTGCCTTGTATACGCGTTTGACGATTTAGTGCAATTATTTCAATTGTTCGTTAATCGTGTTTGAGGGAAACATTTCGAGTGAATGATTGTTGGAGATAAAGTGTCATTGTGTGTAATTTTCGTGCAGTGACGAGTTTTGTATATTTTGTAAATGATTACGCGATCAATGAAACAGGCAAAAATGATGAATAGTCAGAATAACGAAATTGTTGACATGGCGAACTCACCAACACAGGACAACAGTATGATGAATAATGGAGTTGAAAACAATTTAATAAGTAGGGAAAATAGTCCGGAAACAGTTCAAAATTTTTCACAATCGAAAAATTCTCAGAGTGCGCGGTTAACGCAAGAAGAAATGCAGCAGTTGATGGATGCAATATTAAATCTGGGATCACAAATGGGAACAATGGTAACACAGATGGGAACAATGGAAACACGAATGGAAACAATTAAAACAGAGATAGGAACACGGTTAGACTCACGAGAATCTAAATTAAGAGCAGCGATAAGAGGGTTAGGCTCACAAATAGGAACAAGTAAAACCGAGATGGGAACAATGGAAACACAGTTAGGCTCACGAACAGGGACATGTTTCAAAAACATGAAAGACGAATCAAAGAAAGAAATTAGAGAAGAAGTACAACCGGTTTGGAATGCTGACAATAATAGCTTAATTTCAACAGAAATCAGAAAAGAGGAACAGGACAGAGAACGGGAAGAAAAAGATCGCGTGATAGTACAAAAATTTTCAGAGTTAAATTTACAACGTGCACACGATAAGGAAGAAATATTTGAGAGAATCGAGGTATCCGTAACAAATGACTTAACGCAACAGTGTGGACAGTCAACTACTAAATGTGACAATACCGAAACCCGAGTTGCGACACTGACGGAAGACGTAAACTTATCGCAAAGAGTTGAGGAGATTCCAGATAAATTGACAAGTCTTAACTTAAATGGGGACAGAGATTCAGATGATACAGCACCATTGCCATTTGCAGAAACCGAAGAGTACCAGAACATAAATAAGCATGTTGAAAATCAAGGAAAAGTTAATGAACGCGTCAAAAGGGAATTTGAGGCATTACAAAAGCAAGACAAATATATTGAAAGCGAAATCGTAGGAAAAGACAGCAGACGAATTTTAGTATCACAGATAGCTGAGGGCTTTGAAGAAAGTAATTTGTTTCATTTACGGGATGTAACAAGAGAGCGCCAGGCGCGCGAACTTGACAATAATCGACATTCAAACTGGGACAGACGCGGTAGGTCTTTGTCGCCGCGAGGCGGAAGCTTTGACTGTAAACACTTCTTGACTGTTCGGAAATTTAAGATCTTTTGCAATTCTAGGAATGACATACGTCCATGTTCATGGTTGGATCGATTTACGTGCGCACTTCCGCCAGATTTGCCACAGTGTCACAAACTGGAAATTATGTGCAGCTATTAAGGTCCTCAGGGGATTCACTACACTAAGTGAATATGTGCCGTAGCGATCACAGGACCCCGAGCTGTAGTGGTGCTATTTCCCTTTTAGTTTTCTGCACCGCTGCTTACTCTTTCACTATTCTTTGCATCTATAAAAACAACTCTTCTACTATCCATCTATCTAGACAGTAGGTAAATAATAACCGGATTTGACGATTTTACCCGAAAGTGACTTCGAAAATAACCGTTTGGACTTACTGTATCTTGATCAGCATTCATTCGTAGCTTAAATGAAATTTTAACTGTTTATCTTCGTGACAATATTACTTCATATGTTGACGATATTCTTATTGCTAAACGTTCTTGGAGTGAGCACAACAAAATTTTGGATTCATTATTACGTATTTTTGCAAGAGTTGGCATTACAGTGAACTTGGAAAAATCTGAATTTGGTCGTTCTCAGGTGAAATTTCTAGGTCACATTATTTCTACAGAAGGTATTCTTCCTGATTCAGAAAAACTAGACGCTATTCGTAATTATGCTGTTCCTTCCACAAAACGTGATGTTCGTAGTTTCCTTGGTGTCTGTAATTTTCTTACACGCTTTGTTAGATTGGACAATTTGGCCACACCTCGTTTATGCAAATTATGTCAAATGGCTAAGCCGCCAACTGTTTCTCACAGAGCACCGTTGTTTTCTATCATTCCAGCGAAATTAAAGGACATGGCTGCAGTCGATTTGTTCGGTCCAGTGGTTCGTTCTACTTATGGTTTTACGTACATTTTCGTAGCAGTGGAACTGACATCAAAATACGTGTGTTTTACACCTTTACGCAAAGCAACAGCTCGTTCAGTATCTAATGCTTTCATCAAACATTTTCTTAAAGAAGTTGGTCATGTTGATAAGGTTATATCAGATAATGGATCACAGTTTCGCTCTAAAATTTGGCTTCGTACTCTACGGCGTCGGAAAATTAAACCAATCTTCATTTCACTTTTTCACCCTCAGTCTAATGCTTCAGAGAGATGGATGAAGGAAATCAATAAATTGTGCCGTCTTTATTGTCATCAGAATCACAGAACTTGGGATCAGTATCTTCATATTTTTCAAAACATTCTGAATGAACTTCCTAATGACTCAACTTCTTTACCGCCTCTATTGATATTAAAAAATAAAGTACCAACAAATCGCATTTCTGAAATCGTTCCTTTTCCGCCTTCACGGAAACTGCGGCATTCTGAAGTTGTGAACCTGGCTCTGCAAAATATTGCATCTGCAGCTGCTAGAAGAGAGAAATCAGCTAAGCGTCCTGGTCGTTTAAAAACTTTGTCAGTTGGCCAGAAGGTGTTAATTAAGTCCCACCGTTTATCTCATAAAGGAAAAGGCTTATGTCGCAAATTTTTTCTGCTTTATAACGGTCCGTATAGAGTTCGCAAAATTATTCATGATAACACTGTTGAAGTAGAAACTCTTAAATCTCGGCGCTCTAAGGGAATACATCATATATCGAACGTAAAAATTTTTGTGGAATGACATACTTGTGAGAAACTAATAGCTATACGTAAACATGGAGAGAGTACAAGGATACCGCGCTGTGTTTGGCGGCGGCACATACTCAAAGCAACAGTCAGTCTGCGCGCCGCACAAGGCAGTCGTTGACCGCAAACAATCACTTCCTACGTCACGCGCCTACAGCTGATCGAGCGCTCAGTGCGAATGCACTGACAGCCGTAAACAAATACACAGTCTAATTTCTCCGACTAAATTCTGTATAAAGCTATAAGGACTTCATAAATTATGTTATTAACGTTCAGTATTTTTCAGGATACGGTTGTATAAAGTATTTAAGACCTTCAGGTAAATTCTGTGCGTGTCCGACGTAAGACGACTTGCTTTGGAGAAAATTTTCAGGAAGAAGGTCATTTCGAAGAAGAAAGTAATAAACAAAAAAAAGGTAACGGTTAATTGAGTTTATTTTTCAGGTAACATAATTCCACTTGGGTACGTACTTCAGACGTAATTTGCTGCTTGCGATTACGTGATTCATACTTTGTGCTAATTTCATGTTCTATGAATTTACTAGTGAAGCGACGTGCTTACGCATATTAACTGATTTTGACAATGATTAATTAATGAACAGGGTTGTTATTTGTATATATTATGCATCGCTTGGCTGCTATGCTTTTTCACTGATGTCATATTTTTCTATTATGTGCCTGCTGTGCTTATTTATTTAAATTATAATTGTCACCTGATTAATTGTGCTGATGTGGTTAGATATGTAAGTTATACTTTGTGATTTATCTGCTTGCGCCTTCATGTTTACTTATTAAGATTACATATAAACATTTATTTGCTTATGCTGATATGATGATAATTACCTGTTTATTATGATACATAACATATTTGCTGCCTTGCTTATGGATTGCATATTTACACATTTCTGTTTTGTTGTCATAACTACTCTTCAATTTAGTATATAGAAATGCTGATATACTGTGTACGTACATAGAGTTTAGGTCACACTATTGTATTAATTATACACTCCTGGAAATTGAAATAAGAACACCGTGAATTCATTGTCCCAGGAAGGGGAAACTTTATTGACACATTCCTGGGGTCAGATACATCACATGATCACACTGACAAAACCACAGGCACATAGACACAGGCAACAGAGCATGCACAATGTCGGCACTAGTACAGTGTATATCCACCTTTCGCAGCAATGCAGGCTGCTATTCTCCCATGGAGATGATCGTAGAGATGCTGGATGTAGTCCTGTGGAACGGCTTGCCATGCCATTTCCACCTGGCGCCTCAGTTGGACCAGCGTTCGTGCTGGACGTGCAAACCGCGTGAGACGACGCTTCATCCAGTCCCAAACATGCTCAATGGGGGACTGATCCGGAGATCTTCCTGGCCAGAGTAGTTGACTTACACCTTCTAGAGCACGTTGGGTGGCACGGGATACATGCGGACGTGCATTGTCCTGTTGGAACAGCAAGTTCCCTTGCCGGTCTAGGAATGGTAGAACGATGGGTTCGATCACGGTTTGGATGTACCGTGCACTATTCAGTGTCCCCTCGACGATCACCAGTGGTGTACGGCCAGTGTAGGAGATCGCTCCCCACACCATGATGCCGGGTGTTGGCCTTGTGTGCCTCGGTCGTATGCAGTCCTGATTGTGGCGCTCACCTGCTCGGCGCCAAACACGCATAGGACCATCATTGGCACCAAGGCAGAAGCGACTCTCATCGCTGAAGACGACACGTCTCCATTCGTCCCTCCATTCACGCCTGTCGCGACACCACTGGAGGCGGGCTGCACGATGTTGGGGCGTGAGCGGAAGACGGCCTAACGGTGTGCGGGACCGTAGCCCAGCTTCATGGAGACGGTTTCGAATGGTCCTCGCCGATACCCCAGGAACAACAGTGTCCCTAATTTGCTGGGAAGTGGCGGAGCGGTCCCCTACGGCACTGCGTAGGATCCTACGGTCTTGGCGTGCATCCGTGCGTCGCTGCGGTCCGGTCCCAGGTCGACGGGCACGTGCACCTTCCGCCGACCACTGGCGACAACATCGATGTACTGTGGAGACCTCACGCCCCACGTGTTGAGCAATTCGGCGGTACGTCCACCCGGCCTCCCGCATGCCCACTATACGCCCTCACTCAAAGTCCGTCAACTGCACATACGGTTCACGTCCACGCTGTCGCGGCATGCTACCAGTGTTAAAGACTGCGATGGAGCTCCGTATGCCACGGCAAACTGGCTGACACTGACGGCGGCGGTGCACAAATGCTGCGCAGCTAGCGCCATTCGACGGCCAACACCGCGGTTCCTGGTGTGTCCGCTGTGCCGTGCGTGTGATCATTGCTTGTACAGCCCTCTCGCAGTGTCCGGAGCAAGTATGGTGGGTCTGAGACACCGGTGTCAATGTGTTCTTTTTTCCATTTCCAGGAGTGTAGATTGTTCGCTTGGCAGAGCCTCGTTGTAGGGATTGTGCTGCATCCACTTGTTGACATTCTGTTCTCTACTGGTATATTTACTCGCTATTGCTTGTTTTGCTTACGCTCAGTGCCTTATATTTTTAAGATAAGAAAATGAACTGCTATAATTCGACGAACGACATTAGTACAAGAAAGTCATAGAAGTCACATGAGCTGAGGTTTTATGGAAGCTGTATAAATTTATGCTAATAGGAAGGAAGCTAACGACATGACATACCAAAACTAGGTTTAGACCATTGACAGTATTACACTGCATTTTTCGTGAGCAATTGAAATAGGAAGTGACACTTGACACAAAAAATACTCCACATGTTTGCTTCTGCTTTGATTCTTGAAGTGGTGTACACACTGTGAAATATGATGATCATTCACACTCCGTAATCGTACTTAATTACTGAGAGTTATTCGAACTAAGGTCTGTTAGAGGTCATGTATGCATTTCTTTTATTTAATGATGGACAAGGAACCAAAATGTATCTTATAATTTATAATGAGTAGAAAAATTGGGTCAGATGGATTACACAGAGGTTGTGTGTGGACACTGTGTCTTCGGATTGTATGGGATGATGAATTGAAGTTGCACTAGGATTTTGTCTGTACTTGTTCGAGGAGACTGACTAGAGGAAAGAGTTGTTATGGAAGTGAAATGATATTGGTGCTGAGGTTTATATGTATCGACGTATTATTGAGGTATTGAGATTAGGTGAAGTAGATGATTATTGGAGTTTTCGTGGACAAAAGGTAAGATAAATGATATTGATGATCGACGTATTGAAAAGGTATTAGTGAAGTATTGAGATTAAGTTGATGATTATTGGAGTTTTGGTGGATAAGAGGTAAAGTAAATGAGGAGCATATTTTTTTTTGTTGGTCCATATGGAACAAGGAGGATAAAGATGGCAGACTAGAACACTGAAGTAGAAGGAAGATTGTCTACACACACACTTTGTCAAATCACTAAGCAGTATACACTTTTTTTTTTGAAGAGAGGAAGTATTTGCATATCTTGGCTCTCTGACAGATGTTCAGCAACAGTACAATTTGATCTGGCTTGGCAAACATTGGTCTAGACATGATGACTATGACGTTGACTAACTATTATTGACTGTTATACATTGCTGCCACTACTACTTGATACACATAATGAACATAAAATTTCGACAGAATTGCATTTACACAGTTAACACTATTCAATTACACAGTAGTACTAATGTGGATGAAAGATGAGTGAGTGTGTTTTGTGTGTTTTCCTTTTATAATCCCAGAGAAGTGATCCCAACCTATCTCCTAAATATTATTTCACTTGTTTGTTGTGGCTTGCACTGACACCCATAAATATTATAGGTTAACTGTTATTGTGTACTGTAATAGTTAATGTGACAATTACCTGATATCATTTGTGTGTTTATTATGATTTGTATGTTTAGTGTAAGAGCATTGATAATAATTTGTTAAAGAAATTGTATGTGCATTCAAACTATTGTTCATGACTGAACTGTCTCAGTAGTTATGGTGAATAGTATGGACTGTTACTTGCACTTTTTCTACATGATTGGTGCCACAAGGACATGTTTAATTTCTGCTGATGAACTGTGTGATCAGTGATTGTAAAAAATTATGGACTGTTACTTGTACCTTTTCTACATGATTGGTGCCACTAGGACATGTTTAATTTCTGCTCATAAACTCTGATGAACAGTGTGATCAGTGCTAGTGAATTTTATGGAACTGCTTCTGCTGAGAAATGTGACTTGTTGCTGTGTGCACCTGATCAACAATGCTGGTGCCACTAATGGACTGCTTCTACTGAAATGGTGTTACTTGTTGCTGTCTGCACCTGCTCAACATTGCTGGCTGCCACTGATGGATTGCTTCCACTGAAATGAAGTCACCTGTTGCTGTGTGCACCTGATCAACATTGTGGGTGCCACTGATGGACTGCTTCTATTGAAAAAATGTTACTTATTGGTTTTTGCACCTGTTGACCATTGCTGGGTGCTATTGCTGGAACTGTCAACTGCTTATTCTTGGGCTATGGAAAGCGTTTATGTGAATATTTGTATAAACTGATTTTTGTGTATTACTGTTTGTGAAAAGTTAAGAGACTCTTACCTGCACATATTCGTCATTGCTGACGCTATTGATTGAACTGTTTAACCACATAATACTTGTGTAAACTGTTATGTAAAGTCACATGTATGACAGAATTTGTATTGCTTACTGTATTCTATATAATAGGTTATTGAAAGGTCAGTGCAAAGCCAAAATTTTATTTAGTTATATGATGTTTACGTATTAATATTATCTTTTATTTTTGTCTGTATTTTTTGACGAATTTGGTGGTATTTTCACCACCAATGCTGGCAAAAATACCATCAAATTCTAGCCGTGGAGGAAGGGCATATGAAAGGTGGCTACACTGAGCCACAGCGCCAGAGATCGCTAGAGAGCATTGTTCCGCCGCCTCCACTGGCAGTCATTATTGAGATGTGCTAGAAGTCAGTGCTTGTCCAGGACTCGTAGTAGTCAGTTCGTGTTGAGATGTGCTAGTAGGGAGTGCTTGCTGAGATGTGATACTGAAAAATTCTTGTTGAGATGTTGTAATAGCGAATCGGTGTGGAGATATATTGTAATTATGAGAGTGATTTTGGTCAATATATGAAGGTAACGAAACTTGATTTATTTTTCATTATTTCCATGTTTTAAATAATGTGTCATAACAGGTTCAGTCAACAAAGCATCTGGCTTGTGTTCTTGGATTAGAGTGTAATTGTGGTTCTCTTGAGTAATTATGGTATTTTTATTTCCTTTAATTAATTCAGTATAAATGTTATTTAAAAATTCTTGTGTTGTTGAAGAAGAACCGTGCCAGATGCGTACGTTGAGTCACACTCCCACACACAGAACAGTTACTCTTGTGCTTGTTGTTGCGTTGGTTTTATAGTTGCTGGGGACTTAATTAATTAATTGTGTTAATGAAAATTTCCATTTCATTCATTGTTATTGTTCAATGCAGTCAGATTGCGTAATAATACGAGTCAGGGCCAACCGTTTACGAGACTTCGTAATCGGACAGACAGCTGCTAAAGCAAGAAATCAAAATCATTTTCACTACATCATAATTAAGCCCCCATGCAACTGTACCAAGAGCAATGCGTTTTTGGTGGATTCTCAGTGTGTCGCTGCCATCAGATGGCACACTCTCATAATACCCAAGTTACATCTACATCTACATGCATACTCCGCAAGCCACCTGACGGTGTGTGGCGGAGAGTACCTTGAGTACCTCTATCAGTTCTCCCTTCTATTCCAGTCTCGTATTGTTCGTGGAAAGAAGGATTGTCGGTATGCCTCTGTGTGGGCTCTAATCTCTCTGATTTTATCCTCATGGTCTCTTAGCGAGATATACGTAGGAGGGAGCAATATACTGCTTGACTCCTCGGTGAAGGTATGTTCTCGAAACTTCAACAAAAGCCCGTACCGAGCTACTGACCTGTCTCTCTTGCAGAGTCTTCCACTGGAGTTTATCTATCATCTCCGTAACGCTTTCGCGATTACTAAATGATCCTGTAACGGAGCGCGCTGCTCTCCGTTGGATCTTCTCTATCTCTTCCATCAACCCTATCTGGTACGAATCCCACACTGCTGAGCAGTATTCAAGCAGTGGGCGAACAAGCGTACTGTAACCTACTTCCTTTGTTTTCGGATTGCATTTGTGGCGGCAGCACCGTCCAACGCACGAGGGGCTGAACTACGGCACTGCCGACACAAGCAGGGGCAGCTGTACCGTTACGCGGAATTTCGGCAACGGTGCGTCGCACACCGGACCGCACGGGAACAAAGCTGCCCCCAGTGCGAGCTAGTCGACGGGACGCGACACACGTCTCCCCAGTTCTTCCGCCGCGGACCACGTGCGTCGAGTCAACGTGACTCCGCCGTAAACGCGTACGCGCGGTCGCAAACGCAGTCGCCGTTCAATTGCCCTTCGTTCTTCGCGGACGTTACGGCGCCTCCGGTCGCGCCAGGAGCAGAACATTCGGTGACGCGGCCTTTTGCCTCGTTCGGTCCACGCGGTCGCGCAACGGCTCGTCACTGGAGTGTACACCCTCCGGGATCGGTGACCGAGCCGTGCCGCCGGTGCAACGCACCCGTGTAGACGAACATCGGCGAAGACTGTTATGTGACATTTATTGTGAAGGTAGGAAAAATGAATGTGTCCTGTCTCGAAACCGCTCTAGTCGTTCATTGCCACAAAGCCTCTCCCATGAGCATAGTGCGTGGGCGCGGCGATAAATGCCGGTTCACTGCACATGAGTAACTGTAAGCGGAGATACAATACGTTCCCGCTTCACTGGTGACCCCGACGTGATCTGAGGCTAAAAAAACACGTGGTGACGAACGTTCGTCGGTACGAGAGACGTGGAACCGCGAATAGGCTTGCGCGTATACGCCCGCGACGAACAGTGCTCCGTAGTAATTTTTTTTTAACTAACTTTTTTTTGTATTGTTTTTTGTGCGCGTATGTTTTGATCGCAGACTGCTTAGTGTTATTTTTTTTTTCGTGTGTTTCCCTTGTGTTATTTTCACTGTGTACTTCCCTATTGTACGAGGATTCGACTCTGAACTAAGATGGCGACACTAGAGGAGTTGCAAAAGACCGTCGAAGAACTGCTCGCACGCAACACGAGGCTAGAGAGTGAGCTACAGGCACGGAATACACGCGCGGACGCCGCGCAGCCACAGACAGCTCAGGACAATGTTGGCGCGCAAATCCCCGCCACACCGACGCCTCCTACGACCGCCGGAACGCCGTCAAGCGCTGGACGGGCATTGATCAGGCTGCCTCCCTTTTGGCCGCGCGACCCTGTAATGTGGTTCAGCCAGGTTGAGGCGGTATTTATGAGCAACCACGTGACCTGCGACCTGGCGAAATTTGGGCACGTAGTGAGCCAGCTTGACCAGAACTATGCGGCCGAAGTGCGGGATATAATCACCGCCCCGCCGACGCAGTCGAGCTACAAACGGCTCAAGGAAGAGCTGATCCGGCGGATTTCGTCGTCAGAGGAACAGCGAGTGCACCAACTGCTGCGGCAAGAGGAATGCGGCGATCGGAGGCCCTCGCAGTTCCTGCGCCACTTGCGGAGCCTCGCGCAGTCCGATATGGTGCCAGATTCGCTGTTACGCCCTATCTGGGTGCGCAGCCTCCCAGCTCAGGTGCAGGCAGTGATAGCCGCACAGACGGAGATGCAGCTGGACGCCGTCGCTAACTTGGCCGACAGGGTGCACGACGCGCTGACAACGGCGCCTAGCACCGCGGCTGCTGCAGCTTACGACTCCGTCCCCCCACCTCCGTGGCGGCAAGCGCCTCCCGCACCCGCATCGGATGCCGACCTGCACCAGCTAGTGCAAAACTTGACCGCACAGGTGGCAGCTCTCTCGACGCAAGTCGACCGGTTGGCGCGCTCGCAGCAAGAGGGCAGCACGCGCCGCAGCGGCAGCAGACCGGGCGACAGGCGGCGTGGCTCGCGCAGCCGGCAACGCAGCAACAGCCGCTCCAACGGTACCCCGCAGACGTCACAGCACGCACAAAGCGGCTACTGCTGGTACCACGCCCGCTTCGGCAACGAAGCAACCAGGTGCCGCGCTCCTTGCTCGCACCCAAACGCCAGCTGCGACCGGACCTAGGCGCACCCGGCTGCAGTGTGATATCGAAGCGTCTGTTTATTGCGGAACGGGGGGCAGGCGTGAGGTACCTCGTCGACACGGGCTCGGACCTCTCGATATTCCCCCGTTCTATGTTACGAGACCGCAGGCGGGCCGAGGCACTCTGCCTTACAGCGGCGAACAATTCCGCTATTAAAACCTACGGCACACACAGCCGCAATATAGATCTAGGCCTACGGCGCACGTTCTCGTGGACTTTTACCGTGGCCGACGTCAATGAGCCGATCCTGGGCGCAGACTTTCTCGGCCACTACGGGCTGCTAGCCGACATCGCAAACGGCCAGCTCATCGACGCCACAACTAATTTAAAGATAGCGGGACAGCGCCGGCAGGCTGCATACTACAGCGTTAAACCCGTGAAGTGCCCCGGACCGTACGCCGACATTCTGGAACAATTCCCCGACCTCACCCGCCCAGCCGGTGCACCGAGAGACATCAAACATTCGACGGTGCACCACATAATAACCACACCCGGACCCCCCACATCGTGTCGCCCACGTCGACTCGCGCCGGACAGACTCGCAGCAGCAAAGGCAGAGTTCGAGGCCATGCTGCGGCAAGGCATCGTGCGACCATCGAGCAGCCCATGGTCATCGGCGTTGCATTTAGTGCCCAAGAAAGACAATTCGTGGCGCCCGTGTGGGGACTATCGCGCCCTTAATTCGCGAACGGTGCCGGACCGATACCCAGTCCCACACCTTCAAGACTACAGCTATGCCCTGGCGGGCTGCGCAGTGTTCAGCAAGATTGACTGCGCAAAGGCGTACACCCAAATTCCGGTGGCGCCCGAAGACATCGAAAAAACAGCCATCGTAACGCCCTTTGGGCTTTTCGAAAGCCTGTTTATGACTTTCGGTCTTCGGAATGCTGCCCAGACTTGGCAGCGGTTCCTGGACGGCGTCTTGCGAGGCTTGCCATTTTGCTTCGCGTACCTCGACGACATCTTGGTGTATTCCAAGTCGCCCGAACTCCACCGCCGCCACTTAACGACCGTCTTTCAGCGCCTGAGCGAAGCCGACATCGTCATTAACCCCGCTAAATGCGAGTTCGGCGTGACGGAAATTGAGTTCCTCGGCCATTTAATTACACCCACCGGATCGACACCGCTACCGGAGAAAGTGAAGGCAATACAGAACATGCCACGTCCGCAGACGCACAAAGAATTACGACGTTACCTCGGCATGTTGAACTTTTATCGACGACACCTGCCCAACGCCGCAGCCGTGCAAGAGCCGCTGACTAAGGCGTTACAAGGTCCTACCTCAAAAGGAAAGACCCTCGTGAATTGGACAGACGCAATGGAGCAGAGCTTCACGGACTCAAAAAGGAATCTCGTGGAAGCGACGCTGCTCGCGCACCCTGTACATGACGCGGACTTAGCTGTAGTCGTGGACGCCAGCCAGGCCGCCATCGGCGCGGCGTTACAACAGCGCGTCGGCGGGAGTTGGCAGCCTCTCGGTTTTTTCTCCAAAAAGCTTTCCGATTCGCAACGTGCTTGGAGCGCTTATGACCGAGAGTTGCTTGCGGTGTACGCGGCGGTGAAATACTTCCGACCGTCCATCGAAGCCCGACGGTTCATCATTTTCACCGATCACAAACCCATTACACACGCGTTCGCGAACAACCACACTAAGTGTTCACCGCGCCAGCTCCAGCAGCTAGAGTACGTGTCGCAATTCACGACTGACATTCGACACATTTCGGGGATAGACAATATCGTCGCCGATTGTTTGTCCCGAGCGTGTGCCGTTATTTCACCCCCTGTGAACTTTGAGGACGTGGCCCAAGTACAGGAGAGTGACGAAGAACTGCACCGCTTCCGTCACGACACTTCCAGCGGCCTGCAACTGGAGCTGGTGCCTGTCCCCGGCTCCGCACGGAAGATTTGGTGTGACACCTCAACCGGCACGCACCGACCGTTCCTCCCGGAGAAATTCCGGCGCAGTGCTTTCGACCGTGTCCACGGACTGTCACACCCCGGCACCAACACCACTGCGACGCTCGTGGCTGCGCGTTTCGTCTGGCCCGGGCTTCGGAAGGACTGTCGTGAATGGGCGCGCACTTGCACCGCATGTCAACGCGCCAAAGTCGGGAGGCACACCCACGCACCCGTGGGCACCTTCCCGGACGCGACACGCCGTTTTGCGCACGTTCACGCGGACCTCGTCGGCCCGCTTCCTCCCTCACAAGGCAAGCGGTACCTCCTAACGATGGTGGACCGCTTCACTCGCTGGCCGGAAGCAACGCCCGTCGCGGACGTCACAGCCGAGACCGTCGCCACAGCATTCGTCGACACCTGGGTGGCACGCTTCGGATGTCCCAGTCACGTGACAACTGATCGCGGCCGACAGTTTGACTGCGCGTTGTTCACGCACGTCGCCAGACTGTGTGGCACCCGGTTACACAGGACAACCAGCTACCATCCGGCGTCGAATGGCATGGTCGAACGGTTACACAGGACTCTCAAAGCCGCTCTAACCTGCCACGACACCTCATGGCCAGAGGCGCTTCCACTGGTGCTGCTCGGCCTGCGAGTCACGCCGAAGGAGGAGATCGGCGCGTCACCTGCCGACCTCGTTTACGGGCAATCCCTGACAATCCCGGGCGATTTTGTCGAAGATATAAGACTCCCACGCGACGCCGTGGCACCCACTCTGGCGGAACGTCTGCGCAGTCACATGGCCGGCCTCCGAGCGCACGCACCGACGCGGCACGGCACCGGGAAGATATTCGTCCACGCCGACCTGCAGCGCTGCACGCACGTCATGTTGCGTACCGATGCAGTACGGCCACCTCTCCGACCGCCCTACAGTGGACCGCACCGCGTGATCGCCCGAGGAGACAAAACGCTGGTCATCGAGTGCAACGGAAAGCCGTCGACAGTGTCAATCGACCGCGTCAAACCTGCCTACGTCTTGCCCGCTCCACCAGCCACGCATTTCTTTGACCCGGCAGAAGATCTGATCACGGACGACACTCCCTCTGCCAGCGGTCAGACGGAACCCGCACCCGGAGCCGCCGGTGACGCACAGCTGCAGCCTGCTGTCATCGCGCCGCCACGTGCGCCTCCCACCACCACGCCCAGGCAGCTGGTACGGCCGCCCGGACCGCGCCCACCACAGGCGCACCGGTCGCCCCCACCACAGCCGCCAGCGGACTACGTCACGCGCGCCGGCCGCCGCGTCCGATTCAAACGGCCGTGCTGCGTCGCCAGCGCGCCACGACACCCAAACCGGCAATCACGCGCCCGAGCCGCCGAACGCCGTCAGAATTCGGCGCCCACGAGCCGCCGTCCGCTGTAGAGACCCGACCTCCAGCTGCAAGTGCCTTCGCCCGGTAACTCCAGTCGAGCCCCGGACACCGTCTCCTGCGTTCGTCACAGCTCCTGGACCCGCGTTCGCGTCGTTTGCCTCCGCCGCGTCGGGCGTTGAGGCCGGATCGGCATCCGCGCCAGCTTACCGCATTCGTTTCTCCGTCGAGCTCCGGACATCGCGCTCCACACCGCCCGGCTTGTCCGTAGTAGCTCCCGGACCCGCGTTCTATTCCGACGGCAACGCACTCGCGCAAGCGCCTTCGAGACGTCACCACCAATGACCTGCAACGCGCGCCTTCACGCGCATCGCTACGGACAGTCGCAGCCAGTGCCTGCTGCCGCTGTCACTAGCCGCCAGCGCGAGGACACGCCCACCGCACGCTCGCCGGTCCGGCGCGTTGACGTCACGGGCTGCCGCCCTTCCGACGCCGACCGACCCCCACCAAAGCTGCCGCACTGCCATCACACAGCGCGCGAACTTTAAACACACGCGCGCCACAGAACGATCGCCGCGTTTTCGCAGCTACGGAGCTCCGCTCTCCAAGGGGGGATCTGTGTGGCGGCAGCACCGTCCAACGCACGAGGGGCTGAACTACGGCACTGCCGACACAAGCAGGGGCAGCTGTACCGTTACGCGGAATTTCGGCAACGGTGCGTCGCACACCGGACCGCACGGGAACAAAGCTGCCCCCAGTGCGAGCTAGTCGACGGGACGCGACACACGTCTCCCCAGTTCTTCCGCCGCGGACCACGTGCGTCGAGTCAACGTGACTCCGCCGTAAACGCGTACGCGCGGTCGCAAACGCAGTCGCCGTTCAATTGCCCTTCGTTCTTCGCGGACGTTACGGCGCCTCCGGTCGCGCCAGGAGCAGAACATTCGGTGACGCGGCCTTTTGCCTCGTTCGGTCCACGCGGTCGCGCAACGGCTCGTCACTGGAGTGTACACCCTCCGGGATCGGTGACCGAGCCGTGCCGCCGGTGCAACGCACCCGTGTAGACGAACATCGGCGAAGACTGTTATGTGACATTTATTGTGAAGGTAGGAAAAATGAATGTGTCCTGTCTCGAAACCGCTCTAGTCGTTCATTGCCACAAAGCCTCTCCCATGAGCATAGTGCGTGGGCGCGGCGATAAATGCCGGTTCACTGCACATGAGTAACTGTAAGCGGAGATACAATACGTTCCCGCTTCACATTTCCTTAGGATTCTTCCAATGAATCTCAGTCTGGCATCTGCTTTACCGACGATCAACTTTATATGATCATTCCATTTTAAATCAGTCCTAATGCGTACTCCCAGATAATTTATGGAATTAACTGCTTCCAGTTGCTGACCTGCTATTTTGTAGCTAAATGATAAAGGATCTTTCTTTCTATGTATTCGCAGCACATTACACTTGTCTACATTGAGATTCAATTGCCATTCCCTGCACCATGCGTCAATTCGCTGCAGATCCTCCTGCATTTCAGTACAATTTTCCATTGTTACAACCTCTCGATATACCACAATATAATTATATAGTCACATATGTGATGTTTCTCATTATTTTGCTGCAACGAATCACACAGTTAACAACAACGAGTTTTCGAGTGATTCTTAATTTGCCAGTGCTCAGAAACAACATATACAGCGTGTTGCAAAAAGGTACTGCCAAACTTTCAGGAAACATTCCTCACACACAAAGAAAAAAAATATGTTATGTGGACATGTGTCTGGAAACGCTTACTTTCCATGTTAGAGCTCATTTTATTACTTCTCTTCAAATCACATTAATCGTGGAATGGAAACGCACAGCAACAGAACGTACCAGCGTGACTTCAAACACTTTGTTACAGGAAATGTTCAAAATGTCCTACGTTAGCGAGGATACATGCATCCACCCTCCGTCGCATGGAATCCCTGATGCGCTGATACAGCCCTGGAGAATGGCGTATTGTATCACAGCCGTCCACAATACGAGCACGAAGAGTCTCTACATTTGGTACCGGGGTTGCGTAGACAAGAGCTATCAAATGCCCCCATAAATGAAAGTCTAAAGGGTTGAGGTGAGGAGAGCGTGGAGGCCATGGAATTGGTCCGCCTCTACCAATCCATCGGTCACCGAACCTGTTGTTGAAGAGCGTACGAACACTTCAACTGAAATGTGCAGGAGCTCCATCGTGTTGTGTCGTACTTGTAAAGGCACATGTTCTAGCAGCACAGGTAGAGTATCCCGTATGAAATGATGATAACGTACTCCATTGAGCGTAGGTGGAAGAACATGGGGCCCAATCAAGACATCGCCAACAATGCCTGCCCAAACGTTCACAGAAAATCTGTGTTGATGACGTGATTGCACAATTGCGTGCGGATTCTCGTCAGCCCACACATGTGACGGTGAATCGAAGAAGTACAGTACATACTGACGAAACTAAAATGAGCTCTGACATGGAAATCAAGCGTTTCCGGACACAATCTTTTCTTTATTTGTGTGTGAGGAATGTTTCCTGAAAGTTTGGCCGTACCTTTTTGTAACACCCTGTATACGTATAGGCTTGAAATGAATGGCAATGTGGCAGCTCACAACTCTGTGCGGAAAAGATATGGCGTGCATGTGACGTAGGAGGCGTTGTGCCATGTGATTGGTCAACGCTCAGACGCACGCTCAGAATATCCGACATGCTAGATATTGCTCTGCACTTTCGGAAAGCCTCCCGAAGGTGCTGTTCCACGTTATGACGTCAGAAACTCGTCACGCTCAACGGTCGGATGCACGGTCCGTGTGCCGACGGATTAGGGAGTGTTTGCGAGAGGGCCTGCTTAAGGCCCGTACACACGCTACGATCTGTCTGCGCCAATGTCTGCGCACATCACATCTTAGCAGACAGATCGTTGGATGTGGACAGAAGATTTGTACCAACCTGAGGTGTGTGCAAACCTGGAAGTTGGAGCTGGTGGTTTGAGGGAAACCTCTCAAATCTGTGGGTTCAAACCACAACCGCGCAGACAAGTTGGAGCGTGTGGACAGGAGATCGCCACAAATCTGGCGCGAAACAGCTGTTTGCTCAGTCTAGTGTTTGTATTTGTGCGCACAGGCCATTAAAATGGCTGTTACTCGTCTGTGTTCTCGAGGGTTTGTTAGTGAATTCATTGAAATATATAGAAACCAGCCATGTTTGTGGAAGATTAAAAGTAAAGAATATAGAGACCGAGACAAAACGACAGCAGCATACAATCCTCTAATTGAAAAATTACGGGCAGTTGACACCTCGGCAAACAGAGAAACAGTAATAAAAAAAAAATCGTTGCGAATTGTTTACCGATAAGAGTTATCCAAAGTTCAGAAATCTAGGAGATCTGGTGTAGGAGTAGATCAAGTATACCAGCCAACGTTATGGTATTTTGATCTGCTTGGCTTTCTTAGTGATCAAGAAACGCCAAGACCAAGCAGGAGTACAACTGAAGATGAAACTGGAGTGTCAATGTGCGAGGAAATGGAACACGACGTAATGTAAAACAATACAGGGTGAGTCACCTAACGTTACCGCTGGATATATTTCGTAAACCACATCAAATACTGACGAACCGATTCCACAAACCGAACGTGAGGAGAGGGGCTAGTGTAATTGGTTAATACAAACCATAAAAAAATGCACGGAAGTATGTTTTTTAACACAAACCTACGTTTTTTAAATGGAACCACGTTAGTTTTGTTAGTACATCTGAACATATAAACAAATACGTAATCAGTGCCGTTTGTAGCATTGTAAAATGTTAATTACATCCGGAGATATTGTAACCTAAAGTTGACGCTTGAGTACCACTCCTCCGCTGTTCGATCGTGTGTATCGGAGAGCACCGAATTACGTGGGGATCCAAAGGGAACGGTGATGGACCTTAGGTACAGAAGAGACTGGAACAGCACATTACGTCGAGCTTTTTATTGGTCTTCTTCACAGACGCACATGTAAATTACCATGAGGGGTGAGGTACACGTACACACGTGGTTTCCGTTTTCAATTACGGAGTGGAATAGAGTGTGTCCCGACATGTCAGGCCAATAGATGTTCAATGTGGTGGCCATCATTTGCTGCACACAATTGCAGTCTCTGGCGTAATGAATGTCGTACACGTCACATTACATCTGGTGTAATGTCGCCGCAGGCTGCCACAATACGTTGTTTCATATCCTCTGGGGTTGTAGGCACATCACGGTACACATTCTCCTTTAACGTACCCCACAAAAAGAAGTCCAGAGGTGTAAGATCAGGAGAACGGGCTGGCCAATTTATGCGTCCTCCACGTCTTATGAAACGCCCGTCGAACGTCTACCTCACCCCTCATGGTAATGTACATGCGTCAGTGAAAAAGACCAATAAAAAGGTGTTAGCATGTGGACGTAATGCGCTGTTCCAGTCTCTTCTGTACCTAAGGTCCATCACCGTTCCCTTTAGATCCCTACGTAATTCGGTGCTCTCCGATACACACGATCGAACAGCGGAGGAGTGGTACTCAAGAGTAAACTTTAGGTTACAATATATCCGGATGTAATTAACATTTTACAATGCAACAAACGGCAGTGATTACGTATTTGTTTATATGTTCAGATGTGCTAACAAAACTAACGGGGTTCCGTTTAAAAAAACGTAGGTTTGTGTTAAAAACATACTTCCGTGCATTTTTTATGGTTTGTATTAACCAATTACACTAGCCCCTCTCCTCACGTTCGGTCTGTGCAATCGATTCGTCAGTATTTGATGTGGTTTACGAAATATATCCAGCTGTAATGTTAGGTGATTCACCCCGTACATTTCACATAGCTTTATCAGAAGTTTATTCAAAAGAATATATTTGTGTTCAAACATAATAGAAAATTAACTGCTGTTATAAAAAGAAACATGAATATACTTGTCCATGTTTTAGGTTCGCCCTGCAACTCTCGCAGTAAATTTACGTGAGAAAACTGTTTTCGCTTTAGCAGCCATTGTCTACACCATTTTCACCGCTTTCTCTGTTTCCTGCGGTTGGTCTGAATGTTTCTTGCAACACAAGTTGCGAACACAGACCACAATAGAACTTCCTCCATTTCTATATTTAAAAATAACTGAATAAAATTTTTGACGTTTACGGGGAATGTAGTCGCTTGCCACTGATATTTCTTTTCTACACCGACAGATGGCGGGCGAGTACTAGATTGGGGTTTGTGTCATGTGAACACACCACATTTACAGCGATCTTTTGCATGTACAGACATCTGCGCCGATGTCTGCGCACACAGATCGTTGCGTGTGGACCGGGCTTTACGGAAATACCAGAGCTGAAGTGGCGGCTGCCAGGGCAGACTGCAGTTGGTATCTGACCTTCGACCATAGATATTGGTAGACTGGTCATGACGTAAATTTCGTGGCACCAACATCTCTACTGCTATACCACGTGACTATTGGCAAAACAATGGTGGTATCCTGTTGTGCTTATGGTCGTACCGAGCGCTTTGTGAAGGGAAGTAACATTAAATTTCACGTGTAAGTATTATTAGTTTAACATCTTCAACTTTTGTGGTCCTGTCCTCCTCAGTTGCGCGTAATACTACGGTATATTGATAATTTTCACTTATGGACCGTCTGACAGCAACTGAATAAAACACAATTTTAGTGCCATACGCGTTTCGCCTTTATTTTCTGCAAGGCATCATCAGTGGCCTGGAATATGTACATATGTTAGCTATTTTATTTACATTTTTGTCACTGTGCCTATAGGTTATAAACAGTTCTAGTGGTTGGTATTTCCTATTAAGTAGTAATGTTTTGAACTGTACTTACAGGTTGCGTAGACAGTTTCTTACATATTACGCTCCTGTTGCATTTTTGGTGTTGTTCTTCTTCCTATGAGCGCCAATTTGCTGTTTTTTCCGCATTCCACAGCACTAAGCACTGAGCGCTTGTTTTAATGCAATCACTTATGGACCGTCTGACAGCAACTGAATAAAACACAATTTTAGTGCCATACGCGTTTCGCCTTTATTTTCTGCAAGGCATCATCAGTGGCCTGGAATATGTACATATGTTAGCTATTTTATTTACATTTTTGTCACTGTGCCTATAGGTTATAAACAGTTCTAGTGGTTGGTATTTCCTATTAAATTGTGTTTTATTCAGTTGCTGTCAGACGGTCCATAAGTGAAAATTATCAATATACCGTAGTATTATTAGTTTAATTTAGCGGCATTTCTTGAATACTGATAAACTATTGTGTGTATCATATCCTTACCCAGAACGCCACAGTTACGTAAATTGGCGGTTTGAAGTGCTGTGTGTGTTTCCAAGCGCACATTGCAATCGTATATATTTCTTGAAATGGTAAGCTACAAAGCTGCTTTTTCTCTTTCGTATAGGTTTCCAAAGGATGAAGGGCGCAGGCAGATGTGGATACAGGCAGTGAAACGAAAAGATTTCAAGCCTACTGCGCACACACGAATCTGTTCGAAGCACTTTGAAGAAAACTGTTTCGACAAAGAAAAGACTCGTGGGAATTGGCTTCACAGTGACGCCGTGCCAACAAAATTCGATTTCCCTGAGCATCTGCAAGCAAAGAGAGCCAAGCTTCGTAAACCTCCGACTAAGAGAGATTCATTAGACGAAATTTCATGTGCAGAAACTTCCCATAATTCTCGTAACTCTAGATATCTACTTTGTGTTAATATGTTAACGTAAGAAGGAGAGTGTTAAGCAGTGGCTGTAAAAATGTAACAGCGTTTTTTAAAGTGACATTGTCGTATTATGCTTCAGACTGAGGGGAAATTCTTTCATGTACATTTTCGTTCAGTGGACTGGTATTTTGTTTGCAGCCGCTGTACAAGCTTCTGAAGTAAAAGCTGGGACAAGCAAATGTTTTAGATACATAGGAGGTTTTAAGGAAGATGATTTGGTTGTTCCTGGCATTGCTAGTAAAATGGCAAGTGTTGCAAAAAAGCAGCTGAAGAAGAAAGCCAGAAAATTAAGTAATTTGCAGCGATCAGCCCACAGAATGAGGAAGAAAATTTTAAATTTGGAATCATTAATAAGTGACCTTCAAAAGAATAATCTTATAAGTGAATCCATGGGTAATTTGCTGAAGGTAAGATAGAACTATGTACTTCAAGTAGTACTTATAATTTCTTGACATATGCCGTTAAAGACATACCAAATTGCCATTCTTATTATAAATATCAGGTGGTGTAGATTCTAGTATTGCACCTGTCTTATTTTTCCATGACAAGTGGCATAGTTGATTGTAAGAAAGTCTCTATTCACAAAAATGTAGGCAATGTTTTGAAAAATATCAACATGTTCATGTAAATAATAGGATAAAATTACACTGTGGAAAGTACTGCAACTAGCCACAAGTTTCTTAGAAGTGATTGTTATTGTAACATCGCTAGTTTCGGCCTGGAACCCATTGCCATGCAATACCACTAATTCCTTGCAGTTTTACGTGTGTGTCCTAAAATTTTGAAATTACATATTTCTTGAAAGGTATATAGAAGAGATTGTATATAGACTGTACTCATTGCACTTACTTCATGAAATTCTCTCTTTTACATTTCCTCTCTTAGAACTTTGTTATATTTTGGGACACATACATAAAACTTGCAAGAAATCAATGCTACCATCTGACAATGGGCTCAGACTCAAAACTAGTAATGGTACAATACAAATCACTACTAAAAGAAACTTGTGACTGGTTGCATTATTTCCTACAGTGTAAGTTACAAAAACAGTTGTGGTGTTCAATAACCACAATGGATAAAATAAAGTAGGAGAAAGTACCATAATTTAATATAAATGAGAAAGCAGTAACTTTTATTAAAGTGGAGACACTCTTGGAAACTTAACTATGTTAGGTCTACCATACATGAGCACAAATAGTAGAAACAGTTATGATATTTTGTTCCTTCTATGCACAAATTTAGTTTGTAACTGCTAATTATGTGTTGTTTTCTCATTCCTTATCAATGTAGAGCCTTCTGCATGATGTGATTGATATTCAGAACATGTTGAGTGAATGACAGTTTGTAGCCTAGCTCTTGCAGTTCTTTATTGAGAGTATCATATTGCTTTCAGATGCTGCCACCAGGTACCTCAGAGTTGTTAAAGCGTGTCAGCAGAGGTCAAACAAGAGAAAAGTACCCAGCAGCTCTTCGGACCTTTGCTTTAACTCTTAATTTCTACAGCAGCAAGGCTTACAGTTACGTAAGGAGAAATTTCAGTACATCTCTGCCACATCCACGGACACTGAGAAGGTGGTTTAGTGTGATTGATGGAAATCCAGGTTTCAGCAAAGAAGCACCAGTTGCTCTCAGAATAAAGAGTCAAGAGCTTATGAACAAGGGCAAGAAATTGCTGTGTGCTATGTCATTTGACGAAATTGCAATAAGGAAACACATTGAATTTCGTCAAAATAAATTTGTTGGATATGTAGATTATGGGGCAGAGCTTGATGATGATAACCTTCCTGTTGCAAATGAGGCACTAACATTTATGGTAACTGCTGTTAACAGTTCTTGGAAACTGCCAATTGGTTACTTTCTAGTCAATGGACTAACTGCACTAGAAAAATCTAACCTATTGAATGAGGCTCTAAAGTTTACTTTTGATGCTGGTGTTGATGTGATATCAGTAACTTTTGATGGAACACACGTAAATACTGCAATGATAGAAAAGCTAGGTGCTTCTTTTTCTTTACCAAACATAAAATCTTTCTTTAAGCACCCATTGTGTAATGATGAAATATGTATTTTCCTTGACCCATGTCACATGCTAAAGTTAGTACGTAATACCTTAGCTGGTAAGGGCACAATTTTTGATGGCGATAGAAATCCTATTAAATGGGATTATGTACTCAAGTTACATGATTTGCAATGTGTGGAGACACTTCATCTTGCTACAAAAGTAAGAATATAGCATGTTGAATGGTATCGCCATAAGATGAATGTCAGAATTGCTGCACAGACATTGAGTAATAGTGTAGCTAATGCCCTTGAATTTCTTGGCAAAGATTTGCAGCTAGACGATTTTAAAGACTGTGATCCAACAGTTAGGTTCATAAGGATTATGAACAATGTTTTTGATTGCTTCAACAGTAGAAATCTGTTAGCGAAAGGTTATAAAGCACCTCTGTCATTGCAGACTGCTAGCCACATTTTGTCTTTTCTGGATGAAGCTGAAGAATATATAAAGAATTTAAGACTGGATGCAAATGGCCCCTCTGTTTTGTTTACAAACAGAAAGACTGATTTCCTTGGTTTTATTGTGTCAATTCAAAGTCTCAAAAGGTTATACAATTCTCTGATAAGCAGTCCTAATCCACAACTTAAATTCATACTGACACACAAGTTGTTACAAGATCATATCGAGACATTTTTTAGTTCAATCAGGAGGTATGGTGGTGATAACAATAACCCTACAGCCACTCAGTTCAAAGCTGCTTACAAAAGGTTACTTATACATCAGCAAGTAAGGGGTTCAGAGTTTGGAACTTGTTTAGACACTGAAGAGTGTTCCATTCTGAATGTATCTTCAGCACTGGGTAAAGTACAAACAAACCCATTTGTTTCATGTATAAATTTCCGAGCTGAAATTCCTGATGTTGAAAACGTGTCTCATGATCACTGTTACAGTATCCCTTCTATTTGTTTCAAACAACTGTCAAAGTATGTGACAAATGTTGTTGTGTACATTGCAGGATTTATAGTACGTAAGTTGAAGAAAACCATATATTGTACTGAATGTGCAAATTCTTTATATGGCTTATTAGAAAGCGAAAATGAACTCCTGACGAGAAAGAATATGGGAGGTTTAGTAACACCTTCCAGGGATGTTGTTCAAATCTGTAAAGTAGCAGAACAAGCCTATCGTTTGCAGCAGGCAAAGGGTATGCTGACAAAAAAAAAAATGTAATGCTTGTGCTCTTGTCATCTGCTATGGCAGAAATTGACAGCAATGTATTTACATCTATCAATGAACATATAATGAGCATTGACCCCACAGAAAACCATCGTACAACTCTTATAAAATCCATTTTATTTGAGTATTTCAAGATCAGAAATCACCATTTGGGGAAGACTGTAACAGAAACCTTTCAGAAAGGATGTGTAAGGAGCTTCCTTACAAAAACAATATTATTTAAGGGACACTAAATGGTTTGTGTGTAGTGTTAGTCTACTTTAAAAAAAATAGAAATTTGTTCAGTGCTGAGTTTGTTGTAAATACTGTATTGTGTAGCAAAATAAATGTTTTATGAAAAATTTATGTGAATTATATTATGCTCATACCTTTGTCATTCAAGATGTGATATTCCTAGTCTAGTAACAGATTGCCATAGACAGTTAAGAATAGAACTCTTAACATACTTTGCAGGAGAAAGAATAACTTAATTGTTTGCTATTTGGGCTGTGCCTGTTTAAACAGATAGTTGGAATTTCATGTTAGTGTCTCGAATTGCAAGGAGCTAGGGATATATATATATATATATATATATATATATATATATATATATATATATATATATATATATATATATATATAGAGTGTGTGTGTGAGAGAGAGAGAGAGAGAGAGCGAGATATTTATTACCAATAACCCTTCCCACTCTCCAAAAGCAATGGCAATGTGCATTGCTACTACACAAGAAGAAAGGATGATTTTTACTATCCTGGATTAAATCTGACTTTGGTACAAAAAGGGGTGAATTATGCTGGTATTATTTTAAATAATAAAGAGTAATTTGCAAAAACAAGTTAGGGGTTTCCTTTCTCATCAGGGTTTAGTTTTATTTTGTACTTCCCAGTTACAATACATACGAATATCAGAAACAGATACTGAATACCATTTGCAAAAAGGTAGTTGTGTGGCCTATGTTAGTTTCCAGATAGTAAGCTGTAATGTATGGGATAAATAATATGCTGCTACAAAAATCTTTGGTCATTTACCAAAAAGCATTAAAAGCCTGACAGATAGCCAACCAGCATTTAAAATCAAACTAAAAGAATCTATGAATGACTGCTCCTACTCAGTAGACGATTTTTTAGATATAAATAAGTGATTGGAAGAATTGTCATGTAATGATAGGTCTACCTTTCATTAAACTGACACATCATTGCGAAGTATCGTATTCATGATCTGTGGAACAAGTATTCGTGTAAGTAGGTACTAATTTTGTAGATATAAATTCTATCTTATTTGATACATTTACGAAACAAACTGTTTAAACCAAAAAATAGCTTTCAAATGAAACTGCTTTACGTTTTGTGGGTGAACGACACAATTGAGTTCGTTACATTCGATGTGAACACGTGTGTTTACGTTACAGGTTTCGTTGATTATGCCGATTTATGACGTCTATAACACTTTCTACAACCAAGGCACTAAAACACACACACGCAATATTTACATTTTATGCAGTGCATAACGCGTATTGTTAGTAGAGAATGCATCTCATAATTGGTAACACTGAAATATTCATGGCGAATATATTGCCGAACATCGAAAGTGTTTCAGCAGTTGACAAAGTTCATTGGGAAGTAATGGCTGTAAAACTAAATTTGTACAGTGGTTACGCAATAATTTATCACTTCTAGCTGTGTTTACATAAGCTACATTTAATGTGGTGAAGTTAGCAGGAAATCCACTGAGAAATACTGGAAGTGAAATCAGAAATCAGGATGCTGCCTTGAACTCCCGCCGACGTTCTGCCAACAGTCACGTGATTCTATGTTGCAGCCACGCCAGATGTATAGCCGCTGCACTGCTTGCCCAGTCTATTAGTATCTATGGTCGAAGTATCTGACGCGCTCTCAGCCGTTGGCAGCACTGGCAGTGTGGCAGTCCCGTGCGACTTCAGTTGTCTGTTGCATTTACAGTGAGCTGTTTGCAGTGAGTGGACCTGCATCGGGATTTCGTACTGCAGCTTGTGCCACGCGTGTATCATTAATAAGGTAAGGATGACCATTTTCATTCGTTCCCGCTGTGTAGAATTATTTTCTTCTTTGTTTTTGCAAAGCCAGGGTAGCTGTACGATCTCATTTTGTTCACCATCGATTCTATTGCGTATAAAGCAAACCCTGAATATTGTTATGCTCTCAAAATGCTAGCGAATTTCGAATTAAAAATCTTGGTGTATTAAAGCCCCAACAAAATTACAATTAATTCTGCTGCTTTACAGACATTGGGGATGAATGAAAAGCACAGTCTCGGTCGAGATTTTTTTTCTCGTATTCGCGCCATTTTGTTGAAATTGTTACTCGAAACAGAGGGTTGTATTCGTAGACACGTGATGCATAAGAGGACTTTCTTGTTGGTGAGGAATAACAAAACGGAATGATGGAACACAGACTTTGTAGTGGAATAAAAAGTTTAACTTCAATTCTCAGCAGGTATTGTGCTAGGACCGAACTTAACCCAGTCAGGAATTGAACAAGTATGTTCCATCTGGACACAGCGTAGACTTTGGGACTGCCTGATTAGAGATGGGTCGAACTCGTTCATTCCCGTGAAGTACTTCATTCATTTCACTCTTTGCCGTGAAGCGTTCTAATGTAGTTCATTCATGAAGTACGGAAGCCTGGCGAAGTTGCCCAGTTCGCCGCTCAGCCGCGGCTGCGCTCGCTTCGCCTCGCCCGTACAATAAAGCTTCGTAATACTTCATAATTTTACCAACAGATGGCCGAACTATGAAGTAACGTCCACGTAACGTTTTGCGTCTTACAGCGTCTGAGTTAACTTAAATACAGGATGGTCGAAGGGGACAAAGGAAAGATAGAGAAGCCTGTCACATATAAAGAAGGTATTACATTTAACCTTGCTCGACATTTTCTCGTGAAGCGCCAAAAAGTCATCTGCCAAGTGAAACCTTATTTGTTGTATTTATGGACTGAAAACTAGGGCTACTAACGAAATTAAGTCCAATTTTATGTTCCTTTTAAAATTTAATCCAAAATAGAATGAGTATGTTTACCACTGTCACAGTCTATATACCTACGTTAAGTAATTATTCAGAAGTTTTCCTGTAGATTTTATTTTTGTTGAGAATAATAACCCTCTAAATTCAAAACGTAAACTGTCACCTGTAGTCATTGGTACGATTTCAGGTAAAATCCCTCTTTATTTTATTCGGAAAGCAATTTTTGTGTCTGTTCACGCTTATACAATGGCTAGCAACTCGCGATCGCGTAGTAGTAGTGAAATTTGGGGTTTCTTCGCCGATTTAGGTGATGGGAAAGTAAAGTGCAACTGTTGTTGTAAGTGTATTTCACCGCGCGATTCGTCGACAGGCAGTAGAGGGAGGACTGAAGGGAGAATGAGTGACGTAGCGCCAATGTAGTGGGAGAGGGAGAGTGAGTGAACGAACTAGAAAAAAGTGTGGAGTGTGCTATCTGTGGAGTGTTTGAATTACCAGTTCATTGAAATTTGAGTGGTTAGTTCACTGGTGTGAAGCGTTCATTTGAACGACTCATTCACGAGCTCCCCATCACTATGCCTGATCGTATGTGAGCGGCTG
This sequence comes from Schistocerca nitens, assembly GCF_023898315.1. Taxonomy (NCBI): domain Eukaryota; kingdom Metazoa; phylum Arthropoda; class Insecta; order Orthoptera; family Acrididae; genus Schistocerca; species Schistocerca nitens. Next base: position 19,372,840 of record NC_064624.1, on the reverse strand, counting down.
AACATCAAACCTTGTGAGACGTGTTTTGACAGCTCCATAGTGCGGCATCAAATCGGTATTTCGGGGGCACCCAGCTCTACGAAAACTGCCGAATACGGCACTTGAGCTGCGCAAAACATTTAGTCCAGCTACACACAGCGCTCTTACATTTAATTTCGTTTCTTTTTGCTTTCCTAGAGTAATGTTTGTGGTGAGACTACCCTCTGTTGGGTAGTCATTAAGTTAGATAAGGTTGTGCTCCATTTTGTCTTTATTGTATTTTTATAGTGCAGAAAGAAATTGATCGTTAAATTGACCTTAAATTGGATCCTCCTCCTGCAAACTTTTACGAATATCGTCAAAATGGTAGCCGTTATAGGTTTAGTATTCACATTGATTAATAATCGTCTCTTCAGACTGTGACTGTGGCTAGTACCTACCAAACACCACTCGTTTTTTTTCTAACAAAGGAAGTATTTGAATGAAGGAAACATCACCGCACATTAAGAAGCAATATTGAAACATTTTTTTACTCTATAGTGCGATTAAAACTACTTCGTACTTGTCAGTTCGCTGAGCGGCCGTGCAATGTTGCCAGCTGCCGCTGTAAAAAAATGGAATTTTTTTTTTATAATTTGGCAAATGTACATGGTAGTGATACGAGGACTACCTTCTGACACTTTTTTAACTCGGTGAAAATTTTGTGCTTCTGAAATAGGGAAATATTCAACTTTTTACGAAAAGTTGAATTTTCACGCTACCCCATATTAATCATTCCCTACCTCATAAACCATGTGTCGTACAACAACAAAATTTTAATGTTGTCTTCAGTGGCATATTTCGATGATGTTTGCAAACTTTGTGAGCAATACAGCCAGTAATAGTGAAGTAATAAATTAAAATATCACGTCTGACGCGGAACTTTTTCCAAATAAACATCAGAAATGTAGTAAGCGACAAACTTTTTCCCTTTACATTTTTCGTGGGGGGTCAAAGCGAGAAAAAGTTTCGGAAAGGTTTAAATTTATTTTTAGAGCACCCACGCTACAGCTTCGCCAAGACGAGAGTAGTATTGTGCGTACCGTTGAAGTGCTGATATAACTTACACAGGGTGGGAGGAAGCAGCACATATACCGCCGTTAGTTACATTTTCGTCTTTTGCCATGAATTTCGCAACAAATCGCAAAACTCAAAATTCCAAGACAACGAGACGAACACCACCAAAGGGTACATTTTTTTTTCAACTCGACATGTTCTGTGTCTGACATCTGGAAAACAGAACTTTCCGATGTCTCCCCGACGGCAATAATTAATTCGAAAACACTATCTTCCAATAAGATCCGTTCTTCCATGCCTCCAGAATGACAGCTTTTGTATATACTGCAACATTACCCCAGTTTTCCAGTTATTTTAGAAACAGCTTCAGGTAAGTCTTTCCACTTCTGAAAGCCTGAATGTCTTGTTTTCACGTGCTATGGACACCTTGATTTGGGCCCATATTAACTCTATAGCATTAAAGTGACAATGATAGGGAGGTAATCTAATTACAGAATGCCCATGTTTGTTGGCAGCTTCATCTACAACGTATGTCGGGTGTCGTGGCTTATGTTGTGACACAAGTTCCAATAGTTCCACTTTCTTCATTCCGTCATCGAATTGTATATTATTTCGCCGTAACCACTGTATAACTTAGTCTTTTCTAGAAGATAGCGTTGAGGCTTTGTCCTTTACACAAGTGTGGTATGGCGCATTGTCAATGTTGTACGACGGTTTCTCCAAATTCGGTAACAGTGAATTTTCAAACCATCGTAAAAAGGTGAGGTTTTCTTTGACCTGAAAACATGTAAACAGCCAGGAACAAACCCACGGGCGGTACCTACATGAACAACAATAATTCTTCTTCCTTTGCCAACAGGTATTGCCAATCCTTCTTGTGATCCGTCAGACCAAGCTGTCTTCAGTGTATGACCAGAATTCACCCATGTTTCATCTAGCTACACTAAATAATCGAATTCAATGTCCTTTACCTGCCGCATAAATCGGCATCGCCAAGCAGCAACATCTTGTCGTTGCAAGAGAACTTTACGACCACTTAATTTTTCGTAATTAAATCCCAGGTTTAATAAAACCAGCCGAAGGGATGACTTACTGCTAACAAAAAGACAAGATTCTTTAAGCGTTACATGCAGTTTTTGTAACGTTGGATGCTCTCTGCGGTGATAATATGCATACAAATGTCTGCGAATCGCATCCTGTTCGAAAGAATCAACATTCGTCACACGTTTCTCGACGTGTCGTTTTCTTCCCCGGAGTTTCCAGACTTGGCGGCTCGGAGTTAAGATTTGATGGCCCGGAATGTGTATTCAGTTTATCATTTTGCTCTTTGCCTATCTTTATAAAGGTTGTTCTGCTTATTCTTAATGCCTTCCGCAGTCCTCTCGACTACCTTATTAACGGAAAGAAGACGCCCTCCCTTCTCCCATTCCATCTCAAAATATTGTCTTACGTTGCAGGCGTATTCGCGTGATTGCCCTCTCAATGCTATTCCTTGCCCAACTTTCTTCGAAGATGATTTCGGACTACGAAGTCTAAGAAAACGCTTTTTATATTCGGACATTTTGTACACAGAAGTCACTACAGCAATTTATCACACACTCGTAGTGGAAACAAAGGAGAAGCAGACATTGAGGTAATGCAGTTCTCACGACGCGCACGTACAAAGTAGTTTTAATCGCACTATAACCAGTCGTCCTAAATGTATTTTCTTAAGTCAGATTTGGTCATAACGATATCAAAATACATCGTGTGGCAGTTACAGATCTTAGTGCAGTAAACTATAATCTATATTCTTGATCGAACAGTGCAGTCGTACTGCCGGTTCATAGTGTGCCTGTTCGACTCTTGTGAACTGGCAGTTCGCCTGTGCACTGATCGATCAACAAAAGGTGAAGTGGCTCTTCGGGAGTAGATTTATTTTCCTCATTTGTTCGGTGTCTTAAATAAAAACACGCGAAAGTGTAATTGTGGTCCAACATGTAAAAATTGTTAAATGATCTTTACTTAAAATCTATCATTCAAAGAGATTTAAATATACTTTGATGACTGAGTCATTTAACTATTTTAGAAAATTATTTCAAAATTGGTTTTACTTTTACGTGACTCGCAACTGAGCATTAAAATCTAACAAAAGGTACTGATTTACTTCCAAGAATATTACTTGAAAATTAAAATGTGTTATAATTAATTAGCCTCGGCGTATTTGTACTTTAGGAGCATGGACTCAAATATTGAAATTATTGTGGACCCATACAATTCAGGCTGTGGTGGTCGAATCCTGGCCCTCGGCGTAAGCTGAAAGTAAAATCTTAAAACTAATGTTGCTTTCCACTGCGGCTCATTGCCGTGAAAAAATGTTAAATGTTGAAGCGGGCGACTCTGCGCTTCCGCTGTGATATCGCTTTATAGGACGCCGCGTAATGGAGCCTGTTGAAGCAATGGCCACTAAAATTGTGGAGCTGTAAACGTCTTAAGAAAAAATTAGTGCAAGGAACATGACAGAGGGCTCAATCTACACCGAAATAACTCACATATAAGCTTAAATGTAGTATATTTCGTGGTGCAATATGTCTGCTTCCTGTTACTAGAAACAAGCGAAGAGAGGAAGAGAACAATCTAGGAGCGTTCTTCTCCCTTATTAATTGCGTAGAACTTATTGCATTTAAGGAGTTTACCTCTTGATACAAATATTAAATTTAATATTGACTATAAAAAGGAAAATTTTACGCTGCCTATGTGGTAGGTGAAACGTAAGGTTCGTGTACATTTTTTCGTCACGAGATGCACTTCTTGTTCAGTTTTTTAATGTCTTTACGGCAATTGTCGCTGGGACGGCAAAGATGATAGAAACTGAGGATTCACATACATACTATTGTTAAATAAAACCACAAGAGCTGTTCAATAACCCTTTTTTAGGATAAATAAATGATTAATCAACTGCTGCTGCGGTTTTTTCAACTGGAATGCATTCTTAAAACTATAATTGCCTACAATATAAAGGCTATTGCTTTTAGGTAGAGGAAGTAATACAGTCTATATCACAGCAAGCCGATCTCTTAATATTAATAAGCTGAGTTTCTTCAACGTCTTTTGTTGAAGTAAGCGAAATAATAGGAATGCGAATGGTTGTAGACAAAAGATTCAGGACAGAGGCTGGTATGATGCTTTAGTCAACTACAGCTTATCTCCGTCTCTGAAGAGATGCAACGTAGTAGTCACGCAATAACTTCTGTTCAACTGAAGCTCGAAGACCAATGAACCGACAACGCAAGTCAATACAAAGAATACTGATAAAAATCAAAGAATAAAGAAGATTGTCTGTGCGCTCGTCGCCACAGAGTAATGCTGCGTTTCTTGTGCATTCACAAATACTCTTCTGGCGACTCCCACAATGCCCACCTCGCTGAAATCCTAGTTGTGCAGACTGACTGGTCTGTAGCATAGCACGAGGTCTTGGTGAGGTTGGAAAAACGGTATGGTAGAGAGATGGGTAATACAATGAATGTGAATGCAAAATAAATGGTGGGGCAACGGATTGCTTTGTAGCATAGTCTGATGTCCATATTTGCGCCATATTTAGGGCACTTTGCCATCTACCATACCTTCCAAATTAAAACCTACAACTGCAAGGTAACATCAGGAAACCTTTGTACGATAAAATGTCTCCCATGAGTGCCCTGCTTCTACCTGTGTCGTAATTTCATGAGACACCTTCTGACATCACTGACATTTTTCTCTTACATTGTTGCTTTGCAAGCTGCGCTGATATTTTTCTGTGGCTTAGACTGAAAGGTGAGTTTGTGATTTGACGAAGCATATGAAGATCTTGTAAGGGGAATAAATGTAATAATTCCTGTTGCACCACCATTTATTTTGCATTCACATTCATTGTATTACCCATCTCTCTACCATACCTCACCAAGACCTCGTGCTATGCTACAGACGAATGGAAAAACTGGTAGAAGCGGACCTCGGGGAAGATCAGTTTGGATTCCGTAGAAATACTGGAACACGTGAGGCAATACTAACCTTACGACTTATCTTAGAAGAAAGATTAAGAAAAGGCAAACCTACGTTTCTAGCATTTGTAGACTTAGAGAAAGCTTTTGACAACGTTAACTGGAATACTCTTGCAAATTCTGAAGGTGGCAGGGGTAAAATACAGGGAGCGAAAGGCTATTTACAATTTGTACAGAAACCAGATGGCAGTTATGAGTCGAGGGACATGAAAGGGAAGCAGTGGTTGGGAAGGGAGTAAGACAGGGTTGTAGCCTTATCCCCGATGTTATACAATCTGTATATTGAGCAAGCAGTAAAGGAAACAAAAGAAAAATTCGGAGTAGGTATTAAAATTCATGGAGAAGAAGTAAAAACTTTGAGGTTCGCCGATGACATTGTAATTCTGTCAGAGACAGCAAAGGACTTGGAAGAGCAGTTGAACGGAATGGACAGTGTCTTGAAAGGAGGATATAAGATGAACATCAACAAAAGCAAAACGAGGATAATGGAATGTAGTCAAATTAAATCGGGTGATGCTGAGGGGATTAGATTAGGAAATGAGACACTTAAAGTAGTAAAGGAGTTTTGCTATTTGGGGAGCAAAATAACTGATGATGGTCGAAGTAGAGAAGATATAAAATGTAGACTGGCAATGGCAAGGAAAGCGTTTCTGAAGAAGAGAAATTTGCTAACATCGAGTATAGATTTGTCAGGAAGTCATTTCTGAAAGTATTTGTATGGAGTGTAGCCATGTATGGAAGTGAAACATGGACCATAAATAGTTTGGACAAGAAGAGAATAGCTTTTGAAATGTGGTGCTACAGAAGAATGCTGAAGATAAGGTGGGTAGATCACGTAACTAATGAGGAGGTATTGAATAGGATTGGGGAGAAGAGGAGTTTGTGGCACAACTTGACTAGAAGAAGGGATCGGTTGGTAGGACATGTTTTGAGGCATCAAGGGATCACAAATTTAGCATTGGAGGGCAGTGTGGAGGGTAAAAATCGTAGAGGGAGACCAAGAGATCAATATCCGAAGCAGATTCAGAAGGATGTAGGTAGCAGTAGGTACTGGGAGATGAAGAAGCTTGCACAGGATAGAGTAGAATGGAGAGCTGCATCAAACCAGTCTCAGGACTGAAGACCACAACAACAGGTATTTCACGCATACTGCATTTTGGTGAGTGGTTTATCCGACGTTTTCGTCATTGGTCACAGTAGTAGTAGTAGTAATAGTAGTAACCTAGCACGACGCTTCCGCGCATAGAGGTGGAGCAGAAAGGAAGTGGTGGTGGGGGGGATGACAACTGCGCATGACCGGCAGCAGAGCGGCTAACGAAGTTTACGCTGCCGAACTGCAATGCAGCGGATAACGGTCATCTTTTGCATGCAGTATATTGTATTATACATTCAGATCTATGAGGGGAACAATAATATATATCAAAACCAATTTCGAGCAGTCGTCATGAGAGAAATATTAATTCACGTCCACTGCTCCAGATTTATGACGTCGGGAGGCGAGAAGCTTTGTGGAGACGTCAAGTACAATTTTTCTCAAAAAGACATTGAAACTGCTTGCAGTAATTACCATTTATTGCTATTTGAACTGCATTATAAGTACAAATTTAATACACAACAAAATTAACTTAAAGCACAAACCAAAATCATTATATTTGCTAGACAACTGCTTCTGCTCACAAGCATTTTTAAAAATGGGTAATTGCGTCTGTTTTGTGTGTGTGTGTGTGTGTGTGTGTGTGTGTGTGTGTGTGTGTGTGTGTGTGTGTGTCTGTTTTGTGTGTGTGTCTGTTTTGTGTGTGTGTCTGTTTTGTGTGTGTGTCTGTTTTGTGTGTGTGTCTGTTTTGTGTGTGTGTCTGTTTTGTGTGTGTGTCTGTTTTGTGTGTGTGTCTGTTTTGTGTGTGTGTCTGTTTTGTGTGTGTGTCTGTTTTGTGTGTGTGTCTGTTTTGTGTGTGTGTCTGTTTTGTGTGTGTGTCTGTTTTGTGTGTGTGTGTGTCTGTTTTGTGTGTGTGTGTGTGTCTGTTTTGTGTGTGTGTGTGTGTCTGTTTTGTGTGTGTGTCTGTTTTGTGTGTGTGTGTGTGTCTGTTTTGTGTGTGTGTGTGTGTCTGTTTTGTGTGTGTGTGTGTGTCTGTTTTGTGTGTGTGTGTGTGTCTGTTTTGTGTGTGTGTGTGTGTGTCTGTTTTGTGTGTGTGTGTGTGTGTCTGTTTTGTGTGTGTGTGTGTGTGTCTGTTTTGTGTGTGTGTGTGTGTGTCTGTTTTGTGTGTGTGTGTGTGTGTCTGTTTTGTGTGTGTGTGTGTGTGTCTGTTTTGTGTGTGTGTGTGTGTGTCTGTTTTGTGTGTGTGTGTGTGTGTCTGTTTTGTGTGTGTGTGTGTGTGTGTCTGTTTTGTGTGTGTGTGTGTGTGTCTGTTTTGTGTGTGTGTGTGTGTGTCTGTTTTGTGTGTGTGTGTGTGTGTCTGTTTTGTGTGTGTGTGTGTGTCTGTTTTGTGTGTGTGTGTGTGTCTGTTTTGTGTGTGTGTGTGTGTCTGTTTTGTGTGTGTGTGTGTGTCTGTTTTGTGTGTGTGTGTGTGTCTGTTTTGTGTGTGTGTGTGTGTCTGTTTTGTGTGTGTGTGTGTGTGTCTGTTTTGTGTGTGTGTGTGTGTGTCTGTTTTGTGTGTGTGTGTGTGTGTCTGTTTTGTGTGTGTGTGTGTGTGTCTGTTTTGTGTGTGTGTGTGTGTGTCTGTTTTGTGTGTGTGTGTGTGTGTCTGTTTTGTGTGTGTGTGTGTGTGTCTGTTTTGTGTGTGTGTGTGTGTGTCTGTTTTGTGTGTGTGTGTGTGTGTCTGTTTTGTGTGTGTGTGTGTGTGTGTCTGTTTTGTGTGTGTGTGTGTGTGTGTCTGTTTTGTGTGTGTGTGTGTGTGTCTGTTTTGTGTGTGTGTGTGTGTGTCTGTTTTGTGTGTGTGTGTGTGTGTCTGTTTTGTGTGTGTGTGTGTGTGTGTGTGTCTGTTTTGTGTGTGTGTGTGTGTGTGTGTGTCTGTTTTGTGTGTGTGTGTGTGTGTGTGTGTCTGTTTTGTGTGTGTGTGTGTGTGTCTGTTTTGTGTGTGTGTGTGTGTGTCTGTTTTGTGTGTGTGTGTGTGTGTCTGTTTTGTGTGTGTGTGTGTGTGTGTCTGTTTTGTGTGTGTGTGTGTGTGTGTGTGTGTCTGTTTTGTGTGTGTGTGTGTGTGTGTGTGTGTCTGTTTTGTGTGTGTGTGTGTGTGTGTGTGTGTCTGTTTTGTGTGTGTGTGTGTGTGTGTGTCTGTTTTTTGTGTGTGTGTGTGTGTGTGTGTCTGTTTTTTGTGTGTGTGTGTGTGTGTGTGTGTCTGTTTTTTGTGTGTGTGTGTGTGTGTCTGTTTTTTGTGTGTGTGTGTGTGTGTGTGTGTGTGTGTGTGTGTGTGTGTGTGTGTGTGTCTGTTTTGTGTGTGTGTGTGTGTGTGTGTGTGTGTGTCTGTTTTGTGTGTGTGTGTGTGTGTGTGTGTGTGTGTCTGTTTTGTGTGTGTGTGTGTGTGTGTGTGTGTCTGTTTTGTGTGTGTGTGTGTGTGTGTCTGTTTTGTGTGTGTGTGTGTGTGTGTCTGTTTTGTGTGTGTGTGTGTGTGTGTGTGTGTGTGTGTGTGTGTGTCTGTTTTGTGTGTGTGTGTGTGTGTGTGTGTGTGTGTGTGTGTGTGTCTGTTTTGTGTGTGTGTGTGTGTGTGTGTGTGTGTGTGTGTGTGTGTGTGTGTGTGTGTGTGTGTGTGTCTGTTTTGTGTGTGTGTGTCTGTGTGTGTGTGTCTGTTTTGTGTGTGTGTGTGTGTGTGTGTGTGTGTGTGTCTGTTTTGTGTGTGTGTGTGTGTGTGTGTGTGTGTGTGTGTCTGTTTTGTGTGTGTGTGTGTGTGTGTGTGTCTGTTTTGTGTGTGTGTGTGTGTGTGTGTGTCTGTTTTGTGTGTGTGTGTGTGTCTGTTTTGTGTGTGTGTGTGTGTCTGTTTTGTGTGTGTGTGTGTGTCTGTTTTGTGTGTGTGTGTGTGTCTGTTTTGTGTGTGTGTGTGTGTCTGTTTTGTGTGTGTGTGTGTGTCTGTTTTGTGTGTGTGTGTGTGTGTCTGTTTTGTGTGTGTGTGTGTGTGTGTCTGTTTTGTGTGTGTGTGTGTGTGTGTCTGTTTTGTGTGTGTGTGTGTGTGTGTCTGTTTTGTGTGTGTGTGTGTGTGTGTGTTTTGTGTGTGTGTGTGTGTGTGTGTTTTGTGTGTGTGTCTGTTTTGTGTGTAAAAAATTAGTGGTAGAAAAGACTTATGTAAGAGACTATCGTATAAATTGTTATTTAAGTTGTCATTTTTCGTTCTTAAGAGGCATTATGAGTGTAAACTAACATGTTCGATATTACAGAGAGAAACTGCAATTCTAATCTATTGAACAAGCAAACAATTGACTGTCATCTGCGAATAATTCCATGGAATCTGTAGGATAATGTCGAAAACCAGCGATATCTCGACAAGTAAGTTACTGTCATTGTAGGGCCTTATCCTGCTCGTGCCTTGAAAATTACAGGTTTACAAAATGGTGGGAGAAGCTTAACTTCACCTTGGGCAATATGTTGAACATTATAGTCTCAACTTTGTTCATTCTGTCACGTGACTTGTATAGTATAAATTAACGAGCTGCACGAGATCGACAGGAGTCTGGTTTATACGGTGCTTAATACACTCCTGGAAATTGAAATAAGAACACCGTGAATTCATTGTCCCAGGAAGGGGAAACTTTGACACATTCCTGGGGTCAGATACATCACATGATCACACTGACAGAACCACAGGCACATAGACACAGGCAACAGAGCATGCACAATGTCGGCACTAGTACAGTGTATATCCACCTTTCGCAGCAATGCAGGCTGCTATTCTCCCATGGAGACGATCGTAGAGATGCTGGATGTAGTCCTGTGGAACGGCTTGCCATGCCATTTCCACCTGGCGCCTCAGTTGGACCAGCGTTCGTGCTGGACGTGCAGACCGCGTGAGACGACGCTTCATCCAGTCCCAAACATGCTCAATGGGGGACAGATCCGGAGATCTTGCTGGCCAGGGTAGTTGACTTACACCTTCTAGAGCACGTTGGGTGGCACGGGATACATGCGGACGTGCATTGTCCTGTTGGAACAGCAAGTTCCCTTGCCGGTCTAGGAATGGTAGAACGATGGGTTCGATGACGGTTTGGATGTACCGTGCACTATTCAGTGTCCCCTCGACGATCACCAGTGGTGTACGGCCAGTGTAGGAGATCGCTCCCCACACCATGATGCCGGGTGTTGGCCCTGTGTGCCTCGGTCGTATGCAGTCCTGATTGTGGCGCTCACCTGCACTGCGCCAAACACGCATACGACCATCATTGGCACCAAGGCAGAAGCGACTCTCATCGCTGAAGACGACACGTCTCCATTCGTCCCTCCATTCACGCCTGTCGCGACACCACTGGAGGCGGGCTGCACGATGTTGGGGCGTGAGCGGAAGACGGCCTAACGGTGTGCGGGACCGTAGCCCAGCTTCATGGAGACGGTTGCGAATGGTCCTCGCCGATACCCCAGGAGCAACAGTGTCCCTAATTTGCTGGGAAGTGGCGGTGCGGTCCCCTACGGCACTGCGTAGGATCCTACGGTCTTGGCGTGCATCCGTGCGTCGCTGCGGTCCGGTCCCAGGTCGACGGGCACGTGCACCTTCCGCCGACCACTGGCGACAACATCGATGTACTGTGGAGACCTCACGCCCCACGTGTTGAGCAATTCGGCGGTACGTCCACCCGGCCTCCCGCATGCCCACTATACGCCCTCGCTCAAAGTCCGTCAACTGCACATACGGTTCACGTCCACGCTGTCGCGGCATGCTACCAGTGTTAAAGACTGCGATGGAGCTCCGTATGCCACGGCAAACTGGCTGACACTGACGGCGGCGGTGCACAAATGCTGCGCAGCTAGCGCCATTCGACGGCCAACACCGCGGTTCCTGGTGTGTCCGCTGTGCCGTGCGTGTGATCATTGCTTGTACGGCCCTCTCGCGGTGTCCGGAGCAAGTATGGTGGGTCTGACACACCGGTGTCAATGTGTTTTTTTCCATTTCCAGGAGTGTAGAAGAATTTCGAGCCCAGAAGATCAGACGTTTATGTCGTTATTAAAAAATTTTACTGGCACATTTGCGTGATGTATCTTAAAGTGTAACATGCGCAAAAACGTCAGCATTATATGTGGAAGTTTAGCTTCTCTTGCAGCTTATTAACCTTCGAGACGAATATTATTTCTGAAAGTTTTCTTTTTCTTGTAGTCACAATATGTCTATTAATTTCCACCATTAACTTTTCTTTTTTGTGTGTTCGCGCTATTTAGGAATGATCTTGTTATCGGTTGACTACACCACGTGTCCTATGCTGTCATCAGCTGGTGAGATGACGTGACATGAGCTATGACTGGCTTACAAAAGCGCGTCGCAATCTCGATTTCATTGCTTCGTAAAGTAACATGCAGTGTTTGGTGGAAGCCGAATTTATACCTCCGTAACAAGGAAAAACGAGGCGTACATGTTGCTGCCCATCAAAGATCTTTCCAAAACGTGTCCCCCCCCCCCCCCCCCAATTGGGTTTCTTTTTCCGAAGTGCCTGCAAATTCTACGTCTGTGTAGAAAACCATAAACATTCTAAGGATTAAGTTTTACAGTGCCGAGGAGAAGTATACTGTCACTTAACACGGAAAAAGGGTATTTTCAGCCGGGAGAAAGTGTAATTTCAACCGGGAAATCCGGGATTTTTTTTCCTTGTCCATGTATACACCCTGATATTGCGCCATTACATTTTAATAAATCGAAGAGAGAACTGGGACTTTTCCATGTTGTTTCTTTGTACGTAATTTCACTTGCAAACCGAACAAATTCGGTAAAAGTTGTTCAGAAAGATGAAAATAAACATGGTCCACTTTTCGTCTTCATTAACCAGTCACAGCTGAGCTAAGTGCCATTTAGCAGACACGATTAAAAGTTTGTGCCGTTAAGAAACGAGACTAGCCGTAAACGCCGCTACAGAGCAGCTGTTCCGACCGCCTCAGTACGGTTGGAAAAACCACAGCTCTGGCCACGCCGCGAGGGAGCCGCCCCAGAATTCAAAGCGCTCGTAATCCAGCGTTCTGTCGCAGGACGAGTTCCGTGAAGTGGGGGGAAAAACTGCCCGAAGCGAGGATCGCGCCTCCTGGCGCCTTGGCTTTCCAGGACTGGTGGGCGGGTGAAGGCCAAGGTCTGTGGTGGTGGTGGGAGGGAGGGAGGAGGGCTCGGTCGGTTCTGGAACAGTCGCTGGAGAGGCGTGACAGTGGCGAGTCCAGTCTCCACAGCCGATCAGGTGTGTGTGTGTGTGTGTGTGTGTGTGTGTGTGTGTGTGTGTGTGTGTGTATGTGAGGGGCGGTGGGGGGGGGGGAGGCAGGACGGCAGCTAGGAGCCTACCTCTGTTCTGGACACAATTTTTTGTAAGACGTGAGATTATTAACCCTGGGAGCACAGCTTTAGCTAGGTTAATTGCAGCACCAACGAAGGACATCTGCCTGTGTTGCAGTAGGCTTTAAAACTTGCAATACATTTCAAATGATTGTGTTTCCACCCTGATATCAGTTCGCCGGCCGCTGTGGCCGAACGGTTCTAGGCGCTGCAGTCCGCAACCGCGCTGCCGCTACTGTCGCAGGTTCGAACCCTGCCTCGGGCATGGATGTGCGTGATGTCCTTAGGTTAGTTAGGTTCAAGTAGTCCTAAATTCTAGGGGACTGATGACCCCAGATGTGAAGTGCCATAGTGCTCAAAGCCATTTGAACCTGAGATCAGTTTAAAACTGTAATGTTTGGAACATACAGATTGGCTGGTTGATTTGTGGGGGAGGGGACCAAACAGAGGTCATCGGTCCCATTCGGCTTCGGGAAGGATGGGGAACGAGTTCACCGTGCCCTTTCAAAGGAACCAACCCGCCAGTTGCCTGGAGCGATTTAGGGAAATCACGGAGAACCTAAACAAGATGGCCGGGCGCAGCTTTGAACATTCGTCCTCCCGAATACGAGGACAGACAGGGTATCCAAAGGTGTGCAGGTTAATACACTATTTCTCTCTTCTGAAATATAACAGTCGTTGAAACTTGAACACTGGAAGAAACATAAACTCCATGCTTCAAGATACAGGCGTCCAAATTTTCTGTTCACCCTTTGATCTAATAACTGAATAATAAATTTTTGTCAGCGACGAAAAGTTTCGCAAACAAAAATGAAAACACTTGCACAAGTACAGGTTATAGTATATATAAGAATTTCGAGGAACTGTCTTCAGTCAGAGAGAGTACCATCATTTTCAGATGACATTTTTTCCCTTACACACAGGAGGAGTTACGCTGAATTTCTTTTGCACAGATGGTAACCACAGCTTCTACACGTTAAGTCGGTTTTTGTGATCTTAATCTCTGGCTCTCTGGTTGTGTTCTTAAAGCATGTAGAGCATCTGGCATCCCGAGTTGGTTCATTTGGAATAGGACTATCTTAAATAACCTCTAGCTTCTTTCCAAGCGTACCTCTTATAGCGCAAATGACCGACAAATGGAATCTTTAGAGTCCTTGTCTCGTTCTTCTACGTATCATTTCAAAAATTACAATCTTAATTCGCGCATCTGCCGTTTTCTGGCATTTGATTTCCCTTCATTCCGCCGAGGCACATCCATCTTGATCGTTGTGTTAGATTGGCTGCAGCTACATGGAGTAGACTGCAGAACACAGTGACCACCCCCTCCTGCCCCTTCTTATAGAGTATGTCCCACGCGTTTCGTCTACAGCGTCCACTCCTCCCTTAGTGCCGTTATGTGGGTTTTCTTCTTTGGTTCATCTTTCCTGCAAGCAGTATTCTCTGTGATACAAGAGAACTCTTGTTGTTGTTGTTATTGTTGTTGTCTTCAGTCCTGAGACTGCTTTGATGCAGCTCTCCATGCTACTCTATCCTGTGGAAGCTTCTTCATCTCCCAGTAAGTACTGCAGCCTACATCCTTCTGAATCTGCTTAGTGTATTCATCTCTAGGTCTCCCTCTACGATTTTTACCCTCCGCGCTGCCCTCCAATACTAAATTGGTGATCCCTTGATGCCTCAGAACATGTCCTACCAACCGGTCCCTTCTTCTTGTCAAGTTGTGCCACAAGCTCATCTTCTCCCCAATACTATTCAATACCTCCTCATTATTTATGTGATCTACCCATCTAATCTTCAGAATTCTTCTGTAGCACCACATTTCGAAAGCTTCTATTCTCTTATTGTCTAAACTATTTATCATCCACGTTTCACTTCCATACACGGCTACACTCCATAAAAATACTTTCAGAAACGACTTCCTGACACTTAAATCTATACCCGATGTTAACAAATTTCTCTTCTTCAGAAACGCTTTCCTTGCCATTGCCAGTCTGCATTTTATATCCTCTCTACTTCGACCATCATCAGTTATTTTGATCCCCAAATAGCATAACTCCTTTACTACTTTGTCTCATTTCCTATCGAATTCCCTACGCATCACCTGACTTAATTCGACTACATTCCATTATCCTCGTTTTGCTTTTGTTGATGTTCATCTTATACCCTCTTTAAAGACACTGTCCAACTGCTCTTCCAAGTCCTTTGCTGTCTCTTATAGAATTACAATGTGATCGGCGAACCTCAAAGTTTTTACTACTTCTCCATGAATTTTAATACCTACTCCGAATTTTTCTTTTGTTTCCTTTACTGCTTGCTCAATATACAGATTGAATAACTTCGAGGATAAGCTACAACCCTGTCTCACTCCCTTTCCAACCACTGCTTCACTTACATAACCCTCGACTCTGATAACCGCCATCTGGTTTCTGTACAATTTGTAAATAGCCTTTCGCTCCCTGTATTTTACCCCTGACACCTTCAGAATTGGAAAGAGAGTATTCCAATCAACATTGTCAAAATCTTTCTCGAAGTCTACAACTCTTACTGGAAGCTTATTAGTCGATGAATCTGCGAATGCAAACTTGGAGGAATGAACCTCTCTGCCTGGTGTTGTCCAAGCTCTTTCGGTGTGTGTTTCCTGTTGCATTTGAAAGCCCTAACTTATATGCGCTTGTAGTCCTGTCACATAGCGTTCGCCGATTTCACAGAAGTGTAGAAACCGTGAGTTGTGGTCTGTAGCCTGTATTCCTTATTGCCTCACTCTCTCACTAGCACGTCGTCCATTCTTATTGTGTATTATTCAGTTGCACTACTGAAGGTGCTAACGTTTTTATTTATTTTTGTTTGCACGTCAAGTTCCGTAGGACCAAATTGAGGAGCAAATCTTCAAGGTCATGGAACGTGTCAGTATACCAGATTACAAATAGCACTTCAAATTACACGTAATAGTAGATAAAATATGAATCTGAAAGAAGTTGAAAGCCATAAGTTTAAGTAAACGCAATCATCAATACAACAAGAATCAGCCTAATTTTTCAAGGAACTCCTCGACAGAATAGGAAGTGATCCATGAAGAAATTCTTCAGTTTCGATTTGAAAGCGCGTGGATTGCTGCTAAGATTTTTGTATCCTTGTGGTAGCTTATTGTCAATGGATGCAGCAGTATACTGCACACCTTTCTGAACAAGAGTTAAGGAAGTCGGATCCAAACGCAGGTTTGGTTTCTGCCGAGTAGTAACTGAGTGGAAGGTGCTTATTCTTTGGAAAGCTAATATTGTTGACAAAACGAGAGTAAGAAATATATATATTGAGAGGCCAAGAGGTTCGTGAACCTAGACCACTTATTGCCCGAACCGCCCGTTTCTGAGCCAGAAGTATCCTTTTACAACCGCAAAATATACCACCGTACGACATAAGCAAATAGAAATAAGCAAAGTATACTAATTTACGTGTCGAACGTACTTCAGATACCGTTCGATTAGTATAAATAGTCTTTGAACAAGATCCTGAATGTGGGGGTTTCCACGACAGTTTACTATCTATTTGAACACCAAGAAATTTGAAGTGTTCAGTTTCACTTATCATATGCCCATACTGTGAAATCAAAAAATCAGGTTTTGTTGAATTGTGTGTTGGAAACTGTAAAAACTGGGTCCTACTGTGATTTAGTGTTAATTTTCTAAAAGCCATGGACTTAAGTCAATAACTACACTGTTTGAAACCGAGCTAATGTTGCACGCAACATCCTTTACTACCAAGCTGGTGTCATAAGGAAACAGATGTTTCAGTGTTACCCGTAATACCAGAGGGCACATCATTTATATAAATGTCACGTGTCCGAGGTTTGCCTTTGAGGAAAACTTTAAATGGGGTACAACCTGTGAAAAGGCATAACATCTCATCAATTGTAGTGTGACGTCCACCGTGCGAATATTTCATTCAGTTTTTCAAATTCTGTGACAAATGTCCAATTAAAACTCCGAACAAGGTGTATACTTCAGAGTCGCTAACAGGATATACATTTTTTCATTCACATCCTTCAGTTGTATGGTCAGCAATTTACCTAACAATTTCACGAGTGAAACTTGTTTTGAGTGATTCACACACATTAATTTCTCAGTGGTAGTTTTTCGCTGCGGTTTGTGTACAAATATTTACTATCACAAACAATCTTGATCACAATTTATTACGGTGACTGGTTTAGACCACTACTGTGGTCATCTTCAGACCAATGAGTAAGAACCTCCTTCTTGGTGGTAAATCACTTTACCACCAGGAGGAGGTTCTTACTCATTGGTCTGAAGATGACCACAGTAGTGGTCGCATCTGGTCACCGTAATAAATAAATTGTGATAAAGACTGTTTTTGATAGTAAATATTTGTAACACATTGATCATTGTTCACTCCGACAATGTATTCAAAAGTAATTAGTGGACTAAGATGGGAAAATCACTTTTACATACTCTTGGAGCTTCTTCAGGGCGCACTCTAACAGAACTTGTAAGATATTTGCGCTTTGGCTCTGTGTATTGTTTCTTCAGAGTCCTCCATTTCTATTTCATTTGAATTCTCTTCAGCTTCTATGTAATCCGACTAGAAATCATGTAACTCTGATAATTTTTTTTACTCCTTAAAGTTAAGCGAGAATTTCTGCCTCGTCCAGGACTCCGTAACTGAAATCCATGTCGGGAGGAAACTCGTTTGCTCTGCTGTGACGAACTAGTAATAATAATGGTTAGTCTAGAAATCAACTGTGAAAATGAAACTAAACAATTAGACGCTCAACAATGCGTTTTGAAACTTACATTCTGTATTGACGAATCATATTCAGACCCAATTAGAATTACGATCACAGGTGATGCCAGCACTGTGTAAAATATGCCCTTGAGTGTAAGTTATATTCTTTTCGTTCTTATTTGACGTTGTCAAATCGGAAGACAGGGGATTTATGTTAAAATATGTCTGAAAAAACCCTACTTCAAGGTCGTTAAAACTTTATCAATTAATAGTTTCACATCATTGACGAACCATATTCAGATCTAAAATGCAGAAAATAGCGTAAGAGATGAACAATAACACCATTAAATATTTAAACTTCCATTGTATGATACATACCAATAAAAACTGCTATTTATGTCAGCCACCAGCCATTATTCATCGTCAGAATTTGTTGTGCTGAATCGCTGGTTTCATAAAAACTTTGTTTTAACGCTTTTATGCGCGTTTTGAAAGTCCGAATATAAGATTTGTACTCATAAAAAAATTAAGTACTATTGCCCCACATTTAAAAATCTGCGGTTCTGATTTTTTTTTTTTTTTTTTTTTGTCAGGGATACCGGTAGCAAGTGCCTATGCTAGCGTCACAAATCAAGCAGACATTTTGCCGAAAGTAGGTCGTGTTGGTTACATAATGTACAGTGTTATCCCTACAGGTCTCCGGTACTCACACTGTTTGGATGCAGTGTGACTGACAGTGGTAAAACTATAACGCAGTCAGTGTGTGGACGTAAATACGGCGTATCGCTGGCAACGCCGCTGTGTTGCGGCGGGTAGCATTCATCTCACGCTAGGTGAGGAGAGCTCTACGTCATAGTGACGTAAGACTACGTCATCATGGCGTAAATAAACCTAAATCGACTTCGAGTACGTATGTCCATCTTTGCAGTTGTACCACAGAGGTTGCACGGTAACGTGAAAGCTAAATGTAAACAGACATGTACAAACGAAGTGACAGCAGTTGTGTGGGATTCTCATCCCAGTTGAATTACTTACTAAGCTGTAATCTCAAACAGTTTTCGATGTTATTGTTTGTTTCTTGATGTAATGAATGTCTGAACGAAGTAACCAAAAAAATTAACAAAACTCAAAAATAGCGTCTAGTCATTTAAAAAAATCAGATTAATTGTGCATAAATCATGTGGATAGAAACATGAAATAGAGCAATTAAAGTGTCGTATTTTTATAAAAGCCGATGGATAATTCTTCTGGACAGAAACGTTAAACTGAAAAATTAATGTGGTTCCAAAGATAATTCCGAATGTTGCTGGAATTTTAATTTTGCCTTCATGATGTAGATCAGCACAGACACTTTTGCTCTTCGGAAATGAGTTATTGCTTATGATCATAATGTACTGACCTGTTATAACACATGTCATTTTTCTTCATACGTTCTATACTGTGAAAAAACGACATGAAAGTCACATTTACCTGAATTTTAAGCAACTGAAAGCAATGAGTGCTTTCGCCATTTTCAGCTACATTTTGTACGACTCATAGGAAATATGGAAATAGCTATAGTAATCATGCCAAACACCCCCAAAATTAATACCATGTCTATTGAGAGAATAAACAAACACAGTATTCCACCATCGCATATGAAACATCGCTTAGTGGTGCTAAAACTGTGGGCTGTTGTGGCTATTTTGTCAAGTAGTTCACGCATTGTGACAGCCAGTGTTCCAACATCATTTGGCAACTACTAGGAGACTTAACTTTTTTATAGTTGATACTGCTTGCATATTAAAATGTGAGTAACAATTATACACGAATTATCATTGTTGTTTCACAGTATACAGCGTGTAAAGAATGAAGGCAAATTTGAAACTCCAACATTCTGAATTATCTTTGGAACCACATTAATTTCTAGGTTAAACGTTTCTGTCCAGAAGAGTTATGTACAATCCATTGGCTTATATAAAAAACGAAACACTTTAATTTCTCCCTATTTCACGTGTCTGTCCACATGATTTATGCAGAAGTAGTTAGATTTTTTTGTTTTGAATGACTACTCGCTTTTTCCTTCGTTCAGATATTCGCTATATTCACGTAACACACAATATCACACATTCTTGCGATTACAGCTTAATAATTATTTCACGTTTCTGTCGACACAATCATGCACGATTCATGAGATTTTTCAAAAATGACTACAAGCTTTGACTTTAGTTATATTCATGAAATACCCAATAACATCCTAAATTCTTTGGATTACAGCTTAATAATTAATTATTTCACGTTTCTTCCACATAATTTCTGGACGATTCATCGGATTTTAAAAAATGACTGCAAGTGTTTCTTTTTTTATTTCGTTATGGTTCCTTCGTTCAGACATTCATTATGTTCAAGAAACACACAACTACAACCAAATCTGTTGGGATTCCAGCTTCATAAGTAATTCTACTGGACTGAACATGTCACATTTAGCTTTCACGTTACCGTGCAACCTCTGTGGTACAACTGCAAAGATCGATACACGTACTCATGAAGTCGATTTAGGTGTCTTTACGTCACCATGACGTGCGTTACGTCACTATGACGTAGAGCTCTCCTCAGGTAGCGTGAGATGAATGCTACCCTGTTGCGGCCGGCAGAAAACTGGCCACGTTTAGCGCCGAGTGCCAGGCGGCGCTGCTAACCAACGAAGTTTAACTCTGTAATAACACTCTGATAATACGCAGAACTGCAACATAATGGAATTTCTACTAGATCTTCGTTATAAGGAATTTAAGAAACTAGTTGTAAGAAACTGTCCAATTTCCACAATCTGTAGTTCCAAATTCCTTGAACATAAGATGTTCGTCAAGTTGTAAAAAAACGAGGACATACTAAAAAAGAAGGAAACTTGTACGGTCACAATCGAAAGCAATGCAGTATTTTAAGATACGGGTTAGGTATATGTAGTACTAATGATTAAAATTTTTTTATCCATAATATTGAATATTAAAGCGTATTAACCTAACCTGATGTTCAGGTGTAGCTACAATCAGCGTTGCAAATGGCTTTAATTCCAAACCAGTAAACAGATATATAAAGCTCAGGGCTAAAATTGAGACATTATACATTGCATTTATGACAGTTACCACTTCATGAATATAATCATAGTACCTCACATCTAGGTATTTGCTATAAATTATACCACCAAACCCATCACATACAAGCGTCTCCAAATAAATCAGTTGATGAACAGTAAGCATTGTTTCTGTAAGTTTCGAAATACATGTTCGTGAAGTCAAATTTCGAACCGTCATACAGAGACGAAGACATACACTCCTGGAAATTGAAATAAGAACACCGTGAATTAATTGTCCCAGGAAGGGGAAACTTTGACACATTCCTGGGGTCAGATACATCACATGATCACACTGACAGAACCACAGGCACATAGACACAGGCAACAGAGCATGCACAATGTCGGCACTAGTACAGTGTATATCCACCTTTCGCAGCAATGCAGGCTGCTATTCTCCCATGGAGACGATCGTAGAGATGCTGGATGTAGTCCTGTGGAACGGCTTGCCATGCCATTTCCACCTGGCGCCTCAGTTGGACCAGCGTTCGTGCTGGACGTGCAGACCACGTGAGACGACGCTTCATCCAGTCCCAAACATGCTCAATGGGGGACAGATCCGGAGATCTTGCTGGCCAGGGTAGTTGACTTACACCTTCTAGAGCACGTTGGGTGGCACGGGATACATGCGGACGTGCATTGTCCTGTTGGAACAGCAAGTTCCCTTACCGGGCTAGGAATGGTAGAACGATGGGTTCGATGACGGTTTGGATGTACCGTGCACTATTCAGTGTCCCCTCGACGATCACCAGTGGTGTACGGCCAGTGTAGGAGCTCGCTCCCCACACCATGATGCCGGGTGTTGGCCCTGTGTGCCTCGGTCGTATGCAGTCCTGATTGTGGCGCTCACCTGCACGGCGCCAAACACGCATACGACCATCATTGGCACCAAGGCAGAAGCGACTCTCATCGCTGAAGACGACACGTCTCCATTCGTCCCTCCATTCACGCCTGTCGCGACACCACTGGAGGCGGGCGCACGATGTTGGGGCGTGAGCGGAAGACGGCCTAACGGTGTGCGGGACCGTAGCCCAGCTTCATGGAGACGGTTGCGAATGGTCCTCGCCGATACCCCAGGAGCAACAGTGTCCCTAATTTGCTGGGAAGTGGCGGTGCGGTCCCCTACGGCACTGCGTAGGATCCTACGGTCTTGGCGTGTATCCGTGCGTCGCTGCGGTCCGGTCCCAGGTCGACGGGCACGTGCACCTTCCGCCGACCACTGGCGACAACATCGATGTACTGTGGAGACCTCACGCCCCACGTGTTGAGCAATTCGGCGGTACGTCCACCCGGCCTCCCGCATGCCCACTATACGCCCTCGCTCAAAGTCCGTCAACTGCACATACGGTTCACGTCCACGCTGTCGCGGCATGCTACCAGTGTTAAAGACTGCGATGGAGCTCCGTATGCCACGGCAAACTGGCTGACACTGACGGCGGCGGTGCACAAATGCTGCGCAGCTAGCGCCATTCGACGGCCAACACCGCGGTTCCTGGTGTGTCCGCTGTGCCGTGCGTGTGATCATTGCTTGTACAGCCCTCTCGCAGTGTCCGGAGCAAGTATGGTGGGTCTGACACCGGTGTCAATGTGTTCTTTTTTCCATTTCCAGGAGTGTATGTATAATCCAAATGAAGCTTAAGGTCTAGGTGTTACAATCCACAATACATACACTGTCTGATCAAAAGTATCCGGACACCTGACTTACAGGGACTTAAAAGTTCGTGACGCCCTCCATCGGTAATGCTGGAATTAAATATGGTGTTGGCCCACCCTTAGCCTTGACGACAGGTTCCACTCTCGCGTGCATACGTTGAGTCACGGACTGGAAGGTTTCTTGGGGAATGGCAGCCCATTCTTCACGGAGTGCTGCACTGAGGAGAGGTATCGATGTCGGTCGGTGAGGCCTGACACGATTTCGGCGTTCCAAAACATCCCAAAAGGTGTTCTGTTGGATTCGGGTCAGGACTCTGTGCAGGCCAGTCCATTACAGGGATGTTACTGTCGGGTAACCACTCCGCCAGAGGCCGTGAACGTGTTGAAAGATGCAATCACAATCCCCGAATTGCTGCTCTTAAACACTGGGAAGGAAGAAGGTGCTTAAAACATCAACGTAGGCATCTGCTGTGAGTGCCACACAAAACAAGGGGTGCAAGCCCCGTCCATGAAAATCACGGCCTACGAATTTTACTGTTGCTACGACACACGCTGGCAGATAACGTTCACCGGGCATTCGCCACACCCACACCTTGCCATCGGATAGCTACAGTATCTATCGTGATTCGTCACTCCACACAACTTTTTTTCACTGTTGGATCGTCGTATGTCTACGCTCCTTGGCATTTACTGGGATGATGTGTGGCTTAGGAGCAGCCGCTCGACCACGAAATCAGTTTCTTCACATCCCGCCTAACTGTCATAGTACTTGCAGTGGATCCTGATGCAGTTTGGATTTTCTGTGTGTTGGTCTGGATAGTCTGCCTATTATACATTGCGACCTTCAACTGTCGGCCGTCTGTCAGCAGACAAGGTCGGCCTGTACGCTTCTGTGCCGTACATGTCTCTTCACGTTTCGGCTTCACTATCACATTGGAAACAGTGGACCGAGGTATATTTAGGAGTGTGGACATCCCGCGTGCAGACTTATGACAAGTGGCACCCAATCACCTGACCACTTTCGAAGTCCATGAGTTCTGTGGAGTGCCCCCATCTCTCTCTCACGATGCTTAATGACTACTGAGGCTGCTGATATGGAGTACGTGGCAGTAGGTGGCAGCACAATGCACGTAATTCGAATAACGTATGTTTTTGAGGGTGTCCGGATACTTTTTATCACATAGTGTACACATAGTTGGGCCGGCTGTTGTGGCCGAGCGGTTCTAGGCGCTACAGTCTGGAACCGCGCGACTGCTACGGCCGCAGGTTCGAATCCTGCCTCGGGCATGGATGTGTGTGATGTTCTTAGGTTAGTTAAGTAGTTCTAAGTTCTAGGGGACTGATGACCACAGCAGTTGAGTTCCATAGTGCTCAGAGCCATTTGAACCATTTTTGATAACTGTTTCCGTGCTCGATATACAAACGAACAGGTGAAGTTACGTAATGTTGTAACCTGAGCTGTAGGAGCCAAGTACAACCAGCATTGTATGCTGTCGTCCATACGAAACCTAACAAACCTCGACTCCTCACACCCTCACTGTTAAGTTTACTGCGTAACTGCCTCTATTAGAAATTATTGTGTGAGCCGCTTCAGACGTGGGGTGCGGACACGAATTTGGCCCTCGTACCGGCAGTGGGGTGTAGAATTGCGACCGCTAGAGAAGGCCAGACAACTTTCCCCCCTACTAAAAAAGTGCCAGTTCCTTAAGCGAAAGCAAGGAAGCGGGTAAATTGTACGCAGGAAATCAGCCGTTAATGTGTTACAGCCACCAGAAGATCACGAGCAGGGATCTTGTCGAAATGTTGCTTCCAAACAAGGGTATCATTCAGCTGCTTCCACAAGAATTCAATTCCCGTGTCGTAGTTCCTGTCATGCAGTTTGTTGAGCCAGCGTGTGAACCGCCTTTCCAAACCAGCACACATGTGTAGTACAGGGTGACGCAGGGAAACGGGAAAGTTGGAAATAACGTCATTTCCATGAATAAATTCATAAAACTAGTAATTTATTAACGAAAGTGAATGTATTCGGTATGCCATTATTCAGTATGTCTTCACAATCAAAATGTCCAAAAGTGTCTCTTTACTTTTGAAAGATGACACCGGAAAGATGTGCTCCCATTTGGCGTTCATACTCTAACAGCCTGTTATGAAAGGAAATCTTGGGGAATGGCAGTGATTTCGTTTTCAATGTTCTCTTTCAGTTCACAGATTGTTGCAGGACGTGTACGGTACACCTTGCCTTCAAGATATCCCCACAGGAAGAAGTCGCACACACTAAGATCAGGGGATCTCGCAGGCCACGCAATGTCACCGTTACGTGAAACAATAAGTCTTCCAAACAATTGACGAACTGCTGTCATCGATTGTCGAGCAGTGTGTGACGTGGCTCCGTCCTGCTGAAACCACATGTTTTCTACGTTAAGATTAAGCTCGTACAGTCTCGGTGTAAAGAATGTTTGAAGCACTTCAACATATCGAGCGGATGTTACTGTCACTGCACTACCGTCCTCACGTTCAAAAAAATAGGGGCCGATAACACCGTGACATGATACAGCACACCGTATTGTGACCTTGGCGCTATGTAGTGGTCGCTGGTGAAACTCAAAAGGTTTGTCCTGTGCCCAATAACGAAAATTCTGTTTGTTCACGAATCCGTTCAGGTGGAAATGGGCTTCGTCTGATATCCATAAGGAAATTCGCGTTCTCGTAGATATCAGCCAATATCTGGCTACTAAAATCCGTACGTGACGCTGGGTCTCGTTCATGTAAGTGTCGCACAATCTGCAACTTATAGGGATGGAAGTCTAAGATGCATGCTGTCGAACGGAGCGGCGAGGACTTCTCTCGATTGCAGCTCTAGCAGCTGCAATGTTCTCTGGGGGTACGTACCGTTGGAATGCCACCTGGAGGTTTCTTTCTCAAGGCAGATCCTGTTTCTTCGCACCCACGTTGTAATCACATGCGCAGATGGGACACGTCCATGACGTCCAAGCTGGTAATGCTGTCGAAATGTTCTCTGCGCGGCAGTCGCACTATCGCCATCTTTGTAAAACGCTCTCACAGCTACTGCACGTTCCGCACCAATCCAAT
The DNA here is from genome assembly GCF_023898315.1 of Schistocerca nitens. Lineage (NCBI taxonomy): Eukaryota > Metazoa > Arthropoda > Insecta > Orthoptera > Acrididae > Schistocerca > Schistocerca nitens. The sequence continues at coordinate 19,347,764 of NC_064624.1, read as the reverse complement.
TCTCCATGATTACTAAATGGCAATGCGTTCACATCAATTGTGCAAAGTTTCGAACATCTGCCGGCGCTACAGTGCTGCCAACTGTAACGTTCAAAATTTCCCGTTCCCTGCGCCACCCTGTACTAGTGTCTGGACCAGCCGCCCGTAGAGAAGCGCTTCTTCCTGAGGCAGCCGCCACTGGCCGTTTGGTCTTCTAGTAGTGCGTGTGCCTATGACGTCCGCTATAGCACTAACAACTTTACAGGCGATTTTAACTAATGTATTGTGTTAAAAGAAGACAGTTCCATTTCCTACGTCCGGCATTACTGTTTGATGAAGCAGTTACAATTTTGTCACCACTCATAGTTCTATTGATCTTGAAATATAAGTAATAGGTAAAACTTAATTCGTAGAGTTTGGTTTGAGAATGTACACTGAAGAGCCAAAGTAACGGGTACAACTGCCCAATATCGTGTAGGGCACGCGCAAGTGCAGCAACACGACGTGGCATGGGCTCGACTAATGTCTGAGGTAGTGCTGGAGGGAACTTACACATCCACATCCACATCTACATGATAACTCTGCAATTCACATTTAAGTGCTTGGCAGAGGGTTCATCGAACTACAATCATACTATATCTCTACCATTCCACTCCCGAACAGCGCGCGGGAAAAACGAACACCTAAACCTTTCTGTTCGAGCTCTGATTTCTCTTATTTTATTTTGATGATCATTCCTACATATGTAGGTTGGGCTCAACAAAATATTTTCGCATTCGGAAGAGAAAGTTGGTGACAGATTTCGTAAATAGATCTCGTCGCGACGGAAAACGTCTTTGCTTTAATGAGTTCCATCCCAACTCGCGTATCATATCTGCCACACTCTCTCCCCTATTACGTGATAATACAAAACGAGCTGCCTTTTTTTTTTTTTTTTTTTTTTGCACCCTTTCGATGTCTTCCGTCAATCCCACCTGGTAAGGATTCCACACCGCGCAGCAATATTCTAACAGGGGACGAACGAGTGTAGTGTAAGCTGTCTCTTTAGTGGACTTGTTGCATCTTCCAAGTGTCCTGCCAATGAAACGCAACCTTTGGCTCACCTTCTCCACAATATCATCTATGTTGTCTTTCCAACTGAAGTTGTTTGTAATTTTAACACCCAGGTACTTAGTTGAATTGACAGCCTTGATAATTGTACTATTTATCGAGTAATCGAATTCCAATGGATTTCTTTTGGAACTCGTGTGGATCACCTTACACTTCTCGTTATTTAGCGTCAACTGCCACCTGCCACACCATACAGCAATCTTTTCTAAATCGCTTTGCAACTGATACTGGTCTTCGGATGACCTTACTAGACGGTAAATTACAGCATCATCTGCGAACAACCTAAGAGAACTACTCACATTGTCACCCAGGTCATTTATATAGATCAGGAACAGCAGAGGTCCCAGGACGCTTCCATGGGGAACACCTGATATCACTTCAGTTTTACTCGATGATTTGCCGTCTATTACTACGAACTGTGACCTACCTGACAGGAAATCACGAATCCAGTCGTACAACTGAGACGATACCCCATAGGCCCGCAGCTCGATTAGAAGTCGCTTGTGAGGGACGGTGTCAAAAGCTTTCCGGAAATCTAGAAATGCGGAGTCAACTTGAGATCCCCTGTCGATAGCGGCAATTACTTCGTGCGATTAAAGAGCTAGCTGCGTTGCACAAGAACGATGTTTTCTGAAACCATGCTCATTACGTATCAATAGATCGTTCCCTTCGAGGTGATTCATAATGTTTGAATACAGTATATGCTCCAAAACCCTACTGCAAACCGACGTCAATGATATAGGTCTGTAGTTAGATGGATTACTCCTACTACTCTTCTTAAACACTGGTGCCGCCTGAGCAATTTTCCATTCTGTAGGTACAGATCTATCGGTGAGCGAGCGGTTGTATATGATTGCTAAGTAGGGAGCTATCGTATCAGCGTAATCTGAAAGGAACCTAATCGGTATACAATCTGGATCTGAAGACTTGTCCGTATCAAGCGATTTGAGTTGCTTCGCAACTCCTTAGGTATCTACTTCTAAGAAACTTTACGAATCCTGCAGGGCTGTCCATAAATCCTTAAGGATACAAGCGGTTAGAAATCTCTTCTGAACAACATGTTGCAAGAAATTCCGTATATGCTCAATAATGTTCATGTCCAGAGAGCTTGGTGACCAGTGGAACTGTTTAAACTCAGTGTTCCTGGAGCCACTCTGTAGCAATTCAGGATGTTTGGGATGTTGCATTGTTCTACTGGAATCGCCCAAGGCCCCTTTGGAATGCACAATGGACACGAATGGACGCAGGTGATCAGACAGGATGTCCCCCCTGCAGGTCCGGGGATTAGAATAGGCCCGAGGTATTCCTGCCTGTCGTAAGAGGCGACTAAAAGGAGTCCATCCCCCTCACGGGGGTAGTTAGCGCCTGCGTCCGGAGACGGACGGTTTCACGACCTATAATCGTGGTCTTTTTGGTTTTTCACTTCTCGTTTCTTCCTTCCTTTTGTTGGTTCCTTTCTTTGCTCTTCTCCACTTCACTGTCTTCCTTACTCTTTCCCTTGACTCCTCCTTGCCTTCTCATTGCCTTTTTCTCCTTGCCTTCTCATTGCCTTCTTCTCCTTGCCTTCTCCTTGCCTCCTTCTCCTTGCTTTCTCATTGCCTTCTTCTCCTTGCCTTCTCTGGTCTCCGCCTCGGCGTTTGAGACAGTCCTCTTTCTCCCTCTCTCTTCTTTTTCCTCTTCTTCCTTCCTCCCTGTGCGTGTCTGAAGGCCGACACACGCGTTCGCACGCGTAGCCGGTGACGGGGTAACGCGTAAGTCCCCGCCCTGGGTAGACATGTAAGGCACGCGCGTACCCCCTGGTAAAGGCCAGGCCCGGGGAGGGGTGATTGCCTGAGCTGATACCTTCTGACCATGCCGATTGGTCCCTCCGTCTGTTTCTCGGGAGGTGTGACCTGAGGTGTAAACATTCACCTAAGGCGGGAGTGCCCTCTGAGAGGGTCCCCACAAGGAAGGAGCGCGCCATCGGAGACGCTGGCAATCATGGGGGATTCCTCCGCAATGGATTCTACTCCATCGCTTTCGACTTCGACCCACAAACGGAAACGTGACCAGCCAACAGTGACAAAAATACTACCGCCTGCCCCACAGTTCCTCGTAGTTTCTCGATCTGAGGGCGGAAAGGATTTTTCCTCTGTCAACCCTTTCGTTATCCAGAAGGGCGTAGATGCCATAGCCGGATCTGTCAAATCTTGTACCAGGTTGCGTAACGGTACCTTATTACTAGAAACTGAGAGTGCCTTTCAGGCACAAAAACTGCTTCGGGCCACACTCTTGTACACGTTCCCTGTCCGGGTGGAGGCCCACCGCACTTTGAATTCGTCTCGTGGTGTAGTCTATAGTAGCTCTCTCGACGGATTGACTGACGAGGAGCTTCAATCTTTCCTCGCTGAGCAGGGCGTGACGGCTGTCCATCGGGTCATGAAAAAGGTCAACAATGACCTTGTACCGACCCGGACACTTTTCTTAACCTTCGATAGTGTTAAGCTGCCATCGCGCATCAAGGCGGGCTACGAGGTCATTTCAGTTCGCCCCTATGTCCCGACACCTACGCGCTGCTACCAGTGTCAGCGTTTCAATCACACTCGACAGTCTTGTTCCAATGCGGCTAAATGTGTCACTTGTGGCAGGGATGCCCATGAGGGTGACTGTCCACCTCCGTCTCCTCGTTGTGTGAACTGTCAGGGTGACCATGCCGCATCCTCCCGCGACTGTCCTGTCTATAAGGAAGAATGCTGTATCCAGGAAATTCGAGTCAAAGAGAAAGTGTCCACCTCGGCTGCTCGCAAGCTATTGGCTAGTAGGAAGCCCACGCTGCTCCCAGCGGGGAAATACAGCACTGTCCTCGCCTCTCCTCGGACTACCCGGGAGGTAGCAACCCAGACATGCGATCTGACCTTCAGCACCACGGTCGTCCGTTCGGCCAGTGCTAAGGTCGCGCGGTCGACGTCTCCTCTTCCTCCCATCACCCCACAGACACCAGCCACTTCCTCAGCTTCTGCTCAGTCGAAGACCCCGAAGTCAGATGCACGGGCCTTCAAGAAGGAACCATCCCGTGCAGACTTCCTCCGTCCCTCGACCTCCCAGCCTTCGACCGGTACTTCCACCAAACGTCCTTCTAAAAAGGCGCATAGGAAGCACAGTTCTCCTTCTCCGCCGCGGCGCCTTTCTTCTCCTGCGCCACCCAGCGGTTGCCGCCCCAGGCCGTCATCCGTTTCGCCTGGCCGCACCGCTGGTAGCCGAACATCTGGCCGTTCACCGGCGGAGGAAGCTCCCCCTCCCGGCCATCCTCCTGAGATGGCCGATGACCCTATAGACCCCATGGACGATGACTGTCCGCCTCCTGCTAGCGGCGGCAGTGCTCGCTCGAAGCCAGGCCCTAAGCGGCCTTCGAGGTGACCCCTTCTCTCATCTTCCTTTTCTCACGATGGCACTTATTAACTGGAATATTAGCAGCGTTCGCTCCAACCGAGAGGACTTGAAGTTGCTGCTCCGCTCGCATCGTCCGCTCGTCGTAGCCCTCCAGGAAACGAAGCTACGCCCATGCGATCAAATTGCCTTGGCACACTACAGCTCTGTGCGTTTTGACCTACCCCCTGTGGTAGGTATCCCAGCTCATGGAGGGGTTATGTTGCTGGTCCGGGATGATATTTACTACGATCCCATCACGTTGCACACCGGCCTGCAGGCAGTTGCCATCCGCATTACTCTCCCCACTTTTACGTTTTCCTTTTGTACCGTTTACGCTCCATCGTCATCTGCCGTTACCAGGGCAGACATGACGCAACTTATTGCTCAGCTACCTGCACCATTTTTGTTAACTGGAGACTTCAATGCCCACCATCCTCTTTGGGGCTCTCCAGCGTCCTGCCCGAGGGGCTCCTTGTTAGCAGACCTTTTCAACCAGCTCAATCTTGTCTGCCTCAATACTGGCGCCCCTACTTTTCTTTCGGACACATCTCATACCTATTCCCATTTAGACCTCTCTATATGTACTCCCCAACTTGCACGCCGGTTTGAGTGGTATGCACTTGCTGATACATATTCGAGCGACCACTTCCCGTGTGTTATCCATCTCCTGCAGCATACTCCCTCTCCGTGCTCCTCTCGTTGGACCATCTCCAAGGCAGACTGGGGGCTCTTCTCTTCCAGGGCGACCTTTCAGGATCAAACCTTCACATGGTGCGATCGTCAGGTCGCACACCTCACGGAAGTCATTCTCGCTGCTGCTGAATATTCCATCCCTCACCCTACTTCTTCTCCACGTCGCGTACCGGTCCCCTGGTGGACCGCAGCATGCAGGGACGCTATACGTGCTCGTCGACGTGCTTTACGCACCTTTAAACGCCACCCTACAGTGGCGAATTGTATTAATTATAAACGATTACGTGCTCAGTGTCGTCGTATTATTAAAGAAAGCAAGAAAGCCAGCTGGGCTGCTTTCACCAGCACCTTCAACAGTTCTACTCCTTCTTCTGTTGTCTGGGGTAGCCTGCGCCGGCTGTCTGGCACTAAGGTCCACTCCCCAATTTCTGGCTTGAAGGTCGCGAATGAAGTCCTTGTGGCCCCTGAGGCTGTCTCCAATGCCTTCGGCCGCTTTTTCGCCGAGGTTTCGAGCTCCGCTCATTACCACCCTGCCTTCCTCCCCCGCAAACAGGCCGAGGAGGCTAGGCCACGTGACTTCCGCTCCTCGAATTGTGAAAGTTATAATGCCCCATTCACCATGCGGGAACTCGAAACCGCACTTGGCCGATCACGGTCCTCCGCTCCAGGGCCTGATTCTATTCATATTCAGATGCTGAAGAACCTTTCTCCTGGGGGTAAAGATTTTCTTCTTCGTACTTACAATCGGATCTGGATTGAGGCACATGTTCCCGCATGCTGGCGCGAGTCTATTGTTGTCCCGATTCCTAAGCCGGGGAAGGACAAGCACTTGCCTTCCAGTTATCGACCTATCTCGCTTACCAGCTGTGTCTGTAAAGTGATGGAGCGAATGGTTAACTCTCGATTGGTTTGGCTGCTCGAGTCTCGCCGCCTACTTACCAATGTACAATGTGGATTTCGAAGGCGCCGCTCTGCTGTCGACCATCTGGTTACCTTGTCGACCTTCATCATGAATAACTTCTTGCGGAAGCGCCCGACCGCGGCTGTGTTCTTTGATTTGGAGAAGGCTTACGACACCTGTTGGAGGGCGGGCATTCTCCGCACCATGCATACGTGGGGCTTTCGCGGTCGCCTCCCTCTTTTTATTCGTTCCTTTTTAATGGATCGACAGTTTCGGGTACGTGTGGGTTCTGTCCTGTCCGACACCTTTCGCCAGGAGAATGGGGTGCCACAGGGCTCAGTTTTGAGCGTCGCTCTCTTCGCCATCGCGATCAATCCAATAATGGATTGCCTCCCAGCTGATGTATCAGGCTCCCTTTTCGTGGACGATTTTACCATCTATTGCAGCGCGCAGTGTCCACGTGTCTTGGAGCGCTGTCTTCAGCGTTCTCTTGACCGTCTTTACTCCTGGAGTGTCGCCAATGGCTTCCGTTTTTCTGCCGAGAAGACGGTCTGTATTAACTTCTGGCGCTACAAAGAGTTTCTCCCACCGTCCTTACGACTCGGTCCCGTTGCTCTCCCACTCGTGGAGACAAATTTTTAGGCCTTACCTTTGACAGGAAACTTAGCTGGTCTCCACATGTGTCATATTTGGCCGCCCGTTGTACCCGTTCTTTAAATGTCCTCCGTGTTCTCAGTGGTATGTCGTGGGGAGCGGATCGAACCGTCCTACTTCGTCTATATCGGTCGATCGTCCGCTCCAAGCTGGATTATGGGAGCTTCGTATACTCCTCTGCACGGCCATCCATCTTACGCCGCCTCAACTCCATACAACATCGGGGTTTACGACTTGCGATCGGAGCATTTTATACCAGTCCCGTAGCTGACGCTGGCGAATTGCCACTCACCTACCGGCGCGATATACTGCTTTGTCGGTATGCCTGTCGGCTACTGTCAATGCCCGACCATCCTTCTTATCGTTCCTTTTTTGACGACTCTCTTGACCTTCAATACGGGTTGTATGTCTCTGCATTGCTACCCCCTGGAGTTCGCTTTCGTCGCCTCCTTCAACACCTTCATTTTTCACTCCCTGCAACCTTTCGAGTGGGCGAGAGCCGCACGCCACCTTGGCTCCAGGCTCAGGTCCGCGTTCACCTCGACCTCAGCTCGCTCCCAAAAGAGGTCACCCCCGGTTCGGTCTACCACTCCCGTTTTTTGGAACTTCGTTCGAAGTTCAACAACATGACTTTCATTTATACAGATGGCTCTAAGACCAATGACGGGGTCGGGTGTTCCTTTATTGTCGGGGCACAAAGTTTCCAATACCGGCTCCATGGCCATTGTTCGGTCTTCACAGCTGAGCTCTTTGCCCTCTACCAGGCTGTTCTGTACATCTGCCGCCACCGACATTCTGCTTATGTCATCTGCTCAGATTCCCTGAGCGCCATCCAGAGCCTCAATGATCCGTACCCGGTTCACCCTTTCGTACACCGGATCCAACGCTCTCTTCAGCAGCTGGTGGACGTCGGTACGCCGGTTAGCTTTATGTGGGTTCCTGGCCATGTCGGTATCCCTGGGAACGAAGCTGCAGATGCCGCGGCCAAGGCTGCGGTCCTCCAGCCTCGGACAGCTTCTTGTTGTGTCCCTTCGTCCGATTTTAGCAGGGTCATTTGTCGGCGCGTTGTGTCGCTGTGGCATGCCGATTGGGCTGCACTTGCCGACAACAAGCTTCGGGCCTTAAAACCTCTTCCCGTGGCTTGGACGTCCTCCTCACGCCCTTCTCGGCGGGAGGAGGTCGTTTTAGCAAGGTTAAGAATTGGACACTGCCGGTTCAGCCATCGCCATCTGCTGACGGCTGCGCCGGCGCCGTTTTGCCCATGTGGGCACTTGCTGACGGTTCGTCACATTTTAATGTCCTGTCCCGATCTTAAAACACTGCGCCTCGATCTTAACCTGCCTACTACTTTAGATGCCATTTTAGCGGATGACCCACGAGCAGCTGCTCGTGTTCTTTGTTTTATCAATTTGACAAACCTCGCTAAGGACATTTGATGATGTTTTTTAATCCTATGCCTGTCAGTCTGTCTTTTATTGTGTTTTCCCTTTTAGTTGTTGTTGTCAACTTGTGCCTCGCGGTGCATTCTTAGAGTAGTCAGGGCGCTAATGACCATTGAAGTTGTGCGCCCGAAAACCACAAAAAAAAAAAAGACAGGATGTTAACGTACGTGTCACCTGTCAGTCTTATCTAGACGTATCAGGGGTCCCATATCACTCCAACTGCACACGCCCCACACGTAGTCTCCGCCCCCACACGCAGTCTCCACAAGCTTGAACAGTCCCCTGCTGACGTGCAGGGTCCATGGGTTCGTGACATTGCCTCTATACACTTACACGTCCAGCTGCTAGGTACGTTTTGAAACGAGACTTGTCCGACCATGCAACATGCTTCCAGTCATCAATAGTTCAACAGCCCAGTAGTGAGGAGAGGCGAGGCGTAAAGCTTTGTGTCGTGCAGTCATCTAGGTTACACGAGTGGGCCTTCGGCTGTGAAAGCCCATATCGAAGATATTCGGTTGAGTGGTTCCCACGCTGACACTTCCTGATGGCTCAGCACTAAAATGTGCAGCAATTTGTTGAAGGGGTGCTCTTCTGTCACACTGAACATTCTCTTCAGTCGTCGTTGATCCCATTCTTGAAGGAACTTTTTCTGCCCACAATGATGTCGGAGATTTGATGTTTTACCGGATTCCTGATATTCACGGTACACTCGTGAAATGGTTGTACGGCAAAATCCTCGCTTCATCGCTACCTCGGAGAGGATGTGTCCCATCGGTCCCATTGCTCGCCCGCATCTCGTGGTCGTGCGGTAGCGTTCTCGCTTCCCACGCCCGGGTTCCCGGGTTCGATTCCCGGCGGGGTCAGGGATTTTCTCTGCCTCGTGATGACTGGGTGTTGTGTGATGTCCTTAGGTTAGTTAGGTTTAAGTAGTTCTAAGTTCTAGGGGACTGATGACCATAGATGTTAAGTCCCATAGTGCTCAGAGCCATTCGAACCAACCATTCCCATTGCTCGAGCACCGACTATAACACCACGTCCAAATTCACCTAAATCTTGATAACTTGTCACTGTGGCAGTAGTAACCGATCTAAGAACTATGGCACAGACTTACCTTATATAGGCATTGCCAACCGCAGCGCTGTCTTCTGCCTGTTTACATATCTCCGTATTTGAATATGCATGCCTATAACAGTTTCTTTGGTGCTTCAGCGTAGTTGCTGTCTCCTTTCCACATGGTACAGTTCGGGTTGTACAGGGCCGCATGGGAATTGTCACTGATGCCGAAAAACTGTTTTTATGGCAAAAAACAGGGCCAAGTCGTATTTCCAGTTCAGACTGATTGCACTCAAAGTTGGTGACACAGTCAACTGCATATTCATTAGTGCGTTTAACTGTACCACATGTTTCCAGTGTTGTTCTCTGGAGCGTTTAACCTGCATTCACAAAAGTCTAATAACTATATTGACCTGAGTTTATGGAGAGTTGCAGTACAGGCGAAATATGGTTCAGATGGCTCTGAGCGCTATGGGACTTAACATCTGAGGTCCTCAGTCCCCTAGAACTTAGAACTACTTAAACCTAACTAACCTAAGGACATCACACACAGCCATGCCCGAGACAGGATTCGAACCTGCGACCGTAGCGTTCGTGCGGTTCCAGACTGTAGCGCCTAGAACCGCTCGGCCACTCTGGCCGGCAGTACAGGCGAATTTCATGATCCTGTATATTTACTAGTTTTAAAGTGTAATAGATTCTTTTAGCGATCCCAAAATACAGGAAAATACAGGGTGTTACGAAAGGGACGCCCAAACTTTCTGGAGACATTCCTCACACACACAGAAACAAAATGTTATGCGGACGTGTCCGTAAGCGCTTACTTTCCATGTTAGAGCTCATTTTATTACTTCTCTTCAAATCACATTAATAATGATATGGAAACACACAACAGAACGTACCAGCGTGACTTCAAACACTTTGTTACAGGAAATGTTCAAAATGTCCTCCGTTAGCGAGGATACATGCATCCACCCTCTGTCGCATGGAATCCCTGATGCGCTGATACAGCCCTGGAGAATGGCGTATTGTATCACAGCCGTCCACAATACGAGCACGAAGAGTCTACATTTGGTACCGGGCTTGCGTAGACAAGAGCTTTCAAATGCCCCCATAAACGAAAGTCAAGAGGGTTGCGGTCAGGAGAGCGTGGAGGCCATGGAATGGATCCGCCTCTACAAATCCATCGGTCACCGAATCTGTTGTTGAGAGCCGGCCGCGGTGGTCTAGCGGTTCTAGGCGCTCAGTCCGGAGCCGCGCGACCGCTACGGTCGCAGGTTCGAATCCTGCCTCGGGCATGGATGTGTGTGATGTCCTTAGGTTAGTTAGGTTTAAGTAGTTCTAGGGGACTGATGACCTCAACAGTTGTCCCATAGTGTTCAGAGCTATTTGAACCATTTTTTGTTGTTGAGAAACATACGAACACTTCGACTGAAATGTGCAGGATCTCCATCGTGCATGAACCTCATGCTGTGTCGTACTTGTAAAGGCACATGTTCTAGCAGCACAGGTAGAGTATCCCACATGAAATCATGATAACGTGCTCCATTGAGCGTAGGTGGAAGAACATGGGGCCCAATCAAGACATCACCAATGCCTGCCCAAACGTTCACAGAAAATCTAAGTTGATGACGTGATTGCACAATTGCGTGCGGTTTCTCGTCAGCCCACACATGTCGATTGTGAAAATTTACAATCTGATCACGTTGGAATGAAGCCTCATCCGTAAAGAGAACATTGGCACTGAAATGAGGATTGACACATTGTTGGCTAAACCATTCGCAGAAGTGTACCCGTTGAGGCCAATCAGCTGCTGATAGTGCGTGCACACGCTGTACACGGTACGGAAACAACTGGTTCTCCTGTAGCACTCTCCATACATTGACGTGGTCAACTAACCTTGTACAGCAGCAACTTCTCTGACGCTGATATTAGGGTTATCGTCAACTGCACGAAGAATTGGCTCGTCCATTGCAGGTGTCCTCGTCGTTCTAGGTCTTCCCCAGTCGTGAGTCATAGGCTGGAATGGTCCGTGCTCCCTAAGACGCCGATCAATTGCTTCGAACGTCTTCCTGTCGGGACAGCTTCGTTCTGGAAATCTGTCTCGATACGAATGTACCGCGCCACGGTTCTTGCCGCGTGCTAATCCATACATCAAATGGGCATCTGCCAACTCCGCATTTGTAAACATTGCACTGACTGCAAAACCATGTTCGTGATGAACACTAACCTGTTGATGCTACGTACTGATGTGCTGGATGCTAGTACTGTAAAGCCATGAGTCGCATGTCAACACAAGTACCGAAGTCAACATTACCTTCCTTCAATTGGGCCAACTGGCGGTGAATCGAGGAAGTACAGTACATACTGACGAAACTAAAATGAGGCCCAACATGGAAATTAAGCGTTTCCGGACACATGTCCACATAACATCTTTTCTTTATTTGTGTGTGAGGAATATTTCCTGAAAGTTTGACGTACCTTTTTGCGACATCCTGTATATAGGGTACTCGTTCAGTCGTTTACGTCACATCATTTCAGCTTGGTACTAGGTGATGTAATAGAAGCAAAAGAAAAGTATAGGTTCACTCGAAATTGTCCTCTGCTATAAAAACTGTAGCATTAGAAAACGAAGTAGGACAAAAGTACTACAGAAAGTTGACAGCTTAGTTTGGAGTACACTTTGACTATATAAAATTAACTGATTAGGGCAAGCCTTTATCAAAGTAAAAATGGCCCAAGTCATGGGTGTAGAAGCGTGTGTATACTCTGGTAACACGTAACAGCAGCGGCGAAACACTACCAACGTGACACAGCACAAAACCATTTTCCATCTAGGTGAACCTACGACGTAAACGTAACATATTCACTTATTGTATGCTTCTAAATTTGACACACACTCACCAAATTCTTTACTGGGAACAGTTTCAACATAAGTTGTGAATTTTCAATTTGTCGTTATTGTGGTTGATGCGAAGCTTCAATATCTCGTGCGTAAATGACTCCACACATTTTCAGTGTAACCCAAAATGAATCGTCTACTCTGCAGTATAGCTTATGCCACTGTAAAACTTGCTGACACTTTAAATTTGTGAAACATGCTGTGCGTCAACGCTGCATGCCTAGATGTGTTTTAACCAGTGTCTTCAGACATGGCCGGGTAGCTCATCTGGTAAGAAGTTATGGCCAAGGTTGAAGCCTTACCCAGGACACAAACACCTGACCTGCCAGGGATCTGAGATGGGGATAAGGTTTTGTTCATAGATGGCCCAGTAAATACTCTGGGTGCTAGTCTGACAACTGAGCAGATGTATCGCCACTGTGAAATAGCGGATTGGTGTCGGGAGGCGACTGTCCGCTATTGGAGACAACGGTGAGTCTACTGCGAGCAGCCCGGGATCGCCAGACGCCGGGACTTCCCCGAGCAGCTGATGCAGTGCTGCCACACTGGCGGAAAATTACTGCCTGCGGCAGGGGGGAGGGTAACGTGCGGCAGCGGGGCAGAGGCGACGGCGCCAGAGGTATAATTCTCTACACACCGTAAAGCTGTTGAGTCGAGATGTAGGTGCTTATTTATTTTTGGAAGACGCTCCATCACAATGTTAATTTGGCTATAATTGCATGTCGAGATTCGGTTCCTATGCCAGACAAGTGACGAATAAGACCAAATAGAATGAACGAAGATTTTCTGGGTGACAGCATACAACTGCAGTCACATCAGACATAAAAAAATGAGTATGAACACCATATGAGGTCTACAGGTATGACACTGATTTTTGCACTTTCAACCAATAAGATTTCTCGTTCTGGATAGGTCTGCTAAAACTGGTTTGTTGCTTGGGGAGCTGCATTCTTTTCCTGTTCTATGCTAAGTTCACTCCCATGAAAGTCCCACTACTGTCTGTTCACCTTCCGTGCCAGAGCAGTCTGTACTGGCTGCCTGTCTCGACTGATGACGATCGACGACGACGACGACGGACGCCACTTTGGCGATTGGTGTGTCCCTAACCCACATCAGTTATGCAACTGGGGAGAGGGGAGCTGTAGTTGGCGCAGAATTCGAACCACCCGTCATTGCTCGTATATCACTCCCATCGTCGAGAGGTGGGGGTAATACTGGAGGCAGACTCAGAATGATGACGTGAAAACGTTTCGTGGTTCAACCACTGTCCACGTCCTTCGGGCGACATTTAATACTAAGCTGTCCAGAGGAAACACTTTACCAAAGCGCATTCTTATTATTTTCCAATTATAACTTCTCTAACACTGTCTCAGCTGTGGGCCTTTGGGTTCTTACCGTGCTAACAGTGATCCAGGAGATCTGTGGTCCACCATCGCGCAGTTTCCACCTGCGACCCATGTACGCAGTAGACTGCTTTTGTCACTGGCACTGACTGTCTACCATGTTGTTGTTGTTGTTTAGTGTCTTCATCTCTTGGTCTCCCTCTACGATTTTTACCCTCCACGCTGCACTCAACTAAACTGGTGATCCCTCGATGTCTCAGAACATGTCCTACCAACCGATCCCTTCTTCTAGTAAAGTTGTGCCACAAGCACCTCTTCTCCCCAATTCTATTCAATAGCTCCTCATTAGTTATGTGATCTACCCATCTAATCTTCAGCATTTTTCTGTAGCACGACATTTCGAAAGCTTCTATTCTCTTCGTGTCCAAACTATTTATCGTCCACGTTTCACTTCCATAGATGGCTACACTCCAAATACTTTCAGAAACGACTTCCTGACACTTAAATCAATACTCGATGTTAACAAATTTCTCTTCTTGAAAAACGCTTTCCTTGCCATTGCCAGTCTCCATTTTATATCCCCTCAACTTCAACCATCAGTTATTTTGCTCCCCAAATAGCAAAACTCCTTTACTACTTTAAGTGTCTCATTTCCTAATCTAATTCCCTCAGCATCACCCAACTTAATTCGACTACATTTCATTATCGTCGTTTTGCTTTTGTTGATGTTCATCTTATACCCTCCTTTCAAGACACTGTCCATTCCGTTCAACTGCTCTTCAAAGTCCTTTGCTGTCTCTGACAGAATGACAATGTTGTCGGCAAACCTCAATGGTGGTTCTGAGACCACTAGTCAGCGACCATTTCGTATTCGGTTGAGGTTGGCCGACCTGGTGCTGTTCCTGACATAAAGCTATTTGACTTTCGATGTGAAACTCTAATTGCACAACTTCTGGTTCCATATACTTCAGTGTTGTCTTCATGAATTTGCTGCTGCGTCCGGTACTGATCCGTTTTGCGTATTACTCTGGCCAGGAGGGACTTCTCGTCCACCACTGTCTCTGCCTCAACATCTTTGCTAGGTCAGTCTAATGTATGAAAAGTCAATGTGGGACGTCCTTGTAGATGTTAGTGGGGATTGAGGATTGTCATGCTGTGTGTTTTTTGTCTACTGTGGCTGACTTTTAACGTGTGTTCGACTCCAGGGCCCCACAAATTGCCAACTGTGTTCTTTTATCTTTGTCTACTTTTTAACTGTGCGCCAGTGAATGTCCCCACATTAGTATATATTAGCTTCCACTATCTCCATTTCTGCGTTTTTATGTCCCCCTTTTTTATGTATGAGTTCCCCTGCTTATATATTTTGTACAGCCACTCAGCTGAAGAGCAGCGGACTATGCCGCGGCCAGCCCTCCCTTGCCCATATTGGGCAAGGACATGAAATTACAATAAAGTAAAAAAAGGCTTGACGATAACTGATTGTGTTGGTTACACTGAAATTACTATTTTTAAATTTGTGTTTCTCACATGGCTGATTTTTTCCATTAAGAGTGCATTTGAAAAATGCTCCCGACTGTCGTACAGGGTCCAACAGAGAGCTTTCCCATATTAGGAGAGGTCACGGTGTGTGTCCTGGTGGCGTTAAGGCCGTGGGACAGGTGTTGATCGTTAGTGATGTACGTGCCATTTTCTGCAGGCACAAGTGTCTTGGCTAGCTGAGCATCGTGTTTTTTGTTGTGGCGGTGCATATTCGTAATGGTGGTTCTGAGACCAGTCGGCGAACATTTTGCATTCGGTTGAGCTTGGCCGACATGGTGCTGTTCCTGACAAAGCTATTGGACTTTCGATGTGAAACTCCAGAGCATCGGCTCTGCACCCAAAGGAAAATCTACTGGCCGCCCTTGGACTGAAACACCTCCAGAAAACGTGCCACATGTGAAAGCATCTGCTCAGCAATTTCCAAAGTGCTCAGCACTTAAACATGGGCTTATCTAGTATGACAATCTGCACACAGGTGTTCACATGCACCCCTTCAAAATGGTCATCAAAGAATGAAGTGAGTCATTCTGAAACTCACAGGTCTGTGTGAGTAATTCTTCAGAACATTCCCAACCGCTGTTGTGGTGATGAACTTCCACTTTTCAGATACTGTAAATAAAAAGAATGCACTATGGATAGCAGAAATCCCTCAGGAACTCCAACAACGGTTCACAGCTATAGTGTGACAGTTTAGTACGCCGTTGCTGTATTAGAGGTTGTGTGTGTGTGTGTGTGTGTGTGTGTGTGTGTGTGTGTGTGTGTGTGTGTGCCGTATTTTTCGAGGAAGATGGCGTAATGGTAACGGTTAATTCAAATCTCCACCGTCACGTGATAGTGACTTACATTAAATCAGATGGTTGGGGACTGTTGAGAGGGAGCATCTGGTTCTACAGCTCACACTTCTATAGATTTTGAGAGCATTGTTTCCTGGTCATCTTCTCGCTTAGAGAGGAGACATCGCCGTGCCCTGATTTGTCACATTGTAATTTTTCTCTTTGGGAACTCTTAAAGGTTAAAGTGTATAACAGTACCAGCGACTACCTTAAACGATAGTCGATATTAACGTTATACCTCTGTGGGAAATTTTTGAGATGTGACCGTGAGATAACCTGACGGAAACAGAGCAATCAAACTGGGATTTGTTTCCGAAATACTCTAACAGAGAGTATAATCAATAGTAAATGGCAGGTCAGGAGCAGACGTCCTCCCAGCATAAAATCAAGTTGTCACATTACATAATAAAACAGGTCGCCAGCCTAATTAGGCATTCTCGTGCCAAGAAAAATGATAAAGCAGAAGGCAGTGCTAAGACTAACCTAACATAACCTTCCTACACACACACACACACACACACACACACACACACACACACACACACACACACACACACACTTCTTTCCTTACATCTGTTCACACTACAACAAAATAATCTAACCTTGCAGATAAATGTGCTACCAATTAGTAAGTCAGATAACCAAATGACCAGTGATATAGTGAACAGCAGCATATGCCTCTGAACAACACGCACCTTAAATGAACGAGGTGCAACAGTTCATAAAACGAAATACCGACACACATGGAACTGGCAGCAATAGTGAAGATGGAAAAGCTTGAAATGGTTCTGCATTTAAATCAGGTGGTCTACTAATGCTCGTAATCTAAAACTTCATTGCATAATACAGGGCCTCTGTGCCCGTTCATTAACCAACTTGCGCCGGCCGGAGTGGTCGTGCGGTTCTAGGCGCTACAGTCTGGAACCGCGAGGCCGCTACGGTCGCAGGTTCGAATCCTGCCTCGGTCATGAATGTGTGTGGATGTCCTTAGGTTAGTTAGGTTGAAGTAGTTCTAAGTTCTAGGGGACTGATGACATCAGAAGTTGAGTCCCAGAAGCCATTTGAACCATTTTTTAACCAACTTGCATTAGAATAGATAACACAGTAAACAGTTCTTTCTTAAACTCAGTTTGAAGCAGCTAAACAGAATTCAAATCTAGCTACACTGGCTCTGAAGGAGCCTTTGAATTGCTTCATTACATAACTAGGATGGTACATGAGGACCTTTAAACTTTCATGGTTTGAAGAACCATGATCATTAACTACACCAGTGTACAGGGTGTTACAAAAAGGTACGGCCAAACATTCAGGAAACATTCCTCACACACAAAGAAAGAAAATATGTTATGTGGATATGTGTCCGGAAACGCTTACTTTCCATGTTAGAGCTCATGTTATTACTTCTCTTCAAATCACTTTAATCATGAAATGGAAACACACAGCAACAGAACGTACCAGCGTGACTTCAAACACTTTGTTACAGGAAATGTTGAAAATGTCCTCCGTTAGCGAGGATACATGCATCCATCCTCCGTCGCATGGAATCCCTGAAGCCCTGGCGAATGTATTGTATCACAGCCGTCCACAATACGAGCACGAAGAGTCTACATTTGGTACCGGGGTTGCGTAGGCAAGAGCTTTCAAATGCCCCCATAAATGAAAGTCAAGAGGGTTGAGGCCAGGAGAGCATGGAGGCCACGGAATTGGTCCACCTCTACCAATCCATCGGTCACCGAATCTGTTGTTGAGAAGCGTACGAACACTTCGACTGAAATGTGCAGGAGCTCCATCGTGCCTGAACCACATATTGCGTCGTACTTGTAAAGGCACTTGTTCTAGCAGCACAGGTAGAGTATCCCATATGAAGTCATGATGACGTGCTCCATTGAGCGTAGGTGGAAGAACATACTGACGAATCTAAAATGAGCTCCAACATGGAAATTAAACGTTTCCGGACACATTTCCACATAACATCTTTTCTTTATTTGTGTGTGAGGAACGTTTCCTGAAAGTTTGGCCGTACCTTTTTGTAACACCCTGTATATGAGAAAAGGTAAGAAGAATACTTACCTTGATTATTAGTTAAGTAAAGCACAACAAACTATACCTCTTTAAACAACAAATGTGCTTTAATAAGCAGTCTTTTCACCTACTCAATATAATTGGCTGTGTAAATGACGCCGGCCGGGGTGGCCGTGCGGTTCTAGGCGCTTCAGTCTGGAAGCGCGAGACAGCTACGGTCGCAGGTTCGAATCCTGCCTCGGGCGTGGATGTGTGTGATGCCCTTAGGTTAGCTCGGTTTAAGTATTTCTGTTATAGGGGACTGATGACCTCAGATATTAAGTCCCATAGCGTTCAGAGCCATTTGAACCAATGATAACACATTAAAGTTCAGCCACTTTGTTACAAAAAATTAAGACACTCGTAATTAAACTCATTAGGGTAGTAATTTGGGGTAATCACTGGTGTAAGATTCTTTTCTGTAACACGACGATTATTATTTAATTCAAGCAAAGTTCACAAATACATGGTCCATTTACAGAGAGCCAAATGCAAAACAATTTAGTGGAAGGTTGGTGGCTCTGGTGACGGGATTTGCAGTGGCTACTAACCTGCCATTCATGCAGTCATAGCACCACTGTTGGCCTCGCCCTATTACTGTTATTCTTGGTGTCGAAATATTTTTATAGGGCCAAAAACTACGCCATGATCATGGTATCACCAAATTCAGCACCTGAGCCCCATAAATATTGCTCTTGAGCTCTTCTGGCCTCAAAACTCCAGTAATATGAGACACTATGATCCTCTGCTGCTATCGAGGTGCTAACCACAACACTGCTCAGCCCAGACTTACTCGTTAAAAAAGCAAGAGTTACCACTTGTCGCCAACCACACCTTTTCCACTCCAAGTTACCTCTGTAGCTATTGGGCTTCCCTACTTTCATATTCAATCCTTTGCTCCCTTATTATGGACCAAGTCATTTATAGACCATTACATAGCAATTATTCCATTAGTTATTTAAATCTACAAGCAAAATTTTAAACATCACTCTAAATTTCGCATAACTGAAACATGTTTACATGGCCCGAGAATTTCCACGACAGAAACATTATACAGAAACAATACTACAAACTGACATAGAAATACCGCTACAGATACAAAATAGGTCAAAAATGGGTGTTAAAAGTGTACAAACACCGCACCACAACCCTGCAAGCACGTCAGGAGACAGTCACCTAGGTAGTGGCTGTAATTCCATCGAAAATATCACGTACTTTAGACAGCTTCCGGGAAAGGCTTCGTCAATGTGTCTGCAATGGAGGACGCCATTTACTGGACATAATTTTTAAAACCTACTAATGTAAAATTAGAGAGGATATAAAATGTAGACTGGCAATGGCAAGGAAAGCGTTTCTGAAGAAGAGAAATTTGTTAACATCGAGTATAGATTTAAGTGTCAGGAAGTCGTTTCTGAAAGAATTTGTATGGAGTGTAGCCATGTATGGAAGTGAAACATGGACGATAACTAGTTTGGACAAGAAGAGAATAGAAGCTTTCGAAATGTGGTGCTACAGAAGAATGCTGAAGATTAGATGGGTAGATCATATAACTAATGAGGTATTGAATAGGATTGGGGAGAAGTTTGTCGCACAACTTGACTAGAAGGGATCGGTTGATAGGGCGTATTCTGAGGCATCAAGGGAGCACCAGTTTAGTATTGGAGGACAGCCTGGAGGGTAAAATTCGTAGAGGGACCAAGAGATGAATACACTAAACAGATACAAAAGGATGTAGGTTGCAGTAGGTACTGGGAGATGAAAAAGCTTGCACAGGATAGCATGGAGAGCTGCATCAAACCAGTCTCAGGACTGAAAACAACAACAATAATGTAAAATGGCATAGTATTCGTAGTTCACAAATGGAAGTATTTTCTCAGTACCTTCGTTTGTTTGTTTGTAACTACCTTTTGAAATATGACAGGTCTTTTTACCGCATCCTGTATGTGAAAACTTTGAAAACTTTCAGATAAAACAAACTTTATTAATATTCTGTATCTACATTCCTCATGTCTTCATAATTATTTCTCAACTGAGTCACCCTGTCGACGAACACATTTCTCCCTACAAGGGACCGGTTTGTGGATACCGTCACTAGAGAATGTTTGATTTTGCTGTCGGAGCCACAACCTCACCTCTGCTTGCACTGCGGCATCACTGTCAAACACACACTCAATGATCATCTTTAAGTGTTGGAAACAGACGAAAATCAGAGCCAAGTCCGGATTACACAGAGGATGGTCGGTGGCAGTGGAGCCGAGGTGTCAGGCAGATTTATTTATTTATTTATTGTTCCGTGGGACCACATTAAGGAGAAGTCAATACATGAAATTATAACACGATAGTAGAAACAGATAAAATGAAATATAAAAACATATTCAGGCGACAAGACGTAAGTTTAAATAAAGAAAATCGACAAAGTAACACTGGAATTCGCTTAATCCTCGACAGAATAGGAGTGAGCCATGAGGAAACTCTTCAGTTTAGGCTTAAAAGACTTTGGGCTACTGCTAAGATTTTCGAGTTCTTGTGGTAGCTTATTGAAAATCGATGCAGCAGAATACTGCACTCCTTTCTGCACAAGAGTCAAGGAAGTGCATTCCAAATACAGATTTGATTTCTGCCTAGTATTAACTGAATGAAAGCTGCTAACTGTTGGGAATAGGCTAATATTGCTAACAACAAACGACATTAAAGAAAATACACTCCTGGAAATGGAAAAAAGAACACATTGACACCGGTGTGTCAGACCCACCATACTTGCTCCGGACACTGCGAGAGGGCTGTACAAGCAATGATCACACGCACGGCACAGCGGACACACCAGGAACCGCGGTGTTGGCCGTCGAATGGCGCTAGCTGCGCAGCATTTGTGCACCGCCGCCGTCAGTGTCAGCCAGTTTGCCGTGGCATATGGAGCTCCATCGCAGTCTTTAACACTGGTAGCATGCCGCGACAGCGTGGACGTGAACCGTATGTGCAGTTGACGGACTTTGAGCAAGGGCGTATAGTGGGCATGCGGGAGGCCGGGTGGACGTACCGCCGAATTGCTCAACACGTGGGGCGTGAGGTCTCCACAGTACATAGATGTTGTCGCCAGTGGTCGGCGGAAGGTGCACGTGCCCGTCGACCTGGGACCGGACCGCAGCGACGCACGGATGCACGCCAAGACCGTAGGATCCTACGCAGTGCCGTAGGGGACCGCACCGCCACTTCCCAGCAAATTAGGGACACTGTTGCTCCTGGGGTATCGGCGAGGACCATTCGCAACCGTCTCCATGAAGCTGGGCTACGGTCCCGCACACCGTTAGGCCGTCTTCCGCTCACGCCCCAACATCGTGCGGCACGCCTCCAGTGGTGTCGCGACAGGCGTGAATGGAGGGACGAATGGAGACGTGTCGTCTTCAGCGATGAGAGTCGCTTCTGCCTTGGTGCCAATGATGGTCGTATGCGTGTTTGGCGCCGTGCAGGTGAGCGCCACAATCAGGACTGCATACGACCGAGGCACACAGGGCCAACACCCGGCATCATGGTGTGGGGAGCGATCTCCTACACTGGCCGTACACCACTGGTGATCGTCGAGGGGACACTTAATAGTGCACGGTACATCCAAACCGTCATCGAACCCATCGTTCTACCATTCCTAGACCGGCAAGGGAACTTGCTGTTCCAACAGGACAATGCACGTCCGCATGTATCCCGTGCCACCCAACGTGCTCTAGAAGGTGTAAGTCAACTACCCTGGCCAGCAAGATCTCCGGATCTGTCCCCCATTGAGCATGTTTGGGACTGGGTGAAGCGTCGTCTCACGCGGTCTGCACGTCCAGCACGAACGCTGGTCCAACTGAGGCGCCAGGTGGAAATGGCATGGCAAGCCGTTCCACAGGACTACATCGAGCATCTCTACGATCGTCTCCATGGGAGAATAGCAGCCTGCATTGCTGCGAAAGGTGGATATACACTGTACTAGTGCCGACATTGTGCATGCTCTGTTGCCTGTGTCTATGTGCCTGTGGTTCTGTCAGTGTGATCATGTGATGTATCTGACCCCAGGAATGTGTCAATAAAGTTTCCCCTTCCTGGGACAATGAATTCACGGTGTTCTTATTTCAATTTCCAGGAGTGTATATACTGTGAGGGCAATGTCAGAATTCCCAGACTATTGAATAGGGGTCGACAAGAGGTTCTCGAACTTACTCCACATATAGCTCAAACAGCCCGTTTTTGATCCAAAAATACCCTTTTTGAATCAGAAGAATTACCCCAAAAAATACCATATGACATAAGCATATGAAAATATGCGAAGTAGACTACTTTTCGTGTTGAACTGTCACTTATTTCAAACACTGTTCTAACGGTAAATAAAGCAGCATTTAGTTTCTGAACAAAATACTGAACATGGGATTTCTACAACAGCTTACTATCTATCCGAACGCCCAGGAACTTGAACTCAGTCTCGCTTATATGCCCATTCTGTCTGATCAAAATATCGGTTCTTGTTGAATTGTGAGTTAGAAACTGTAAAAACTTTTATTACTGTGATTTAGCATCAAATTATTTTCCACAAGCCACTAACTTATTTCATGAACTACATTATTTGATACTGTTTTAATATTACACACAAGATCCTTCACTACCAAGCTGGTGTCATCAGCAAACAGAAATATTTTTGAATCACCTGTAATACTAGAAGGCATATCATTTATATAAATAAGAAACAGCAGTGGCCCCAGCACCGACCCTTGGGGAATGCCCCACTTAAGTGCCCCATTTGGACTGAACATCACTACCACTCTCAATATTGCAGAGAATTACCTTCTGCTTTCTGTTCTTAAAGTAAGAGCGAACCAATTCTAAGCTACTCCCCTTACTCCATAATGGTACAACTTATGTAGTAATATTTTGTGGTCAACACAGTCAAAAGCCTTCGTTAAATCAAAGAAAACACTTAGCGTTCGCAACCTTTTATTTAATCCATCCAAAACCTCACAGAGAAAAGAGAATCTAGCATTTTCAGTTGTTAAGCCATTTCTAAAACCAAACTGTACATTTGACAGCAAATTATGTGAATTTAAATGCGTGTCGCAGTGCAAGAGCGTGTTCCGGCGTTGTCGTGCTGAAGTAGACGGTGCTCCACGTGTGGATTTCAGTTGGAGGACCACACTCTGTGGTCGGAAACTAGAAGACAGCACGCTGGGCTCTCGCGCACTGACACGGTCACGCCACACGCCGCCATGTTACACGCTACAGTTCGGAGCCCGCTAGTGGCAGAGGGTCGCAACATGTCAGCAAAGTGGGAGAAAGTCGACCGAGTAAAACGCATTACGTGTAATACCTCGGCCGATACTGAGAACAGAATTAAAAAAGAAAATCCGGAGGTGTTACTTTTCAGCATGCCTTAGTAGTTCTGATTTTTGGTTTAAAACAAAGCAGAACCAAAAGTGGATAAACGACGTTAGTGTGTAACAGTTTACAGAAACTAATATTAAATAAGAATTTTCTATGGATTACAGGACTTCCACTTGTACTGCATTGATTAATACTGGGAGATTACTCAAAGTGCGGTTCGTTTTTGGCTCTGCACAGTTGTATAAGATTTTCCTGAAGTCCTCGTAGCAAGTTGTTAAAGCGTGGCTCAGGAGAGCACACGCCAATTCACAGCAGCTCAGTATACTGCAGAGAACAGTCAATAGTGAGTCATACCAGTAAGACGTTGGGAAATCAGTCATGTAGTAATGTACCCCAGAGTGTATGCTTATATGTGGGTGTGAGAAGAGTAATGAACTCTTATTTCAAAGAAAATAATTATAATAAATGGAGATTGGTTTATTCTTTCATTGTACAAGCTGCAATTCAGAATTTCCATAGCTAGAATTATACCCAATAATTGAGGAGTAATATCGATGAAAACTTCGCTCTTACTACTGTCATCACCAGTGCTGTGGTAATAAGAGATCACTTCAAAAATGATAGAGAATATGATAGATGGATTGATGACATATTCTCTATCACAGGCTCAAACTTTCTTCCTACGTATGGTACTGCGTTGTTCTGTTGGAATTTAAGTCTGTTGAGGAAGAGTAGCAGTTAGACAGTGGTAGTTTCCCTGTCGTAACACTTCCCAGTGACGCACCCATGACTTTTGGAGCAGATGGTGAGTCGACTGTGTGACCAACCCATGCATGACAACATAACAGGACTAGTTCTTAAGAGCAGAGTAACGCATTTTTCATACGTAAAGTATGGTGATTTTTCCAGTTATCCAGAGAAGTTAGAATGGTTTAGTGACACCGTAAATCATGCTGACCTTATTAGTGTTACATTATATTTCACCTGAGGTGGCGCATTGGTTGGTATACTGGTTCAGCATTCAGGACTACGATGGTTCAAACCCACATCCTGACCATCATGGTTTAGGTTTTCTGTGATTTCCGGCATTCGCTACAGGCAAGCTCCGGGAGATTCCTGTGAAAAACCACAATTTCCTTCCCCATCCTTCCATAGTCCAAACTTGTGCCCTAACTGTAATGATCTCTTTGCTGGTGAGACGTTCAACACTAATCTCCTCATTTTGAAAGACTTCATGATCACTGAACTGTAGCTACAAATTGAATAAATTGGGTCTTTCCATTTCTGAAGACATCTTGTGGACAATGAGGATGCTGCAACAAAATAGAAAACCTCAAAAATTGTGATATTGAAGATTTGGAGCTGTTAACCTGTGGTAGCTGTATTACACAACAAAGATATCGTGGTGTTGTAATTCACCTGTATGGACAGCCTCAAGGAACTATTGATCGATACAGGTGTCTGCATGTGTTGAAGGTGCTTTGTAGCGACAAAGAGCTGATCAGTAGTGCTGTGTTTCAGAATTGACTACCATGGCAGCCAGCAATGAAGTTCAGGAGAGCGCAGTCGTACACCTGGGCGACCTACTGGACGAGGGGAAAGGCGCCATGGTGACTTTGGTGGCGGGGGAGACGCGGCTGGTGGCACACAGAGCAGTCCTCGTTACCGGGAGCCCCGTATTCGCCTCCATGCTCCAGCAGCCTGGTCAACATCACAGACATGGAGGGCCCGGTGCTGAGAGAGCTACTTGTATACCCTCCGTGCCCCGCGACTGGCGAGCATGGCCCCACAATTACTGACTGCTGCTGACAAGTACAGTGTGTCGAGCCTGAAGGCTGTGTGAGCAGCAGCTGGCCACAGCACTGGCTGTGGACAACGCGGCGGCCACGGCTGTTCTCGCGGTGCGACTCAGGCAGACCGCCATCTCCCACATAAAGGGCCACACATACCAGGTGATGGCCACGCAGGGCTGGGCTGACGCAGTGCGCACCCAGCCAGAAGATGTCGTCGAACTGACAAGGCTGCTCGCAGAGACACCGCCAGAATCCAGGTAAGCACGAAACGATCATCATTGATCACTCATGTGAATGTGTGTAGAATTTTACTTAATTTACCTTCCAATTTACGTTGAATGCTCACGGACGTAGTAGCTCATACTCTGCTGCTCCTTTTCGTTTGTTAGCGTTGAACCATCTGCAATGGTTCAATTGTGTTGCATTCATTAAAGATGTCCAGTGACACGTCCTGTACGTGGCATGTACCGTTGTGTAATTGATATAAAACTACATGCAAATACCATGTATCCCTCCGCGTGACCCATTAATTTTGTCTACTCTGGTCGGTGGTTATTGGCATTTCGTTACCGTTATGTACACTGTAGTACTGTCGAAAGTTCAGTGAAGCACATAAGAGTAAACCGTGTCCTTGTTTACGTTGTGAGTGACTGGACATCCGCAAGTTTGCCAGGCCACGTACTAACACTGTGCACAACAATACGTAAATACAGCGTTTGTTGAATCGTAGCAGGTCAATCACATCGCGATTACGAACAGTGTGCGGGTCACTCTCGAATCGCGAGATGTGCAATAATGTCGCGTTCCACTCATTTCACACGTCAAATTCACATTCCAATTTCTCGAGGTAATTGACGCATTGCGATGGAATTAATGCCATTACTATTATGATTTATCATGTTATTGATTGTGTATGGAATAATATAGGGTGTCCATAAAAAAAACTAAGTTTGTGCTGAAACCAGTATTTGCACTTGGGTTAGAATGTCTCACAGTATAGACTTCCGTGAGCCCCTGCCGTACATTCATACGCGTGAAAGCTGTCAGTATCTGTTGGGGGGTTGCAGAGATATTGGCTGTGAAAAGTTCGGGTGGAACATTCCGTATCAACCGAATTCTGTAAATAACATTTCGACAGTTTACTTGTATACTTCGACGCAAGTGTATACAACAAATAAGTATGCAACGTACAGTTAACACAAAATCGTTTCACTTTTTTTCTGTAGACCTTGCTCATCTAGTGGAATTTACCACAGAAGCTCTGCTTGTAATTTTCGTCTTCATCATCATCATTTAAGACTGATTATGCCTTTCAGCGTTCAGTCTGGAGCATAGTCCCCTTTATAAAATTCCTCCATGATCCCCTATTCCGTGCTAACGTTGGTGCCTCTTCTGATGTTAAGCCTATTACTTCAAAATCATTAACTGAATCCAGGTACCTTCTCCTTGGTCTGCCCCGACTCCTCCTACCCTCTACTGCTGAACCCATGAGTCTCTTGGGTAACCTTGCTTCTTCCATGCGTGTAACATGACCCCACCATCTAAACCTGTTTGCCCTGACTGCTACATCTATAGAGTTCACTCCCAGTTTTTCTTTGATTTCCTCATTGTGGACACCCTCCTTCCATTGTTCCCATCTACTAGTACCTGCAATCATCCTAGCTACTTTCATATCCGTTACCTCAACCTTATTGATAAGGTAACCTGAATCCACCCAGCTTTCGCTCCCATACAACAATGTTGGTTGAAAGATCGAACGGTGCACAGATAACTTAGTATTGGTACTGACTTCCTTCTTGCAGAAGAGTAGATCGTAGCTTAGCGCTCACTGCATTAGCTTTGCTACACCTCGCTTAGAGTTCTTTCACTATGTTGCCATCCTGTGAGCATATGCATCCTAAGTACTTGAAACCGTCCACCTGTTCTAACTTTGTTTCTCCTATTTGGCAAACAATCCGTTTATATCTCTCTCCCACTGACATTACTTTCGTTTTGGAGATGCTAATCTTCATACCATAGTCCTTACATTTCTGATATAGCTCTAAAATATTACATTGCAAACTTTCAATCGAATCTGCCGTCACAACTAAGTCATCCGCATATGCAAGACTGCTTATTTTGTGTTCACACATTTTAATCTCACCCAGCCAGTCTATTGTTTTCAACATATGATCCATATATAATATGAACAACAGTGGAGACAGGTTGCAGCCTTGTCTTGCCCCTGAAACTACTCTGAACCATGAACTCAATTTACTGTCAACTCTAACTGCTGCCTGACTATCCATGTAAAGACCTTTAATTGCTTGCAAAAGTTTGCCTCCTGTTCCATAATCTCGTAGAACAGACAATAACTTCCTCCTAGGAACCCGGTCATATGCCTTTTCTAGATCTATAAAGCATAGATGCAATTCCCTGTTCAATTCATAACACTTCTCCATTATTTGCCGTAAGCTAAAGATCTGGTCCTGACAACCTCTAAGAGGCCTAAACGCACACTGATTTTCATCCAATTGGTCCTCAACTAATACTCGCACTTTCCTTTCAACAATACCTGAGAAGATTTTACCCACAACACCGATTAAAGAGATACCTCTGTAGTTGTTACAATCTTTTCTCTTTCCATGTTTAAAGATTGGTGTGATTACTGCTTTTGTACAGTCTGATGGAACCTGTCCAGACTCCCAGGCCATTTCAATTATCCTGTGTAGCCATTTAAGACCTGACATTCCACTGTATTTGATGAGTTCCGACTTAATTTCATCCACCCCAGCTGCTTTATTGCACTGCAATCTATTGACCATTCTCACCACTTCCTCAAATGTGATCCTATATCCATCCTCATTCCTATCCCATTGTACATCGAAATCTGAAACATTGCTGATCGTATTTTCACCTACATTGAGCAACTCTTCAAAATATTCCCTCCATCTGCCCAAGAAATCCACAGGATTCACAAGCAGTTTTCCTGACCTGTCCAAAATACTTGTCATTTCCTTCTTACCTCCCTTTCGAAGACTGCTAATTACACTCCAGAATGGTTTTCCAGCAGCTTGACCCATAGTCTCCAACCTGTTTCCCAAGTCTTCCCAAGATTTCTTTTTGGGTGCTGCAATTATCTGTTCGGCTTTGTTTCTTTCTTCAACATAACTTTCTCTGTCTACCTGAGTTCTAGTATGTAGCCATTTTTGATAGGCCTTCTTTTTCCTTTTACAGGCTGCCTTGACTGTGTCATTCCACCAAACTGTTTGCTTCATCCTACTTTTACACACTACTGTTCCAAGACATTCTTTAGCCACTTCTAGTACTGTGTCCCTGTACCTAGTCCATTCCTTTTCCAATGACTGTAATTGACTACATTCAACTAACTGGTACCTTTCTGAGATCGCTGTTACGTACTTGTGCCTGATTTCCTTATCCTGAAGTTTCTCCACTCTTATCCTCCTACATATGGACCTGACCTCCTGCACTTTCGGCCTCACAATCCCAATTTCACTGCAGATTAAATAATGATCAGTGTCATCAAAGAATCCCCTGAATACACGTGTGTCCCTCACAGCCTTCCTGAATTCCTGATCTGTTATTATATAGTCAATGACAGATCTGGTTCCCCTGCCTTCCCAAGTATACCGGTGAATGTTCTTATGTTTAAAAAAGGAATTAGTGATTACTAAGCCCATACTGGCACAGAAATCCAAGAGTTGTTTCCCGTTCCTGTTGGCCTCCATATCCTCTCCAAATTTACCCATAACCTTTTCATACCCTTCTGTTCGATTTCCATACCTGGCATTAAAATCACCCATGAGCAGAACGCTGTCCTTGTCCTTTACTCTAAAAACTACATCACTGAGTGCATCATAAAAACTATCCATCTTATCTTGATCTGTCCCTTTGCAATGCGAATATACTGACACAATCCTAATTTTCTTGCTAGACACTGTAAAATCTATCCACATCAGTCGTTCGTTTACATACCTTATTGCAACTACGCTGGGTTCCATTTCTTTCCTGATGTAAAGCCCTACACCCCATTGTGCTATTCCTGCTTTGACTCCTGACAGGTAGACCTTGTATTCTCCCACTTCCTCTTCTTTCTCACCCCTCTTACCTGAATGTCACTAACAGCTAAAACGTCCAGCCCCATCTTACTTGCAGCCTCTGCCAGCTCTACCTTCTTCCCAGAGTAGCCCCCATTGTTATTAATAGCTCCCCATCTCATTACCATTTGTTTGCCGAGTCGTATCTTAGCAGTCCCTGGTTTGTCAGAGATGGGACTCCATCACCTCCATAGGTCCGAGGCATTTTGCTCTGATTGTTGCCAGCATCATATTTAAAGTACCAGGGAAGCAGGTTGCTAGCCTTACTTGCCCCGAGTTCCATTGAGTGTTAACCCTAACGGTTGAGGGACTAACCGGTGGATTTGGTAGTCTTTACCGTATGAGCACAAAGGTGACCACAACTCAGAATATGTCTGAGATGCCCAGCCTTATTCCAAGGTAACTGGTATCCCGACTGTCAGCACCACTTACTCGGCCACTCATACGTTGCCTGTGGTTCATGAACTAGGACATGACTACAGGAACCCACACGATGTAAAAATGTTGTTTGAAATATTTTACAGAATCTGCAGTTTTTCCAGTTATATGTAAGGTTTTAAGTCATTTTCGACACGTGATAACCATTCTGAGGCCGTTTTGGCACTGTAGTACCAATTTGCGTGTTTTTGTGAAGTGCCTATTATACAGAGGTAGTATGCCATAAGCTTTTATTCCTGGAAAAATGCTGGCTAAAAACGACGTTTGGTGACCTCAGAACCTATGCAATGGCCCTAAAACCCTTACCATGTGTTCATTACATCAGTTAAAACTATATTTATACTTCAGACCGGATATCACACACAAATTTTGCGTGCATATATACCGTAAATGTGAACTTTTGGGTATCATAACGGGTAATGATACCAAAAAAGGTTGAGTTACCGAAGAATGTTATCTTAACAAGACGTGACAAACATTTCTATACGATATCATCAATAGAGATGACCGTCACCGTAATTGGTACTTTCCCAACCCAAAAATCATGGTCCTTTGTGGCTGTCACAGGAGCCACCCACGAACAAATAGTGCTTTTACAAGCCACCCAAGGCCTCATCTAATGCGAAAGAACCAGTTTGCATGGGCTGGATGAAGTGTGTATTGTTTAAATTTTGACCCTGTACTGAAGGATAGCTACAGTATGCCATCTCTCCCGACAGGTATACAAATGGTCTGGTAGGCTGAGGAGTATCCGAAACACTAGACGGCTTGTCTGTCACCAACAGAACGCGAATTATGATCCCCCCAGAAAAACCGCATTCTGGGGCGCAGCATTTGGAGCATTATGGTACCTTGAAGTGTGGTGCACGGGCCGACTAAGCGTAAGTCGCTTGCTCAGAAGTGATATATTTCAGTCAGTCTAATCACCAATTGGTGTTCCTTACGCACTGGATGCCTCTGCCACAGTAATTTGCTTTCATTTCCATGTTACGTGTATGCACGAGACAGCAATTTCTATAGCTAACTTATTTTATTGCTCCCAAGCAGTACAGGGGGAATGTGGCATAGTTTTATATGCCACATCAAATAAAAAAATAATGAAGTTTCTTGTGATGTGACAACAGATGACCGTCCTACATAATTTAACACGAAAATTAATATTTGAAACAGAAATACATCACTACTGTTTGTCTTGTCAAGAAATCTTGTTACTCAGACATTCATTACATGTTAACATAGTTCTGATTGCCGTTCAACTTGCAGTCACTAGCTTACAGATCTTCTTAAAGGCAACAGTCACAGGCAGCTGATGTTACAACTACTTCCTTCATGATTTTTTAGATAACATTACTGGGAAACAGCGGTATGGCAGTTACGTAACATTAGTAAGAAACAGTCTCTCATCACATATTCATTCATTTAAGACATGAGTTTTCCACCTCTAGAGGGAGGCCATTTTCAGATATTGCTCTGCAGAGATAAAAATTGAGTGCTGATTTACACAGGGAAGTCTGAAAAATATGAAAGAGTGCGATAAAGCGACGTATCGTTAGCCATCGGGATGCCAATGACGACGCTTGGATCGGCTGTGCTCACCCCAGCTGCAAAACTGCTGCTGATGGCTGAGCATCAGTGTTAGCCAGTGGGAGGCAATTTATGTCTCTTACGTTAAGATCTGAATGTTGTTGCTGTGGTCTTCAGTCCTGAGACTGGTTTGCTGCAGCTCTCTGTGCTACTCTATCCTGTGCAAGCTTCTTCATCTCCCAGTACCTACTGTAGCCTAAATCCTTCTGAATCAGCTTAGTGTATACATCTCTTGGTCTCCCTCTACGATTTTTACCCTCCACACTGCCCTCTAATACTAAATTGGTGATCCCTTGATGTCCCAGAACATGTCCTACCAACCGATCCCTTCTTCTTGTCAAGTTATGCCACAAACTCCTCTTCTCTCCAATTCGATTCAATACCTCCTCATTAGTTATGTGATCTACCCATCTAATCGTAAACATTCTTCTGTAGCACCACATTTCGAAAGCTTCTATTCTCTTCTTGACAAAACTATTTATTGTCCGTGTTTCACTTCCATACATGGCTACACTCCAGACAAATACTTTCAGGGAAGACTTCATGACACACAAATCTATAATTGACGTTAACAACTTTCTCTTCTTCAGAAACGCTTTTCTTCCCATCACCCGTCTACATTTTATATCCTATCTACTTATACCATCATCAGTTATTTTGCTCCCCAAATAGCAAAACTCATGTACTAACTTAAGTATCTCATTTCCTAAGCTAATTCCCTCAGCATCACCCGACTTAATTCGACTACATTCCATTATCCTCGTTTTGCTTTTGTTGATTTTCATCTTATATCCTCCTCTCAAGACACTGTGCATTCCGTTCAACTGCTCTTCCAAGTCCTTTGCTGTCTCTGACAGAATTACAATGTCATCTGCGAACCTCAAAGTTTTTATTTCTTCTCCATGGATTTTAATACCTACTCCGAACTTTTCTTTTGTTTCCTTTATTGCTTGCTCAATATACAGATTGAATAACATCGGGTATAGGCTACAACCCTGTCTCACTCCCTTCCCAACCCAAGATCTGAATATTCTCTTAAAAATGCATAAAAATTTAAATGTCGACCGGCAAAAAACAGGAGTTTGTATTATCTACAGATATACAATATCTTAAAAACTGTTTTATGACATTAAATAATAAGCCTACGTGATAGGTTAAACAGTAACCAGGAAGCGGCCTTGAAGCAATAGTTAGCATTACAAAGACGCTGTTTAGATTGCAGCTGCCATTAAGTCATCACTTACGTACAGAGCTGTTCAAAAAGAAGCAACAGATTTCAAACATTCATTGCTTCCAAACTACAAAAGACAAACACATCTGCAGCATTCCTGGAAATCGAAAAGTCGATATATGTAGGGTATAGAAAGATTTACTTATTGGTTAAATTTTTGTATATGTTTTTAAAAATTGATGTTAAAGTCTCTTTCCTGCTCTCTTCCACACGGTTTAACCTGCAGCTGCTCAGCCATCAGCGGCAGTTTTACAGCTGAGGTGAGCACAGCTGTTAAAAGCGTCGTCTTTGGCAGCCCAATGGCTTACGATACGTCATTTTAAAGCACAGTTTGGTGACTTTTCCCTGTGTGAATCACCACTTTCAATTTTTATCTCTGCAGAGCATTATCTGAAAATGGTCTAGCATTACATGCAGAGACAAGACATATCTTTAATAAATGAATGTGCAGTCGAGGCTGCTTTCACTAATTTTACTTACTTTATGCAATCATGAATTCTGGAGTCCTCACAGAAACACATTTTTTAGATTGCGTATGTGTATTTCCTTGTACAGGTTTCCACTGAATACAGTGATGAATTCAAACTTTTTAATTTGGATACAGTGGCAGCAGGTGGTAACATATTTACATTGTCCTCTTTATTGATCTTCCTCGTACGCTCATTCGGCATTGTAGTTGGATGGACCTATTGAGTGAAGTGAGGCATTTCCTCGGGTCTATCAACCCTATGTAGTGGACAACACTGAAATGTTACGATGACATTTTTAATGAGTGTAAAAATTTCCACTGGCTTAGATCTATTCTAATGCCTTGCAGTCTTTCTGGACTGCTACCTTCTCTGAAGTACCATCCTGCGAAGTTGAGTATCCGCTGTCTTAACCCTTTCGTGGGCAAAATTATTGAGCAGTTTTTTTAATGAATGGAGAGCAGATAGTAGTTAACAGGTAGGTATATTTATCATACAGAATATCAAATTTGCTCCAACTGTGAAAGTTGGAGTTAAATGACAAAAGCAACTTTTCAATACATGTCATATTTATCTGATAAATTTACTTCTCTTGCTACAATGATTGTTCAGTTACTTCCCATGAAATTTTCTGAAACATTGGGCCTATGCAAAGTGGTATTTGACAATATGTGCAAACACAGCGAGTGCTCTTTCCCGCAGCTTTGGTACTACAATGACGGCACGTCCAGTAGGTTTCTCCTAAAATGGGTTGATGCTCCGCTACAGCCACGTGACGAAAATCTTCAGGTACTTTACGCATATTTGCCAGAAAGACAGCGTTTTGTCCACGCCTTTTTTGGGATGAGAAGCCAGCGATCAATTATCTGGCTAGATGGATCCTGTATGTGAGCTGATCATGCCCTCCACTTTCTCTTTTACTTATTTTCGACAGGATAAAACTATTCACTGCAGCAACGTCCACCAGGAAATAAAGTATTCTGTTTCACCATTTTACAGAACGTCTGCCAATAGCATACCTTTCTCGTAATTGATCAAACATATCGACACCACCCATTATTTTATTGTATTCTGCCACAACTTCAGGACAAGAAATCTCTGTACTAGTACCATCCTTGTTTATCCTTTTCACTGTGGCTGTTTCTCATGGGTCATGAATTCAGGACAGGAAAGTGACTGGACTGTTATCCATCCATTTTACTGCAGAAATGGCTCGTTTTGTTTCAAACTGGAATTCTCCTCGTTCCAATTTTACGTTTTCCTTCATAAATTTGGGCGAATCAAATATATTTACCTTATACTACAGCTTTGAGGAAAAAATGACAATGTCACGCAAATAGCACTGAAAGGCTCCTCTACATAGCAACACTCAGCTATACAATGACTCTGCGCGAAAGTACAGCAAAAACGGCGGGAACTTCCGATTGGAAGTAGTACCCTATACTGTTCACTAGGTGGTAGCACCGTACAGAGGTGGGAACTGTGAATCCCACAGGACTAGGAGCGAGTTCATTGTAGTGGGAAGCATGTTTCCCACGGCTCACAAAAGGGTTAATGTTTGTCTGTGCCTGTCATAGCTCAGCCCATGATAAATGAGCTACAAATGCTTTGATGATCCATAGTGTTACATTAAGAACATTTAAGGTCCAAGAGAGAGCTCTGTTGGTTCCCTTATAATTTGTTTCAGTATTGCTGTAGTGGTGTATTTGCAGTGTCCTCATCACTAATCCTCCAGTCAGTCCAGGAGTACTGAGCCCTTAAATTTATCTTTGGTTCGTTCCTTCTGAACAATATCTTGTTTGGTTCACTTACCTGCTGTTACGAAGGAACTTTAGACAACCAGTGTGTAAACTGGCCATATGGTGAGTCGTTGAACTTACGGGGCCCACTGATGTGGCAGGCAGTGTGTGTTGTGTCGCCACTCCAGACAGTCCCCTGGCTGCAGTAAGTGGCCTCCTGCCCCCCCCCCCCCCCCCACTCCACCCTCCCCTCGTGCACACGCTCGCCCACTGGCCGCTTATGCTGCGCATGTTTGTAGCTTGCCCGATTATCGTCTACTGTTCCCGCAGTCAGTCGTCCATCTCCCAGAACGTTGGCCCTGGTCGGGTTGTACGATCGCCGTCCGCGTCGGAGAGCTTCTCTCCGGGCTCGGGGTGTTCCCTCTTCCACCTCCTTTCCAGGCCCCTCTGCATACACCCCCGTGGTGTGTGCCTCGCCCTTGCCTTCGGTTCGAATTGGCATATGTCCCGAAGGACAGTCCCTCTGGATGCCTTCCGCCGCCGCTTTTATTCCATCCTAGCCACGTATCAGGGCTCTGGCGTGTTTTATACTGACGGTTCGATGGTTGCTGGTCGTGCCGGTTATGCTCTAACTCTAGGGGACCATTACGAACAACGATCCTTGTCGGCTGGCTGCAGCGTTTTCACTGCTCAGCTGGTCGCCATCTTTCGTGCCCTAGAGTATATCCGCTCCTGCTCAGGTGAGTCCTTCGTTATCTGTAGCGACTCCCTGAGCAGTTTACGAGCTATCGACCAGTGTTTCCCTCGCTGTCGTCTGGTGATGGCTGTCCAAGAGTCCCTCCATGCTCTTGCCCGTTGCGGCCGCTCTGTGGTCTTTGTGTGGACCCCAGGCCATGTTGGGATACTCGGCAATGAAAATGTTCACCGCCTGGCGAAAGAGGCCACCAGTAAACCATCTCTGGACATTGGCCTCCTGGAGACTGATTTGCTAGCTGTCTTACGCCGCAAAGTTTTCGCGCTTTGGGACGCTGAATGGCGCGATCTGACCGCGCCCAATAAACTCCGTGCTATCAAGGAGGCGACGACTGTGTGACGCTCCTCCTTGCGAGTGTCTCGCAAGGAGTCTGTCGTCCTCTGTCGACTGCGCATTGGGCACACACGGATGACGCACGGCCACTTATTGCGCCGTGAGGACCCCCCTCTATGTCGCTGCGGGTCGGCTTTGACAGTGGTCCACATTTTGTTGGCCTGTCCACTGCCTGATACGCTCCCTGCCCTCTTAACTGATGACAATGCTATGGCCGGCTTAGTTTTGCGTTTTATGCGAGCAGGGGGCTTTTATCACTCAATCTGTTTGTCCTTTAGTGTTGGAAAAAAAAATGTTCAAATGGCTCTGAGCACTATGGGACTTAACATCTGAGGTCATCAGTCCCCTAGAACTTAGAATTACTTAAACCCAAGTAACCTAAGGACATCAGACACATCGATGCCCGAGGCAGGATTCGAACCTGCGACCGTAGCAGCCGCGCGGTACAGACAAGAACCGTTCTGCCACCGCGGCCGGCCTTTTTGTATTGATTCTGGCCTTTGGCCAACGATTTTAGTCTGAGTTTATAGTGTGTTGTTTCTTTCGGTGGTTGGCTTTTCCTTTTTTCTCTCTATGGTCGGCCAACCACTGTCACACTCTGTGTGATTTTAATTCGTTTTGTCTGTTCTTTGTCTGAGTCTTTCTTGTCTTGTGTCGTCTGTTGTCTCCATTATTCGTTTTTCCTCTGTGTGGGTGTTTTTAAGTTTTGGAACAAGGGATCGATGACTGTAGCAGTCTGGTCCCTTTAATCCCACAACCAACTAACTTCTTGTTTTCAGCGCGCCGGCCGCCGCGGTCTGCGGGCCCAGCAGCACCATCTCCAGCTCCAGCTCCATCTTCAGCTCCAGCCCCGGCACTCAGCCACCCGGTGACCTCGGCCGCTCTCCTGCCGCAGCTGCCCGCCACACTCCCCCGCCACCTGATGACGCGGCTCTCTCTCGCCTGCGGTGAGCACCATCACTCCAAACGCACGACTTGTGCACCCAGAGTACCACTTAGTGCTATGTCAACCAAATGTTATACTAAATGATATAATTTTGTTTTAAATTTTTGATAAAGTTCAGCTTACAGCTATCAGGAAAAATTAGTTCTTCGTTTAATTGGAGTGTTTAATGTAACTGCTGCTCTTGATGGTGTTCGCATATCTTACAAATTAAGTTTCACGAGGTACGACATCGTCGCGAAAGAACACAGTGACCTGTATATGTAATAAGTTTCCTTTAATTTACGTTTATGGTCACAATCTTTTCCAACAGATTACCGGTTTCGGTCTTTAGTGACCATCATCAGATCTGTTTCATAAAAACAAAGTCCTAATGTACTGCAGCCATAGTGGCATCATCAAATGTTACATGCTAGTGCTGGACCCGCACCACAGCTATGTGTCATCGTGTCAGCAATGGTACCTAGGTGAACACGTATCTCGACAGGAGTCAAGTATGAAAGCGATGCCGTCGCCTTATGCTTTTGGGACCCGCACGGACCCCTGTGTATTGCTTGTGGTCGCGTTGATGCATGTGTGCGTTGCCGCCTCTGAGAAGTCGCAGTTGACTATAGTTCCATGTGCACTCAGTGTTTGTGAAGTCCATTATTTTCGGTAATTTATGGGTTGTTTGCTTGTCTGTAGATCAGTGTACTGCATTATTTCGGTGATTTACAAGAAGTTTGCAGGTCTGTATGGTGTGTACTGCACATTTCTGTAATTTGAGTTCTTTGTGTGTCCACACATCAGTGTACTGCATCATTTACGAATAGTTTACAGGTCTGCAGACTATTTACTGTGGCCCTAAGCACATCAGGGCGAGTGTTTTGTATCAGTGTAATGAATAACCTACGTGAAACTCTTCCCTAAATAAATTGTTCCAACAATAAAGTAAGTACATTGCTTACTCTCTCCAGCAGCTCAGAACAGGCGGAGTCCTTTTCCCGTCATTTTGCCCATCCCAGACCACCATCTTAAACTTCATCACTGGATGGACGACAGTGCCCTCTGGTAGAGGTACTGTGTACTAGGTCAGTTGGCCTCCGAACCCCAGGGTGAACACAGTTGGTGGTACTGCCTGAAGTTGTTAAAATAAAGACAATTTAAATAAAAACATTCGTCCATCCTCTCCAGCACAGGCAGAGTCCTTTTCCTGCCAGTTCCTAGGAAGAGGTGGCATCTGGGTGACTTAGGTTAGTGGAGGTAGCTAAAGTGCCATATTTTCCCGCCATTTTCTTAGTTAGCAGAGGAACCCGTGTTGTTGCATTGTCCTGCTGGAATTTGATCTTCCCGCCATTTTATCAGGGTGGGGGAGGGGAGTGTGATTAGGTTACTGGAGGTAGCCCAATTGACCTACCTTCCTGCCAAAAGGTGAACTTCCGACCATGATGTCATTGCAACATTGCCGTATCTATCGCCGCCATCTTCGATCCGCCATCTTCGATCCGCCATCTTGAATAAACCTGGGAACAATCGAGAGTAGGGTGGGAACAATCGAGAGTAGGGTGGTGCCTGGTTTGTCCTACTAATGCCTAGGACTAACAACAGTAATACTTTTCAGCAAACCGTTTGAAACTGATCAGAGCAGAATGCAGCAAGATGTTATTGAGTAGAGGAGTTTCCCCACTTTCAAGTGGAAAACTGGGTGCAAAATGTATGTTGTAACTTAAATGGGACGTGATATGTGTGAATTGACTTTAGAAAACACATTTCTGCTACCTATACAGAGATTTGAGGATTTCGTGCTAAATTACACAGGGTGGTCAGCCCCATTTGCATGCAGTGTGTGGATCTACTTGCGATGGGTCCCACGGCTTCCTATGCTTACAATCTAATTTCGTTATTGTGTTAGCGAATCAAGGGTTCCATCGCTCTGTCCATTGAAACTGTGTGTTAAGGTCTGTGTTCCATCGCACAGAGCCTTACCAGATTCCCTTACTGATAGGATTTTTCTATCCTAGTTCAGTACATTGAATCGTCCCTTCATTTTCAACCATTGACATGTTTGTTGCATAAATCCCGATTATTAGTCACCATTGACGGACACACAGTCTAGCTGTGTGCCATGCCCACCTGCAAAGTTCCATTAGTGTGTGAACTTTCAACATGCTCCTTCATGCTCGCCACAGTATCACCATGGGCAACTGGCAAATTAGCGACTCCACAGGAGTAAAGCCCAACTTACACACTAATAGTGAAAGCTACTCACAGCTACTACTGAATTTTTCAGTGCTATTGATGTAGAGGCTAAGATTGAGAGAATGGCAAGCTCCATCAGAAACTGAATGGTCTCAGTGACTGGTCATGGCCAGAGTTTAATCTGTAGTGAATGGTCACTTGCTCTTTATACACTTCTGGATTCAGCTCTCAGTCCAGTGACGTCAGGCCGTGGCCTGCCTGCCCCTGACTGGTGCTCCATGCAAACTTCCACCAGAAAATATTAACATTTGGGGATAGGAAGATTTGGGATTTCAGTGAAATAAGTCGTTAAACTCAGTGAGCAACTGTGAACACTGTTCCCCATTAACTGACAAGAGTTCTGAACCAGTGTGGTACACTGTTGCTGGCCGCTATTCGTTGAAGTTCCAGCAAGTCTCTAGAGTGCTCATTCCCAGTGATGGAAAGTTATGTTGCAACCAGTGCCTGACCCATTTGTAGATGGCACTCTTCCCTGAGCTGGCCAGTGTAGCCGAGCGGTTCTAGACGCGTCAGTCTGGAACCGCGCGACCGCTACGGTCGCAGGTTCGAATCCTGTCTTGGGCATGGAAATGTGTGATGATGTCCTTAGGTTGGTTAGGTTTAAGTAGTTCTAAGTTCTAGGGGACTGATGACCTCAGATGTTAAGTCCCATAGTGCTAAGAGCCATTTGAACTCTTCCCTGGACAGCCTATGTACCACGAGCCGAATATCGGTATTTTTTCAAAAAAATGGCTATATATTGCCGATGTATTTTCACCTAGTATATCGATATCAAAATGGCAATATCGAGAGCCGGTATTTTTATTTTATATTGTTTTACAATTTTCAGAAAATATTTGAAGATGTTCATTGGAAATTGTAGGACATAATTTTTCTTTTACTGTGTGAAGGGGGCCTACTACTTTTTGAGCTTTCATCACGTCCGACCTTTCCGTTTGACTTAGTGAAGCAAGTGTATGTGCCACTAAAGAACAATGCCGGTTGCACTGGGTGGAGGGGGGGTAGGGGGGGTGCGAGGGAAGTGTGAATGGGAAACATTTGCGATAATGCAACTAGTGTGTTATTTCTTCACATCGACATTCTTCAAAGACAGTTGCTCAAACTGAAGAACAAAAATCTTATAAGATTTTCCGTTGTAGTGGACGCAGGCGTGTGAGGGGAAATGCTGACGTAATCAGCGCCCAGTGCTACCAACAGAAAATGGAAACGTTTAGATTCACTATGCAATTTTGACACTACAGCTGCTAGGTCACTGGCGTTTGCAGAAATGGAAAACAGGGAAGTCGACGTGAGGTGTTCTGGACAAATGTCATGTGACAAAACCGAAAAATGGACCCAGCAGTCGTCTTTCATTGTGCCACTTACATGCGTTATCATTGTTGGCAAAGTGGCTACCGTCAAGTGTGAATATGCATCCTGTTCCTTCCAATTTGCGCTCTGAAGTTCGCCTTCGTAGCGTAGCGGTACCGTTACCGCCTACCACACAGGTGGCCCAGGTTCGATTCCGGGCAGGGGACTGGGTTTTGTGTGTCCATCATTGACTCGCAAGTCGCCGAAGTGGCGTCAACTCAAAAGGACTTGCAATACGGCGGCGAACTCCCCCGAAAGGAGCTTCCCGGACAATACCATCCGATCATTTTTTTTCTCTAAAGGGGTTAGGCAGGCTACAGTTTGTTGATGTACAGAATATGTATTAATAAATCGATACTTCTACAGCTCTAAAACGAGCAGTATATTCACAATGTGCAGCACATATTTTTGTAAGCGGGTATGTCGATATTTTGTCCGCCAGTATACGGATACTTTTTTTTCAGTATATCGAAAGCTGATACCGACATTTTAATAAATATCGGTGTATTGGATATTCTGTACTTTTAGAAATATTAGGTCCTACTTTCGTTGTGACTACCATTACGCATTCAAAGTCTGACAATTCCCGTCATCTTGCCATTTAGACGTCGGCAACCTTCCCACACGAGCCACCTGAGTACAATACAAGCGGCAGCCACCCCAATGCATTGCCCTTTTATACCTTGCGTGCGCGATACTACCGCCACCTGTGTACGTAGATATCGCTATCCCATGACTTCTGGCAGCTCAGTCTAGTACTTCATCTGTCTTTGCTTGAAGGCACGAGAATGCTTTTTAATGGTAAGGCACCTGCTGTCTGGTCGAAACTAGAAACTCTTCGTAGTTGTACGTAACGAAATACATTTTAAATAAATTTAACGTTTTAACCAAATAACTGACGACTTGTTATCCACAAACTAAATACTTTCTTAAAGAAGGTGTAGTTTTAATCTTAAGTACATGCTCATATTGTGTACCATCGACCGCTGGCCAGATTTGGAATTGCTGTTTGAGAGATAGATGAACAGAAGGTGCATTGGATGGGATGACGTTGCATGGTATGGCGGTTCGATGGTGCATATCATCTGATATAGATTGGGTTCACGAACCACATACACTGTCGGTTGTCCAGCTGGAAGAACAGGCAGCATGTCCATAAGAACATGTGCATACATATTTCCATTTAAGCCCCCCCATGGATAAAGTAAGGTCCCACAACATAATTTCCTATCGTGCCACACCATAAATTTACAACTTATGGTCGCTAGTATTGTAACGGATCAAGCCAGTGTGAAGCCGGCCGCTGTGGACGAGCGTATCTAGGCGCTTGAGTCTGCGACCGCTACGGTCGCAGGTTCGAGTCCTGCCTCGAGCATCGATGTGTGTGATGTCCTTAGGTTAGTTAGATTTAAGTAGTTCTAAGGTCTAGGGGACTGATGACCTCAGACGTTAAGTCCCATAGTGCTCAGAGCCATTTGAACCAGCGTGAACTTTCAGTGACGTCTGCCAGGTGCTGCAAAGGATGGGGCCCCTCCACGCCCACACCAACGTGGTGACCAAACCAAAAGTTCTGTCACCTCTCTATAACATGTTAGTTTTTGAATCATGAGTCACAGGATGCGGGCTGTGATGTTATCCATACGTCTGGGTAAGATTACTCATTAACAT
The DNA here is from genome assembly GCF_023898315.1 of Schistocerca nitens. Lineage (NCBI taxonomy): Eukaryota > Metazoa > Arthropoda > Insecta > Orthoptera > Acrididae > Schistocerca > Schistocerca nitens. The sequence goes on along the minus strand of NC_064624.1, from coordinate 19,305,865 downwards.
GGTCCATCAGGAGATAGAAAGTGGACGAAAGCGATCGAAGGGTAGCGGTTGTAATGGCAGAGGAAAAAAAATGCCAAGGCAAGCGCCAAGGGGAAAAAACCTCTGCGACAGTAGGACGGGTAGTAAGGGCAGTAGCGGCTTGCGATCTGCGACAGTGCATGCAAGGTGTGGTTATGTTAGTGCGAGGTATCGTGCATCGTTACCTTTGTCGTTGCGGAAGCTCGTTGTGGGGCTTGCTGCAGTTGCTGTGTCCCTGCAACAGTTCAACGTCGTCATACATTAGCGACCGGTCATAGATCGGCTTACAGACAGTGTAACTGGTGTGCGTGGCTGGTTTGCGTGCTGTGTACAATACGGTTTCCCTGCGGTTGCCTGTTTTTCGGCAGGTCGAGCATCTGGGGTTACCAGTAGTAGCTGTGTTGCAGGGGCTCGCCAGTACTGTCGTGTTAGCGTTCTATGGACCATAGATGTTTAGTTCCCTTCTAATAGTGTCTTTGGTCTATTATGTTTCCATCTATGGTTGTGGTCGTAGTTACCCAGAGAAAGGATAAACGGGTTGTGCGAGTGTCTCATGTTATTGTACAGTCGTGTGGAGAGTTTTTGGAATACCTGCAAGATGGTATCTAGCCGGTATTCCCGGTGAAGGTCCGCGATGCGTGTGTAGCGTGGAGCGTTGATTATGGTTTTGAGTACTTTGTTCTGTATGAGCTGCAGACGGCGCAGGCGAGTTGGCGCAGCGTATCCCCAGACAGGGGCTGCGTACGTCATCAGGGGTCGAATAAGTGTCATGTACATGGACCTACACACCCTCCTATTCAGTGTGCTACGCCTGTTAAGCATAGGATAGTTTGAGCCTCGCGTTTGCTTTGTTGGTCACGTGTTGAATGTGGTCCCCCCAGATTAGTTTCCTGTCCAGCCAGACACCGAGGTATTTGACCTTCTCGCGGAAACGTATTGGGCGTGTGTGTAGTGTTATTGGGTTGCAGTGCTGATGTTTGCGCAGTTGCTGTCGTCTTCTAGTGAACAGAATGGCCTCGCACATGTCGAAGTTTACTGTAACACGCCATTTCACCAGCCAAGGCTCCGCCGTTCTGAGTGCAGTCTGTAGTCGTGAATTAATGTTAGACTGCTTTTCCAGGCGCTGTAGATCATACGGACATACTTATATGCCAAGTTGAAAATAACGTGCTCGACAGTTCCTGATGTACTGACAAATGGTAAGGGTGACATTTATGACAATTCGAGGCACGAATAACACTCGTCTCCCACATTCCTCAATAGTACGTCTCTTGCCACCGTGTGAGCTGACAGGCGTGATAGTAGGAACAGCATCTTCAAATGCTCTGTCAGCCGCTGTCTCCGTCCTGGTTCTGGAGCTGCCTGCTCGCTCCAGTGACCTAATGATTCGTGCAAGGACTGGCGCGATGGACGACGACGAAAAGAAGACATTCTAGTTTCGACACAATTTCTTTTACCTTCTCCATATAAAATAAGCATGCTGTGGAGCGTGGGGTTGATATGAGATTCTATAATTCTGCGCAACGGATTAATCTGAGATGTACCCTTTACCCTGTGGCTCCTGCAAGATGCAATTTCCACCCCCACACTACTACAGAAGTCACACAGACGCTCATAACGTTCTAAAGAGAAATGCCTGAAAAACTTTCAGCAATAAATATCTTCTGGAGTCGTCCGCTGTAAGGAAATGACACAAAAATTCATAAAATTTCTTACGTAACTAGTGGGATACTTGGGTACTGGAGTAGTGCTATTTAGTGAAAGAAAAACATGAAACTAACGAAAGTTATTATTTATTTTGCAAAAATTCTGAGAAATCACAATGGCACTTTTAGTTATGAATTGAACAAGTTATATCCTGGTTCTTTTCGGAATGTGAAGTTACCTCTCATGGATAGGATTCGCTAATGAAATTTCTATACAAAGTTTAAGATGGTTGTTGAATTGGCAGAATGGCCGAGATGTGCGCCTACTCAACTTGAATAATTATTATTTAGAATGTTTCTAGGTACGGTCGAGGCTGTCGCGTGTGGAATGCAGTGAAGTGTACTGCTGTGGAGGAAATATGGGGCTCGCAATGGATGTAGCCCACAATACCGTAAGCCGCGATGACTCCTGTCTGCGCCGCTCGCTGCTGACAAATAAGATAACTCTCATTCTATCTGGACTGACCTTCGCCAATCACTCTCCCTACGCCTTGAAGAAGTCAAGGATTCCTATTCGCCCCTAGCCTAACTATTGGCGTGGTACACCGGTCATACAACCAGTCCACCGCGATGCCATTCAAAATTCGCTCGCAGGCGTGTAACTATAACTCCGTACATTCACACCGAACAATAAGTGTGTCTGCCAACACAGTGAACAATGCTTAATCGCAAGGACTCGATATAGAGTCGCACTCCGATTCGCTCTCGACAGAGGTGCTCTCCCAGTGAAGTTCTGAGGAGAGACTTGTTCCTCGCTCTTTGAGTACACGAACGAGCACGCACGCTCTCGCTCCATGTTCTCGCTCCAAGAGCGACAATTGAATGGCCCCTCTCCACGCCAGACGTGGAGGGGTATATCTTTCGGTCTCTTCCATTACTCCTTCAGCCCAAGGCGTCAGAAATATCGTCTGCCAATCAGCATCCTGTTGTGCGGTTTCTCTCCCAAACTAAAAGCTTCTGTGACTGTCGTGTCTGGAATGTATGTGTGTACGCCAGCCTTGAGTATTTTAACCACGGTGCGCTTACTTGTTAATTGCGTATCGTTTACATGAATTCATAGAACATTGACTTTATCTTATCGAGTCTGGGTTCGAATGAAGCATCTTGATGTGCGGAATATGATTGTGAGGGCGGAATATGTAAGCAATGAAGGTCAGGAGACCACAACGTCTTACAACGCCTAACCTCTCCTCATTGGTGTACATATCTGCATGTGAGGAATACTGAAGCACAAATGAATCCCATATAGACGACGCAGTTCCTGCTAATTCTCCAGTGCAGACACAGTCGAAAGTTTTTTACAGTGGCGCTGCCTAGCCTGGTCATCTTGTTCAAGGTGCAGTCTGTCGGTGATGTCGTGACCGACCGAGCAAATCACCGAGTACCAGTTCTACCTACCCAGCTACGTCACGGGCTGTTTCAAAATCCTGTAAGGCGCTTCCGCGGCACGCGCTATAAATCACTGGTGGCCCAATGTGGAGACACATCCTGACAGCGTTCACTTTCAGGTAAATGAGTTGACACTACCGCAACACAGCAGACGATTGCCCTGTCCAAAAAATACATTATGGAGTAAATTACGTTGACATGGAAAATAGAAATCAAAAGTCAGAGTTCCTGTGTCTGTTAGAACTATGAAACCGAATGCCCGTTCCTCTGAATGTGTCTGTGTGTATTAAAACTTCCTCCCAAATTAGCGGATACAGTCCACCCGATATGATTTTAAGCAAAACATAGTGCAGCTATACTAGCGAATTCAAGGCTTTCCTTTGATGGGGTGCGTAGAAACGCGGCAATTCTTGTGATAAAAGTAGTGCTCAAAAGTAACGGGAAACTAGTGATTTCGCGTGTTTGATAACACAGATTCGCACGACTTGTTTTCGTTGTTGGTAAACATGTCTGAAAAGTATGTGTACATCAGGCATATGGGATATTTAGTCTCTTGTCAGATGTTGGAAAGGTTATTGGTATGTTAGTAGTATCGGCGATTGTTTATTTAATGTAAAAGCGGATATGCGTTAAATTTTGCTACGAGAACGGATTAAAATGCATCATGCCTTTAGAATATTACATACTGTTTTTGGTGAGTCTACCATCAGTTAAACAATTGTGGAATAATCGGGTCTGCTGCCGGATGTTTGTGTCGCTCTAGCACAATATTTCGGCCACGTAACTTGGTGCCTTCTTCAGGTGCTACCTGAGAGTGCTGTATTGGAGGATCCTCTAATACGGCAGTCTCTGGTAGCACCTGAAGAAGGCAACGAGTTACGTGGCCCAAATATTGTGCCAGAGTGACACAAACATCCGTCAGCAGACCCGATTATTCCACATGTCAAGATCTCGCCGGGAAAGCCTGAAGAGTTGCAGTAAAACAATTGTTTACAACTGGTATACAGATGAAGATGATGACGAAAAGGATCATAATGAAGACGAAATAAGAGTTTAACAATGACGTTTAAACTAACACTATCGTCTCAGTGACAATATTCCGGATGGCCAAGACTGGTCGAATGTCACATTCTTCAGTGTGCCTCGATTTTAACGGTGTAGTGCACCATGCCTTCCTGTCACACAAGGTGGAATGGTCAGTAAGTAGTACAACTTACTATTATTAAACTATTATTGAACAGCCTGACAAAATCAACAGAGAAGATGGCTACAAACTCACGGCGTCCTGGCTGCTGGCCATCCCAGTCCAACAGGCTGCGGGGCAGAAGCTACACGGGACACGGACGTGTCTGCACAAACAGCTGTAGAGCAACTGTCAGTCCACTTCCGCGCACACCAGGAGGAAAACTTGCCGACCAGAAGCCGAACGCTGATTGGCGAACAGCTACCAATCGTTGACGACATGGACATCGACGAGTAGCCTCTTTCCTTCCATGTTCCCTTACGTCATGACTAGCCAATCGTATTACAGGGCCTATTAACTGTTTTACAACAGTGACGTCAGACATGCAAAACTAGTCGTGTCCTGAGGAAGGCCGTTGCAATTCGGCCGAAACGACTGCTTTAGTTTTATTGTTAGTTTTTAGCAATGGCGTGGCGTAATAACCAGGCGAATTTTAATCTGACACTGGCCGCGGAAGCCTACGTTCTTATATCAGCTTGCTCTTTACTCGCATGAGATCCTGCAGGACCATGGGAGAGGGGCAACAGGCGTTACAGGCGTACTACGTGTTCCTAGACATCCGTAAAGCACTTGACACGGTGCCACATTGCCGACTGGTAAGGAAGGTAAAGGGATGCGGAACAGGTTCCCAGGGGTGTGAACGGCTAGAAAACCTCCAAGTCACAGAACCACGTCCTCAATGGCGAGTGTTCATCAGGAGTGCCCCATAAACGTGTGATGGGACCGCTGTTACTATGTACATAAATGATCCAGTGGGCAGGGTAAGCAGCATTTCACTGGTTATACTGTTCTGTAAGAGAAGGTGTCATTGCTGAGTAACTGTAGGAGAATGCAGAGTGAGTTACACAAAATCTCTAATTGGTGCGATGAATGGTAGCTAGTGGGAAAATGTAAGTTACTGAGTGTGAGTAGGAAAAACAACCTGTAATGTTTGGATACAGCAATAGTAGTGTCCAGCTTGACACAGCACACCGTTTCTTTCTGAGCGTAACGTTGCGAAGAGGTATGAACTGAAAGGACTGTGGTAGGGAAGGCGAATTGTCGACTTTGGTTTGTTGGGAGAATTCTAGGAAAGTGGGGTTCACCTGTAAAGGAGACTGCATATAGGCACTGGTGCGACCTGTTCTTGAATACTGCTAGAGTGTTTGGTACTTGTAAGAGGTCGAATTAAATGAAGAAATCAGAACAATTGTGGGTGGGCTACCAGATTTGGGACTGGTAGTTTTGAACAACATGCAGCTATTACTTAGATGCTTCAATCACTGAAATGGAAATCAATGGACGGAAGGCAACGTTATTTTTGGTGAGCACTACTGAGAAAATTTAGGTAACCTGCATTTGAGGACTGAACGATTCTATTTCTGCCAAAGTACGTTTCACATAAGGAGCATGACAGTAAGATCAGAGATATTATGCCTCATAAAGAGGCATATAGGCAGTGTTTTCTCCCTTGCTGTTTCTGCGAGTGGAACAGAAAAGGAAATGACTACAGTCAATCAGGATATCTTTCTAGCGGTCAGGTTATCTTCGTATCAGTTCTTTTGTTTGAAATGTCTGCTACCCCCACCTATTTCGACAATTTCGTAGTGAAATTTAGTTTTATTACCTGTGTGGTTTCTGCCTGAGCTTCTTGCAGCTTCTTGCAAGCTCTGAGGCATGGGAGTATCCTTTTAAATTGCATTGTCTTTTAAGAGAGATTCTGATGACAGTGATTTGAGTCGAGCAGTGCGAGGTTAATACAAATATCTTGATATTTGAAAGGAAACCAGCAATACTGAATTTACAGTTTTGTTTTTACTTGTCATTAACACTTAATTTCATTCTGGCGTGATGTAAATTTAGGCATAGGATTAGATATAGAAAGAATACTACATTCTTTGAGACTGGTTTAACCCTTTTAATACCGAGTATTTTTTGTTACACTGAGTGCCATTGGGGTCTTTAGTGACCCCAACGGAATTTTATTAAGGATAGGTTTAATGAGGGTGGAATAAAATCACATTCCTTATTTTTTCCACAATCTAAAACATGTCAGTAACATTACATTAAATTAAATTAAAATGCATTTTTTTAAAATTATTTATTTCCGTAAAATTTACAAACGATTCTCATGAAACTAAAAACATTTTTGATTAAATTCCAAATTGACATTTATGACTCATTATACTTAAAGCAATAAATTGCAGAGTGCTTTTTACATACAGAACATCCACATTTTGCACATTTATCGGTGAATTTTCTATCCTCAGACCTTTTACAAAACGGACACCTTCCTCTTTTTTGTCTGTACTGTTGATGGAAGTATTGGGGAAGTAATTTTGCTTGGCTTTTTTCCGCCAAGTTGCTTTCCTATTCCTATGAGAAATGCCCGTCTCTTGTAGTTGGTCCTTTCTGCCCAGTCTGGTGTAAGATGTAGCCATATGATAAATGCATTCAGTGTACTCACATCAATCATGTTGTAAAATAATACCATTGGCCACCTTCCGCTCATCCTCTTTGTAGTGTACGTTCTAACCAGCTTGTCCATGGTATCTACTCCTGATTTTGTTTTATTATAATCGAGAATCATTACTGGTTTGCATTCTTCACGATCTTCCACTTCCTTCCTTGAATGCATTGTACTGAGCAAAGTTACAATAATAAAACACTAATAAAACAAAATCAGGAGTAGATACCATGGACAAGCTGGCTAGAAATCGCTTTACGCAAATTTCAAGGTGCATCCAATTTGTTGATGCAGATGTGAGATGTCACAACCAAGCTGGCTTCCATTAGAGAAATATTTTAAATGTGGGTACACACATTTCAAGAAGCATATGTTCCTCACAGCAATGTAACAATTGATGAACAACTTGTGGCACTTCGTGGCAGTTTTTCACTAGCCTTAGTTCGGCGAGAGAACTTCTGAAAATCAATCTCACACTCTTAGGAACAATTAGACCAAAGGTCGAGTCAAATATTCATCTATTTTTGAGCTTCACTCAAAATGGGTCTACCATCCTCCTTGTTCCACAGATGTGTAACTGCTTCATTATGGGCCTTGTAAGCACCTGCTAGGATCAAGACACCGACAAACCACTTCAGTTCAATGTCATCTACTGGTTTCCATGTACTACTGTGAACAAGACTGCCCTCTTTGTTAGTCCACTTTAGAATTGCATCGAAATGTTTCTCCTAAGGAACAACTGAAAAGCTGATTCTATGGAGTCTACATTTTTCACTGCGTATTTTGTTAGACCTGGCTTTACTCACATTATGTTTCATCTCTTCTCTTCCACAAGCTCCTGTCAACTTCTCAAACCACAATGTGTACTTACATACCAGTATAACAGTCAGAAATATGTGTTACTTCCTGTTCAGGCTTGACATTTGCGCTGTCCAAATCTTCTTCTGAACTCCCGTCTGATTGAGGAATATTCTCTTCTAAGGCGTCAATTTCTCCATCGCTGCATGACACATCAGTAACTATATCGCTGATATCACTATCTGATTCTCCAGATAGAGGATTAGACTGCAGTAATATTTCAAGCACTTCGTCTTCGGAAGGGTGACGAGACGTTTTCCACTAAATGCAACACACACAATAGCAGTCTCCACTTGTATGGAAGAAATAACTGTCGGCTTATAAAGTGTTGGCAACAATCACACATTACAACAATATTTACAAGAATAAAACAAAGGAAATACAGCAACAGTTACGGATTCAGTGCAGCATTCTTGGGTAATAATATCGCAAGAGAGAAATGGGGTCACATTTAACCCCAATGGTATTAAGTGGTTCTCTTGAAAATATCTAGTTTTGCATCAAATCAAAAAAGTTATATTATTGTATTACGAACCCATTACTTATTTCAGGAAAAATTTTCCTGAATTTTTCGTAATTTTTAGGAATAGGAAATAAGGTATATTTTACAGAAAATTACGGCCTGGGGTCACAGTGTAACTTCGTACCAGTATTAAAACAGAAATTTACTAGATTATGGCATAGTGTTTGTACGTATAGTTTCCGAAGCCCTCGGTAAGTATAGATGTAAAATGTTACATATCTGTTGAGATGCATAACATGTGTCCAGAATTTTCAAAAAATGGGAAAAAGTAGTAAAACGTTACTACTTTGAGTGTAGTACTGATACAGGGTACTCTGTCTCACACTGTATGGTGGGTTGCGGAGTATCTATTTAGATGTAGATGGACTTTTTGGTGCATGTATCATTCGGTGGATGCACGTTTATATGAGCGCATGTTGTGATTAGTACGCAGAAACACGCAGTCAGTGTGTGTGAACTGGTCGCAGGGAGAGGCGACGAAGTGCCATTGTTATAGCTGAACTATGGCAAACAACTTGTTGTGTGCAAAGCAGTAAATTTCTGTATTCGTGTTAGTGTCAGAAAATTTACGAATCACTGGACTGTGTCGTTTTGCTGTCAGGTGAGGAAATTGTTGGGTTTCAGTACTTAGGAAGTAAATACAAGTAACTAATCACATTTCTAAGTGTCTGAAGGGATTGCGTGGGTTTCTGTGGAGGTCAACGATTGCTTACCAACAGGATTCTGAAGTCAAAGGATGTGACTCGTTGGAGTAAATTAGGAGAAAATGTGACAACTCAATGAGTAATGAATGAGCACAGCTATTTTTAACAGGAAGTGGCTGCAGATTTTTATTGTGGGTTACTGCTGTGTATCTGTGATACGCTGATTGATTTCTAGATTTGTATCTAGTCACTAGGCAGTAGTGTACTCAGGACTGTTCGCAGTTTCGCATCTGACCGTTTCTTTCATTTTGTGTGTGTGTGTGTGTGTGTGTGTGTGTGTGTGTGTGTGTGTGTGTGTGTGTGTGTGTGTGTGTGGTGTAAGTGTGGTGTAAGAGTGTAAGTGTGTCGATTTTTTTGTGCAGGAGCCTTCCTAGAGCGAAGAGAGGGAGGAGGCTGATAGAGGCGGCCAAGGTGGGGGCGGTGGAACAACTGCGTGCATTGCTGGCAGCAGGGGCGGACGTGACGGTGAGGGAGGAGGGGAACAGCTGGACTGCCCTGCACTGGGCAGCAGACAGGGGCCACGTGGGGGCGGCCAGCTGCCTTGTGGGGGCGGGCGCGGAGGTTGGTGCCACGAGCAGGGAGCAGAGCACGCCTCTGCACTGGGCTGCATACAATGGCCACACAGCTGTCGTGCGGCTGCTGCTCGCCGCCTACGCCGATCCAAACGTCAGGTATCTGTAAGGGCGGACTCCGCTGCACTGGGCGGTAAGGAACGTCCAGCCAGAGGTGGTGGCTGAGCTGCTGCAGGTGGGAGCGGACAGGGGGGGGGGGGTTTTTGCAGGGATGACATGGGGAGGACCCCCCCCTGGAGCTGGCCATGAACAACCAGGAGCTGGTGGATATGATAAAGGAACGTTGACATATTCCACTAATCGAAATAGAATTATTTAATCTTTTGTCTTGACATCTAAAATAAAGAATACAAAAAATTATCCTTTGTTCATTCATGTATACCTATCATTTTGTGCTGCAAATGACTACTCTGGTAACACCATGACAACTCCAGCAAGATACCTGTAAACTAAAGTGAGGAACCTATCTTTGGAGGATTCAGCCTGTAAAATACTTCACAATCAATTTTTGCAAAAGTTCAAAAACTGGAAAACACTCCATTATTAATAAACACCACTTGTCTGTCTCCAACATTGTGTTTCTCACGCTAGACAACATATTGAAGCAACTTAAAAGAATACAGCTGACATCCTATCACGACCGCCTGCGTTTCAAAACGTGAACACCCAACCTCTTTGAAGACACAAATAGCATAATATTGTTGGTTGTCTAGCATATCACCTAGCTGCATTAATGTTCAATGTTCGAACCAGTCTCCTACATTACCTGATTACTGGAAGCTATATGCTGTCAGCATGCATGGGGCTATGTTACACCAGTATAAACTGCACCATGCTCAAATTACTGCCATACAAGTTGCTCAGTTAGAATGTATCTTCAGGTGTGTTCTCTGATGAGTGCACTTTGTATCTGCAGTATGCAAATACTTGCCCTCTTTAACGACAGCCTCGCATTGTTAGCAGCAGTTACACCACATACTTGACAACACTGCACACAAAATGTCACACATCAGGTGGATTCTTACAGATGACTTTACCATGAAAATTAAAAGAAATAAAATTCTCTACTTTGGCCCATCAATCAAGTAAGTAATACTAACTGTTTGTGTGAATCTACTGAGTGACTTAATGTTACATTAATTAATTGAAATATAGATGTGTCTGTCAATGTAAATTAGACATGGTGCCTTTATTTTCATCGAGTGTTAAACTGGAATAACATCATTCTGTAACGAAACAGGCAACCACCTCTGCAGACAGGGAGCCATTCACACTTCAGGCAATGTGCTGTCTGTAATGGCACTTGTGTTGGTCGTCTGCAGTCGCCACACTGCCCTAATGGATACATTCCTTGTATGTCCCACATTGATTGTTGTGATCATTTTAGGCAGTGCTCCTTGTCTGTTGCCCCGACAACTACACGAAAACGGTGCTGTCCTCTGTCGTTACGTGAAGGCCGTCGCCCACTAACTAAAATTTTGCGTTCTCGGCGCAGTCTCAACACTCAGAATACTGAATTCTCTAACGATTTCCGAAATGGAATGTCCCATGCGTGTAGGTACAACTACCATTCCGTGTAGAAACCATTGATTGTCGTTGTGTGGCCATAATCATGTAAGACATTAATCGTTTGATTACAAGGGATAGCTTCGCCGATCCGCTGCCCTTTTATACCTCATGTATGCGATAGTATCGCCATCTGTATATGTGCATATCGCTATTCCATTATTTTCGTCACCTGAGTGTATGACGTTTAGAAAAAGTGACAGAACAAGCTGGGGTATATGAAAAACAAAACGCACGATGACAAACTTTTAAAAGACGTTTTCTCTGGCAACAGTGCTACATTGAAGCGAACCATTGGTGGTCACAGAGAGGGAAGACATACGTGTCCAATGTGCAGAGAGGAGGTTCTTACAAAGTGTCTAGCGACATAAAGGACTCATAAAAGTTGACGTCGGAAATGAAGTGGCCGAATTGAACATCCGAGGTTCCTTTTACTATTGACAGCAACTTATTTTATAAATTTTGCGTTATGTGACGCTGCAGCTAACGGAACAGTGCAGAATACAGCAGCAGTGACGAGCCAGAAGGTGTTCCCCGCGCAGACGCCGGCAGCGGATTCGCCACACGGTGTGACAGTGAGTGGCTGGAGTGAGGACTCGCGAGCCAACCGTGGGGCCGTGAGCGAGACTCTCACCCGGCAGTTCTGCGTCTGGGGCCTGCCAGTACTCAGGTGCGAGATCTGGAACTTTCTTCCAGTAAGTATCAGTCATCAGAGTCCACCTGTGGCACAGTAAGTGGTCATATGTATAACCGCTACATGACGAAATAAACAACCTACACCCAAAAATTCACACAAAGTTAGACACAGAAACAGACAACACACTAAATTTTCTGAATATCGCCATATGAGAAAGGAATAACACCTGTGACACAATATTCGAGGAACCGACAACCATGAGCATCGCCGTTCACGATCTATTGAATCACCCGGTGGCGCAAAAGCAAGCTATCTTCTGATTCGTGGTCCACACAGAACATCCACAAGCAATCAGGATCACACACAGGAGCGAGACACAATGAAACACATAGGAGAGGAGAATGGTTGCAAACACAACAACATAGTGCTCATCGCGTTTTTCGAAGTGAAAAGTCGTTTGTAAGAACAAAATTACACCAAGTAGATTAATGTGTGTGTGCACTGCCCTCAGAATGCAAAACAAGACTCAGCCTCAACACAACCTGAGTAACAACAAATATGTACACAAAATATTTTGATACGCCGAAATCATGTCGTTTAATAATCAAGAGAGGTGTTAATTAACAGATGTATTTCACATTTCCATCGTTTGGTTAGCAGTTGACACGCTATCAGTGCAGCACACCATATGCGAAACTGTATAATGTAAAAATCACGGTAAGTAGAAAAATGAACAAAAGTTTTCTTAAGGCGCCACTTCGTTAGATTAGTTAAAACCTAAAATACGTTCACGTTTTACAGTTTCCAATAAACAAATTCCACTAAGGATGGCACTGAGGTGCCGAAACATGTTTGGGTACCCACCAAAAAGTGTTTTTGCATAAAAAGCGGACCGGTTTCCAAAAATATACAAACGTATTCGCTGTTTACTGTAAACGTTACTATTTTCACAATTGCAATTTCGGCCTTGGGTACTGAAACAGATTTAATCTCAGCACATGTCAGACTTCCAACTCCTCCGACACATACGTGTCGATTTTTAGCAACTTCTTGTGGTGAACCGTTTCACCAATTTAAATGCTAACAGTGTTATTGCATTCGTTAATAAATGCACTGTAATGGGATCTTAGATTTTATTTCAAATAGGTTAGCTACCCTCACTGCCAAATTACACACAGATCGCCTGCTTGCATCTCAATAGGGATCCATTGTGCTACGAGAACTTCTTTAAGTGGCTGTATCAATGAGAGACCTATGTAAGGATGAGCCAGATAGTAGCGCGATAGTAGGGGATTTTATTTTACTTTTTGTTCACTTTTAGAAGTGACTGTCTTCTCAAGCCATAGCCGGCAGCGTCGGCTGCCTATAATTTTTCCGTCTCACGGTCTGGCAACAGCACATCAAAAAGCATCTCAATCACACACCTCCCTCGTGTGCTGACGAAGTAACGCCGCCCCATTGTCGACGCTGAGCCCAAAATTCTTAACCACTCTCTGACAAACATCTTGAATAACTTTATGCGCATTTGCCTTGCTAAGAAAATTACTTTCCTCCCTATGCACTGTACACATGACAAATGAACTCCAATTTTATGACAGACAAAAAGACCGACAGGTAAATTATATCAACGTCAGCAAGAGGCTACCAGCACCAGTATTAAAAAGCAGGTAGGTGAGAAAGTTAACAAAAGGAACAACAAACAAAATTCAGCACAAAAGGCTAGAGGACTGTAGTTAAGAGACCAGAAGTACAAATAACGCAGGAAATATTATACCAAATGTTTAATAATATTAAGGAAGGTAATGGCAATTATTGATCTGATAACTGAAGGAGGCGTAAAACCACTTTTAATTAAAACCTTGCTGACCGAAGTATTAACGTAACACTGTACTATGCCGCAGCATTACTAGTGACATTGGCACAACTTAATGACGGCACACCTGTAAGTGGATGTTCCAGAGATGTCATTCGGTATGGAGATACAAACAAAAGCATACACAGAATAACAGACAACATTTACACTTATTTTGCTACCAAATGTAACTGGAGAATAAGGAAGTTTTGTGTAAGGGAAATATTATTTTGTACTTTTTGCGTCACTATAATGGGTTGCACAATTACTTATGCCTATGTACTATTTTTATTGTTTATTTTGTCTATATTTTATGTTACTGGAGAGTTTTGTTAGAACTTTGCAAGCACCAGTAATTTAGTATGTGCCAATAAGCCTAGTGTTCCCATGGGTCCCTGTTACTAGAATGATGAGGATGATTATTTAACTTGTGGGATTCCAAGTACGCCAGAGTAAGTTCCCGAGTATTGCCCATTATTTGTTTATTAATAATGTTCTAGGTAAGAAACTATTTTGGAAAGGGTAATTTAAGACGTAAGCATGTTTTACTTCATTTGTATTTGGATGTTTGTAAGGAGGGACATGCCACATGCCTACCCCCATGATAGATAACGTAAACGGAGTGAACAATGCCCACAGGACAAGTAAATCTTGGTCATACACCTAGTCTGTTGGATGAAAAAGAGAACCACACCGCCAGGGGAACGTACCTCACGTGACGCTGTCTCATTCCTTAACTTTTGAGCTTCGCGACATAGTCCGCTCTAACCACTTTCATCTTTCAATTTTCAACAGAACGTCTTTCGGAGTTCGTTATCCAGGCGTATTCCAACACAAAACTATTCAGCTCAGGTGAACTAACACAGAATTTAATCTTTCATGTCAAAGAAGAGTTCACGAGACCAGTGTTCCGTGCTCTCTGATGACCACTGATAAGGCACTATCAGACTCGAACCGCGTCTAGCCTGCAGCTAACCGCCGGTGAGCGGAAATCTCAGTTCAGAACTTTAGCCTTCTTTGACATCAATTTTCCATTGTATTTTCCAGAGGATCTCTGACTACTGAAGTAGTATTATTTAACTGTGTAACGTGTCCCAGGACACTGAGATATACCCAAGGATAGATGAAGTTTTAAGTGACTAGCTGGGCCCGATGAGGCCAGCACCTAGGAGTTCTAGAGATGGCGAATTTGGACGTACAGTAAAGTTTTATTTAATGTAAGAGATATCGAGTTTTAAGAAAAAGTATGTAGCAGCTATCTTGGGATCACAGCATTGTCATATACACAGTTAAGTAGGTGATATCGTCGTGTCAACAATGTGCCGTGCACTATACCTTCATAAAGGAAAAGTCCTTCAGAAATTACTGTCAAAGTAGTCGTTTCTAATTCAATTCCTTGCGCTTTCTGTTTCCACTGTGGAAGTTTCTAGGTTCTCGTCGAGTTTTCTTTTTCTCCTGTAGTTATCAACAGCATTGAAATCCTCCAGGGCCATGTACCTCACACGTTGCAGTTAGCGCCCAGCTGATCGGTTTATTCTTTCAGTTTTCTGTTTCATAAATCGATCGCCTACCTATCTCTTTCATCTGTGCATCATTGCCTCCCTCCGTGGGCCAATACGACTACTACAGTCGGAGTTTCTCTATTGCTGCCGTGTTGAGCCTTCTGGTCCCTCTCGCAGCGTTCATCCTCATGATACTTTTTCAATGCTGATGTGAAGTTTGCTCTTATATCTCTATACAATTACTATAATCGGAATTTCTCTTGTCTGCTCCAATCACCATGAGACCATTCCTATTCAGCCTTCTGAGCCCCTCTAGCAGCGTTCATCCTGCACCTGGCCTACTCCCAGGCTATTCCTCCATTGTACACAGAGGTTTAATGACTATCACTTGACTGTACCATCTAGTTGCAGACGGTAATCGTACAACTGCAGTAACAATGCTTCCCCCCCTCTTTTCCCTGGCATTGGAGTTAAGCAGAGCTGTTTTTTTCACTCACCAACACACACACACATTCACACACTAGTAACCCCAGATATTTGACACTGTCCTCCTACACCAACACTTCCTACTGTCAAGGCTATGCGACTTTATGTAGTCCCTGGCAACTAGATGCCCCACCTGCACCAAACTGATGTCATTTATCTTTGTCATTTTCACACATGACTTTATGGTGTTTATCAAATATAATGATGCATGAGAAACTTCTTCTCATCTGAACATTATCACACTTGGGAATGGTCACCCCAAAGAGGCTTTTAACTTTGTTTACTTATTGATATGGAATATGCAGTAAATTTAATATGATACTTGTGTACCTCATATCTATATTTTCATTTTTATGTAACAATTATATTTGGGCTAAATGGATTCTCAAGGAACTTTCATATTGGATGTAACTAACACTATGATAAAATTTTCGATTGCTTTGTCTTGCAGAATGCTAATTGGTTACCCTTCAATGATCAGTTAATAGGGAGTGTTGGGGTTAATTTGCGGGGACTGGGAAGGTGAAGCTGTGGCAAGTCCATTGTTCAGGGAATGCCAAACACACTTCTCCCTCCGGCGCCACAGTGAAGTACTGGAACAGTGGGGGATTCTGAGTAGGGGGGTTTCCTGTCTTTGGGGGTCTGTCATCTTTTCGTCTTCAGCTCCAACATTCTGAATCTTCTATTTCATTTCTTACTTCTCGTCAGAGTACCAAGCTGTCGTTCCCTCTGTCCACATGCATACGTTTCTATTGCTCATTTACCGTGTCATCTTTTTTAAGTAACTAAAGGCTATCATATAGGAGGATCCACGTAAGACCTCTGCACTATTGAGGATACTGAATTTAGTTGAATGTTTTATGTATAACGCCTAACTACATAATTCTTCTGATGTAGCTGTCACGAACCAATTTACTAATGCATAATGTAATTTTAAACAGAACCCACTGTAACAACGCATCTAGTGTGATGTCACGCGTAATCCCACTTCTCTGATGTAGCGCCACTCTGACGTAGTGTAGCCTTGAGTCATCTCTGACGTAGCTGCCACGCTAACTCCCGCCAAGATATTAACGCTTCATTGCTATGAACACAACTTCCAGCCACAGACATATGAGATAGAAATCTCAGGCAGTGGATTTCTAGCAAACCGTTCTTATTGTGATGTTATGACGCCACTAATAACCTTCCATGCCACTACGATTACTCACTTTGTATTCGCGCCCATTTACCTACGTTTTTCCTGCCTGAAAGCTCATCTGTGATTGCCTGCTTTATCTAATATATCAATTGATCACCTCTTAACGTCAATTGATGACCTTTTAAAACATGAGCAAGAACAAATTTCTTATGATCGCCTGTTAGCACATCTAAATGAATGGCAAACAGCCACTAAGCTACATACAACCATTATACCCAGCGCCACAGTAACCCCAGCCACTGCTATTATTATTATTATTTTACTGATATGGACCTTGTACAAAAAGGGATTTTGCAAATGGTTAAGACCGTCCCCTCCAATGGCTCCAGACCCCAGCCCCAGGGCGAATATCGCCCGTGACTAGAAGAAAGAACCTATCGGGCACGTGCCCTCTCTTAGTTTTATGAGTGCAACTCTGTTATTTACCAATGTGAAAACTTGAGCAGTATACTGAAGTGTGAACCTCCCCTCATACCCCACTGCACTGCGTTCCAGTGCACAGGCTTGGCCACAGCGACTGCCCACTAAGGACAACACCACACACTGCCTCGCACCTCCAAGTCCTGCGTGCAACTTCAGTGGTGATATGTATACTCATTTAAAAAAAAAAAAGAAACACTTGGCGTACATGCCTAAATCAAACTATTTTCATGTTTTACTCACACTTGTTCGCTAACGTAATTTTGTTCTGATGTTTTGTAATGTTTGTTCATGTATGCACATAATACTGTTGTGTGTAAATCCCTTTGGGCCGGCCGAAGTGGCCGAGTGGTTCTAGGCGCTGCAGTCCGGAACCGCGGGGCTGCTACGGTCGCAGGTTCGAATCCTGCCTCGGGCGTGGATGTGTGTGATGTCCTTAGATTAGTTAGGTTTAAGTAGTTCTATGTTCTAGGGGACTGATGACCACAGATGTTAAGTCCCATAGTGCTCGGAGCCATTTGATTTTTTTTTTAAATCCCTTTGCGACCCCCTAAGAGGTCTTTAAAGTCTCTACACCTTCCCATAGGTTAAGGCCCCTGCCATCTTCTGTGGCAGCCTAAATCGATCATCATACAAAGTGAATTCACATACGTTCTCCACTCCCACAGAAGGGCGAGGAGTGTAACGATGAACCAGATACCTGTAATTTTTCCATTCCATGGTCTGGCAACAGCAAGTCAGCAAGCATCACGATCACGTGCCTCCCTCGTGTGCTGATGAGGTAACACCGCCCTGGCGTTGATGCTGAGCAGGCCACGCTCTGGAAATTTCCATGCCGCCCCCGCGGGTTTCTCAGCATCTGACCAATTAGGGCTGAGGAAGCCGTGTGGCCATGCTGGATGTACCCAGCCGCCTGACACCGGGCTTCTCTCTCTCTCTCTCTCTCTCTCTCTCTCTCTCTCTCTCGATTGCGCACCCTGTGTCAGTCAACATCTCCTGCCCTTCCTGGTGCTGCAGCACCGTGAGCTTCGTCTATCCTCACACCGCTTTTCCTTAAGTATGCACACTATGGTTCGCTCCTGACTATGGTCTGGCTCACTCTCGCCTGACTATGTGACCCTTTACAAGACAAAAGTGGCCAATAAAAGACTTATTACTTAAAATCTTCCTAATGGTCCTTGCACGCCCACCGCCTTCCAATCCGGCTGTCCTGAACACCTACGAAGAACAAGCAGGAGGAAATACGTGATAACGTAGATTTTTCCCGGCGTGATTTTTCACGGGTTTACAGTTGGGTTCCATCGTCCTGACAACACGATATTTCGGCGGACCATCTGGCCGCCATCTTCAGGTGAAATTGAGTGCACACGAACCCGTTAAATCTATGGAGCAGACTGCAAATAAAGTAAACAATAAACATAGGTGACTGGACAATTAGTCGCAAAACAGACTGCATCCTCCTGAACAAAAGTATCACAGCTAAAGTGCCTGTTGCACGATGTCACGGAAGTAGCAAGAAGCCCATGGTAACATTCTTTTTAAGCATATGCTTCATTTCTGTTGTATGAGGGGAGCTGCAGATCCTTATCCGGTCATTCGAAATCTACCTCTACATCTACATGGTTACTCTGCAATTCACACTTAAGTACCTGGCGGAGGTTCAAAAATGGGTTCAAATGGCTCTGAGCACTATGGGACTCAACTGCTGTGGTCATTAGTCCCCTAGAACTTAGAACTACTTAAACCTAACTAACCTAAGTACATGACACACATCCATGCCCGAGGCAGGATTCGAACCTGCGACCGTAGCAGTCGCACGGTTCCGGACTGCGCGCCTAGAACCGCGAGACCACCGCGGCCGGCCTGGCGGAGGTTCCCACGAAGCACCTTTAAGCTACTCGTCTACCATTCCACTCTCGAACAGTCGCGGGAAAAAACACTTATCTTCCTGTGTGAGCTCTGACTTTACTTATTTTATTATGACGATCATTTCTACCTGTGTAGGTGGGCGCCAAAGACATATTTTCATACTCTGAGGAGATACGCCGGCCGCTGTGGCCGAGCGGTTCTAGGGGCTTCCGCCCGGAACCGCGCTGCTGCTACGGTCGCAGGTTCGAATCCTGCCTCGGCCATGGATGTGTGTGATGTCCTTAGGTTAGTTAGGTTTAAGTAGTTCTAAGTCTAGGGGACTGATGACCTCAGATGTTAAGTCCCATAGTGCTCACAGCCATTTGAACCGTTTGAGGAGAAACATGGTGATTGAAATTTCATAACAAGGTCCTGCCGCATAAGAAAACGGCTTTGTTTTGAGGACTGTCATGTTAATTAGTGCATCATATCGGTAGCACTCTCTCACCTACTTCGCGATAAACAAGACGAGCTGCCCTTCTTTGAACTTTTTCGATCGCTTCCGTGAATCCTATCTGATGCGGGTCCCACACTGCTCAGCAGTACTCGAGAAGACGGCGTGCAAGTGTAGTGTATTCAGTGTCTTTAGTATACATGTTAAGTTTTCTACTTCTTCTGTCAGTAAATCGCAGTCTTTGACTTGCTTTCCCCACTACATTATCGATGTGATCGTTCCAGTTTAAGCTATTAATAACTGTGATCCTTAAGTATTTAGCTGACTTTGCATCCCTTAGATTTTTGTGATTCATCGTGTAACTGAAGTTTGGTTGATTGTTTTTAGTGGTCATGTGGATGACTTCACACTTTTCATGATTTACACTCAATTGCCAGTTTTTCACTATATGGGTATCTTGTCTAAATCATTTTGCAGTTCGTTTTCGTCATCTGATGACATTACGTAATGGTAAGTGACAGCATCACCTAGACTAGACACTATCTACGAGGACTGCTCAGACTGTCTCGTAAGTGGTGTACGGAAATCAGCAACAGCAGAGCGCCTGTAACACTTTCTTTGGGGAACGCCAGGTATTGGTTCTGTTTTACTCGACGACTTTCCGTCACTTATTACGAACTGTGGCCGTTCTTACATGATACCACGAACCCAGCGAGGAACGCTGTCAAAAGAGATTTCGAAATCTAAAAAGTACGGAATCAAATTAATGTTCCCTGTCAATAGCACTCATTAGTTTGTGGGAATAATGAGCCAGTTGTGTTTCAGAAGAGCGTTATTTTCTGAATATGTGCTCGCTATTTGTCAATAAATCGTATTCTTCGGGGTAGTTCATAATGTTAGAGTGCAGTATATGTTCCAAAATAGTACAGCAAACCGATGTTAGTGATATGCGTCTGTTATTCAGTGGATTACTCTTATCTCGTTCCTTGGGTATTGATGTGATTTGCGCAACTTTCCGCTCTCTGGATACGGATCTTTCTACCAGCGAGGGGTTGAATATGATTGTTAAGTATGGAGCTATTGTATCAGCATACTCTGAGAGTAACAAGACTGGTATACAATATGGACCGAAAGCTTTGCCTTCCTTCTGATTTAGGCTGTTTTCCTACATCAAGAGTATCTGCTTCTGAATAATTCATATTGGCAGTTGCGTGTTTACTTTGTCTTCTCGCGTGAAGAAAGTTCGGAAAACGGTTTAGTAACTCTGTCTTCGTGGCGGAGTCATCAAACACATCACCATTGTTATCACGCAGTGAAGGTATCGATTGCGTCTTGCCACTGGTGCACTCCACGTATGACCAGAATGTCTTTGGGTTGTCAGCCAGATTCTGAAACAAAAGTTTCGTTTTCTAAACTATTAAAAGAGTCTCGCATTGAAGTTCGCGCTTAACTTAGAGCTTCAGTGAAATTTCACCAGTATTGGGGATTTTGAGTTCTGTTAAATTTGACATGCTTTTTTTTGTTGGTTCTGCAATAGTGTTCTGACGTGTTTTGTGTACCACGGGAGATCATAAGCAAACAGTGAGGGAATTAAAGGGAAAAGTGAGGAGGAAGAAGAAGACACGTAAGAAGCACACCAGACAGTCCAGATAAACTTCGCCTGCAGCTGGCGCCGTTTGCAGCTGCGCACAGCACACGCCGAGGTGTGGCTCCAGGCGCGGTGCGTGCGGTGCCGCGGCTGGAGTCCTGGAGAACAGGGGCTGGAACGGCTGGACAGTGGTCACGAGTGGTGTACCACCCTGTGGGTACAGTTCAGTCCTCCAGCGGGCTCCATAATTTATCCCTGCTGTCTGGACCGCGTCTGGAGCGACCGCTGTCCAGTCTGGAGTGCGCTGCGACTGAGTACTGCTCACTGTGACACGTACAAGCCTCGGCTCCGGTCAGTACAAACGTGTTCCAGACTAGACAGTGGTCCGTGTTGGCAATTTCCAGACGATCCCAGCTCCTTCCACGAGACTTCTTCCAGGTACTCCAGCTGTCCTGTTGTTCAAGGCGACGTGTGACCAGTTGTCTGCACCAGAACCTGCGAATGGAAATTTCAAAATACATCGTTTCTCTTTTACATTGACGTTTCTCTTTTACATTGACGTTTCTCTTTTACATTGACGTTTCTCTTTTACATTGACGTTTCTCTTTTACATTGACGTTTCTCTTTTACATTGACGTTTCTCTTTTACATTGACGTTTCTCTTTTACATTGACGTTTCTCTTTTACATTGACGTTTCTCTTTTACATTGACGTTTCTCTTTTACATTGACGTTTCTCTTTTACATTGACGTTTCTCTTTTACATTGACGTTTCTCTTTTACATTGACGTTTCTCTTTTACATTGACGTTTCTCTTTTACATTGACGTTTCTCTTTTACATTGACGTTTCTCTTTTACATTGACGTTTCTCTTTTACATTGACGTTTCTCTTTTACATTGACGTTTCTCTTTTACATTGACGTTTCTCTTTTACATTGACGTTTCTCTTTTACATTGACGTTTCTCTTTTACATTGACGTTTCTCTTTTACATTGACGTTTCTCTTTTTCATCCATAGTCTACTGACACGACGTTTCATACCATCCCCGTTCCTGCGTCTTCTGGTACATCGTTGGTGGAATGTCGATTTAAGACTACAGGCCTCATTGTCATGGTTACATCCATACCAAAGAGTACCACACACACCAAAAGTAATTCACCAAATTCTGTCGTAAATTTTCGGTATGCGATACGAAACGGATACAATATTACCGGATTACTGTACACAGGTGACGCTTACAGTGGCCATAATATATGGTTGGACAGTGGTACATAATTCATGCTTTTTGTCCTGCTCCCATAGCTTGCGTCCATGAATAACATTGAGTTTGCGACAGGCTTCCTGTCCTGCGTTTCCCAATCCAAGTAAGTTATCTCCGTCTTGTCGCTTCGGACACGTATTCACAAAGAATTTTCCTGCATTTCTGTTTTACAAATCGTACTAAAGAACTAGATACAAGAAGAAAGAAGAATCAATACGGAAAAGATAGGGGATCGAGTATTAGAATCAGAATTTAGACTTAAAATCAAATAAGGCACACCGGATAGACAACATTTCATCACAATTTCTAAAATCATTGGGGGAAGTGATAACAGAACGATTATTCACATTGGCGTGTAGAATGAGTTATACTGCTGGTATACCATCCGACTTTCAGAAAGCATTATCCTCACAATTCCGAAGATTGGAAGATCCGACATGTACGAGAACTATTGCACAGTCAACTGCTCATGGATTCAAATTGCTGACAGGAATAATATACAGAAGAATGGTAAGGCAAATTGAGGATGTGTTATATCACTATCAGTTTTGCATTAGGAAAGGTATAGGTAGCAGGGAGGCAATTCTGACGAAGCGGTTGATAATGCAAGCAAGACTAAAGAAAAATCAGGACACGTTCATAGGATTTTTCGACTTTGGAAAAGCATTCGATGGTGGAAGCAGTTACAGATCCTGAGAAAAACAGAGGTAAGCAACAGGGCGAAAAAAAAAATGGTTCAAATGGCTCTGAGCACTATGGGACGTAACATCTGAGTTCATCAGTCCCCTAGAACTTAGAACTAATTAAACCTAATTAACCTGAGGACATCACACACATCCATGCCCGAGGCAGGATTCGAACCTGCGACCGTAGCGGTCACGCGGTTCCAGACTGAAGTGCATAGAACTGCACGGCCACACCGGCAGGCAACGGGGCGAAAGGGTAACACACAATATTTACAACCGACAAGAGGGGACAATAAAAGTGGACAACGAAGAAGGAAGTGCTGGGATTAAAAAGCGTCTAAGAGAAGGATGCAGTCTTTCTTTCCTACTGTTCAACTTGGACGCCGAAGAAGCAGTGACGGAAATAAAAGAAAGTTGCAAGAGTAGGATTAAAATTCAGGACGAAACGATATCTATGTTAAGATTCCTTGATGACGCTGCTATCGTCACTGAAAGAGAAGTACTACAGCATCTGTTGAACGGAATGAACAGTGTAATGAGTACAGAATATGGATTGAGAGTAAATCGAAGATGAAAGTAATGAGAGGTAGCAGAAATGAGAACAGCGAGAAAGTTATCATAAGTGGTGATTAGGAAGTAGACCAAGTTAATAAATTCTGCTATCTAGGCAGCACATGACAGACGGAGCAAGGAGGACCAAGAGAAGTCTATTAGCACCAAACACAGGTCTTACTTCGAGGAAGAAAGTTCTGAGAATGTACATTTGAACACAGCATTGTATGGCAGTGAGGCAGGGACTGTGGGAAAACCAAAACAGAAGATAATCAATGCATGCGAGATGTGACGCCCCAGAAGAATGTTGAAAATTAGGTGGACTGGTAAGGTTGGAGGTAGTGCGCAGAATAGGAGAAGGAAGGAATGTGTGGAAAACACTGACGAGAAGAAGGAACAAGACAATACGACATCTGTTGAGACATCAGGGAATGACTTGCATAGTAGCAGAGGGAGCTATAGAGTGTATAAGCTGTGAAGGAACACAGAGGTAGGGATAACACCAGCAAATAATTGAGGACATAGCTTGCAAGTGCTTCTCTGAGATGGGCAGGACAGGAATTCGTGGCGGTCGCATCAAAGTAGACAGAAGACTACAGTGACTCAAAAAAGAAAAGAAGACGACGAAATACGTGAAGTACGTTTCCAGAATCAAAATTTGTGACTCACTCAGCGTTTTTACAAATTATTCATTTATTTCATTTGACATGAGTTATACACCTACATAAATGGTCCACATGCCACCGCAAATACAGCATGGGAGAAACGACTCTCTAAATGCTTCCATACGAGCTCTGATTTTTTTCTGCCTCGTCTTCGGAGCCCTTAACCTAGATGTACGTTGGTGGTAGTAAAATCGATCGTACTGCAGTGGTTGCGAAATTAAAGTGGTCTTTGCCCCCCCCTCCCCCCCCACCCCTCCACCCCTCCCCCCCCACCCCTCCACCCACTCCGGTCCTCGTCTTCCCACTGACTCTTTGTAACGACATCGTCTAAAGTAATTCCACTGCACTTGGTTGTCGAACTAGCTGTTCATGGCAGCTCTATGGGTCGTAGTCATTTGAAGATCGAAATTCTGCGGAACGTTGGTTCCAATCGGCGAACAGGCAAAGCAAAAGCATGCACACTGTAATTCTTATATCCATGTACCGTCTGGAGACATACTTTCTCAGATTTTTGCTTCAAGTTACTTAGAACTAAACAACAAACGACCAAACTCTCACTCAGTCATTTCAACACTTGTTGCATTAGGTTGTGCATAAGTTAGTAGTGTTTTGCATGTTGGTATTCTGGTTGCTGTGAGTATACACGGTGTTACAAAAAGGTACGGCCAAACTTTCAGGAAACATTCCTCACACACAAATAAAGAAAAGATGTTATGTGGACATGTGTCCGGAAACGCTTAATTTACATGTTAGAGCTCATTTTAGTTTCGTCAGTATGTTCTGTACTTCCTCGATTCACCGCCAGTTGGCCCAATTGAAGGAAGGTAATGTTGAGTTCGGTGCTTGTGTTGACATGCGACTCTTCGCTTTACAGTACTAGCATCAAGCACATCTGTACGTAGCATCAACAGGGCCCCGTGTTCTTCCCCCTACGCTCAATGGAGCACGTGATCATGATTTCATACGGGGTACTCTACCTGTGCTGCTAGAACATGTGCCTTTACAAGTACGACACAACATGTGGTTCATGCACGATGGAGCTCCTGCACATTTCAGTTGAAGTGTTCGTACGCTTCTCAACAACAGGTTCGGTGACCGATGGATTGGTAGAGGCGGACCAATTCCATGGCCTCCACGCTCTCCTCACCTCAACCCTCTAGACTTTCATTTATGGGGGCATTTGATAGCTCTTGTCTACGCAACCCCGGTACCAAATGTAGAGACTCTTCGTGCTCGTATTGTGGACGGCTGTGATACAATACGCCATTCTCCAGGGCTGCATCAGCGCATCAGCGATTCCATGCGACGAAGGGTGGATGCACGTATCCTCGCTAACGGAGGACATTTTGAACATTTCCTGTAACAAAGTGTTCGAAGTCACGCTGGTACGTTCTGTTGCTGTGTGTTTCCATTGCATATTACTGTGATTTGAAGAGAAGTAATAAAATGAGCTCTAACATGGAAAGTAAGCGTTTCCGGACACATGTCCACATAACATATTTTCTTTCTTTGTGTGTGAGGAATGTTTGCTGAAAGTTTGGCCGTACCTTTTTGTAATACCCTGTATTTATCTATTATCATTTCTCATTTTTAGTTCAGTGTTGTTTGAATTTACATGTTGTCATTTTCTCTTTCGAAGGTATTGAGTGCGGCTATGGACTCTAGGAACTGGAGCGCCAACTGGAGAAATCTGAATATATCCGATATATTCTTCTGTTTCAATTCAGTAGAAGGATAACAGCAGCAGTGGCAGCCAGAACCATCTGGGCCCTGTATGGGGATAATAGCATTGGACAGAGCGCGGCAGGAAAATAATTTTCTCGTTTTAAGGAGGATCGTTTTGACATCGTTTTGATCGTTTGACAGTGAGGAAGAACTTTAGCGTTTGATGAAGATCGTTTAAACACATTAAATGACAATGATTCTCGTCACTGTGATGAACTTTGATCATTCCGCCATATCGCGCTATTTGCATGCAACGGAGGAGGTTCATAATTCTGGTGTATTGGTGCAGCAGCTCGAAGCCGGAATCACAAAAAAACAGTGGGTAGCCACATGTGCGTATCTGCTCGCACGTCATCAGCTGACTCGCGAACAACACCGACCATTCCTATCCCGTACCGCTCGTTATTGCTGTCGAGAAATTGCGTATTTCTGCAAACATATTCAAAACAAAGGGGTGGTTGAGGCGAACAAAACAGCAACTCAATGTACAAAGGCCTGTATCCATCCACAGAAGGTCATGTTATGCATCTGGTGCAACAGCGACGGTGCGTTGTACTACGAATTGTTTCGAAATATTTCCCTCAGGTGTAACCATCACTGGCGACGTTTATTGTCAACAAATGAGAAATCTTGCAGACGCAAACCCAGAACACCGACCAGGAAGACTGCGTATCCACGACCATGTCCGCCCACATTCTGCCTGAGCGACGAAAAAACACTATACATGATTTGGATTGAGAGTCATTCCGCACCCACGTTATTCACCGGAACTTGCGCCCCTCCCAGATTTTCTCCTTTCCCGCTCTGCATCGAAAAACCTTCGAGGAACTTCCTTTCCGGATCCAAATGGACTCTGAACATGGCTAGACGAGCTCATCGCATCTAAACCGCTTTATTTCTACAGTCGCCCAATTGAAACGTTACCCCAGCATTGGCAGACCGGTGATACCGTTGAGTGACGAATCTGTTCTTATTCACGCAACGAATCAATGTCTGTGTGCTCTCAGACGTGACATAAATAAGGAACAACGACAGAACGAATGAGAGAGTAAGTTTTCCTTTATCAAAGTGGCTGAGCGGTTCTAGGCGCTTCAGTCTGGAACCGCGCGACCGATACGGTCGCAGGTTCGAATCCTGCCTCGGGCATGGATGTGTGTGATGTCCTTAGGTTAGTTAGGTTTAATTAGTTCTAAGTTCTAGGCGACTAATGACCTCAGAAGTTAAGTCGCATAGTGCTCAGAGGCAATTCATGTTATGCAGGAGCAGAACCTTGTTTACTTGTTTACACACACACACACACACACACACACACACGCACACACACACACACACACACACACACACACACACACACACACACACTTCCTTGCGTGTGAGATGACGACCAGAGGACCAGCCACAGTGGGTGAGGTTGCTAACGCACGCCTGGACTGTGGCATTCTACTCGGAAGTAAGCCACTTCCAATCCTGGTGGTGTGTGAAATTTACACTGCCAGTATTTGACCGGGAAGTGGAGGACAGATGGTGGTGTATAGATCCTTATAACCAGATTTTACGCCAATGTGCAGGAATGAATTCTAAATCCCTCTGCAGTGAAGGCGTCTGACACCGTCGATGACACATATGGGGTGTTCGTAAATTCCCATTAGTACAGGGGCTCGAACGTACAATACAGGGTGTCACAAAAAGGTACGGCCAAACTTTCAGGAAACATTCCTCACACACAAAGATAGAAAATATGTTATGTGGACATGTGTCCGGAAACGCTTACTTTCCATGTTAGAACTCATTTTACGTACCAGCGTGACTTCAAACACTTTGTTACAGGAAATCTTCAAAATGTACTCCGTTAGCGAGGATACATGCATCCACCCTCCGTCGCATGGAATCCCTGATGCGCTGATGCAGCCCTGGAGAATGGCGTATTGTATCACGGCACGAAGAGTCTCTACATTTGGTACCGGGGTTGCGTAGACAAGAGCTTTCAAATGCCCCCATAAATGAAAGTCGAGAGGGTTGAGGTCAGGAGAGCGTGGAGGCCATTTAATTGGTCCACCTCTACCAATCCATCGGTCACCAAATCTGTTGTTGAAAAGCGTACGAAAACTTCGACTGAAATGTGCAGGAACTCCATCGTGCATGAACCACATGTTGTGTCGTACTTGTAAAAGCACATGTTCTAGCAGCACAGGTGTATGAAATCATGATAACGTGCTCCATTGAGCGTAGGTGGAAGAACATGAGGCCCAATCAAGACATCACCAACAATGCCTACCCAAACGTTCACAGAAAATCTGTGTTGATGACGTCATTGCACAATTGCGTGCGGATTCTCGTCAGCCCACACATGTCGATTGTGAAAATTTACAATTTGATCACGTTGGAATGAAGCCTCATCCGTAAAGAGAACATTTGCACTGAAATGACGATTGACACATTGTTGGATGAACCATTCGCAGAAGTGTACCCGTGGAGGCCAATCAGCTGCTGATAGTGCCTGCACACGCTGTACACGGTACGGAAACAACTGGTTCTCCCGTAGCACTCTCCGTACAGTGACGTGGTCAACGTTACCTTGTACAGCAGCAACTTCTCTGACGCTGACATTAGGGTTATCGTCAACTGCACGAAGAATTGCCTCGTCCATTGCAGGTGTCCTCGTCGTTCTAGGTCTTCCCCAGTCGCGAGTCATAAGTTGGAATGTTCCGTGCTCCCTAAGACGCCGATCAATTGCTTCGAGCGTCTTCCTGCCGGGACACCTTCGTTCTGGAAATCTGTCTCGATACAAACGTACCGCGCCACGGCTATTGCCCCGTGCTAATCCATACATCAAATGAGCATCTGCCAACTCCGCATTTGCAAACATTGCACTGACTGCAAAACCACGTTCGTGATGAACACTAACCTGTTGATGCTACGTACTGATGTGCATGATGCTAGTTCTGTAGAGCAATGAGTCGCATGTAAACACAAGCACCGAAGTCAACATTACCTTCCTTCAACTGTGCCAACTGGCGGCGAATCGACAAAGTGCAGTACATACTGACGAAACTAAAATGAGCTCTAACATGTAAATTTAGCGTTTCCGGATACATCTCCACATAACATCTTTTCTTTATTTGTGTGTGAGGAATGTTTCCTGAAAGTTTGGCCGTACCTTTTTGTAACACCCTGTATTTTATTTTTGGGAGAATGAATCAATAGTTTTATTTTTATTTTTGTAAACTATGTCTTTTCTTAGCAGCGTACTCTGGCCGTCTTCGTAGAAGCATATCGTTAACTGGTGTTGGCACATTCTGTTTCGCCTCGTCGCACAGTGTTTATTCTAATGCCGTCGTTCCATCATTATGACTCACTTTGTTGCCACCAACATCGTCCTCTTCATCACTAGAATCTTTGTTTCCTTTACTTATCGTTTCCACGATAGCACTGTTGATCATTTCATACTGATCGTCTCGGTTCAACCACATTTGTACTTCACCGTCGTCTGCATTTTCACACCCACAAAGATATCAAACGGTTCAAATGGATCTGAGCATATAGGACTTAACATCTGTGGTCATCAGTCCCCTAGAACTTAGAACTACTTAAACCTAGCTAACCTAAGGACATCACACACATCCATGCCCGAGGCAGGATTCGAACCTGCGACCGTAGCGGTCGCGCGGTTCCAGCCTGTAGCGCCTAGAACCGCTCGGCCACTCTGGCCGGCCACAAAGGTATCGAACGAGATCAGAGAACTGTTCATTTTCGTTTTCTTTTGCTAGAGTGTAGTTGTTGCTTTCATTATTTTGTTCATTTTCAGTATCTTTCTGTAAGAGAGTTTCCAAGACTTATGGCGTTTCTGATTTTTATTTGTCCCACGCTTCTGCAATTCTGTAGACAACATCCTCCAAATTAATCCATTTCAGTGCAGCGTCTATTGATTGGGCTCATTTTCTGTTGAGGGCAGTAGTGATTGCAACAACTTATGCCGATACATTTTCTCACACACGTCATCATTCCTTGGTCCATTGGCTGTACAAGGCTGGCGGTACAGAGAAGTAGAAATGATGCATAAATATTTCCACTACGAAGCTCTTCGGTTTCAGGGTGACGCCCTGCACTGTCTGGAGAAAGGACTGCCTTGAGTGGTAATTTTTTGCATGAAAAGTTGTTTTGTTGTTGTTGCTACCACTAATGTGTCAAAAAACCACTTTGAGATACTGAAAGGTCCGTTGAGGCAATGTCTTGATTTTTGTACATCTGTACATTTTGAATATTATTGGTTTGGCAGACGTAGCAATTAATAAAAGCAACAATTCATAATCTATGGAGGCATTATTGTAAGCAAGGATCCTTACTCTAACTTATGATTTCTTATAACCTGGAGTGGAAGCTTCATTTCCAGTTTCTAGCATTTTAGTCAGAAGCATTTATAGTCCTGCAGGTATAGTCCTGTCTCATCAAGACATCAAACATGATCCAGTAACAGATTTTTATGGTTTATTGCGTTCTTCTGACCATTCTGACAGCTTTGCTGTTAACGAATAACCTTTCCCAACAAATTTCAAGCTGGCGCATCACGTATCTTCCCTTACAACTACCCGCGACCGAAAACTAGCACAAAAATTCATTCTTCTGTTTCTACCTCTTTTCTACATAAAAGTGCCTTCTCTTGAATCATTAGACCACTTATTGCACTTCCTTTATTCCTTTAGCTCGTTGTTAAGTAAACAGCAAATAAAGGGCTTCACTAGTTTTTTTTCGTAATCTGATGTTTTCATGGTTTTACGATGCGTGAATTTTGATGTTTTTAGAAGAAGAACCAGACATTTTAGTAGAACACCACTCACCTAGTTTGGTTCTGTTTCGTTACCAGCCACCTTCGCCTACTCTGCACTGTACCGCTACCTTTTTATAGTCTTCCCAGAGTCAAATTTTTTCCTCTTCTTTTTCGAAGAATTAACGTTCATACTGGTGAGAAATGGCAGGGAGCCGGCCGCGGTGGTATAGCGGTTCTAGGCGGTCAGTCCGGAACCGCGCGACTGCTACGGTCGCAGGTTCGAATCCTGCCTCGGGCATGGATGTGTGTGATGTCCTTAGGTTAGTTAGGTTTAAGTAGTTCTAAGTTCTAGGGGACTGATGACCACAGATGTTAAGTCCCATACTACTCAGAGCCATTTGAACCATTTTTGAAATGGCAGGGACAATAATAAATGCGTAGCAAGACCCGACTACACGTATGTGCCACATTGAACATGAGCACACATTGTCTGAGTTCAAAATGGTTCTAATGGCTCTGAGCACTATGGGACTTAACTTCTGAGGTCATCAGTCCCCTTGAACTTAGAACTACTTAAACCTAACTAACCTAAGGACATTACACACATCCATGCCTGAGGCAGGATTCGAACCTGCGACCGTAGCGGTCACGCGGTTCCAGACTGTAGCGCCTAGAACCGCTCGGCCACCCTGGCCGGCCATTGGCTGACTAGCGGTAGATGAACCTATAATGGCGGCGAAGATAAACAAAGTATGTGCGCCTATCTCGGTCGCTACTCGCATCCACTCCCTGCGTGTTATCGATTTTTTTACATGACATTGTTTTGATCTTTTTAGCGTAGTACTCACAGCTCACCCACGCTGGATGAAATGTAGGCTCGGATACTGGGGCTCGAATTACCACAGTTTTACCGTATTTGGCGAGCGAGCGTGACCTGAACTACTGTGTGGAAACCGTTGAAGTGGACAGCGACACATGCTCTGAATCTCTGGTGACAGCTTTAGTTCGTAGCTAGGCTGTTGCCTCAGTTTGGATGGTAACGTGCAATGTACTCGACCGCCCACTGATCTAGGAGGAGCCCCAGTTACCTGCTAGGCCGGAGCTGGCTCAGTCAGCACCTGGCAAGAGGGCAGTGCTGAGTGTGCTGCATGCTGACGATGCCGGCAGCTCGCTCTCCTGGACTCTCCAGGCGGCAGGCGAAAGTAGCGGTCGCCTCTGCTGGTACTCAGAAGTAGCCAGAGCAGGTAGAGCTCAAAGATGGGGTAGATACGCAGTAGCAGTTCATGTACAGTGTGAGCATTGGTTTACTTGACACGTTCATATGCACTGATGAGCCAAAAGATTATGACCACCTTTTTAATAGGTTGGTGGTCCGCCTTAGGGACGAAATGCATCATTGAGTCTGAGGATCAGGGATCGGACAGTTCGTTGGTATATTTGGGCTGGTGTGTGGGAGTAGATGTGTGTACGCACGGCTCGTGTGATTCGCGTAAATAACGTGCTGCTGATTTGCGTACTTGGTGATGGTGCCCAACAACTACCCATATGGGTTCCATAAGATTTACATCAGGTTAATTTGGTCGCCGAGACTTAAACGTGAGTTCACAGTAATTCTCCTCAATCATACAATGAAGGCTTTCACGACCAGATGGTACTGTTGTTGATAATTCTTCCGGGTTATATGGCCGTGGTCCATGGAATTCTTCTATTCCTAACGTTTCGTCCAATACTACGTTAGACATCCTCAGAGGTATGGCTGGTCGCGCTGAGTCCTGCCGACTGACGAGTCGGGCGTCGGAGAGCTTTTTTTTTTTTTTTTTTTTTGTTTTGCTTTATTCAACGCTGATTGTTTAAATTTCTCCAAGTAAAAATTGGCAATCGCAAATCGCAGGGCTCAACGGGTTACCCATGGCAACACCATCCACTTGCTTAGTTTTGTCTCTGCTGCTATGTGCAAGCTAGACCACGCCCACTTTCCTCGGTATTTAGGCCGCTCTCCGATGCGCGACTCGTCAGTCGGCAGGACTCAGCAGGACCAGCCATACCTCTGAGGATGTCCAACGTAGTATTGGACGAAACGTTAGGAATAGAAAAATTTCATGGAGCACGGCCATATAACCCGGAAGAATTATCAACAACAATTCTCCTCAAACCGCCGTTGCTCGGTTTGGCACACACAATTTATTATACTGCTGACAAATGACATCGCCGTCGAGGAAGACACCAAGAATGAAGGCGTGCAGATGGTTCGCAGCTGCCAGCATGTCTTGAATTACCACCACAGGTCCCATGCAAGCACAGGAGAAAGTCTCCCATAATATAATACTGCACTTGCCAGCCTGCGTCCATGACGCGCTGCACATTTGGAGCCGCCGTTCACCTCGATGACGGCGTTTGTGGAAACGACCCTCTCTACCTAGCGTCAAAAAACGCTATAACCCCAACTGCCGACACGTTTCCATTGATTTACGGTGGAATCCCGATGGTGCTGTGCCCACTGCAGTCGTAATTTACGGTAGCGTTTGGTCAACATGTGAACACATATGAGTGGTCCGTTGCAAACCACTTTCAGCAATGTAAAATGAACAATTTGCTCTTGAAATTTGTGCGTGCACCAGCATTGTGCTCTTTTGGCACAGATGCCATGGGCATGGGTCACCATCTATCTTACATTCACAGAGCAGACAAGCCTGCGAACCTCACGTTCTATGAAGGTCGTGGACGTACAGCCGGTTAGGGCCTAGCGGTAGTTTCACCGTTCTTCTTCCTCATCCAACAGATGCTTATGAGAGTAGCACGTAAACATTGGACCAGCTTCACCGTTTCCGAGATAACCGTTCAAAGTCTCTACGCAATAATAATCTGCATCTTGTCAAAGCCGCTTATTTCAATGGATTTCCATATTTCCAGCCGATATCTTCGCTAGGGTGATCCCCCGTCCACATCTGCTTCACTTTCATGCTTTCGTTACCGCGTCACGTGCCTTTAACGTCACAAGGCGGCATCCAACATTTCGGCGGGCAGTCGTCACAGTGTTTTGGTTGATCAGTGTGTAATGAAATGTTTCAGAGTCAAGCAATATTCTACAACGCGTTAAACACAAGTTATCATAAAGTGCTGCTTCGGACTTTATAAAGCCCGGTATCCTAGCCCCATCAAGTGAGTTGCATACTGTAAGGCAATGCTGCAAAGGTTACCAAAATGAAACCTTATGCCATCATGGTAGGAAAAAATATTCTTTTATTTATGTGCTGCCACACAGATTTAGCTCCTTTAATTTAAAACCAGAAAACATAGGAGGAAACGTATTCTCAGCTAGATCGCCCCCGCTAACCATGCAGTTCTGAAGTATTTTCATCTTTCAAAAAATTACAGAAAGCATGTTCGTCACGGTGAACGAATATTAAAAAAAATATCAGGTTTTCACCCACTATTAGTGAAGTCGACAGCTACGATATACAGACAGAACTGTAGCTGTCTTCTGTGCTCTCCCCACCTGCACATGGGACGTACAGTAGATCTTGGTCACCGGTTAGTGAATAACAGAGGTGTAGCACTGGTGACACCTTTCTTTCCATCATCAGGTTCGTTCTCCCCTGTGCCTTAAAACACTACAACTGGATTAAGGTAGCCTATGTAATCAAATCCCCCCATGAACCATGGACCTTGCCGTTGGTGGGGAGGCTTGCGTGCCTCAGCGATACAGATGGCCGTACCGTAGGTGCAACCACAACGGAGGGGTATCTGTTGAGAGGCCAGACAAACATGTGGTTCCTGAAGAGGGGCAGCAGCCTTTTCAGTAGTTGCAGGGGCAACAGTCTGGATGATTGACTGATCTGGCCTTGTAACATTAACCAAAACGGCCTTGCTGTGCTGGTACTGCGAACGGCTGAAAGCAAGGGGAAACTACAGCCGTAATTTTTCCCGAGGACATGCAGCTCTACTGTATGATTAAATGATGATGGCGTCCTCTTGGGTAAAATATTCCGGAGGTAAAATAGTCCCCCATTCGGATCTCCGGGCGGGGACTACTCAAGAGGACATCGTTATCAGGAGATAGAAAACTGGCGTTCTACGGATCGGAGCGTGGAATGTCAGATCACTTAATCGGGCAGGTAGGTTAGAAAATTTAAAAAGGGAAATGGATAGGTTAAAGTTAGATATAGTGGGAATTAGTGAAGTTCGGTGGCAGGAGGAACAAGACTTTTGGTCAGGTGATTACAGGGTTATAAATACAAAATCAAATAGGGGTAATGCAGGAGTAGGTTTAATAATGAATA
The DNA here is from genome assembly GCF_023898315.1 of Schistocerca nitens. Lineage (NCBI taxonomy): Eukaryota > Metazoa > Arthropoda > Insecta > Orthoptera > Acrididae > Schistocerca > Schistocerca nitens. The sequence continues at coordinate 19,270,917 of NC_064624.1, read as the reverse complement.
AAAAAATAGGAGTGCGGGTTAGCTACTACAAACAGCATAGTGAACGCATTATTGTGGCCAAGATAGACACAAAGCCCATGCCTACTACAGTAGTACAAGTTTATATGCCAACTAGCTCTGCAGATGATGAAGAAATAGATGAAATGTATGACGAGATAAAAGAAATTATTCAGGTAGTGAAGGGAGACGAAAATTTAATAGTCATGGGTGACTGGAATTCGTCAGTAGGAAAAGGGAGAGAAGGAAACATAGTAGGTGAATATGGATTGGGGGGAAGGAATGAAAGAGGAAGCCGCCTTGTAGAATTTTGCACAGATCATAACTTAATCATAGCTAACACTTGGTTCAAGAATCATGAAAGGAGGCTGTATACATGGAAGAAGCCAGGAGATACTGACAGGTTTCAGATAGATTATATAATGGTAAGACAGAGATTTAGGAACCAGGTTTTAAATTGTAAGACATTTCCTGGGGCAGATGTGGATTCTGACCACAATCTATTGGTTATGAACTGCAGATTGAAACTGAAGAAACTGCAAAAAGGTGGGAATTTAAGGAGATGGGACCTGGATAAACTGAAAGAACCAGAGGTTGTACAGAGTTTCAGGGAGAGCATAAGGGAACAATTGACAGGAATGGGGGAAAGAAATACAGTAGAAGAAGAATGGGTAGCTCTGAGGGATGAAGTGGTGAAGGCAGCAGAGGATCAAGTAGGTAAAAAGACGAGGGCTAATAGAAATCCTTGGGTAACAGAAGAAATATTGAATTTAATTGATGAAAGGAGAAAATATAAAAATGCAGTAAATGAAGCAGGCAAAAAGGAATACAAACGTCTCAAAAATGAGATCGACAGGAAGTGCAAAATGGCTAAGCAGGGATGGCTAGAGGACAAATGTAAGGATGTAGAGGCTTGTCTCACTAGGGGTAAGATAGATACTGCCTACAGGAAAATTAAAGAGACCTTTGGAGAGAAGAGAACCACTTGTATGAATATCAAGAGCTCAGATGGAAACCCAGTTCTAAGCAAAGAAGGGAAGGTAGAAAGGTGGAAGGAGTATATAGAGGGTTTATACAAGGGAGATGTACTTGAGGACAATATTATGGAAATGGAAGAGGATGTAGATGAAGACGAAATGGGAGATAAGATACTGCGTGAAGAGTTTGACAGAGCACTGAAAGACCTGAGTCGAAACAAGGCCCCGGGAGTAGACAACATTCCACTAGAACTACTGATGGCCTCGGGAGAGCCAGCCATGACAAAACTCTACCATCTGGTGAGCACGATGTATGAGACAGGCGAAATACCCTCAGACTTCAAGAAGAATATAATAATTCCAATCCCAAAGAAAGCAGGTGTTGACAGATGTGAAAATTACCGAACTATCAGTTTAATAAGTCACAGCTGCAAAATACTAACGCGAATTCTTTACAGACGAATGGAAAAACTGGTAGAAGCTGACCTCGGGGAAGATCAGTTTGGATTCCGTAGGAATGTTGGAACACGTGAAGCAATACTGACCTTACGACTTATCTTGGAAGAAAGATTAAGAAAAGGCAAACCTACGTTTCTAGCATTTGTAGACTTAGAGAAAGCTTTTGACAATGTTGACTGGAATACTCTCTTTCAAATTCTGAAGGTGGCAGGGGTAAAATACAGGGAGCGAAAGGCTATTTACAATTTGTACAGAAACCAGATGGCAGTTATAAGAGTCGAGGGGCATGAAAGGGAAGCAGTGGTTGGGAAAGGAGTGAGACAGGGTTGTAGCCTCTCCCCGATGTTATTCAATCTGTATATTGAGCAAGCAGTAAAGGAAACAAAAGAAAAATTCGGAGTAGGTATTAAAATTCATGGAGAAGAAGTAAAAACTTTGAGGTTCGCCGATGACATTGTAATTCTGTCAGAGACAGCAAAGGACTTGGAAGAGCAGTTGAACAGAATGGACAGTGTCTTGAAAGGAGGATATAAGATGAACATCAACAAAAGCAAAACGAGGATAATGGAATGTAGTCAAATTAAGTCGGGTGATGCTGAGGGAATTAGATTAGGAAATGAGACACTTAAAGTAGTAAAGGAGTTTTGCTATTTAGGGAGTAAAATAACCGAGGATGGTCGAAGTAGAGAGGATATAAAATGTAGACTGGCAATGGCAAGGAAAGCGTTTCTCAAGAAGAGAAATTTGTTAACATCGAGTATAGATTTAGGTGTCAGGAAGTCGTTTCTGAAAGTATTTGTATGGAGAGTAGCCATGTATGGAAGTGAGACATGGACGATAACTAGTTTGGACAAGAAGAGAATAGAAGCTTTCGAAATGTGGTGCTACAGAAGAATGCTGAAGATAAGGTGGGTAGATCACGTAACTAATGAGGAGGTACTGAATAGGATTGGAGAGAAGAGAAGTTTGTGGCACAACTTGACTAGAAGAAGGGATCGGTTGGTAGGACATGTTTTGAGGCATCAAGGGATCACAAATTTAGCATTGGAGGGCAGCGTGGAGGGTAAAAATCGTAGAGGGAGACCAAGAGATCAATACACTAAGCAGATTCAGAAGGATGTAGGTTGCAGTAGGTACTGGGAGATGAAGAAGCTTGCACAGGATAGAGTAGCATGGAGAGCTGCATCAAACCAGTCTCAGGACTGAAGACCACAACAACAACATGTAATCAAATACCAAATTTGGTTTATTACGTACTATGCCGCAACAGAACCAATAGTCCTGTCACGGAAAAGCCACGTATAACAATACCGTCTGCTACTACTACACCATAACCTCAAAGCTGAAGGCAGTTCGTATAGTGAAATTACTCCTGTTCAAGTAATTATTGTATGAAGAAGCAGAGCAGTGTTACCCTTTGAGAGGAATTTTGTTATATTGACCGTGTTGTACCTAACGGAGGTGGCTTATTGGAAGTGAAAGTCAGAGTTACGTAAATATTCAAACAGTAACAAATAATATTTTACCTAGCTACAGTGTTTAAAGAATAAAGAAAACAGTCGCCAGCCTAATTAGGCAAGAGAATGATTAACATTCTTGTTTAAGTAAATAGGTATGAGTAACTTCAACGGACATACACAACCTATACTTTTCCACACGCGAGTGCAATGAACTCTGGCACCTGACTACAGTGTGTTCAGGTTAAGGTTGGAGTTAACAGATCGGAACAAACTACTGGCATAAATATAACAGATAACAATACACACTATTACTTTCTTGGATTATTCAAACTGAATGGTCTTTATAACATTACTATTAATATTCACTGTAGAATCATATATTGGACATAGGTTCAGTATTACTTTTCAAACATTTTCCTAGCTGACATAAAATTGTAAATGAAGTTCACTGCAAAATTATGAACTGATCAAAGGATAAGTCTCTCTCTCATGTAAATACTATTCTATTTAGAATGACAGTTAATTGGAATTCACTAACAGGTTACTTCTCACTGTCTTTTGAATAAAGAAATTATTGTTTTCATAAATAGTGGTCTTTCTATTTATTGTTATTTGTCATGACCTGTGGATCCTATTACACTATTAATATTCAGTTTCAATACCCAAAAGAAACAAGTGTTTAGCAAGCATGAGTATAAAACTTTCCACAATTTCAGTTTTCCACTTTAACTACAGTGACCACAACATTAACATATTTGTAAGATATTGGCTCACCTTTTGCGATTTACAACAGGCAGCAATGTGATCATTTACTAAGCAAAACTTTTTAAGCCTCAGTCTTAAGAACTTTTAATTTTGAATTTGGCAACAACATATTAATAAGCAGTTTTAATAGGAAAATTATTTTCAACAAGCATTATTTACTTTAACTCACTCTCTTGCCACATTAACTTTAACTTTCTTTTTACTATGTTCAAGAGGTATTAATTAGTAAAACACTAGGCTTTAATATTCTTTCAATAAGGACACTCGGTAATCACTTTAGTTCAAACGGAGAGGAACCTGAGAGGTGTTATGATAAGGAAAAAAATCAAGGTAGGTACATAAATTCAGTTATAAATTACCTTATGTTTGAGCACACTAACACGTCCAATAACCTGATCCTTCACTGTACATTACTATAATGTTCCATTACAGTTGTTGCGCAATGTGGTGGCGATTGCGTGTTGTTAGGTGGATTTACAGGTAGAATTGCTGGACTCTGTCATTTCTTGGTGGCAATGATAGATACCGATTGCAGAATATTTCCAGCCCTTTGTCCATCCATCCGAGGCATAGGAAAGCATCAGGAAAAGCCTCTCTCGGAACCAGCACAATATACAACTTTTACATGGGCAGTTCAGAGTTTGGTGGTTCGTCCCCGACTGACTTGGTATTTCTACAAAAAATTATTTAAACAAAATTATTCAATCTCAGAGATAACCAAAGACATTCAGTGAGAAAGACAAACATATCATTTGCTCATATCGTACATATTACATGGGGCAAACTTCTCACATTCTAAAAGACATCAAAGTTTATAACAGAGACAAGAATAAACACTCTTATGGTATGGGTTCAATCCAAGAACATTTACAGAAACTCAACGATATAACATTAAATAAAACAAAAACCAAAATAAATCAGTAGAGCAGTAGAGCTATGGTGTTACAGCCTCTCTGGATAACGATTCACAAAGCCTCCCGTACCCTCACGTTCAGATTCCCTTATGTCCAGTTGTTTTCAGCATTTGGTACTATTTCCAAAACCATCTGCTATGTGACGGAGGTATTTTGCAGCACAGGCAATATGTCGTTTTCGTGCAGATCACACAGTAACAAGGGGAAGCAGATGGCATTATTATAATAAACATGCTAGCCTTGTCCTTCCCAAGCCGAGCCCTAACCGAGTAAATACGCAACATTTTCGTCTCCAGTTGTATTCTGAGACCTCCCAGAAAAGCCTACAAAACGCTAAACTCACGTGTTGAACATTTATTTCCTTGTCCTGCCCAGACACAATGCATTGTGAAAACTGATCGCTCAATAAATTCCTGAAAGCGACCCCTCGAACCACAACAATGGTTCTCTCTGTGAGGATACCAATCTAAAATTATAACAAGTCTTGTATTTAAATTAACTTACTAGGAATTGCCAAACATACTAAACTTTTGGTTAAAAAAAATAACGCTTGATCACATAGTAATTACGTGGCCTGATATAAAATGTAAAGTCTCCAGATGCCCAATGTTTGCACAGCATTGTCCATGTGCACACCAGCTGTATGTGTGTAAATGATTTAGAGTTACAATCCACTGTGACAGTTGGAACTGTCACCAAAGTACGTTGGTACTGTTCGTGTTTAGTGTTGTTACCAGGCCTGGTAGGGTATGTAAGGGAAGTGAACAGCGTCAGATATTGAGTGACTATTGTGAATGACAGGGAGATGAAAATGGTTCAAACGTCTCTGAGCACTATGGGACTTAACCTCTGAGGTCATCAGTCCCCTAGAACTTAGAACTACTTAAACCTAACTAACCTAAGGACATTACACACATCCATGCCAGGCAGGATTCGAACCTGCGACTGTAGCGATCGCGCGGTTCCAGACTGTAGTGCCTAGAACTATTCGGCCACTCCGGCCGGCCAGGGAGGTGACGTGTGTTCAAATGATACAATGATATTAACACCTAACAGATCTCAGAAGGGGACTTATTGCAGGTCTGCATATGGACAGCTACTCGAATCATATTTGTGTGGCATTCCGATGCGACTCTGGTCTAATGTTGAACTGCTTGGCAATGTAAGGCTGGCATGCTCATCTTCAAGGTTCCAGCCAATCATGTCTTACCACCACAGAACTGTAGCCCAACTATGGGAGCAAAGTTCATTCTGGCGCATTTTGTCAGTGCAGGTTGCATACATTCAGGGGCAGACTTGATTGATTTATGAGCCCCTTTAGCCTACTGTTCTGATAATTGATTTATGACCCCATGGCGTTTGGTTTATGGCCCCCCTAGGATAATCTGTGCTTCTTGAAAATCCCACCTCCCTTCCCCTCCTCCTTCCCCACCCCTCCAGGAAAACTCCTTGCTGATACAAGCACATCTTTGATATCAAATTAATTGACTAATTCATTAAGTCGATAAATTAACAAATCCTTCCCCATCTGGTAAATATCCCAGACCTCCCCTCCCACCCCCACTCCATCTCCCATCCCCATCTGGAAATTGATGGGAAAACAACCCAGTCTGTGCTAGAGAGGAAGGAAATTTAATTAAATGGCAAAACAGATACCGTTTAGTTCTAAAATTCAATTCGTAGGGGTTGGCCTCTCTCGCTCATCATCCTCTGCTGTTTCGGAAGATGCAGGTCGTATAAAATACACCGAAAAGAAGTTATTAAATCGATAGCTTTTTTCCGATCAAGCAAGAAATACCATCATGAAACACTCGCCAGACGTAATCACACTATCTTTTGGACCCGTCTTTCCACCGACCTCAGGGAGGACGTCCCTGGCGCTTCCTGTATTCCTGAACACGCAGGTAGGGAGAGAGGCCCCACTGTGACAGCTTGGGCCTGCGACAACTGTACGCTGCCACACTGTCAGACGCCTCGTGTGTTAGCCGCGCGTGATTAGCCGAGCGGTTTAAGGCGTTGCAGTCATGGACTGTGCGGCTGATCCCGGCGGAGGTTCGAGTCCTCCCTCGGGCATGGGTGTGTGTGCTTGTCCTTAGGATAATTTAGGTTAAGTAGTCTGTAAGCTTAGGGACTGATGACCTCAGCAGTTAAGTCCCATAAGATTTCACACACACACATGCCTCGTGTGTTACCACGCAGGCAGGTCGGGAGGGAGGCACACAGACCCAAACAAAGCGTCAGGTGATGGCAACCATTTGCGCAACTGTTCTGACAAGTAAGAGGTAGCTGAAAGCATTAGTTATATAAATTAACAACGTACCTCATGAAGAAATAAATGAGACAATGCATACATCTCGATCTGTCTAGATGAAAATTGAAAATAATATAATTAAATAAACAGAAAATCCTGGGTGATCAAAAAGTCAGTATAAATTTGGAAACTGAATAAATCACGGAATTATGTAGATAGAGAAGTACAAATTGACACACATGCTAGGAATGACATGGGGTTTAATTACACACAAAAAAAGTACAAAAGTTCAAAAAATGTCCGACAGATGGCGCTTCATCTGATCAGAATAGCAATAATTAGCATAACAAAGTAAGACAAAGCAAAGATGATGTTCTTCACAGGACATGCTCAATATGTCCACCACCATTCCTCAACAATAGCTGTAGTCGAGAAATAATGTTGTGAACAGCACTGTAAAGCATCTCTGGAGTTATGGTGAGGCATTGGCGTCGGATGTTGTCTTTCAGCATCCCTAGAGATGTCAGTCGATCACGATAGATTTGCGACTTCAGGTAACCCCAAAGCCAATAATCGCACGGACTGAGGTCTGGGGATCTGGGAGGCCAAGCGTGACGAAAGTGGCGGCTGAGCACACGATCATCACCAAACGTCGCGCGCAAGAGATCTTTCACGCGTCTAGCAATATGGGGTGGAGCGCCATCCTACATAAACATCGTACGTTCCAGCAGGTGTTTATCAGCCAGGCTGGGGATGATGCGATTCTGTAACATATCGGCGTACCTCTCACCCGTCACGGTAACAGTTACAAAACCAGAATCACGCATTTCTCGAAGAAAAAAGGCCCGATAACGGTAGATGTGGTAAATCCAACCCATACCGTGACTTTCTAGTCATGCAATGGAGTTTCCACGACAGTTCTAGGATTTTCGGTAGCCCAAATTCTGCAGTTGTGGGCATTGACAGACCCTCGGAGCGTGAAATGAGCTTCGTCGGTCCACAACACGTTACTCAACCAATCGTCATCTTCCGCCGTCTTTTGAAACGCCCACACCGCAAATGCCCTCCATTTCACTAAATCGCCAGGTAACAGTTCATGATGCCGATGGATTTTGTACGGATGGATAGCATCAGAGGGTACGCATCAGTGCCAACCAAACAGTAGTGAATGGAATGCTGGTGCGACGTGCGACTGCACAAGCGCTGACTTCCCCATGCATAGACGAACCCGCTACAGTCTCCATTTCTTCCTGAACTGTCTCAGCAGCATTACGCATCGTGCTCGGTCGACCACTACGAGGTCTATCGTCTAAACAACCTGTGGCTTCGAGCTTCGAAATCATTCTCGCCACAACTGCATTTGTCAACAGACAACCGTTCGAATCCCCTTCCTATGGCGATAGGATCGTAACGCTAAGCTAGCACATTCCCCATTCTGATAATACAGCTTCACTAAAAGTGCCTTTTCAGGTAACGTCAACATGCTGCAACTGCTGGCGCATCTGATTCTCTCTCACATTACAGCTCCTTTTATACACGGTTCTCATGCACAGTCACTGACGCTTTGCTGTCCAGTGCCATCTGTCGGATGTATTGTGAACTTTATTTTTTGGTTCTAATAAAACCCCATGTCATTCCAAGCATGTGTGTCAATTTTTACCTCTCTATCTACATTATTCCGTGGCTTATTAAGTTTTCAAATTTATAATGACTTTTTGACCACCCGGTATATCTTAGGTTGTTGTTTTCTTTTAAAAAACAAATATCAAAGACATCATCACTTAGAATATACACTCCTGGAAATTGAAATAAGAACACCGTGAATTCATTGTCCCAGGAAGGGGAAACTTTATTGACACATTCCTGGGGTCAGATACATCACATGATCACACTGACAGAACCACAGGCACATAGACACAGGCAACAGAGCATGCACAATGTCGGCACTAGTACAGTGTATATCCACCTTTCGCAGCAATGCAGGCTGCTATTCTCCCATGGAGACGATCGTAGAGATGCTGGATGTAGTCCTGTGGAACGGCTTGTCATGCCATTTCCACCTGGCTCCTCAGTTGGACCAGCGTTCGTGCTGGACGTGCAGACCGCGTGAGACGACGCTTCATCCAGTCCCAAACATGCTCAATGGGGGACAGGTCCGGAGATCTTGCTGGCCAGGGTAGTTGACTTACACCTTCTAGAGCACGTTGGGTGGCACGGGATACATGCGGACGTGCATTGTCCTGTTGGAACAGCAAGTTCCTTGCCGGTCGAGGAATGGTAGAACGATGGGTTCGATGACGGTTTGGATGTACCGTGCACTATTCAGTGTCCCCTCGACGATCACCAGTGGTGTACGGCCAGTGTAGGAGATCGCTCCCCACACCATGATGCCGGGTGTTGGCCCTGTGTGCCTCGGTCGTATGCAGTCCTGATTGTGGCGCTCACCTGCACGGCGCCAAACACGCATACGACCATCATTGGCACCAAGGCAGAAGCGACTCTCATCGCTGAAGACGACACGTCTCCATTCGTCCCTCCATTCACGCCTGTCGCGACACCACTGGAGGCGGGCTGCACGATGTTGGGGCGTGAGCGGAAGACGGCCTAACGGTGTGCGGGACCGTAGCCCAGCTTCATGGAGACGGTTTCGAATGGTCCTCGCCGATACCCCAGGAACAACAGTGTCCCTAATTTTCTGGGAAGTGGCGGTGCGGTCCCCTACGGCACTGCGTAGGATCCTACGGTCTTGGCGTGCATCCGTGCGTCGCTGCGGTCCGGTCCCAGGTCTACGGGCACGTGCACCTTCCGCCGACCACTGGCGACAACATCGATGTATTGTGGAGACCTCACGCCCCACGTGTTGAGCAATTCGGCGGTACGTCCACCCGGCCTCCCGCATGCCCACTATACGCCCTCGCTCAAAGTCCGTCAACTGCACATACGGTTCACGTCCACGCTGTCGCGGCATGCTACCAGTGTTAAAGACTGCGATGGAGCTCCGTATGCCACGGCAAACTGGCTGACACTGACGGCGGCGGTGCACAAATGCTGCGCAGCTAGCGCCATTCGACGGCCAACACCGCGGTTCCTGGTGTGTCCGCTGTGCCGTGCGTGTGATCATTGCTTGTACAGCCCTCTCGCAGTGTCCGGAGCAAGTATGGTGGGTCTGACTCACCGGTGTCAATGTGTTCTTTTTTCCATTTCCAGGAGTGTATTCTAATGTTTATTATCTTCTCAGTTTTAGCTTCTTCATCTCCTTCGCATCTTCTGCAAATTACTGAAAGATCCAGGGTGGAATAATGACAATACTATTATGAAAAAGACAGTTCCTACTCGCCATATGGCGGAAACGCCGAGTCGCAGATAGGCGCAAGACAAACACTGTCAAGTAAAGCTTTCTTCAGCCAAACAGATCTTCACAGAATTTTACACCCCCCCCCCCCGACACACACACACACACACACACACAAACCAATGTCTCTGGCTGCCAAGACCGGACTGTGAGTAGCAGTGCATGATGATCGCAATCTGGCCTTGGCAGCCACGGACTGTGGTCACGTGTGTGTGAATTTCATTTGTGTGAGTGTGTATGTATATTGTCTAATCCTGATGAAGGCCTGTTTGGCCGAAAGTTCTGTTTGAGAGTCTTAGATCTTCCTCACTGCGACTCAGCATCTCCACTATATGGTGAGAAGCAACTATCCTTTTTATAATATTGTCAAACACTAGTCTTCCTTTTCTTAATGCCGTGATATGACAAAGCAATCCACTATTCCAAAGCACACAACTGCTTTTGTTGTTATAACCAGTGCTTGATTCGTGATGATGTGCTGTACTGATACCTCCAATTTTTTTAAAAAAAAAGCATTAAAATAACGTTTTAAAATATTAAAAAAAAACTTCCTGGTAGGTCGCAGTTCTGGAACCTCTTTTTCTACAAATATAGCGCTGTTTATAGCTGTTGCTACTTCTGATTGTTTTACTTGTATTTCTTCAAGAGTATGTCACATACAAAAGACCGAATGAAACTGAACGTATCTAGAAGAAACTGTTGTAAATAAGTGTTCGTTTTCATAGGCCATTATATATTCTCAGAGACTGACGGTGATGTGTGGAAAGAATCAAGAAAAAAGAACTGAACAGATGACAAATAAGATGCTGTGTATCAGTGCCTGAATGTGCTATAACTGGCTCATTATACCTTATTCCGAACATATAAAACCTTAATCTTTGATGAAGTTTCTAGGACAGCTTCAATATTGCTGGAAATTAAGCAGTCGAACGACTGGTTCAGTAATATCTGACTGCAAACCCGAAACTTCATGGAATATTTTCTACAGTAAGTGAGAAATCCGGGTTCAAGTCGCGGTCCAGCAGTAATTTTCACATGTCACTAATAGATATTACATATATACCTAATACAGCTGATATCGAAGAATTCACAGTAAGCGAACAAATTCTGAATAATTGAATATATTATACAAAATGTTCAACATTCCATGCAGAGCCAATCACAAAATATTTTAATTTCATACTTTTCAAAGCTTTACTTTTGAAGAAATGTAAGCAACCCATTAAAAATGTATTATCCTTGGACTTATTACTGGATAGACCAATGACCTCTTTTTCCCAAAAGCGCATGTGCCCTGAATGTACATCTACACTTACGTAATTATTCTGTAATCTCTTTCTTTGGGTGGGGGTTGAGAGAAGGGATTCTAAGCAACAAACTTATATAAAATCGGACAGTATAACATATGTAAGGGACATAACTCCTCTTGCAAATTAATTTTACTGTAATTGTTTTTAACGTCTTCCTAAAAAAAAAATCACATTCATTACAACAGTAACGTCAGCACACGAGATACAAGTGTATCCACTTCAATAAATATTTTATGATAGTCTGTTTTCGTAGTGGAATGTAAACCACTTCATTTTCTTAAAGTGTTCCTATGATACTACAATAATACATTACCAGACACGTTAATTTGGCACAAATGGTAAAATAAAAAATAATGATCTTTGGGATTGGCCATGGCCTATCCTTAGTAACCATCACAGAATGTATAGAGTGGTGGCAGAGAACATTTGGCTGTGCAATCCTGTAGTGGTTCTGGTGTGATACTGAATTTGTGAGGTGTTTCTGAAAATAAATCAAAGTTACATTGAATGAGTTATCAAATATTTTTTTTATCGAACTTGACAGTAATAGAAAGAACAAACATAAGTATAATGGCATCATTACATGTCATATTAGAAAAGAATTAAGCAGGTACTGATTAGTAACATGAATTTTGGATGTAGCATACATCACTGTTACCAGTGCAGTACAAATCAAAATTAAGTTCCTAGGAGAAAAAACTCCTGTATTTGTGGAAATATTACGTTGTAAGTGGGCAGCTGGAATAGTGATGCTAGTGTTTACCAATAGTCATTTTGTAGGTGTATCCTCATGGCATTAAGCATTCTAACAGTACCTTCACAATATATACATTTACTAATAAGGCTTGGGATAAATAAACCATCACAATTTGAAAAGAATAATGATTTCTTCCATTCAGACATGATATTCTGTACATCCCATTGAGAAGGTGAATCTACAGGGCTATGGAACAAGTCAAGGTACCCATTAACAAAAGACAAGCAAACATACTTAAGCTGTACACTATATTAACAATAAACTATGACATACTGTTTAATACTAGTTCTGTTTATGCCAGTTAAATATGTTCTTGTGAATTAGAGAGAAAGCTGCATCTACTTCAATTACATTAGGTAGCTGCAGGTTCTCTTACCGGGAATTTAATATTTACTTGATTAATCAGGAATTTCTCAAAGAAAATTGTAACCTAAATATGTAATTGCATAGGACGGATTTCAATGCACTACTTGCCATCCAGCTAAAAGAAGATTCAAATCCTTGCACTAAGATAATTAGTAGAAGGAGCGGCTAATGAAGTATGTTTTAAATTTTGAATTAACTGAGATAACCAATTACTTGCTGTGTGTTATATGGGAGCTTCTCGAATATCTTCACACCACAGTACATAACTCCGTAGTAAATCCTAGATAAGGATGCAGAGTTTACACAAAAGTAATATTTCTGTCTTTTATTGATAATGTAGATCACAGTTCAGCTTGAACAGATTTTTCACAACCACAATACGCTTTGACTAAAATAACTCTGTTATTGTGGCAGTGGCTAGGAGTCAGCTGACAGTAGTTCTTCCTTGGCACCTACGTGCTCGCTATAATGATTGATTTTTAGGTACCACACAACTTTCCCAGGCACAGTAGGATACACTGGAAGGGGAAAGTTAACTGTTGCCTTAACAACCATCCACACTGATGTACTTCCCACTGGCGCTGATGATGCCAACAGTAAAAATAATCTGGATGTATGTTTTGCTGCATTAAGAAATAGATGTAAATATTACTTAACAGAAACATGAACAGTGACAGAGACCAATATGTTCATTGTTATTGTGACTTCATAGGTCTTCCCAGCTTAAGTATTTAAACTCTCTTCAGATTTTCTGCAAATCCTCTAATCAACTGTCTTCAATATTTCGCTGATCCGACTGTTCGCCATCTTCAGAAGAACGCTGCTGCTGCCGAGTCCGGCTGAGAACTGATGCCAAGGCTGCAAATCGCTGTCCTATAGGTTCATTATAGTTACTTTTATGCTAGTGAGCTAGACACTAACCTGTAAATGGCTAGTTTGTAGCCATAAATGCAAATAAGACAAAGAATGAGAGTGTAAAACCACTGTAATCTACACCATTTTGATAGAAGCTGACCAGCAGTGCTTGGAAAAAAAATGGTTCAAATGGCTCTGAACACTATGGGACTTAACATCTATGGTCATCAGTCCCCTAGAACTTAGAACTACTTAAACCTAACTAACCTAAGGACATCACACAACACCCAGCCATCACGAGGCAGAGAAAATCCCTGACCCCGCCGGGAATCGAACCCGGGAACCCGGGCGCGGGAAGCGAGAACGCTACCGCACGACCACGAGATGCGGGCAGTGCTTGGAACATGGCATTATTTTTAATTAATCAAATCACACATAAACCATATGAGAAGAACAAAATCAGTCTATATAAAGGGATCTATTGCCGAAATAATTATAAAAGATAGATTAGCATGACAAAAAGTTGTGATTCCACTCATCTATTTTGACCAGTGATATCATGGTGGCATACACATTTATTTAAACATGTGAAGTATTTAACTCCAGTAACAGAATGAAACTAACAATACAGCCACATGAAGAAGGGGTTTCGGATGGGGACCAACTAAATATACGACAGTAACAATAATGAAATCACTGCAAAAATAATATTCGGTCAAAAATCTAGCACACGAAATTCTCAAAATTTAACACAAGAAAAAAAATTGCAATGACAATAACTATTGGTATGTAAATTCTACGTGACCTATATATTTCAAATGAAGACCGCAATACCAGTAAGCCATACACAACTCATAAACTTAATACAGTAGAACCTTTCTAATCCGTCACCTTCGGGACCGGGACCATGGTTGGAACAAAAAAAAGGTCTGATTATCCGAAAATCTAATATTTATTGAAAAAAACATAAAAAGACATTTGGTACAAAAATTAAACGATTTAAGAGCTAAAAGACGTCTACAGTAATAAAAAACGATGTTTTTTACACAGTGTTAAACAATATTAACTAAGAAACGTCTCCACACACTATAATATGTATTGGTTTTAAAAGGAAAAACGACAAACAAATTACAGTACTGTACTGTACTTAATAACGTATAAACGATATATACCGTAAACTAAAAAAATGTTTATAGCACTGTATATGAAAAAGAATTTTTTTACAAAGAAATAAACTACTGTAAGCTGGATTCTGCTCGATGTATTGAAGGGTGATGACAAAAGCGTTTTTTGCATCGTTGTGTGAAATCCGGGTGTGGGGATCGTCTTCGCCATCCGAGTCCTCATTCACAGTTTCCTGGATAACAGCGGCACTAATTTGGTCGTCATTGAGCTCTTCAAAAGTGTCACAGTCTTTGTCACATTCGTTGATCCACTCTTCAACTTCATTGGCAGGTACGTTCGGCTCCAGAGATTGTAGATCTGTAACGATTTCCAGTGTGTCGTTCTTTTGCTCAGCTTCGGTATGCTCATTTTCAGTCATAACTTGTGGCCAAAGCTTACGCCACGATTTCGGCAGTGTGTCAGGTTTTAGTTCATCCCATGCTACAGCGGATTCATTTGAAGCTGCGAGCGCTTTTGTTGGCTACATTTTAAAGTTCAGCCTGTCTCGTCGGTGTTACACACTTGGCAGAGCAACAGTTCATTTTCTTCTACAATTTCTTGAAACCTAACAGAAAACTCCTTAGCAGCTGCGGCATCGGCAGATAGTTTTTCACCGGAAATAGAAACAAATCGGACACCATGACAAGTTTTCCAACGATCAATGCAGCCTTCACTGGCAGCAAATTTACTTTCGGCTTCCAGTTTTTTGTACAAAACTGTCGCTTTTTCTTTGAGAATTGGCCCATATATTGGAGTTCCTTTCCTTCCTTCTTCACAAAACCACATCCACAATGCGTTATCAAGCAATTCAAGTTTCGGCTTTTATAATGATTTGCGATTCTTCAGAGTGTTGTCACCATCAATCGTAACTGTATAGGATTCAATGTCTTTCCAATTCTTCCTCCAATCCTTAATTGTCGTAACACCTACATTCAGTTCCTTTACAATATTTTTGGAGCGATTCTCCTTCGTCCAGTCTTTGTAGCACTGCTAATTTTTCATTTAGTGAAAGAGTTACGTATTTACATTTGAATCCAGACACGTTGAAAAACAGACAACTGTACACACAATGAATCTACAGTAATAAGTACTGTAGAGAACACGGAATAAAGCAAACAACGACGTTTTATAATCCTAACAAAGGATAAAACTGCACAATAACGTACAGTATAACAATATGCACAACGATAGACACCGCAACAATGGCCCAGCAGCCGTCCAGTCAGTGACAAGTCGGTACAGGCTCGCGAGCCTCAGCATGGTCGGACTAACCGGAGTGACGGACCACCCAAGGTTGGATTAGAGGGGTTCTACTGTACCGCAATTTTCACTTCTCCTGCATAGCTCCAACAAAGCCCTCGACAACAGGAAACAACAAATAACTCTATAACATGATGTTGCAAATTTCCCTTCGCCCATGCAGCTCAAAGGAACCCCTACACACCATGAACTCACAAACAACTCCAAAACCCGAAAACAACCAAAAACCACCACACAAATTCTCAAATCCATTACACACACACACACACACACGCACACACACACACACACACACACATGCACCTAACAGAACAAGCCCATCCACAATCAGTCAAAGTAACTGTAGGTAGAAACTTCCATCACAGGCATTGTATCTTTGCCCATTGCAACAAGATTTGACTTACTCGTAAATTTCTGTATCTTATCCACAACTGACCAAATACTACGATTCACCATCTACAATCACGAACCAACTCAACAACGCCAAGCTCACCATGAAGCCACATACCACATCACAATTACTTCACAGGTCAAAGCAGATGTGTGTAATTGCAACTTTCACTTGACCTGGTACACTCACGTCCTACTCATCCATAACTGAGTTAACAGTCCAAAGCAAATGTTTGTAATGGATGGAGGCTGCTCCACACACAACAAAATCTCAGTGGGCAGCATCATCTGTAGCTGAGCCTATAGGCATGAGTTTACGGTAGTCTCATGCCAGTAAACAGGTGTAAGAGGGACAGTATTGCCAAAGGTATTAAGAGAGGACACAGCAGTAACATTGCAGAATGAGTAACAGGTACCAGATTCTTTGTTAATACCACCACTTTAAATGTAACCTTGCTTCAAGAGAGGTTATTAACTTCTGTGCAATGTAGTAGGTGAGGTACAAACACTGCCTAAAGTGTGATCCAAAACAGAAACACTTCCACCACCACCAACAGCAGCATCAGCACATGACCCTAGGGAAATAACCTTACGTTCAGATAGCAAATAGTGTTGAGACAATGATTGCCAAATGGCAAGAAAAGAGGACTCAGTTATTTAGAAAGTATCTCAATTACTGTTGGAACATTTGTTCAGAAAGAAGCTCAATTACTGTTGGAACATTTGTTCAGAGTGTGTGTGTTTTTGGTACTACCCAAGAAGGTGAGCATGCCTGCTACGCACTTTGAAATCTTTCTGGCCATACTAGCCCACAAGCAAGATTGACGGCCTACTTTTATTCAATCTGTCCCACAGCATAATCTTTTTAAGCAGTGCTGCTAAGATCTAAAAGTTGTCCATTATAACACTGAAATTCTTATACTTCCATCTCAGAGTATTTACTCCCTAATGTTATTTATGGTTAATAATGAAGAGTGAATTTACTAGACACTGATTTGATTTATGAATTTTCTCGATATCAGCTGAGACTTTCATATAAAGTCTTACCTCCCATTTCAGCATCTTGTTTTGCAAATGCAGATTCTCAAAAGTACCTCCATTTTTGCTACAAGTCTCCTTTTGTATTTAGCAAGTTTCATCAATAAATACTTCAGTGGCTGAAAAAAAAAGTTCAGGAACTCTGTTACTCAACAATTCAAAATGTTTAAATGACAGTTAACTTCGAAGAAGTCTTCCAATAGTCAATATAACAGTACTAAGTTGCATACAGCACAGCTGTGTACCTTTTCATATGCACACTGCTATTGAACTAAATGCGCAGTTTATAACACTCGTAATTACAACACTGCACTTGCAGCTTTAATATGTACGTCACAGAATTAAATAAATTACATACATCTGTATTCTGCGAGAAAATGCGATATTCTAGCTGCAAGCATTTAACCGATCAACTTACTTGCCTCCCAGAATGTGAATGTACACTGCGTCTCCTATTCTCTCTCCAACAATTTTGCAATCATTCTGCCTTCCGATTTTCGCCTCTTAGAAATCAGAACAGCCTGAAGCCTGTTGCTGACGTACTACTACAGTTCAATGCAAACTTCGTCTTCAAAGTTAATACTCGCGGCGCCCACGACTGTACGGGCTAACTTCTGCCAACTACTTCGCTTCCCGTGTTTCGCTGTAGCTAAAGTCTTGTTTGCTACGCGTACCATCTCTAGCGCCTCGCGCTTCTCGTTCTTCACTTCTTGAGGTCTTACGCTGCCAGCTTAAAACGGATATGTCAAGTGTAACTTTCAGCGGTCTGGGCATACAACACTACTACTACTACTACTACTACTACTACTACTATTATCTGATCAGGCCCAGTGGACCGCAAGCGTCTACAAGTTTCCTCCTCCACTGTATTCTATCCATTGCTGCTATCCGCCATCCGTTCACATCTATTGACACTTGGTTTACATTTTCATGGGTCTCCCTGGCGGTCTCTTTACTGTAGGTGTGAAATCCAGGAGCTTCCAAGGCTATCTGTGATCCTCCATCCGGGCCACATGGCCGGCCCACTGTATTCGTTTGGTTTTGACAGTTCCTGCTATGTTGGGCTGCTGGTATAGTTCCTCAAGCTCTCGGTTTTATTTGATTCTCCATTCTCCTGTATCTGCATCCAGAGCCGGACCGAAGATCTTCCAAAGCACTTTTCTCTCAAAAACAAGGAGCTTACAGAAGTCCTGTTTCCGGATACTCCATGTCTCACTGCCATATAGAACAACAGGCTGGATCAGTGTTTTGTACAGTCGAATCTTGAACTGTCTGGAGAGATATGTGGACCAAAGCAGTTGTGCTAGGCTGTGGTAAGATCGGTTTCCTGCTTGTATTCTGGCATTGATCTCTGCTTCACATGACGAGTTCTCAGTGAAAAGTGCCCCTAGGTATTTGAATTCTTGCACTCGCTTGTAGGACTGGTCCCCAACCTGCAGTGATTGTAGATGATCAGCAGTCTGACAATGACCACGTGTCATAACGAGGTACTCTATCTTGGCTTCATTTATGTTTAGCCCAAATTTGCTGGCAGCCTCCTTTAGTGCTTTGGTCATTTGCTCCAACTCCTCTTCCGACCTAGAGTGTAAACAGATGTTGTGTGCATAGGCTAAGTATGCCAGTCTCTTTCCTTGGATTCCAGTCCCTTCATACTCTTGGAAGGTCTCGTCTACAATCTTTTCGAGGTCAAATTTTAACAGGATAGGGGACAACCCATCTCCTGGCCTGAGTCCTGTCACAATTTCAAACTCCTCAGTTTCGCGATTTGCCATCTTCACCTTTCCACGTGTTTCGTTCAGACAGATCTTTATCAGATTGATGAGTTTCTCTGCTATGTCAAACTCCTTTAAACAGTTGAGCAGGCTCTTGCGATTTATGCAATCATAGACCTTCTTAAAATCGACGAATAAAATATGCAAATCTTTACCACATTCACACAGTTTATCAGTGAGCTGCCGGAGACTGAAGATGTGACGTACTGTTGACCGTCCTGGTACTCCCCAATCACCGATTCTGCAACTGGCTGAATAGAATAAAACTTGCGAAATTTGAAACAACGGCGTAAGTAAATGAAATCACAGATGATGTGTACAATTGTGTGTGAACTAAAAGTAATTTAAATAGCTGAGATGTGAAGTTCACAAATTAGTAACAGTAGCCTCTTGTGCGTTGAAACACCATCATAAGGCCAAAAGTTTGGAAATGTTGCGATTGCCTTTGCTTACATTACCTCCTTCATCTCATAGATAGCTTGTTGAAAATGACATTCAGTTCTCCAAAACAAGACCAGCTCAGCCGGCCGGAGTGGCCGAGCGGTTCTAGGCGCTACAGTCTGGAACCGCGCGACCGCTACGGTCGCAGGTTCGAATCCTGCCTCGGGCATGGACGTGTGTGGTGTCCTTAGGTTCGTTAGGTTTAAGTAGTTCTAACAAGGGAACCTCCCCATCGCATCCCCCTCAGATTTTGTTATAAGTTGGCACAGTGGATAGGCCTTGAAAAACTGAACACAGATCAATCGAGAAAACAGGAAGAAGTTGTGTGGAACTATGAAAAAATAAGCAAAATATACCAACTGAGTAGTCCATGCGTATGATAGGCAACATCAAGGCTGATGTAAGCTCAGGAGCGCCGTGGTCCCGTGGTTAGCGTGAGCAGCTGCGGGACGAGAGGTCGCCTTTTCCTCGAGTGAAAATTTTAATTTTTTATTTTCAGTTTACGTGACAAACTCTTATGTTTTCATTACTTTTTTGGGACTGATTATCACATCCAGAAGAAAACCTAAATCGGGCTAGGTAGAAGAATCCTTTTACCCATTCGCCAAGTACACAAATTAGGTGTGTCGACAACATATTCCTGTCGTGTGACGCACATGCCGTCACCAGTGGCGTATAGAATATATCAGACGTGTTTTCCTGTGAGGAATCGGTTGACCTACGACCTTGCGATCAAATGTTTTCGGTTCCCATTGGAGAGGCACGTCCTTTCGTCTACTAATCGCACGGTTTTGCGGTGCGGTCGCAAAACACAGACACTAAACTTATTACAGTGAACAGAGACGTCAATGAACGAACGGACAGATAACAACTTTGCGAAAATAAAGAAAGTAAAATTTTCACTCGAGGGAAGACTTGAACCAAGGACCCCTCGATCCGCAGCTACTCACACTAACCACGGTACCACGGGGCTCCTTTGCTCACTGTGTCCTATATGTTGCTTATCTTACACATGGACTACTCAGTTTGTATATTTTGCTTTTTTTTCGTAGTTTCACACAACTTCTTCCTGTTTTCTCGATTGATCTGTGTTCAGTTTTTCAAGGCCTATCCACTGTGCCAACTTATAACTAAATCTGAGGGGGGTGCGATGGGGAGGTTCCCTTGTAAGTTCTAGGGGACTGATGACCTCAGAAGTTAAGTCCCATAGTACTCAGAGCCATTTGGACCATTTTTGGAAGACACACTGAGAGGTAACACAGTTTTCATTAATGTGACGAATATGTAAGGAGAAAGTACCTTGAATAGTTCTCGAAACTTGAAAGTCACTACTACAGGCATTAGAGTTCGAATATTCAAAGAAACGGAGAGCTGACTGGGAGTAATATGCTCTCTTTTTGTAGGAAAATTACTGCAAAGGTCACGTAAATAAAGGTATGTTATCCCTTTGACTGCTGTTGACGAGTTTACTCGTCATGCTACCTGCCGCCCTCTGGGTGCTGACGGCGAGTATAGTCATGGCCGCCGGTTTTGCCCCGGGCGCTGTTGACGAGCCAAGTCGCAGCCGTTTCCCGGCGCCTGGGCGCTGACGACGAACGTAGACGCACCGCTGCGTGAGTGCTGACGACGAGACAGCTGGCACAGCGGACATCCCGCCCCATGCCTCAGCAGTCTTTCGCGGTTCTGGCCGCTAGCCTGTCGTCCAATTCTTTGTGTGTTGTGAGCCTAGGCTTCGCACTACGGTTCACTGTTCACCGGAATTTACTTCAGTGTTCCAGGCGTCCCGTATTTCACAAAGAAAATGGCGAGACGTCGCGGGTGTACTGAGGAAGAAATCATGGAGATTCTTACGAGGAGCGAGAGTGAGGATGAACTACTCGATCTTGAAGAAGCTGATACCTCTTCCACAGAATCGGAAAGCTGTAGTCATAAATAGTCCACGTCAGCAGGGGTGTCAATGCAGTCTCCTGTTTCAACAAGAGGTATTAGTCGTACTGAATATGAAGACTCAAACTGATAGTGAAACACCTACGAAGAAATAACGTGTTAGCCACACATTTGACGCGAAAAAAATGATTTTCCACCAGTTAATCATGGATTTGATGGTACGCTATCGGGACATGTGTGTCAAAAAGGAAATGAGGCAAGTATTCTGTCAATTTTCACGTTACTCTTTACAGAACTGATGAAATATATTTATTCACCAACGAGAGTACCCCAGAAACAGTGCATTCTCGAATATCAAAGTGGAAAGATACTGGATTTGAAGAAAAGTATTGTTTCATAACTGTTTGTCTTCTGATGCCCTGCGTGAAAAAACTGAAAATTAGCGAATAGTGGACCAGAGATGTTTTTCTAAATACTGCAGTTTTTAGCGAACTGATGTCAAGAGACCGCTTTTTGTTACATTTCGGTGACAGCTCTGCTAATACTGGAGGAGACACACTACTGAAAATTAGGAACATTGTCGATAAAGTTAGTACAGCTTTCCGTTGTGCATTTAACGCACGTCAGAAACTCTGCATTGATGCAGGTTTGTTACTATTCAAAGGACGCTTATCTTTCAGAAATTTCATTCCATCGAAACGGAGTACATTCGGGATAAAAACATTTGTGTTATGTGATCGTAAGGCTGGCTATGTTTTAGATTTTCTTGCTTGTACAGGGACATCAACAGAAACTGATTACCACGATTTGGGGAAAATTGGTGAGGCAGTGGCTACACAATAAAGCCATATTTAGAACGTGAACAGACCCTATACCTCGATAATTGGTACTCAAGCCCAGACTTATTTTCCTGGTTTCACAGTCGTGGAACGGACGCATGTAGTACTGTCCGTAAGGGCAGACCCAACATGCCGAAACTTCAGAAGGAATTAGAACGAGGAGATATTCAATTGGTGTTCACCAACACAATGCTTGCTATAATGTGGTGTGACAAAAGGAAAGTGTGGATATTGACCACATGTAACACCGCAGAAATGGTTGACATGGGAAGACTGACAGGAATACTGGAGAGAAAATTAAGAAACCACAAATCATTGCAGAGTATAACTTGAATATGGGAGCAGTTGACCGTTTTCATATGCTGCTTAGCTCTGTCGGATGTATACGAGTGTGAGTGCATCATTGTTTATTGGCCTGTTGGGAACAATCGCCATGTAAAAAAAAATGAGTACACATCTGGCTTGATACCTCTTATGGGGATGTGGAAAACCAAGGGTTGTTAATAAAGAAAATAAACAATGTGTGTGCTTGTTTCTGTTCCTACTTTTATCCTATTACATGTTGCTAACAAACTTTAACTGAAATACCAAGTTGATTATTTCGATTTCAATTTGCCTCTGTTTATTTTGTCAATTTTAATGGTTTTGCTACTTTCCGTAAGTAAAGTATATGTATCCGCTAAAGTCCTGGATAAAACATTCGAGGTACAACTTGGTTTGTAGGGGCATAGGGTATATGCATTTGTAACCCCAATCACAAAGTACAGCTGAAGGGTGAATATTTTACCTTGAGGCATTATCCTGTACATCTTGATGCCTATGTCATAATGTGTATCTAATTATCTTTATTCGTGGGAAAGCAATTTCTAAATAGCCTATTTTCTTCGCTGATTTTGTAACATTCAAATAAAAAAAAGTGCAAACTGACAAATTTGCTACTAGTGATAATATTAAATACAAAACCTAAATATCAGGTTCCCATAATGATTAAAAATTATTCTGTATTTAATGTTTTTCATGTAAAAATGCTGGATACTGCGAGTTACATAATATATTAAGGAAGTTGTACAAGACAGTTGCACCCTAGTTTCCTATTCATTTAACAATGAATTTCGTCAAACAGCTGTGCAATTTGAGAAGTTATTTCATTTTATTTTTGCTACCAATTTTGGCAATTCAGTATGCCATCTTCAGGCCCCATAATAATTTCTCAAAAACTATCGACATTGGCATACTGAGGTCATCTACGAGGATGTCGTGAATTCTCAACTGCTTCCTTCAAAGATTTGACAACTCCAAGTCGCAGTCAAGTCTTCAAGGAAAGGACTTGAGAATACACAACATCCAGAAACAGATGGTCGTTGTATGTCAATACCGATAGTTTTTGAAAAGTGCATATGTGGCATCAAGATGGCATATTTAATGGCCAAAACTGGTTGCAAAAATAAAATTAAGTAAGTTCTCAAATTGCACGGCTGTTTAGTGAATTTCATTATTAAATATTTGACCAGCTACCATCCCACATCCACAACTGATCGACAGAAACAGTTTCATTTGGTCAGAAGACAATTAAATTTAAACAAATATTTTCTTGAGCATGCTGGGACCATTTTATAAATGGTTCTACATCCACTGACTATTATATCAAATGCTTGTTGATAGCAAATATTGGAATTAAGTATAGACAATTGAAAATAATGAAGATACAGACATATATTTTATACCCATCAAAAGCAACACCGACAACCTGTACTGATGCACAAATCTCTCAGGGTATCGCACTGTTACAAGCGTTGGCTGTAACTGTAATTACTTACTCAGGAAAGCTGTATACGTTTTGTTGTAAGGAACAACTTACATACATTTGAACCTCCTTAGGATCATGAACCATGGACCTTGCAGTTGGTGGGGAGGCTTGTGTGCTTTAGTGATACAAATAGCTGTACCATAGGTATCTGTTGAGAGGGCAGACAAACGTGTGGTTCCTGAAGAGGAGCAGCAGCCTTTTCAGTTGTTTCAGGGCCAACAGTCTGGATGATTGACTAATTTGGCCTTGTAACATTAAACAAAACGACTTTGCTGTGCTGGTACTGCGAACAGCTGAAAGCAAGGGGAAGCTACAGCCGTAATTTTTCCCAAAGGCATGTAGCTTTACTGAATGGTTAAATGATGATGGCGTCCTCTTGGGTAAAACATTCTGAAGGTAAAATAGTCCCCCATTCGGATCTCCAGGTGGGGACTACTTAGGAGGGCGTCGTTATCAGGAGAAACAAAACAAGCGTCCTACGTATCGGAGTGTGCAGTGTCAGATCCCTTAATCGAGTAGGTAGGTTAAAAAATTTAAAAAGGGATATGGATAGGTTAAAGTTAGATATAGTGGAAATTAGTGAAGTTGGGTGGCAGGAGGCTCAAGACTACTGGTCAGGTGAATACAGGGTTATAAATACAAAATCAAACAGGGATAATGCAGGAGTAGGCTTAATAATGAATAAAAAAATAGGAGCGCGGGTAAGCTACTATGAACAGCATAGCAAAATCCTTATTGTAGCCAAGATAGACACAAAGCCTGTGCCTACCACAGTAGTACAAATTTATATGTCCACTAGCTCCGCAGATGACAAAGAGATTGAAGAAATGCATGATGAGATAGAAGTCATTCAGATACTGAGGGGAGACAAAAATTTAACAGTCATGGGAGACTGGAATTCGATAGAAGGAAAAGCAGAGAAGGAAAAGTATTAGGTGAATATGGAATGGGGGTAAGGAATGAAAGAGGAAGCCTCCTGGTAGAATTTTGCACACAGCATAATTTAATCATAGCTAACGTTTGGTTTAAGAATCATGGGAAAAGGTTGTATACGTGTAACAGGCCTGGAGACACTGGAAGGTTTCCAATAGATTATATAATGGCAAGACAGAGATTTAGGAACCAAGAATTGTAAGACATTTCCAGGGGCAGATGTGGACTCTGACTACGATTTATTGGTTATGAACTGTAGACTAAAACTGAAGAAACTGCAAAAAGGTAGGAATTTAAGGGATGGGACCTGGATAAACTGAAAGAACCATAGGTTGTAGAGAGTTTCAGAGAGAGCATTAGGGAACGATTGACAAGAATGAGGGAAAGAAATACAGTAGAATAATAATGGGTAGCTTTGAGAGATGAAACAGCGAAGGCAGCAAAGGATCAAGTAGGTCCTTTCACGTTTCCGCTTCACTGTCACATCGGAAACAATTGATCTAGGGATGTTTAGGAGCGTGGAAATCTCGCGTACAGACATATGACACAAGTGACACCCAATCACCTGACCATGTTCGAAGTCCATGAGTTCCGCCGAGTGCCCCATCCTGCTCTCTCCCCATGTCTAATGATTACTGGAGTCGCTGTTATGGAGTACCTGGCAGTAGGTGGCAGCACATCACTAGGGGTTAAGATACATACTGCATGCAGGAAAATTTAGGAGACCTTTGGAGAGAACAGCATCACTTGTATGAATATCAAGAGCTCAGATGGAGAACCAGAGAAGGGAAAGTAGAAAGGTGGAAGGAGTGTATAGAGGGTCTATATCTGGGCAATGTACTGGAGGGCAATATTATGGAAATGGGAGAGTATGTAGATGAAGATGAAATTGGAGATATGATACTACGTGACGAGTTTGACAGAGCACTGAAAGATCCGAGTTGAAACAAGGCCTCGGGACTAGACAACATCCCATTAGAACTACTGGTAGCCTTGGGGAGCCAACCCAGAAGAAACTCTACCATCTGGTGAGCAAGATGTATGAGGCAGGCGAAATATCCTCAGACTTCAAGAAGAATATAATAATTCAAATCCCAAGAAGAAAACAGCTGTTGACGTGTGAAAATTACCGAACTATCAGTTTAATAAGTCACAGCTGCAAAATACAAAATACTAACACAAATTCTTTAGAGATGAACTGGTAGAAGCCGAACTTGGAGAAGATCAGTTTGGATTCCGTAGAAATGTTGGAACACGTGAGGCAATATGACCCTCTGTCTTATCTTAGAAGATAGATCAAGGAAAGGCAAACCCACGTTTCTAGTATTTCTAGACTTAGAGAAAGCTTTTGACAATGTTGACTGGAATATTCTCTTTCAAATTTTGGAGGTTTCAGGGGCCAAATACAGGGAATGAAAGGCTATTTATTATTTGTGCAGAAACCATGTGGCAGTTATAAGAGTCATGGGACATGGAAGGGAAGCAGTGATTGCAAAAGGAGTGAGGCAGTGTTGTAGCCTATCCCCAAGGTTATTCAATCTGTATATTGAGCAAGCCGTAAAGGAAACAAAAGAAAAATGTGGAGTAGGAATTAAAATCCATGGAGAAGAAATAAAAACTTTGAGTTTCGCAGATGACATTATAATTCTGTCAGAGACAGCAAAGGACCAGGAAGAGCAATTGAACGGAATGGACAGTGTCTTGAAAGGAGGATATAAGATGAACATCAACAAAAGCAAAACGAGGATAATGGAGTGTAGTCGAACTAAATCGGGTGATGCCGAGGGAATTAAATTAGGAAATCAGACACTTAAAGTAGTAGAAGAGTTTTGCTATTTGGGGAACAAAATAACTGATGTTGGTCGAAGTAGAGAGGACATAAAATGTAGACTGGCAGGGGGAAGGAAAACGTTTCTGGGAAAGAGAATTTTGTTAACATCGAGTATAGATTTAAGTGTCAGGAAGTTTTTTCTGAAAGTATTTGTATGGAGTGTAGACATGTATGGAAGTGAAACATGGACGATAAATAGTTTGAACACGAAGGGAATAGAGGCTTTCGAAATGTGGTGCTACAGAAGAATGCTGAAGATTAGATAGATAGATCATGTAACTAATGAGGAGGTACTGAGTAGATTTAGGGAGAAGAGGAATTTGTGGTACAATTTGATTAGAAGAAGGGATCAATTGGTAGGACATGTTCTGAGGCATCAAGGGATCACTAATTTATTATTGGAGGGCAGAGTGGAGGATAAAAATTGTAGAGGGACACCAAGGGATGAATACACTAAGCAGATTCAGAACGTTGTAGGTTGCAGTAGGTACTTCGAGATGAAGAAGCTTCCACAGGATAGGGTAGCATGGAGAGCTGCATCAAACCAGTCTCTGATCTGAAGACCACTACAAAAACAGCAGTGTAGTTGAGCCTTGGTGCACATCTGCAATTTTTGTCTCACCCACTTCCCTCCAGTACCAAACTGACTTGACAATTGCCTAATGCCTCAAGATGCGTCCTATCAGTCAGTCACATCTTGTAGTCAAGTTGTGCTGTTAATTTCTCTTATTACCAACTTGATTCAGTACCACCTCTTTAGTTATCTGGTGTACCCATGTAATCTTCAGTATTCTTCAGTAACTCTAAGTTTCTTACACAAATGAATTTTCAGGTTGTGTAAACACCTGTTTTATCTGCCTAAATGAACAATGACATAACAAGATTGAATACGCATTTTGTTGTGATGGCTGATCTGTAGTGCAGCCCGAGCTCTTGGTTAGGCTGGAAGGTGACAGTTTTGTTGCAAGGTGGCAAAACTGAATGTGGAAGCAGCGTGTGAAGAGTAAAATAACTTGTCCCATACCTGTGTAGATAGTATTGTACTAGTGCATGGGTAGAGAAAGTACATGCAGAACTAGTGGGGAGGATCATAGAGGCTTTGGAAGCTCAGTTGTCATTGAAGGAACTGCTGTGTCATGACCAGTCCATAAGAGAGTCATGGTTGGACAATTTCTTGGAGACTGGGCGAAGTTGGAGATGTGTATGTCATCTGCCACATAGTCCTGCAGCCAGTGAGGGACAAATAGGCGTCAGCCCACACAGGGGACAATGATGTTGCCATTTTCATTCATAGTGGCTGTGATATTGTTTCCGTCAGTGTAGCCAGTTACGTAGAAGGAGTGAATGAGGGAGATGTGGATGGTAGATGACTCATTGTGAGGCCAAAGGGGCCGGCCAATGTGAAGATTGTGCTGTTGCAGCGTTGGATAGATAGGTCTGTGAAACTGGTAGATGAAGGCTGTAACGACATAGGGGAATTGCGTAAATTGATTACCTCTGCCAGAGAAGTTTCACACAAAGCACTTGTGTCATGTCTTGGTTAGAATATTAGTGAGGGTCATCATTACCTGCAGCAAGAACCTCGTCATGCATCTGCTCCCTTGTTAAATCCATGATCGGAGGAAGGTACTCATTCAGTGTCCAAGCTGATTTAACTCTGTTGATGGAAACCGTTTGACATTTCCCATTAGAAAGGATGTCGATTGTGTTTTTTGCACAGCTGGGTACCCCATGCAGACTGGAGAAGGAGGTTGGAGGGCTGCCCAGATTGTGTTGCCATGTATCATGATGAACTTACAATGTGCCAGATCACACATGGCAGGGTTTCAGGACGCTGGGCCGGCGTGCATATAGTAGTGACGTGTGAGCAGACATGCTTGACTCGAGCAGGAATCTTGTTCTGAGATGCGAGTTCATTGCCTTCAACGAACTCTGACGGCAGCGCTAGAGGCTAGCTAGAGAGGATATCAGCAAAGGAGTTGTCCAGGTCATCTTTGTTAGCTAAACGGATGCCTAGTAAGAGCCATGGCAGCGCCTCTAACCAGGAACTGCTGTGGCAGATGATCGTGACTTTAAGTGTATGATGCCAAGATTCAACTAGTCTGTTGCTCTGGGGGTGGTATACAGTTCTATGGAACTTGTCGACACTGCACAAGTTACGTAACATGGTAAAGAGTAGAGATTCAAGCTGGTCTCCCTGGTTGGTAGTGATGGAAGAGGGGCATCCTAAGCACGAAATCCAACTGATAATGAAATCACATGCGACAGAATCAGCCAGGATGTCCAAAAGAGGAGTGGCCTCGACCGATCTAGTTGCTGATCACTGGCTTAAAGGATGTATCTGAACCCCTCAGGTGGGAGAATAAGACCCATGATGTCATGGTGCACATGTCAAAACTGTCCCTTTGGTTTGGCAAATTTATGGAGGCTTAGAATCCCAGCTGACCTAGTTTTGTTGTCATGATGTGTACGTGCGAGTGCATATGTACCAGTCATTCTTCACGCCAGGCCAAACAAAATTTGTAACTTTCGTGTCTGTCTGGATGTGTAAGGCCATGGATAGCTGAGAAAACTGGCGATGGAGAGGACCTGGAGGAAGGGAGTGGAGGTTACCAGTAGACATGTCACATAGTATCAGATATGAGATGTCAGGGAGGCAGTGGGAAACCGAGGTCAGCGCTGAGTTGGGGTCCTGTTGAAAATTTTGAAGTTCAGCATCGTACGCTTGGGGATGAGCCAGTTCATCCCAGTCCAGTGGAGAAGTGATGGAGATCACTCGTTACAGATAATCCATGATTGCATTGTCATACTGGCCAAGTAAGTCCATGGAGGAACGTCCTGCGCAGCGCTGTGAATAGCGTCAGCGAATGGTTTATGATCAGACCTCACGCTCTCCATTGTCATCACTGAAGTATCTTATGGCCTTGTAAACCACAAATAATTTCCAGTCAAAAGCTGACCAGCTGTGTTGAGAACCCATGAGTTTTCCTGAGGAAAACCGAAGTCCTTTTGTTGTGTCACCGTCATGCTTTTGTAGAACTGCGCCAACCAGAGTGTCACTTTTGTCAGCTGTGATGGAGATGCAAGCATTCGGTAGTGGGCGCACGAGCTTTACAGTCTTCGACAGTTCAGTCTTAAGTGCATTGAGTTTCAATCATTTCGTCTGACCACTGTAGCTTCTGTGTGCCAGAGGGGTTTTTACTGGCCAAAGCATGTGTCAGTGGGGTCTGGAGAGAGGTGATGTGGGGCACATGCCTATGATAAAAATTTACCATGCTGAGAAAACGATTCAAATCACGGTAGGTCGTAGGTAACAGAATGTTGTTGATAATTGCCACACAGTCAGATGTTGAGCAGATGCCCTCAGCAGCGATGCTAAGGCTGAGGAAGGTGACACCACTCGGAGTTTAATTGTCATTTACCGTGGTGGTCTCTATATACATATATGATTTGGCAGACAGGGTGGGCAGCATTCTGCGGTTGTTTCTGACGATACCGTAGTGTATGGTAAGGGATCGAAGTTGAGTGACTGTAGGAAGAGACAAGACGGTTTAGACAAAATTTCTAGTTGGTGTGATGAATGGCAGCTAGCCCTAAATGCGCAAAAATGTAAGTTAATGCAGATGAGTAGGAAGAACAAATCTGTAATGTTCGAATACAGTATTACTAGTGTCCAACTTGACACAATCAAGTCGTTTAAATATCTGCGTGTAACGTTACAAACCGTTACGAGGTGGAAAGAGCATGTGACAACTGTGGTAGGAAAGGCAAATAGTCGACTTCAGTTTATTGGGAGAATTTTAGGAGAAACTGGCTCAACTGTAAAGGAGACCGCATATAGAACGCTGGTGGGACCTATTCTTAAGTACTACTCGAGTGTTTGGGATCTGTACCACGTCAGATTTAAGGAAGACATCGAAGCAATTCAGAAGAGGGCTGCTAGATTTGTTACCGATGGTTTAAGTGTTACGTAGATTCTTTGGGAACTGAAATGGGAATCCCTGAATGGATGGTGGCGTTTTTTTCGGGAATCACTACTGAGAAAAACTTAGAAAACTGGCATTTGAAGCTGACTGCCGAACGATTCTGCTCCCGCCAACATGTATCGTCCATAAGGAGCATGAATATAAGGTATGAGAAATTAGGCTTCTTGGGGAGGCATACAGATAGTCGTTTTCCCCTCATTCTATTTTCGAGTGGAACAGGAGGGAAATGACAGATAGTGATACACAGCAGCCTCCGCCACGCACCTTACGGTGGCTTGGGGAGTATCTATGTAGCTATGGATGGAGATGTAGTTTCCATTCTCAGCGAGTGCAATCAGAACCTTGGGACACATATGTTCCTCAGTGGAAGGGGGAAGATCAGGATATTGTCAAAATTAGGTGTAGCAATAAGTTAGGTTTAATAAAACAGAGTCAATAAATGTTTTCCAAGTCTGAGCTGTGTTTGTCAGGTCGTAAGACATAAAGCAGTAGTCAAATTAGCCAAACGGTTTAATGACTGCTGTTTTGGGGATGTCATCTTTGAACATAGGAATCTGGTGGTATGCTTTGCAACAGCGAAGAACACCAAATACTGTTAAGTATTTGCGCGAAGTCCGGAATTTGGGGTATGGGATAATTGTCCATAATAGTACAAGTGTTAAGTTTCCTATAGTCACCGAAACGAACCGTCCTTCTTGTGCATGAGGTGGATGGGAGAAGACTCGTTACTGGCTGAAGGGTGTACAATGCGAAAGCACTTAGTTGTGCAGTTTAAGTGCACAAGGAAAGAACAGAATTAACATCTCGCAAAGAGTTGCTGAGAGGAGGCAAAACAATTGGAGGTTGGATGTTACTGATCTTACCTTATGGAGGCGGACACCCCAGTGGGGGCATAATAGTTACAGAGGACTTGGTGGTGGCATGCATCAGCCTTGAACCAATGAGGAGCCTGAGTCTTTGTTGAGCACATGCCAACTTCTGTGACACAACATCGATAAGTATTGTGAGTTCATCATTGTGTTTGTGTATGGTGTTAATCTCAGAGCATTGAGTAGGGAGCTCGATGAGCATGTTTGTGAGGTGAACCATCAATGGTGCACTCTCAGATAGAGCTAGGAGATATTGATTGGATCTTGAAGAAGGTGTAGCAGCAGAAGGGCCGAAGAAGCCTGGAATATGGATGCCTGTCACATGATGAATCAGGGACGCCGTTGGCAATTCTGGAGAGAGACGAAAGATTTTTAGAAAGTCAGTACTAAGAACTGGGTCCTTAACATCTGAGATATGAAAGGTCCAAATGAACAGCATTTGTGGTGAGATCTGGAGTCAGAGTTCCAGTTCACCATGAACATTTATAGACAGGCTATTAGTTGCTCAGAGGGCATGTTTTGCTGGGATTAACTGAGTGGGAGAATAAGAGGGTAAGATGATGCTGGCGTCTGCTCCAGTGTTCAAGAGAAAGTTCACATTATTGTCATTGTGCCCGAGACAAAGAGTCATCCAAAGGTTGTGATTGCTGCATTTGATGACTGTTGTCCAAATGGCACCCTGCACAAGTGTAGCGAGCCATGGTCCCTAGACTGGCCCACACCTGCAGTTTGGGTAAGTGCAGGGAGGGCAGCAATTTCTCGTCTTGTCGCTGAAGCTGATGTGGAACCAGCAGAGTGGCTACTTTGGGTAAGGCAGTTGTCATCTGTGCCATCTATCGTGCTGTGTTGTGGTTCACTTGCCCATCTGGACAGCAAGTTGGCAGGGCTATCCAGTTCTCGGAATTCTAGAGGTGGATGTGAAACTTCCTGGCAGATTAAAACTTTGTGCCAGACCGAAACTCGAACTCGGGACCTTTGCCTTTCGCAGGCAAGTGCTCTACCAACAGAGTAACCCAAGCACGACTCACGCCCCATCCTTATAGCATCTCATTCTAGAAACATCACCTAGGCTGTGGGTAAGCCATGTCTCCGCAATATCCTTTCTTCCAGGAGTGCTTGTTCTGCAAAGTTCGCAGAAGAGCTTCTGTGAAGTTTGGAAAGTAGGAGACGAGGTACTGGCGAAAATAATGCTGTGAGGACAGGGCGTGAGTCTTGCTTGGATAGCTCAGTTGGTAGAGCACTTGCGTGCGAAAAGCAAAGGTCCCGAGTTCGAGTCTCAGTCCGGCACACAGTTTTAATCTGCCAGGAAGTTTCATATTAGTGCACACTCCACTGCACAGTGAAAATCTCATTCTGCAAAGCTGGAAATGTCCGGCGGCAGTCTTGGATGGTTGCAGACTGCTTTGCTGCAGCAAGTCAGCTTTCATGCGACCTGTGCCAGCTGAGTGCACAGGCAGGGTGGAGAGAGTGGAGCCACTGCTACCAAGCTTCTCAACAGCTGGGGCGTTTCTCATTTGGAGTTGTTGCCTGTGTCTGGGGAGTCTATAGGTCTGGTCTGACGCCTGAAACTTGCTCTTCAAAGGGTCAGCAGAGTAGGAGACAAGCTGCAGGTAGAGTTCGTGTGGAAGTTCGACTGGCCATAATGTCCAGAGTGCAATGTCAGGCATAACTTCAGGTCCCACATGTGCCTACAGGTGCCTCCCCAGCTGTGAAGGTGATCTTGTGCCGAGATGTTCTTCGTGGATTATGTGATGTATAGCTTCTGCTGGTGGACCCAATGGACGTTTGATGATCCTTGTCTTCGCTGTAGGATATTTGATCTGTGCTGGCGGGCTCAGTTGTAGGTTGCTGATAAGATTCATGTGAACATGTTGGTGACTAACTAAGCAAATAAGCCTAGCATCATCATCCAGGATCCCATGAAAGTGTAGCATGTTCTCCTCCAGTGTGAACCAATTGTGATAGGACCGCTGTTATTTTATATATACATAAATTATCTGGCAGACCGGGTAAGGAGAAGTCTGCAGATGTTTGCTGATGACGCTATGGTGTATGGGAAGGTGTCGTTGTTGAGCGACTGTAGGATAGAAGATGACTTAGACAAAATTTCTAATTGGTGTGATGAATGGCAGGTAGCTTTATATTTAGAAAAATGTAAGTTAACGCAGATAAGTAGGAAAAATAAACCTAAAATGTTCAGATACAGTATCAGTAGTGTGCTGATTGACACCGTTACATCAGTTAAATATCTAGGCATAATGTTGCGAAGCAATACAAAACGGAATGAGTATGTAAGGACTGTAATAAGGAAGGCGAATGGTTGACTGCAGTTTATTGGGAGAATTTTGGGAAAATGTGGTTGATCTGTAAAGTAGACAGTGTATTGGACACTAGTGGGATTCGTAGCATGCAAGTATTATGAAGATGCTGAAGGAACTCAAATGGGAATCATTGGAGGGAATTGGGAGTTCTTTTCGAGGAGCACTGTTGAGAAAATTTAGAACACTGGCATTTGGGTCTGACTGTAGAACAATTCTATTGCCGCCAGTGTACAGTTATTGTAAGGACCATGAAGATAAGATTAGAGAGATTAGGGCTCATACAGGGGCACATAGACAGTCGCTTTTCCCTTATTCTACTAGTGAGTGGAACAGAGAAGGAAAGGAGTAGTAGTGCTACAGGGTATCCTGTGCCAAGTACTATACGGTGGCTTGTGGAGATTGTATGTAAATGTAGAAAACTTCGGACTTTCCTTTTGTAGTTGAGGCAGCTTGGGAAATCTGCTCATGGGAACATGTTGCTTAGCTGATGGTTTGAATGTCATATGCTCCAGAGGATGTTGCTGTGTAGGTGGCTGCACTGATACCTCCTCAGTAGATGGTGCAAAATCTTGATTGATGGCGCCATATGGAGTGGGATGGAGATGCGACATGCTGCTGTATGAGGATAGTGATGCACTGTTCAAGTGTACTACATGTAGAGGCAGGCGTGGATGGGGAAACTACCTGCATGCACAGATGGAATAACTGTTGTTGTTGAAGGATGAGTGAGTAAGTTGGAAGGCCAAATGGTATCTTGCAGCATGAATTTGGACAGTTGTCCTCATCTGCTGTGGGAAAGGTGTGAATGGGTGTGGTAGCTGCGTCAAGATGGGTGAATGTGGTATGTGTTTCTCTCTTTGTATGCTCGACAGAGATTTGGGAAGAGACCACTTTAGATAAAGAATTCACTTTATTGTTGAAGAAACACATGTAAACAGAAGCATACATGAAACTTAACACACAAGCTTAGAAACTGGAGTCAAAGACCAGAGTTTGTCATAGGAATAGTTTGGTTATCGACAGCCGCTACACCGACATGTACTGGAGTTACTGTTGCAATAGATGTGATGGCCACAAGAGAAACTGACCAGCATACACTTGTCAGTGTGATATGTAGTATGGTTCACAGAGTAATAATGTATTCACCAGGATATACATTTTTTAAACATAACGTGATAGGACAGCTGTAGTAAGCTAAATTTGTTTATTGCAACAAGAGAGATAGTGAGTGTGTGTGTGTGTGTGTGTGTGTGTGTGTGTGTGTGTGGGCGCGTGCGCGCGCATCCATGTGTGTAGGGGATGAGAGGGAGAGGGGGTTGCACTGCTCACTAGGCAAAATCTATCTTAGTGTATGTCTTAGTACATGTTAATTAAGAAAACCCAACATGATCATTGATCTGCAACTATATATTTATGATTGAGCCATTATAGCAGAATTAAAAAGGAATTTGTAGAGAGATGAATGAAATCAAAATATTTTGTGGTTGGCTCTACATGGGATCTGAACCCTGTCACATTCATCTTTTATTGTAATATATTCAGTTACACTGGCGCAATACTTCAGTACTTCAGAAAGAATACATGAGATGAAAGCTGCATGTATAAAGGGCAGTCAAATGAAAACAAGACTCATGAAGAAAGTAAGTAAACTGTTTATTATTTCAAAAGTAATCACCATAGCTGTTAATACATTTATACCACAGTGAGACAAGACCGTCAATCACTTCATGGAAAAGTGTTTGCAGTTGCCTGTGCAACCATGATTGTATCCAGATGTGCACCTCTTCATATGAAGCAGAAGAATGGCCACAAATATCTTTCTTCAGGGCTCCAAAATCCTGGAAATTGGGACTGTATGGAGGATGTGTGAAGGTTTCCAAGACAAAACTCTGCAGCATAGTTGAAGCAATCTGCCAACAAAGTGTCTGCAGAAGTTTCGTCGGGAAGACATTACACAGTCTTTGTAGTCCCACTCTCTCTCTCCATGTGATTTCCATATTTTTAGAGCCCTTGAGAAAGACGTTCATGGCCGTCTTGCTTCAGATAAAGAGGTGCATGTCTGTGTACAATCATGTTTATGGAGGCAAGCACAAACATTTTTCCATGAAGAAATTAACCACCTTGTCTTACAATCTGATAAATGTATTAACGACTATGGCGATTACTTTCGAAATAATAAACAGTGTACCTACTTTTTCTCATCTGTCTTGTATTAATTTGACTGCCCTTGTTGCTAAGTTTGCTTAGGTATATCTGTGTACTATGTACACAAATGGTATTTTATTTTTTTAAATTCCATGTTCCTCCCAGAAACTTGCATCTGTATGCTGGGCTAAATATTTCCCTAAACGTGGTAGGTTTTCATAATCCAGTTAGCTTATCTGCAGTGCAAATGCAATCAACAGTAACACTGATTTAGATGCACCATTTTGGATATGAGAACTGTGGACTCACTTTTTTGCGATGGGGTCAGCAGAAGACATGCTTCTACTGTACAGCCGAGGAACTTTAAACATAGCAAGGTGGAATAACTAATTTGCTATGACTCTAGTCCTCAGATAACTATTTTTTATTCTTTTTTATATTACGCTGGTAGTAGATCTACCACATTCACATAAAACACCAACCTTTTCATCTACATGATATTTCAGTAAAATGCATTATTCATTACTTTATTTGAGTTCTCCTAATGCCAAATGTATAATTAATTTTTCAGTATATCATTCTTTTAAGAAAAATCTGTAAATCACTTTATTTGGAAGTCATATGCTTGGAAAAATATCATGAATTAACAATTGCTTACTTCCAAAAGGACATCAATTGTTTGAAAGACCTCATTTAATTCTTTCAGTAAACATGTTATTATCTGTGAAAAGTCATTAAGTAAAAAGTTATTTGTGATTAAAGTTTCCTCCATCAAGAAAAATATCATTATTTGGACCCTGAAGTATGTTAATACCATCAGTTCTCTAACTGATGGTATAATTTCCTTGTCCTAATTCTTTTGAACTAGAAAATAGCTTTGGTTATCAGAATAACTTGACAATTAGTAAGTGAAGAAAATTACAATCCTCTGAAATTTACAAGAAACTCCGTGTATCCCCATGCTATTGAATAAAATAATCCACCCAACTTTATTAATTTCTCAGTCATCTATCACATACAAAAACCAAATTATTACTTGCTTTGCCTTTATGTTATTGCCACTAATTTCGACATTTTTCTCTTTATTTAGAAATATGAATTTAGCTCCTAATAATCGTTACAGTAACTTCTCTGAGGCTGAGTCATGATTGGCAATTTTCATCTTAATATCTCAATGTAAAAATTGGTGGAGAGCACTCGTCCATTCAACATTTCAATCTCAAAGTCACTAATATGAGCATATCTTACTGTTACAGTCAGTCAATGTAATTATTTCATGGACTTATTTCGAAAATCTGGCTCTAGTATTCCATGGAACTTCTCTGTGTTAAAGTGTTAGTAAGGCTTTAGAGGCTGAGTTCTTTCAAATGATTTTGCAAAGATTTTTTGTAAACTTGAATGATGAAAGATGACTTCACCATGGAAAGAAACTGCCACTGCTTAGGGTTCATACAGTAATCTGGTTGATTTAAACTATAAAAATAGTTGATAGCAGATGCTAATCTTCATTGTCATGTCTTTTGGCACTAAGATAAGTGAGGTATCTCAAGTTTAACAATTAGATTACATCTCCAATCAGTTTCAGAGAATGGTATTTCAAAATTTTAGCATTACCAAATAATACCAGCAATATAACTAGGACAGTAACATTACATAGTGTGTTTAGCATTACACCAAATTGGGAACTGTAGAGTTCCTAATGATGAAGAATAGCTTCCTTATGGTGCACTTAACATAAAATATAGCTACCCACACAACTAAGTATGAGAGGAGCGCACATGAAAAAGAAAAAGTATTTTGTAAGCAACTTCTTTTCCATCTGGAAAACAGGTTACCCAAAACATGGCTATTAAGTGCTATACTGTATAATGTGCTCATTGAGACTCGAAGTGTTTTTTTATTTTTTATAAAGTGAACAAAACATGGGAGTCACTTTTAAGTTAGCTATAAGTTCATCAGGCAAATTCAGGAAAACTAAAATTATGAGTGGGGGCTATCCACAGTATTGATACGCACATCTTACAATGAAATTATGGGGTATTCTATGTACTAATGGTATCAGTTTGTTGAGGTGATAAATCTGCAAACAATAAACACATTCTAAGTGCAGGAATCCAATTACTGCATTTACATAACTCTCTGGATTAACATTATCTTTGACAGATGAATAATATTGAATTCCATTTATGCTAATCACCAATTTTTAATTAGTTCTGGAATGCGAATTATAGTTCTTGGGTCAAACAAAATTCCCTCCTTTTGGCAAAGTGCTAGCATGATCTAATAATAGTATATCTTTGGTTTAGTACACACAGTAACAAAACACTGTTATCAAAAAAGAGAGTAATAATACTTGCGCCAGATCTACATCCATGAACATACTAACCAGCATGAATATTTCATGAGTGGTACCTCAGACACAGAGCTGAAAGAATGAACTCTGGGTTAAGTAGGTATAATCTTATGTAGGAGGGACCACATATCAGGACACAATACAAAAAAATATTTACTTCTACAATTACTTTTTTGTTTTCTGTACACCATCTAGGTCAATCACATATGTGTAATACGTTATATGATCTGAATACCATTACTTCACACAAACAAAAATTTACAAATAGACACAAGTGGTGCGACAAGCTACCAAAACATTTTAAGAGCAGTAACTGTAATTTGTTTTAAGTAAAGTTACAACATACGTAGTGAATAAGCAACATGGATCATGAACTTCTCAATTCTGAATGCTGTAGTCCAAAATAAAAGAACTGTGATATTATAACTGAAAGATAGTAGAATCTAAAAAATTGAATCTTACAATATCCATTAACAAAAGTGGTAACTCTTTCACATCTATTGCAGTAAATTAGAAGTTAACTTATGACTTCAGTTTCAGATATCACTATGAGTGATTGTTGCCTACTATGAAAAACTAATTATGCAGCAGTTTACATATTCATATAGAACTTACAAAAACTGTTTCTGTAAACATTTCAAAGTGAAATGTGAAGAACAATATTTCAGGGTCATGAGCGAATTTAGAAGAGAGGCATGGTGTGGGGAGTGAGGGGAAGGATAGCAGTGCAGGTTTGGGAGAAGATGCTAATGCTGCCAGTGGGAGCATGTGGGGACATTGTAGAGACAGGATAGTGAACCACAAGTTGCAGCATCGTGAGGCTACACTGGTGCTGTGGGAGAGAGTGGAGAAAACTGGGAGAGAAAGGTGTGTAGGGTTGGAGTGGAAGCAGAAAAGGGGATAGAGGCATGTGAAGGACAGGGAATAGGGCAGACCGATGCGATGGGGTTGGTGTGGTTGGAACGAATCCAGTCAGTGAAGCAGTCATTGGTTGACATGCTCAGCAACTAGATAATCCAGCTGTCTCTTGACCACCTGCTGATGGTCATTACCAACCAAAAAGTTGTTGCTGATAACTTGATAGATCACACAGCAGCTTTCACATTTGTCCCTGCCTTTGATGGGATGGGTGATGCCTGTGACAGGACTAGAGCAGGTTCTAGAATGAGACCCATGGGAGAAATGGTTTGGAGCAAGAGTGGAATAGGGGCAGATTAGGATATTGTGTAAGTCGGGTAGGCAACAGAATATCACTGGGTTGGGGAGGATATTTTTCATTTCAGGACCCAATGAGAGGTAGTCAAAATCCTGCCATTCTTTGGAGTATCGTTAATGCACCATTAATGAGCACTGATGATGAAAGAAAAATTGTTATGAACTGTCATTAATGCAATACAAGTCATTCGATATTAGCATTTTAAGAAAACTCAATTGTGTGGGTGCCTTAGTCTTACATCAATATTTATCTCTCCAAGAATATGTATCACATTCTTAGACAATTCTGCAAAGAATAAGTCAATTGTCTCCAAGGACTGTGAAAATTGTTGAACATTAGTGTCTGGCATACAGTACAGAGATGTAGTTACGATTTTTAGCACGGACTGTAACAGTACAACTGCTTCCAGTGCATTTGCTATCCTTTTATCGCCCACACTAAGGACACTACATTACTGTAAGCCCACCAACCTGATTTATGTAGTCTCTTCTATGATGCCTCTACAGTAGCACATCAGTTTGAAGTCATAAAGCTAGAAATCTTGATTAGTACAGTATGGCATTTGCACAAAAATGTACACACCACCACAATTGTGGTTTCACTTTCTCACACACCGTCTTCAAGATTCTATTGTTTAGATCATGACCAATTTCTTAACTTCATAGCAAAGGAAAGAGCCCAATGGCAGAATACATTGGATGAATTGTAAAGTTATTGAAGCACAGATATTTAGAAACGCTGTCCAAGAATCAGTAGTAGCTCCAACAAATCAATAAGACAGAGCAATTGAACGTGGCACAGAATGCATTTCATATTTAGACTAAATGTCACAGTTAGCATACGGCACAGTACTGCAGTAATGTACCAGAGAAAAATGCACAACAATATTTCAGCCAGCACAACCTTTATGAAAGTCACCATTATCAACAACCACTTGTTCCAATGACAATTATCATCTGAACATACCAACCACAGTACAACTCAGACAAAATATTATTCAACTTGAATTCAAAAGAAAAGCGCTTCTAAATTATTAGGCACCAACACTGTTAAGTTTCTGCATACACTGATACAAATATTTTCATGAAAGATAGCCAATAACTATTGTGTGAATGAACACTGGTAGCAGACTCGCAATGGTATTAGTAGCTTCACTGAGACTGACTATTTTCTGACATGTGACTATTTGGTTGGTTTGTGGGGGTTGAAGGGACCAGACTGCAAAGGACATCAGCCCCTTTTTCCACGACCATGAAACACACACAAGGAATAAATACAAGCAACAGAGATGACAAGCGTCGACACAGAACAAGAAAGACACAGAAAAATACCAGAAAGAAGGTATTAAAAGCACAACAAGTGTTACAGTGGTTGGCCGACCATTGAAACAAAAAAGGAAAAGCCAACCAGCAAGAGACACACTAAAAACCCCAGTATAAAACCGTAGGCCAAAGGTCAGACTCAACACAAAAAAGAGACAAACGCTTAGATCGAGCGATAAAAGCCCCCTGCACGAATAAAACTCAAAACCAAGCCTGCCATTGCAGCGTCATCCGTTAAAAGTGCAGGGAGCATATCAGGCAGCGCAAC
Organism: Schistocerca nitens; assembly: GCF_023898315.1. NCBI lineage: Eukaryota > Metazoa > Arthropoda > Insecta > Orthoptera > Acrididae > Schistocerca > Schistocerca nitens. The sequence continues at coordinate 19,229,612 of NC_064624.1, read as the reverse complement.
CATCTACCTGAGTGCAGTTAAAAGCGGACAGGCCAACAGGATGTGGACCACTGTCAACGCTGATCCACAGCGACAGAGAGGTGGGTCCTCGCGGCACAAGAGATGACCTTGCATTAGCCAAGTGTGGCCAATGTGTAGCCTGTAGAGAACAACTGATTCGTTGCAAGAGGCTTGTAAGGAGGAACGCCACACACCTGTAGTCTCCTTGATGACGCAAGGTTTGTTGGAGGAATGCTCCCCAAGTACCAAGGTCTTCTTGCCGCAATACTGTCTGGAGATCACATTCCTATCTCTAGGGCTAGTGCGCTGATAGTCTGTTTGGCCAGTGTATCAACATGTTCATTACCTGGGATGCCGACATGACCCAGGGTCCATACAAAAACGACAGAGTGGCCTCAATGGGCAAGAGTATGGATGGACTCCTGGATAGCCATCACCAGACAAGAGTGAGGAAAACACTGGCCGATAGCTCGTAAATGGCTCAGGGAGTCACTACAGATGACGAAGGACTCACCTGAGCAGGAGAGGATATACTCTAGGGCACAAGAGATGGCTACCAGCTCTGCAGTGAAAACACTGCAGTCAGCCAGCAATGAGTGTTGTTCAGAATTATCCCCAAGAGTAAGAGCATAACCACGTTTGTTTAAGGTGACGAATATGAGGAAGTCAAGTCAACCAGGCATCAAAAAGCAAGCCCAAAAAACGATGCATCGTCACCACGGCAAGAGGTTCGCTGACAAGATAAAGCTGAGGCTCAGGGTGAACAGTGCAACACCGGCAGAAATGCATGACACAGATCTTGGCAGCCGAGAACTCGAAGCCATGCGTGATGGCCCAAGAGTGCACCCTGTGGATAGCGCCCTGTAGCTACCATTCAGCAACCGCAATGCCAGGGAAGCTTTAGTACAGGCAAAAGTCATCAGCATACAAAGAAGCCGATATGGACGTTCCCACACCTGCAGATAGCCCATTGATAGCAACTAAAAAGAGGCAGACACTCAAGACAAAGCCTTTTGGGACCCTATTTTCCTGGACTGGGACGGACCAACTTGCACACAGAAGGAATGAAGCGACAGAAAGTTTTGAATAATAATTGGGAGTGGAGCCCTGAGACCCTACCCGTGAAGCATGGTGAGGATGTGATGTCGCCATGTGGTATCATATGCCTTCCGCATGTCAAAAAAGATGGCAACCAGGTGCTGACAGTGGGCAAATGCCGTACAGATGGCAGAGTCTAGGCAGACCAGATTATCGGTGGCAGAGTGGCCCTTACAGAACGCACCCTGAGATGGAGCCAGAAGGCCCTGAGACTCAAGTAGCAACTTGCATGGAATGTTGATGAGGCTAATGGGCTGGTAGCTGTCCACCTCCAGTGGGGCCTTGCCATGTTTCACCTTGGGGATGACAATGCTTTCCTGCCATTGCAATGGGAACTCACCCTCAACCCACATACGGTTGAAAAGGTCTAGGAGGCGTCGCTGGCAGTTCACCGAGAGGTGTTTGAGCATCTGATAGTGGATGCAATCCAGCCCAGGAGCCGTATCAGGGCAAGTGGCTAGGGCACTTTGGAATTCCCGCTCACTGAATGGAGTAGTGCACAATTCGGGGTGGCGCGTGTGGAAGGAAATGCTCTGATGTTCCAATTGCTCTTTCAGGGAGCAGGCCAGCAGGTAAATCGTAGATGCGGAAATATGAGCATAATGCTCTGTTAAGAGTTCTGTGATCGTGTCAGTATAGATTGCTCCATTCAGGGAAAGCTCATGTACGCTGATACATAAAGTCGCCTAATCTTGGCCCAAACTTGCACTCCTCCTTCCGTTGGCGAATAAGGCAGCGAGCTTGAGTATGGAACCGTTTAAAGACGATGAGATGTTCCAATGATGGGTGTTGCTTATGACGCTGGAGGGCCTGACTGCAATCTCTAATCGCCTCGGTGACCACCAAGGCACAATCTTCCCCTGAGGGGACCCATAAAAACAGGGAATTGCAGAGTCCACGGCAGAAACGATGCTGGTGGCGATCGTGTGAACCACCACATCAATGGCGTCATAAGAAAGAGGCTCAATAGTGGCAAAAGAGGCGATTGAGTCCCAGTCAGCCTTACTCAAAGCCCATCTGGGGAGGCGGCCAGGAGAGGGACACTGTGGCAGTGACAGAAAGATCAGAAAATGGTCACTACCACACAAGTCGTCATGCACACTCCATTGGACAAACGGTAGAACGCCAGGGCTGCAGACCAAAAGGTATGTGCCATGCGCCACCGTGAAATGTGTGGAGGCGCCCTTATTTAAAAGAGAAAGGTCGAGCTGTGCCAAAACTTGATCAATGACAGTGCCTCGGCCTGTTGCCACCAATCCACTACACAAGGGGTTAAAAGCATTGAAGTCACGCAATAACAGAAAATGTGGCGGCAGTTGGGCCATAAGCACAGCCAATACATGCTTTGAGACATCACCATCTGGAGGAAGATAGATACTGCAGACAGTAACAGGCTGAGGCATCCACACTGTTACAGCGACAGCCTCTAAAGGTGTTTGAAGAGGGACACACTCGCTGTAAAGAGAGTTAAGGACGGAGACGCAGACTGCACCAGATACCCTCTCATAAGCTGCCCAGTTCTTATAATTAACGTCGATAGCCACAGAGGGCGGGGGTTTGCATCGCCAGAAACCAAGTTTCCTGGAGAGCAATGCAGAAGAAAAGGTGAAGGCTGATAAGTTGTCAGAGCTCAGCAAGGTGGTGGAAAAAACAGCTGCAATTCCAGTGGAGAATGACACTGTCCGCAGCCGAAAAAGGCGTGATGGGACTGAGGAGACAGATTACGCCACTGGGTCACCTGCTGCCACCGATTGAGTACCTGTGCAATCGACTTCCATGGTGTCTGATGGTCCAGTGAGATCTAGGTCCTCAGTGGACGCCAGAATCTTCACCTCATCCTCAGATGCAGAGCTTGTAGGTAGTGGTGGTGTGGGTGCCACCGCAAGGTCCTTGGCCTTAGAAGGCTTCTTCTTGACCTTGTCACGCTACTCCTTGGGTTTCACTGGCTGGGAGGGCTTCACTGATTCAGTCTCTGGGTCTGAGGAGGATCGTGAAGCCCTACAACCAGGTGCTTCTGGGCACTTCAGCTGTCTGGGAAGAGAGGGACCTGACAGACCCCTTCCGAGCAGGAGGAGCCGAAGAATTTGGACGCTTCTCTGGCTTAGAAGTGGGGATGGACATGCCCGATGGGTGGGGGGTGTTGCTCCTGAAGTAGGTGGTGCAGGAGCAACAGGGAGGGTAGTACCTCCCACAGTCAAGGGAGCAGGTGTAGCCTAATAGCTTGGAGAGCCGAATGAAAGTCTCTGAACTGATGGGGCTATCACTGTTGTCGTAGCGGCGGCATAAGATGAAGTCATTAGCACAGGATGGAGTTGTTCAAATTTCCTCTTAGCCTCAATGTAGGTCAGTCGGTCCAGTGTCTTATATTCCATGATTTTCCATTCTTTCTGTAAAATCCTGTAGTCTGGCGAGAAAGGTGAATGATGCTCTCCGCAGTTGACACAGACGGTAGGTGGAGTGGAGTATTGGGATGTGATCGGCGTCCGCAATCGCGACATGTGAGGTTGGAAGTACAGCAGGAAGACATGGCCGAACTTCCAGCACTTGAAGCACTGCATTGGGAGAGGGATATAGGGCTTGACGTCACAGTGGTAGACCATCACCTTGACCTTCTCAGGCAATGTATCACCCTCGAAAGCCAAGATGAAGGCACCGGTGGCAACCTAATTATCTCTCGCACTTCGATGAATGCGCCAGACGAAATGAACGCCTCGCCGCTCCAAATTGGCGTGCAGCTCGTCATTAAACTGCAAAAGAAGGTCCCTATGGAATATAATTCCCTGGACCATATTTACGCTCTTATGGGAGTGATGGTACCAGAAACATCCCCCAACCTGTCACAAGCAAGTAATGCCTGTGACTGAGGATGCTGTTTTGACCAAAACTGACCCAGATGGCATTTTGGACAAGCCTTCCACCTCCCCAAACATGTCCTCTAAATGCTCTACACAGAACTGAGGCTTCATCATCGTGAAAGACTCCTCATCAGCTCTCGTACAAACCAGGTACCAGGGTGAATAAGTCTCTCTGCCATCCTTAGTCTTTCACTCCTCCCATCGTGTGGCCAGGGAGGGGAACGATTTGGGGCTGTACTTCTGAGCATTAAATTGAGCCCTGGAACGCTTAGAGACTGCTGGAGGCTGGCCACCAGCAAGAGATGACGTACTGTGCTTCATTGTGGGTCATACGCCATGATGCCCTCCCCATGGGCGCCACCCAGCCGCAGCAAGAGCAGCCTCGCAGGATGGCCATTGCCGGAAGTCCTGCTGTCCCAGGGAGATAGGCATCTACTCCTTAGTATGTGGGGAGTTAATGGCGCAGGCATCAGCAGAGCGATCACTGTGTTATCAGAGGGCTACAACCAACAGGATACTTGGCGGGCCCACCACAACGGACTGGCTACCATGCTGGGTATCAGGTGCAAAGAGGTCCATGCTCCTTGGTGGCACAGAAAGCGGCATTGAATAGTGCATGGCGGAAACCGCGCCCAGAAATGTATCCTCACCCAAGAGATGGAGAACGAGGTGGACTGCAACGATGAGAAAGGAGCTAAAGATCTCAACACACTATGGACACGATTCATGATGTAAGAACAATGACACAGAATGAAATCTGGCCTCAACAACAAATTGAGAGATTTGTGCCTGTATCACATAGGAATATTACTGAAAATCAGAACCAAATAGCACCCAGAGATAGGAAAAAAGAGGAAAATTACTGGTAGCAGCTGGGGTGTAATTTGAGGAGATGGAGGATGCCAGCTTGATCATTCACAATATGTCAGGACTGACATATACCAGAGGCCTGAAACCTAGGTGATACACAAAGTTGTAGCTTATCATCAGTGAGCCAGAATTTATTTACACATAATTTAGTCTTGTTGTTTATAGCCAACAGAATACTATGATGACCAATTTTATTTTTGAATGACCTGACACTTTAATACAACAATAATCATGAGCATCACCACAAGGGGTAAAGGTGGGTTCTTAAGTAGTAGCACATAACTTTCCCCACTTTGTATAGTCTTCTGTTATAAGATTGTATACACACAACAGCAGCTAGCTCCATGATCAATATCATTCATATGCTCCCAGAAAAGTGATTTTCTCAGAATGGGCCAGAAAAAAATCAGTTTCTTTCTTGTTCAGGCAGACTCTCATACAACTTCTTTGTTTTCAACCAAACTGAGTGTATTTGTTCCTTGCAACTTCTAGCTAATATAACTATGATCGAATATTTACAATACTGTCCTATGAAAAGTAATTGCTTCCCCTTTCATGGATTTGTCTATGCCTTTGTAGCAGCAGGAGTAAATGTGAAAAGCTGGACTAAATATGTGTAACACTTAAATCTCAGTCATTGCATAGAATGTAAATAGTGATTTTGAATTCCAGCTTTATGTTCTCAACTATTTATCATGAAATAAACTAAAATTACTTATTTCATGTGGTTAAAATATGGTATGCAATGTACCCATTGCATTTTTTGTCGTTTATGTACAATATATATTATGCACTCATGAGGTACTTGTATATGCCTTCTGAATTAACCTAGCAGTTAAATTTTATTAAAAAAAATGGTGCACTAAGTACGAGACAAACATAGACATCGTGCTATGTACAGTGTTACATGTAGCTCAAAATATCTTGGCACCCACACAGACTCACAGCCTTGTTCTCAGCCCCAGGTGCACCTACCTTTTCGTTCTGAAGGACTGGCTGCTTTAGTATGCAGACATCTGCTGAGCTGCATACTTTGTCCACTAATAGCAATTGTGTTAGTTGTTCATGTGCTGTTTTTCTATTTAGGCTCTCCAGTCAAAGACAACTGACTTATTAGTTGTACTGGGATGAGCTGTCAGTATGATCTTTTGCAGATTCACTAGCTGTAGCTTAGAAGTTCTGCTTTTGAGTAGGCTTCATCTGTTGAACTGCACCTCCTCTATCAGGTAGTGCTTGCACACAACGAAATGCCCACCACTTCCACTGTACCCACCCATACAACACTATCTGCAAAGGTATGGGGCAAGTTGTTTTACTCTTCACACTCTGCTTCCACATTTAGCTCTGCCTCCTCACAATGAAACTGTCACCTTCCAACCTAACCTAGACCTCAAGCTACAGTACAGATCAGCCATCAAAACAAAATGTATATTTAATCTTGTTATGTCATTGTTCATTTAAGCACATAAAACAGGTGTTTACATGACCTGAAAATTCATTTGTGTAAGAAATTTAGTGTTCCCCAAGAATGCTGAAGGTTATATGGGTATACTAGATAACTAAAGAGGTGATACCGAATCATGTTGCTAAGAAGAGAAATTAACGAAACAACTTGACTACAAGATGGGACTGGCTGATAGGACGCATCTTGAGGCATCAAGGAATTGTCAAGTAAGTTTGGTTCAAATGGTTCAAATGGCTCTGAGCACTATGGGACTCAACTTCTCAGGTCATTAGTCCCCTAGAACTTAGAACTACTTAAACCTAACTAACCTAAGGACATCACAAACATCCATGCCCGCGGCAGGATTCGAACCTGCGACCATAGCGGTCTCGCGGTTCCAGACTGCAGCGCCTAGAACCGCACGGCCACTTTGGCCGGCCAAGTCAGTTTGGTACTGGAGGGAAGTGGATGGGATAAAAATAACAGAGGCACACCGAGACTCAACTAAATTAAGCAGGTTCAAACGAATGTAAGTTGTGCATTACAACAAAATGTATCCAGGTTTCCTGAGTAAGTGATTACAATTACAGCCAATGCTTGTAACAGTGTGATATACTCAGAGACTTGTGCATCAGTACAAATTGTCGGGGTTGCTTCTAATGGGTACAAAATATGTGTCTGTAAGTTCATTATTTTTAATTATCTATTCTCAGTTCATATATTTACTATCAACATATCATGGTTCCAGCATGTTCAAGAAAATATTGGTTCAATTTAATTGTATTCTGAGCAAAGGAAACTAGGATACAACTGTCTTGTACAGATTCCTTACTGTATTACATAACTCACAGAATTCAGCATTTTTACATGAAAGACTGCTACGGTCGCAGGTTCGAATCCTGCCTCAGGCATGGGTGTGTGTGATGTCCTTAGGTTAGTTAGGTTTAAGTAGTTCTAAGTTCTAGGGGACTTATGACCTAAGATGTTGAGTCCCATAGTGCTCGGAGCCATTTGAACCATTTTTTACATGAAAAACATTAAATACAACATAAATTCTTATCATTATTTGCTCACAATATTTAGGTTTTCTGTTTAATATTATCACTCCAAGCAGATTTGTCAGTTTGCAACATTTTTTATTTCAATGTTACAAAATCATTGATTAAAAATTGGCTATTTAGGAATTGTTTTCTTGTGAATAAAGAGTATTAGAGACACATTTCATCATAGGAAGCAAGCTGTACAGGATAACTGCTCAATGCAAAATTCACATCCTTCATCAGTACTTTGTCAGTGGTATTACAAATGCATATATCTTTATGCTCTTGGTCCCCGCAAACCAATTTGTATGTGGAATGTTAGACAATACCAGTGAATTAAAATCTCAGCCAATACCATAATGTTTAAGACAATTACAATACGGCATTTTACTCATCTTTACTCTCAGTGCATTTCCTTTGCCATAACTGAGTAACAAATATGTGAAAATGCAGTTGTAAAGATCACAGTACAGTGGGTAGATATACTATCAATACTGTACTGTAGTGTTGATAAATGCACTTTTATGCAGGACTTCATTGGATACCAAAACTTTACTTGTGGAAAGTAGTAAAACCATTAAAACTGACAAAATACACAGACACCAATTAATATCGAAATAACAACTTGGTATTTCAGTTAAAGCTTGTTAGCAATGTGTAATATGATAAAGGTAGGAACAGAAACAAGTACAAACATTTATTTCCTTTATTCAACACTTGGTTTTCCACATCCCCATAAGAGGTAACAAGCCAGATGCATACTCATATTTTTACTTGATAATGAACTTTCTGACAGCAGTGAAATGGCCTCCCAACTTACTACTGCCCTGTGATCTCCACAACCATTTGTCTTCTATGCAAATTTCCCATATCCATGGCAAATATAGTTCTCTCAGTGACACCCTTCAGATTCCAGAACCATAGTGCCACATGAAAGCATTTCTCGTTTCTTCTTTTCTTCAGACTTCGATTAAAGAAAGTCTGAAATAGCAATTAGAGAAAAATTTTAATATTTACACATCTTCTTTCTGGCCCTGTAAAACAAATCATTCATGATACATATGTATTACACCACATAATAGACAAAAATACTGACTATAATTACTCTTGTAATTATGAATATTAGCAGACACAGGGACATGTTTTTAAAAGTAGAAGAAGAAGAATTTGGACCATATGAAATTAAGAATACAGTGAGTACAGCTGACAAGAACAGACTAACCACAATGAATTACAGCATCTGAGATTTCAATTAAGAGTTGAAGCCAGTTCTTTAGAACACAGGCTGTTGAAATGAAGCAACTATTTTTATACAGGCAATGAAATAAATCTACCAAGAAAGTATTACTGTTTTTAATCAGTTGATGGGACAAAACACTATGTCAGAAAGGTATCATAAACTAATTGTCATGTGAAATAGTTTACCACTAACAGCTGCAATACAATCATTTTTTGACCATTGCACCCAAATACCGCTCCCTCAGGTGTAAGCTCAAACTATCCAAGAAGTCTTACAGAAAACTGTAAAACTCCAGCAAGGAGGTGAAGTCTACACAAAAATGTAATTTTGTGTCTCGTGTTGTGATAGAGCAAATCATAATTCAGCTTCAACTCACTTTTCACGTCAATATCATTGTGATCGGTGTTTCAGAGAGCCAGGTGATTAGGTCAGGAGACAGCAAAGTAGATCTTTCTTGGCATCCACATGCTTGTATACTGGCGGTTTTTAGGTGCTGCCGAGTTTCCAGATATGGTAGGGTATACGAGACAGAGGGGGAGATAAGAGGATAGCCAATTGCTGCTTTAATGGCCAATATGCACCAAAATACCCCCCTCCCTCTATCACTGACAAGAACAATCAAAGCACATTTGGTTACATTGGCAGTGCATGCTCAACAATTGATTGTATAAGCACATGGAATGTTGTGTAAGACAAACTTCACTATCCCACAACACAGCTGTCACAATACTATTTTAGGCAAAATACAGAAGAAAAGAAAACATGACTTATCACTAAATATGTCAATGATTATGAGTAGTGTTCAGTAAGCATGGCACCAATTAAAATCCATTATTTGCCTGCTAATTAAAAAAATCTGGTAAGTAGTACCAAAAGTTTTAAATCTGAATCAAAACTGCTTCTTCTGGACAACTTCTACACTGTACATAACTGTTTCACAAAACCTAGTAGCATGGATGAAAATTTTTATTCGTTTTGTTATCAAACTATCTCTTAAGAGTAAGATGAGTAATGGGTGGGACTAATATGCCCATTATTGCCACTTTTAAGCCAATGAGCAATCTCATAACCTGTAAACAACAATTGTCATATGGTGTAAACACAAAGAAAACCCACGCACGTATAAAACTGGCGAAACCGACAAAAGTTTTGTAGAGGTAGTGCAGTCACCCTTATACATAATAAAATCAGACAAAAGGATCTACTACCAAAATATTGAAAAGGATATTTACATCTTCCTATTCATCCATAACAGACAAGGCTAACAATCTCCAAACTTAATTTTCACTTAGCATTGATCCTGATCTACCCAATTAACAGAACCTCCAGAAGCAGCACCATCTGCAGTTAAGGATGTAGGCATTACCTTACATCAGACTGCTGCCAGCAAAATGTTGGCTAGAAAACACCACATACTGTCATAGTTATTAGGACAGACACACAGCAGTAATGTTCTAGAATAAGTCTTAATAGGTACTAGAGTCATTGGTCATATCATCTCTTGTGTACTGTTGCTTCAATAGAGACTGCTTGAAGCAGTGGTTCGCAGCAAATGCGATAGGAGGATTGCTTAAATTGTGGCACCACTACTCCCAGCGAGAGCAGCAATGTCATTGACACCTCAGCCTGTGGACATTACCTTACTGCCCAAAGAGTGGACCATAACGCTACCACCACTACCAGCAGCAGCATCAACACCCCCCAGCCTGTGGACATCCTGGTGGGTATAATTACTTTTGTGAGGAACATTGTATGTTAAATCAGTCACACAACCATAATGCTCTAGAATGAGTTTTAATTGGTACTACAGTCAGTTGCCATACCATCCCTTGTGTACTGTTGCTTCAACAAAGACTGTTGAAAGCTGCTGCCTGCCACAACTGTGATAGGAGGACTGGCTAAATTGCAGCAGAAAATAGCACCTCTACTTCCATCAGCACCAGCAACAGCATTGTTATTGACACATGAGCATGTGTACATTATCTTACTGCCTAAAGAGTGGTCCATAATAGTACCAGTAGCAGCATCAACACATGAGCCTGTGGACATACTGTATATTACCGTGGTGCCTGTAATTAGTTAAGAGAGAAACATTGTATATTGAGACACCCACACAGTAGGAATGTTCTAGAATGAGTCTTAATAGCTAGTAATGGCACAACCTTTCCAGGAAATGCGGGTAAGGCCATGAAGCTTTCATTCTGGAGAAGTGGACTTGTAAGAACATCACGCAATGTTGGTTAATGATCAAATATCTTGCAGTAACTTCTTCAAAGACACTGGGATTCTTACACTTAAATCCCTATGGATTTATTACATATGATATTTGTGATTAATAATTAGAGTTAATTTCAGATGGACTGTAAAATTCACAACCACAGTACTAGCACTAAAAATGATGTCTGTATAGACTGTGCATCCTTGTCCAGCAGTCAGAATGTGATGTTGTGTTTGGGTGGTGTGATCTTTAACAGAATGCTAGTAACGATCAGGGAGGAAATTGGAAATTCCAAAAACTACTGTAAAAGAGCCACTTATTAGCCACTCTTTCAAAAGCCTATCATAATATTTGGACTCAGGAATGTACATTCTGGTTAGTACTTCATAATGTTCACATTAATCATATTTTAACTTCATCTTAACATGCATTGTCTAGAGTGTTATAAATGAAGTTACAAATGTAATTTGTGTGAAGAATGACAAAAGAATGCAGATAAGTGGTGTAGGAGAAAGATCTGAGGTTTTTTCAAACTAGCTGCTTCTCTGCTAATATGTTTAAGCATGTATTATATTTAAGCAATCTAGAAGTTATTTCCTTCCACATTTATCGATGTGTTAAGATTATCAATTGTAATTTGTTAGTATAATCTAAAGAAGGAGCCTTATCTCTCTACTGCTTGTCTTTCCAGTGATACATTTATCAATTTTTATAATGAGCCTTCTATGGGAAAATTAGTTACTAGAATGAATAGTTTCTGCCTGAAGTTACATATTGGACACCCCTACGAAATCTTGCTTGAGGTGACACACTGATCTGTGGTGCAGCTGTGGTCAAAGTTAGCTTGAAAGATTACCCTTTGGCTGAGAGTTGGCGAATATCTGTGGTAACAAATTGACTGGTAATGAAGCCTGATGTTTACTTCTGTGCCATATTGAAAAATTCTAGTGCAGCCAATATGCAACTTTTATTCAGTTACTGATTTCCCATACATACCTCTTTCGATACTGATATATGTTGCTTGTTCCAGCACTGGTGCTGCACCAACCTCTGTTTTGTGAAACTTCTTAGAAAAAATGTTTGTTCTTCTTTGTTCAGAAGAGTCTTCTTTGAGAAATAATCTTCCTATAGACAGACAATTCAGTTGCTGGCACACAGACTTCTTTGTTTTCTCTTTGCACTGCTGTGATTGTTGCTTTTAATGATAAAATTTGTTTATCAACTACTTTACATTCAGCAGCTGATGAAATCTCATCACCAACACTAGAAAATTCTGCAACCACTTTTCTATTCCATTCTCAGATGGTGGGACATATTTCACAAGTACTGTTGGTGCCTACCTGCGCCAATATCTTGTCCCTTCATGTACTACAGAAGGTTCTTCAGTGTTGACCAATTTCTCAGCATTTTCTTTATTTCACATGTCATCATGTTCACATTTAGCTTCAAACCGACATACATTGTGCATGTATTTGCACATATTCCATTTAATTGCAGAATCTATATAAGTGCAGTAATACTTGTGGATGCATGATGACACTCTAGGTAGTAGCGGTCATCAGCCGATGGGAGGGGGGAGCTAGATTAACTGTGGTCCATGCAGGCTCTTCCAGTGATTTTGTTTCTGATGTAATTTTGTTTTTTTGGTCCACAAAGACCACTAAGACATGGACCAAAAACAGATTTCTGTACCTATAACAACTGTAATGGACACTGCTCCATATCACTCAGTAATATGGAAGAAAGCCCCAACCACAACCAATCACAAAGAAGTTATGGTTCAGAGGTTACAGAAGTGAAATATTACTGCTCATATGAGTATGACGAAGCTTCTGTTATATTCCCTTGTTAACAAAAATAGATCTACGGCCGCTACATATATAGAAGACGAAATCACCAAGGAACTCCACTTACAGAGCAATGACAAGCTTTTTACAATAACGAAGGTGGAAGATATAGTACTGTGGATGCAATCTCATGGAGAAAAAAAGATCGAAAACGTTGAAAAATTTATTCGAGTAGCACAGAAATGGAAGGTATCTTCAGTAACCATGAACAATTAATGTTTTGTCTGGGTGATCACAACGATGATGACGGTTTTGTTGTTGATTTTGACAACTGTGACGATGGGGAGCTACATGGAATTGTGCCATTGTCGCCATCAATTTGCGAGTAAAAAATTATGCATGCTGGTTACTTATCCCATCATTATCATTATCATTATAAAACATAGAGCGAGAAGTTACAGTCCCAATTATTATTTATTTTGTAAGCTACGTTCCGCTTTCTTTTCAAAATATTAGCCATGATCAAATCTTTTGTGTATTTCCTTGTGTATTGTAATGTAAATGTAATGTTGACGATTCCCCAGTACATCAGATCTGTGATTTGACTTTGTATGTTATAGGACAATAAAAATTCTGATTCTGATTCTTACTCCGTTATCGAAAGCGTGTGCTTTGTTATGCTTATATCTACCTTATTACGTGGTTGTTCATTTGCTGTCATTGTGGTATCAACTAAAAACTAATTCTAATATTCAAAGTTATTGGTCAATAGCTTACATTTAACAAATGTAACAGAACACTATATCGCCCTCTGTGTGTGCAGAGGAAGCTGTAGCAACATCAAATTGCAGTACAGCCCGCTTAACTTGGCGTAATGTGAACTATCAAGTGCAATGTTTCGCCAATAAAAGTATAGTTTAATAGACATTTACTCTGCAGTAACTTTTCTGCAAAAGAATCCACACCCCCTGCAATATCAGTTCTTCAATTACTTAAATACTCATACCCTTGGTCCTAATGCAGTGTTAGGAAACAGTCAAGGTATTCTTCCACTTCATATTATTCCTGAAATTTGTTTCCTTTATTAGTACATTTTTGAGGTTTGAACTCTATTTTCAATAAGAATTTTCGTTCTGTCAAGTGTGGTAACTTACTATTACACTGGTACTACTGACAGAAACATATCTTACCACTGTTTAGCCTAAATGGGAACTGCTCACTAGTAGCAAATGCTCTTTTTTGTAGTTTATGTCTTTTACTTCCTCTACTTCAGTATACAGCACAATCAAAAACTTCATCTGATTATATTTTGGGCTATTTATTCAGAATACACTTAATCTTACAGTGTAAACTGGTGCCTCACATCCCTGCTAACGTTCCTAAATTATTTCTTCCTGTTCATAAACTTCTTTTGTGTTGACCAAAATTTTCGTGCTTTATACAGCAATTTTTGAACAAAGCACCCCCCCCCTGCCATTTCATACTGTGTAAATTCCACAATAGTCTTTCAATGCAATTGTTCAACATGCCTAGATGGTTGCTGCTGGCAAGCAGTAACCAGAATCAACCATCTGATTATCTCAAATATTTCTCTCCAAGCAATATGGTGCAATTTACACATAATACAGTGGCAGATTGGATAGCCACATATTTTAGTTACTGTTTATTATCATTCTACTCATAACCTGTTACTTATAATTGCAACTCAATTAGCCACAACAATAATTTTGTACGTTAGTTAGAAGTACACATGTATCTCCGAGCAGGAAACATATATAGCTGTATGTAGGATGAGATATTTCATGAATTAATTTCACTTTTGAGAAAATTATTCATCTGATATTTTACCAGTGACTGATTTTTTTGGGTACAACTACAAATGAATCTCAGAGCAGGAAAAAACTACATAGTTATGTAGAGGATGAGAGACTACGTGAATCTACCACAATTTTGAGGGAATTGTTTATTACAACATTTTTCAGGTGAATGATTTTCCTCACAAAACTGTTTATTGTAAACGAGGCCAATTTCAGCATCTACAATCATTAAATACTTCTCACAAGAAATAAATTTCTTATGTTCTTTACATGTCAACTGCTAGATTAGCAAGATTTTAGTAGAAATAAACCATTAAGTAGATATTAAACAAATATATAATTTGTGTTTAGAAAAATAAATGTGGCAGTAGCAACCACATTGTGCTACTAAATAGCAACCAACAGACTGTTCTCTAATTGATTCAAACATAAACTAAAATATATTGAAAAGTAATAGAGCCATGACAGCAATACTCCTTCTACTTCCATTCATTATTTTAACCCTGGACTTAAGATGAACATGTGCTTTAATTCAGTAACTTGCAGAACTGTAATAAATGACAAATGGATCTATATCATAGTATATCATTTGCAATGCTTCAACAGAAGTCAGGCACTGTGCATGAATGGGAATCCAGCAATTAAAAATGAGATTAAATGTTTCCCATAGTTTGTCATAAAGAACCTTACCAGGTATTCATAAATATTCTGGTACATGAGTAATGGTTGGCACAACAAATGTATATTGCACATATATATCATAAATATGAACATACAATGGTTAAAACTGTAACAATGAGCTCCACTGAAAATGGCAACAGAGTAATATACCTCGGATTTATCCTTTTGTTGTTGTTGTCTTCAGTTTCATACAGCTCCCCACAGTAGTTTTCCCCATGCAAGTCTCTTCATCCCTAGATAACTACTGCAGCCACTGTCAATTTCAACCTATTTAATGTATTTTAGTCTTTGTCACCTTCAACAGTTTTTACACAGCATACGTGTGGTAACTTGATGTCTCAGGATGTGCGTATTAATGAATTCTTTCTTTTGGTCTAGTTAAGCCTTAAATTTATCTTCTCCCCAGTTAGATTCTGCACCCCCTCATTGGTTATTCTATCAGCATTCCCCTGTAGCACCACATTCCAAAAGCTTCTATACTCTTCTTGTATGTATTGTTTATTACAGATGTTTCAGTTCAATATAAGGCAATGCAACAAGAAAATACACTCTTAACACAAAAATTCATAAACAATGCCAACACATTCCTCTTTTCCAGAAATGATTTATTTCCTATTGCCCATCTGCAGTTTATATCCTCTCTGCTTTGGCCAATATGTTGTTTTTTCTATTTCCATAGCAAAAGTTGTTTACAACTTTCACTGGCCCATTTCCTAATGTAATTCCCTCAACAAAACTAGATATAATTTTACGTTCCCTTACATTTTTTTTTTACTTTTATTGATAGTTTCCTTTTGTAGCTATTTTAACGAATTGTCATTCAGTGTGCAACCCAGTCGGACTTGATTGTTTTCTGGTTCCAGCCACCTAGTTGTAATTCTTTATATGGGCTTCTTCACTGCTCTCTGTTTGAAGTCATGAGTAATTATCTGTTCTGGTAGCATCTTGTGATTGATTACTTAGCCACAGTATATCAAACATTCCACTATATTGTACTAATTTGCTGCAGTATGACATTAATTTTATTACTACTAAGCAATGACTCAAGAATGGCTCTCAGTTGGCATGGTGTTTCTGTATGAATGCAGTCTTGTTAATGATACTGAGAAAATTCTCAATAAAGGTAACAACTGTAAGTTACTTGTAATGTGAAGAATTTTACAGTGGGTCTCAAGGTGATTCTTAAAATTATAATCAGTGGTAAATGAAATGAAGGAAGTGATACAGACACAATGTTTGTAATTACAGGATGATACACAGCCCAGAGACAGTTGTGCTACAGCCAAAAACAAACTACCATCCACACCAAAAGCAGCCCACTGGCAGAAACATGACCAGTTTTCCTGGTGATTCTAGCATACTAATATAGTTAAAATAAAATGATACACTACACAACTACTTAATAATTGTAATTCTTCAGGCGTTCCCTGAGAGGCATTGTTATATTGAATAAGTGAGTTTCTGACAACTATTTGCATCTTTCTTGCTTGATATTTAAATTTTGTGACTAACTGATACTGATTCCAGTGCTGAACAAGACCAGTCTTTATGCCTGTGTTGTGCTAATCATTTTGTATGTGGTCTATGCTGTGCCAGGCACTCTATCCATGATATGCACTGAGCAATAGCAGCGACTGTGATGCTTTATTCTAGTTGTGGCAATTCTGAATGCTGTGTCGCTACTTTGTAGTTATTATCAATTGTCAATGATGTTGTATGAAGGTCTGAACAACATCCAAGCTGTAATGGACATTTTTACGTTCGACTGTCGTCATTTAAGCTTTCCTGTGATTTAGGATGTTCTGTTACCATGGCGTACCATGTCAGTCATTCTACCTCAGGTTTGTACTCACCAGGAGTAGATGCAGTGTTATTTTCAGGATGCTGGTATTCATATTGCTGCATGAGACTCAGTAGAATGTCCTCAGGTATTGCATCTGTTGTCTGCATAAACATTTCACATGCTTTCTTTGTTACATGTACTGAGCAGTTTTCTCTACCTCCATCTTCATATTTGTGTCCCCTGCCACCTTGATGTTACCTCCATTGCATCTTCAGAAGATCAAATGGTGGGTTCCAGGCAAGGCTAAGCTAGAATCTGGTGTCACAGTAATAAGATTCTCTGTTACCTTAATCTCAATAGACGTTCTGAAGATGCTGTTCCAGTATCTCGATATCTGTCTTAGAATCTCCGCATCATTACAGTTCATAGAACGACTGAGTTCTAAACAACACTCAGCAATTGCTGACTTGGTTGCCTGTTTCAGTCTGGTGTGCCATCAGTGTTCATACCTGATATCAGTGGTCCTAGATGTGTGGCCAATGTATGCCATATCTTATTCACACGGTAAGTGGCAAACACCCAGGTCCATAGTGCAGCCTCATCTTGGTGGGTGGATGGAAAACACTTTTGATAGTATGTCTGTGGAGAATTCAGCTGATTTTTGCAGATATCGGCCTCACATATGGTAAATATGCAATCTTCTTTGTTTGTTCTTGTACCTCTTCAGGAACCTCTGATGGGGAAGCAGGGTGTAGTGCCTTTTAAACATCTTGAGAAGAGTATCCATTTTTGTAGAACACATATTGTAGGTGTTCTATCTCTGTTGCCAAATTACCAGGATCTGACAGAGTTCATGCTCAGTGAATCAGAGTTTTGAGTATACCATTTTTCTGTGCCAGATGGTGGAAACTGCTGGTTTTCCCGTACAAGTCAGTGTGAGTGGGCTTGCAGTACACACTGTGACTGAAGGTACCATCTGACTTCCTCTTGACTAGTACATCCAGGAATGGGAGTAGTCCAACGTTCTCCAGTTCCATAGTGAATTTAATGTTATGGTGCTGTGAGTTTAGGTGTGCCAAGAACATATCAAACTTTTCCCTCCCATGGGGCCATATAACAAAGGTGTCATCCACATACCTAAAAAAGCATTTCGGATTATCTGGAGCTGATGATGCAAGTACTTGCTCTTCAACTCTCTCCATAAAGAGATTGGCCATCACCACTGAGAGAGGGCTGTCCATTGCTATCCCTTCCATTTGCTTGTAGAACTGACCCCCATATTGGAAGTATGTCAAGGTAGATATATGCCTGAATACGTGATGTGCAACTGACTTGATGTGACATCCAGAGGGTTGTTGTTTCTAAAATTTTTTATAACAAACACTATAACTGGACAAGTCTGGGACCAAGTTGATGGCACCTCCTGGTCCCTGGCGCCCTGTGAAATAGCCAAGTTCGAATGTCTTAACAACAAGGCGCAGCAGAACGAGAACACTCACATGGTCATCAACCTGAGCGAGAATGAATTCAACACAACCACCTTGAAAGTCATGAGCAAGGTTCTCAATTTCACTGTTACTCCCAGAAATTTTCCTGTTGCAGCCTTCATCAGTGCAGGGTGAAGCACATGGCTCTGAAACTTCCTACCTTTGAGGGTGAAGAAGTCCAACAAGAGGCACGCAGGGTGCTCACCAAAGCCAAGCTGCCCAAATCAGACATCTCTGCTGATGAGAGGTAGGTCTTCAAACATTTCCAGGAAGATGACAGCATATAAGGAGAATGCTACCATCATCATACAGAAGGCAGATTATGACAGTAAGGAGCCACAACTTCTGGATGACTCGGCATACAGACCAGTATAAAGCAACCCCACAGTCAAGGTTGATAAGACCAGGGTTGTTCTATAGGAAAATGTCCTTCCAGAAAAAATCACTAAACAGTTAAGAGCAAAAGCATCAGCGCCACTCAGACTTAATGGCCTGCCTAAGTTGCACAAGGAAGCAATTCATCTACATCCAGTAGTCAGAAACACTGGCACAACCACCTAACTCACTGATCAACACCTTAAGAAGATGCTCTCACCATATGCGGGAAAGTGTGCCCATCATGTTCGCAATTCAGAGGATTTCCTGCATAGCTTCATGCAGCTACAGAGCATGGGCTCTGACATCATTGTCCGTTTTGAAATGGTTTCCCTGTTCACACATGTACCACAAAATGATTGACTTGAACTCGGTGGAGAAAAGTTTGACAGTGCTCTCCTAGATTTATTCAGACAGATACTGACCTCAAGTACTTCCTACATGGGGGACAATTCTATGAGCAAATGGATGCAGTGGAAATGGGAGGCCTCTCTCACCAGTAGTGGCCAATTTCTTTGCAGAAAGATTTAAAGAGGAAGCACTCTTCTCAAGATGTTCAAAAGACACTGCACCATTTCCCCACTAGAGATTCCTGAAGAGGTACAAGAAGAAACGAAGATGGCTGCATATTTGCTATGTGTTGGCCTCATATCTGCCAAAATTATCAGAATTCTCCTCAAACATAACATCAAGACGGTGTTCCATCCACCTACCAAGATTAAGGCTCCGCTAGAGAGCAAGGAGGGCGATCTGGGTCTGTGGAAACCAGACACTTACCACATACCTTGTAAATGTTGTATAGCATGCAATGGCCAGACGACTACAACCACTGACATCAGGTGCAAATAAGACCAAAGACACACCAGACTGAGACAGGCAACCAAGTTACTGATTGCCGAACTTTGTTTAGAGCTCAGATGGCATTATCAAAGAATCTATTGAGATAGGGGATGGAGAATCTCATGAACCATTATATCAGATTCTACCTGAGATCTGTCTGGAACCTCGCACCCAATTTTCTGAAGACACATTGGAGGCAACATGAAGACTGAAGAGTACACATGTATGAAGATGAAGTTAGAGAAAACTGTCCAGTACATGTAACAAAGGACTCATGTAAAAAGGTACCTCAGGCAACATACCCAATACCTGAGGACATTCTACTGAGCCTCAAGTGACAATCTGAACGTCAGAATCTTGAAAATAACACTACCACCGCTCCTGGTTGGTCTGGGTCTTAGACAGAATGCCTGTCATGACATGCCATGGTTACAGAATGTCCTATATCACAGGAGGGCTTAAACTGAAAGATAAAATGACCAGCACGACTTGGACACCATTTAGAACTCCATACAGCAAGATTGACAATAGATAATAACCACAATGTGCACGCACAGCATTCGGAACTGCTGCAGATAGAAGAAAACACTACATTCACTGCTATCGGTCAGCATGTACCACAGATAGAGCCTGACACGGCGTGGACAATGTCCAGGCTGCCTAGCACAACATAGGCATAAATACTGGACCTATTGTACACTGGAATCAGTATCAGACAGCACCTGAAGAAAACTGCAACTCACGCAGTTGAAATATTGTGCTAGACGTGAATAACTGGCAGAAGCCCAATTTTGCAACATGAGAACTTGATTATTCTGTGTTATCAGAGAATGGAACGACCAAAGAAACATTCACTGCATACAAAACTAAAATCATCTTGGAGTGATTCCTAATAAATCTGTCAACCTACAAACATACAGGCATTCATCTCTTAATTCTTTACTTGATAATACTCGATTTAATTGCACATTTCTGGATACAACACTCGATAAAATATTGGGTATTACATCTAAGTCTTTCATTGGGGCACAAAAGTTTCAAAACTGTACTAATATTTTAGACTGGAGTGAAACACTGCCCATGTAAAAGCACAGTACCTTTATACAAACATACCAGCCTCAGAAAGTGAGAACACTCAAACGATATGGTGTCTGTATGTGGTTCTCTCAACTAACTATGCCATGTAACTGATTTGAAGCCAGTTACAGACTTTGTATAAACTAAGGTATTGGCATCTCACTTTCCATTGACAACATGAACCAATTTGCACTTCTGCGACAAATTGTTACAGAATTCCTAATTCTCACAATTCAGAGACAGGCTATACAGGAAGCAAATCAAATGCAGAAGACACAGCATACTACACAGGGACAAAAGGAAATGATATAAAATGAAAATTAGTCATGTGAGTGCTTTCACAGAAGATGACAAACTGGTGATACTGATATGACTTCACACATTGAGAGATACCCATCATATTTTGTTTATGCAACTATTCCTGTGCTTTTAAATCAGAATGTGTGGATAATGAAGAAAACACACAGTTATACTTACTTGCAGAGGCAAGCGGAGTAAATAGATTAGATTATATGGTATACATGTACTTGTAGACAGTCCAGGTAAATAGACATATGCATGTAGTGTACACTGATTAAATAAATTGCATTATTTGTACAAACAGACAATACAATGGCACCATGAGGTTGTAAATGTTACATCAATGACTATATGGAAATCCACCATAGTAGGCATTGTGTGTGGCAATTGAGGTGGAAAAAAATGATTGTGGAATGAAACAAGTGGTGTATTTAACATTAATTGAAAAAATGGAACTGATGGCTAACAAACAGACTACAAATTCCACGCTACCGGAAAGAGTTAAAAATGATATTTTCACAGTGTTCTTTTGAAACGTGTGAGCAACAGCCCCAACACTTCAAGCTGTTGAATATCTTGAATGATCAAGTCACATCATGTAACTCATGTTTAGATATCACTGTTTATGAAAATACTGAAACGACAGAGGCAACTAAGGTCAAATGATTGCTCATAACACACTGCTATGTGAGTATGAGTTCAACCATTCTTCATATCATGCAACAATCGTTTGGACCATCTATGCTTACCTGAATGCCAGTCAATATTGTTAGAATGTCTTTGTTGAAGATATAATAAACTGACTGGTTCTCTGAACAATGAGTTTTCACAGCTGGTATCACTTAGGCAGCTAATAATCGTTAACCCTTCTGCAGAAAGAGGGGAAAAGGTAGCTATAAAACAGCTATTACTTGTTTCTACTCCTAGTAAGATGACACCAGACCTTATAGCACGCAGTCATCTAAACATTTCCACTGGACACAAGAATTATAGGAGACTTAACAGCCCACTGTGATCTTTTGAAAACACAACCTTTCAAAAAACAGTGAATAGAATCCTCAATGCAACTTCATATATACTCAAAGAAAACAGCTAATTGTACTGTACCACCAATACAAAACGAATAGGCCCACAACTACTTATTGCGGCATGGAAGCAATGTTGGATCGACACCAGCTGATGAATGTATGGTTTAATGTAATAAGTTTTCAAAGCAGGTTTAAACAAAAAATTTGAAAGGCTACAATCAGAAATACGGAATTATATAAGTTTAACCATGATGAACATTTTAAGCAAAAGACGAAAAAGTAGAGTTTTTCAGATTAGAGCACTGATAAATTGCATCAATGTATAGACATATTTTCACTTTTTATATTATTCACTTCTGAATCTACATGGACATACGTATCACAGTGTAAAAACTATCTAGTGGCGTTTAAATTAGGTTACATATTCGTCACTTTTCAACCTACTTAATTAAAATTCTGGAAAAATATGTCACCTGAATACTGGAGAACACATGAAAATCAGAACACCAAACAATATTCTTACTGCAACACAGAATATTTAAGAACCATACTAACAGTGCACAGAGGTAAATTTAAGAATTTGCATACTTTTTACATTGTGAGAATTTATTTTAATAGTTTAGCAACATACACTCCTGGAAATTCAAATAAGAACACCGTAAATTCATTGTCCCAGGACGGGGAAACTTTATTGACACATTCCTGGGGTCAGATACATCACATGATCACACTGACAGAACCACAGGCACATAGACACAGGCAACAGAGCATGCACAATGTCGGCACTAGTACAGTGTATATCCACCTTTCGCAGCAATGCAGGCTGCTATTCTCCCATGGAGACGATCGTAGAGATGCTGGATGTAGTCCTGTGGAACGGCTTGCCATGCCATTTCCACCTGGCGCCTCAGTTGGACCAGCGTTCGTGCTGGACGTGCAGACCGCGTGAGACGACGCTTCATCCAGTCCCAAACATGCTCAATGGGGGACAGATCCGGAGATCTTGCTGGCCAGGGTAGTTGACTTACACCTTCTAGAGCACGTTGGGTGGCACGGGATACATGCGGACGTGCATTGTCCTGTTGGAACAGCAAGTTCCCTTGCCGGTCTAGGAATGGTAGAACGATGGGTTCGATGACGGTTTGGATGTACCGTGCACTATTCAGTGTCCCCTCGACGATCACCAGTGGTGTACGGCCAGTGTAGGAGATCGCTCCCCACACCATGATGCTGGGTGTTGGCCCTGTGTGCCTCGGTCGTATGCAGTCCTGATTGTGGCGCTCACCTGCATGACGCCAAACACGCATACGACCATCATTGGCACCAAGGCAGAAGCGACTCTCATCGCTGAAGACGACACGTCTCCATTCGTCCCTCCATTCACGCCTGTCGCGACACCACTGGAGGCGGGCTGCACGATGCTGGGGCGTGAGCGGAAGACGGCCTAACGGTGTGCGGGACCGTAGCCCAGCTTCATGGAGACGGTTGCGAATGGTCCTCGCCGATACCCCAGGAGCAACAGTGTCCCTAATTTGCTGGGAAGTGGCGGTGCGGTCCCCTACGGCACTGCGTAGGATTCTACGGTCTTGGCGTGCATCCGTGCGTCGCTGCGGTCCGGTCCCAGGTCGACGGGCACGTGCACCTTCCGCCGACCACTGGCGACAACATCGATGTACTGTGGAGACCTCACGCCCCACGTGTTGAGCAATTCGGCGGTACGTCCACCCGGCCTCCCGCATGCCCACTATACGCCCTCGCTCAAAGTCCGTCAACTGCACATACGGTTCACGTCCACGCTGTCGCGGCATGCTACCCGTGTTAAAGACTGCGATGGAGCTCCGTATGCCACGGCAAACTGGCTGACACTGACGGTGGCAGTGCACAAATGCTGTGCAGCTAGCGCCATTCGACGGTCAACACCGCAGTTCCTGGTGTGTCCGCTGTGCCGTGCGTGTGATCATTGCTTGTACAGCCCTCTCGCAGTGTCCGGAGCAAGTATGGTGGGTCTGACACACCAGTGTCAATGTGTTCTTTTTTCCATTTCCAGGAGTGTAGAAATAACATGCAATTAAAAGAACAACCAAACTCATATCTGTAATGCTACCAGCAGTAAAATTTGAAGACATCACACATTATGATTTCTGAACAGACAGAGATTTACAAATTTCCACTTTATTATGATACACGTGTATTTCAGTGTACACTGTTGAAAACATACAATTCAGTTGCCTCAAGTAAACATATTTCATACAATGAGATCTCTGAGCCCCTTGTATTAATTAGAACTGCTTTATCATACAAAACTTTGGGCTCAATACAGGATATATATACACAGTTGGTTTCAATAACAATGTGGGCCATGAGAAATTGATAAGAAGTGCAATAAACACTACTACATGTGTGGCCTCTCTGCAGAATGTGCAGCTTGGTGATTAGTGAAATGGTTTAGCTCAGTGTCATGCTTTTGTAGAGCGTGTATCCCTTGTAAAAAACTGCATTGAACTTCAGTCAGATAGGAAACAATATTTCTACAAAAATCAAATTCCCGACATTTTCCTGTGCTCCAACAACTACATACAATTGCACAGCACTTAAGACTACCAATGCTAACTAAATCTCATCAACAAACACAATATCAGTACAGACTCTAATCAGCATGTATTAGCGAATGCCTTTTAAGCTGACTGGACACAGTAAAGGATTTTCCACAGACGAGACATTTGTGTCGTTTCTCGCCAGTATGTGTTAATATATGCCTTCCGAGATTTCCAGACTCCGCAAATGATTTTCCACAAACATTACATTTGTATGGCCTTTCTCCAGTATGTACTAGTATATGCTGTTTCAGTTCACCAGCCCTTAAGAAACGTTTCGCACAAACTTCACATTTGTAGACTTTTTCAGCAGTATGTATTAATTTGTGTTTCCTGATTCCGTCAGACATACTAAACGTTTTGCCACACAGGTCACACTTGTGTGGCTTCTCACCTGAATGTAGTAGATAATGCTTCTTAAGTCCTGCAGACCTAGTAAACGATTTTCCACACATGCCACATTTGTGTGGACTCTCGCCGGTATGTACTGAGTTGTGCCTCCTCAGGTTACTGCATTGAGTAAAGGATTTGCCACAAGCAGTACACTTGTGTTGCCGATCACCAGTATGTATTAAACGATGCCTGTTGAGATCCCCAGATAATTTAAAACTCTTTCCACAAACATTACATTTATGTGGTCTATTGTCAGTATGTATTAATGACAGTTTCTTCAAGGTACCAGACAAAGTAACGGATGCAGATTTCTTAGCAGCAATCTCCAACTTACGAATAGTCACTCCATGCAGACAATTTTCTTGTAACATGGTTCTTCCAACCTTGCCAACAGCAGATTTCAACCTGAAAATGAGTAGAAGTTAGTAAATATTTATTTAGCTGACGCTGAACATGGACGTTTCAGTAATCAACACCTTCTTGACTGTAACAGATAGTATTTCAGCTATGCACACACAGTTCACATCCATTTACCTTCTCACAAATAAAACAAGACAACAGCATCAAAATGTAAACAAAATAACAGATGAAACTGTGAACAATACTTTTCAGAAATTAATAAGAACTTTCTGTAGCTGTAGTTTTCCTGCTTCAGAATAGATAATGTAGTCATTACATCTACAAGATATTAACCAATGTGAGGTATATTAGTTATATGGAATTCAACATACAGTGTGTACTATAATTTCTGTATAATTTAATTTGTCGACCAATGAATCTAAAATGCATGGACACATAATTCTGTGGATTTGATGAAAAAGTCAAGTATGGTGAGTGTCTTGAACCAACCATAATACAATAAAATTTGTGTTTCATATATTTAGTGTAGGAGAGAAAAAACGAAAGGCATTACTTTCACCCTGCTATCATCGAAGAAATAGATCCTTCTCTAACAGGTAGACTGCTGACATTACACTAATACATTTTACCAATTAGTTGAAATATATGGTAACATCGGAACACAAATTTCGTGAAACTATGACAGCAGTCTGGAAGATGTGGAGTATTATTCAGTTGGAAACCTTGGTATAACCACCAACTGTTGATGCTGGAGGATATGTGGCCTGAACAAAGCTACTTGATGACCTGGTCTAATTACATGGGGTTTCTATATATTCAAGATAAATCACAGTATATTGCTGTAAAATCTGAACAAGAAATTATGCACATCTGTCTATGGCATGTTGCCTCCCATTTCTCTCATGGCTTCGACATCAATGTGCTCAGGGAAGTGAAGTAACATCTACACAACAGACAGACATGAAAATTTACATCTACATGTATACTCTGCAAACTGCTGTAAAGTGTACAGCACCTGTTATTTCACGTTTTGGCACACATTACTGTATTTTACTACTCCAATCGTACATGGTTCACGTGAAGTATGTTTCCTTAAATGCCTATATGCATGCTACAACTTGTCTAATTTAGTCTCGACAGTCCCTAGAGTATGATATGTAGAGGTTGTACTATGTCCTTCGCTTTCTAACTTAATATTTAGCCATGAAGTCCTTTAAGTAGACTTCTGGATGATAGTTGCCATATCTCTTCAAGTACCTGTGAGTTCAGGTTTTCTAAACATTTTGGTGATGCTCTCCCATTGGTCAAAAAACTTGTTAGCATTCTTGATGCCTTGCTTTACACATGTTCAATATCCTTTGCAAATCGTATTTGGTACAGGTCCCAGTGATCATAATACTGATCAATATTCTAGGATCTGACACATGAATGTTTTGACAGCAATCATTCGAGACTAAATGCATTCTTCTGTATTCTACAAAAGACCTGGTGTCTGCCACACACCTTACCCAGCACTGAATCCATGTGATTATTGCATTTCATACCTCCACGAATTGTTACATCTAGGCACTTGCATGAGTTCAGTTTTATGAAACTGGTCTCAGTACACAATTATAGCAACTAACATGGGAGACTATGATTATCCAGGTTACAGCAGGAACATACATAATAAATTGTGAAATCTTCAGTATTATCTCTCTACTATGATTTACTATACTCTGTCAGCTGGCTAGAAGCTTAAAGCTTGGATTTAGTTAAGTTATGTATGATGACATATATCTATTTTTGTCATTCCACAATGTTTGAGTAAGTTCTACAGTGCATTATTGAAAACAATATTTTAAATAGTTGGAGTTGAGCTACAGCTAAGATTAATATGTCACTTTAAAGAGGAAGATCTGTAGTATTTTATTTCACAATAAACTGAAAACCCAAAAATTTCATCATTTTTAGGTTCCGGGTTCCCTTAATGAAATTTGTCCTAAGTAATACATCTATTTTTACAACAAACAGCTCAGTTCATACATACAATACCAGGAACGAAAATGATCTGCACAAGGACTGAAAAGCACTTACTTTAGTTCAAAAAGGGGTCCACTACTCAGGAACACTCATCTTCAATAATTTTCCAGCAAACATAAAAAATTTAGTTACAAGTAAAGATCAGTTTAAAAGGAGCCTGGAAGACTTACTAATGGCCAACTACTCATACTCCATTGACGAATTTTTTAATAGAAACAAATGATGTATTGTATATACTCATACTATTAGTATTGTTATTTCAGCTTAAAAAAATTAAGATGTTCCACATCCACGAGGATCTCCTCAGCACAGATCTATGGAATGAAAAACTAATCTAATCTAATCTCAAAGGAAGCCTCTTGACCTGCACAATGTGGGCATTCACAGGGGGTGGGAGTGCTAGCAGTTGGGAGCTCTAATGTCAGGCACATATTGGAGTGCCTTAGGAGGGGATGAAATCCAGTGTACACCCTATTTGCATACCTGCAGGGATAATTCCAGATATGAAACAAGTGCTGGCAGATGCCATGAAGAGCACTGGTGCAGCCAACTGCAGATGGTCACTTATGTCAGTACCAACAATGTGAATCACTCTGAACCAGAAGAGATTCTCTCTGTGGTTTCGGGCAGCTAGCTGACATGGTAAAGACTGCCAGTCTTACTTGTGGGATGAATACAGAGTTCATCAAATGTAGCATCATCAACAGGATTGATTTCAGAGCTTTGGTAATGAGCCAAATGGAGGTTCTGAATCAGTCTCTCAGATAATTCTGCAAATGTTTAGGTTGCAGATTTCTCAATTTGCGCCATAGAGTGGTGGAGTTTTGAGTTCTGCTTCACAGGTCAGACATCTGCTACATGTACAAGGTGGCTAAATGGATGGCAGGGCTGTATGGAATGGATTGGTCACTTTTTAGTTTATAAGGTCTCAAGAAAGTAGAGAAAGGGCTTCAGTCTTAAATGGTTCAGTATAAACACCAGTACATAATAGACATAGGAACAGTCAGTACTGTCCTTGTAAACTTCATAGCTGCACCAGGAAAGAACCTAACTTCCAAGTGCTAATTGGAAGCACTCAAGTTCAAGCTGGCTCAATCTGGAGACATGATCAGCTGAAATTCTTACACAGGACTTAATGGTGTTCTGAAGGGATAGATTAAATACAGCTGGTGTTGGTACCTTTGTTGCTGTTAGAAGTAGTTTTATGTCATAGGAAAATTGATGTAAATAGTTCCTTTCAGTTAGTATGTTTAGAGTGCAGTCAAACTTCACCTGCAACATCAGTCATCACCACTTGCAGTGCAGTGAATTTACTCTTTTCTGTGCACAATATTTTTTGTTCATTTTGTGTGTATATGACAAGTCATAGAGGCATAATTAGAACTCTGAAAGTTTCATACGCCAAGCTGAAGGAACCTACAGACATGTCACTATTCAGAGGTGATTTCCGAGAAGAGTTTTAATGCCAGGGAGGTGTAGAATCTCTCATTTGTCAGGGCACAAGTTGCCATGCAATAAAGCCTTGCCAGCTACATGTAACATTTGTAGATAATTTGGTCATTTGGCATAGAACTGTTTAGAACCCTATTGCACCATGATCCCACATAAAAAATAGTTTAACCTATTTTGTGTTTGAATTTTATCTGGAGTTTTTTCATTTTTTAAAAAACTGTAATGACAATTGCAGAACACAAAAAATGGCAAACATATGTGCAGCTACTACTGGTGAGTCTGTTGGCACAGTATCAGAACAAGTAAACAAATTATTCGCAGTTAATTTGAAGCAGATAGAATATAGGGAGTAATTATGCAGGCAAGTAGATGCACTGCAAGCTGTTCGGCAGCAAACACAATTGCAATCAACAGAAGTGCAATCAGTGTTGATTTAATATCCCCTTCCATGAAGCCACTAGCAGCCAACTTGATAGTGCCTTTTACTGCGAAAACAATGGGGACTGATAATGTGGTTATTGAGTAGTTGGTGAGACAAGACACATCTGTATATGGTTAATTTATGGTTATTGGGAAAAACTAAAACATACATTATGTACCATGAAACACTAAGTAAGGCAGGGACATTGATGTACCTAGCTGTTGGCCTGCACTTGCAGAAATAGAACAGTACAAGGTTCTTCCAGGGAAAACAGTAGCTTGGCAGAAAAACACAGTGAACCTGGGGAATCCTCCTTGGATCAATGCACAAACATCAGAGCTGATATAGAGCACTGAGGCTAATAGATTCATCTGCATGAAGGTGAAAATAAGACCTCACTTTATTTTTATGGCGTATCCCAACTGACATGTCAGGATAGAGAATCCAATTTAACTGTATAACAAGGCAACTGTATAACTGTATAAGACATGTCGAAACCTACCCTGAAACTTTTTACACAGGAAGAAGGCAACGTACTAAATGCACTGTCAAAATTTTAGCTGCTAAGAGACTGCATGTATTAAAAATAAATAGCTGAAAATTTCCAAATTCATAGCTTGCTAGGCAGTGGCAGAAATGTACACCTCGACTGTTGCTGCACCAACTGCACATATCCAACTACACACACACACACACACACACACACACACACACACACACACACACACACACACACACACACACACACCCCCTATTGTAATTTGTAAAGGGTGTTTCAGGTTACCATTTGTTAAGCATTTCTCTGACACTACAGTGCACAATTACTATTCTCTCGAATTAGCCACTCAAGTAATATCTATCACAAATTATCAGTTGATTTTTGCAGTGTTGATAAGCGTTAACAATACAGATAAAGCTGAATTAATATTTATTGTGTTTTCATAAATCATGCCTGTTAACAGTACCTTTTTTCCTTCCAGTTTCACAGTAACGTGGAATCCAATTAAAGTTCTCAATTTAGCAATGATGAGATATGAAGAACGTGGTTTCCAGCTGAAATCATCTACTTATCATTCCACTGAAAATCAACACATTTTAACCAAAGTGGCTTGCATCATGGTTACAGATTTTAATGAAATTTGGTACAGTTAATACCTGCACTAAATGAAGTTCATACAGCAGGCACTGAAATGTGAAACCCCCAGGGGGCTGAGCACGGCCCTCTCAAAGCTAAAATTTTGCTCTAAAGAAGAGAGAGGGGGGGAAAAAAAAAGAAAAAAGAACATGATACTATGTGTGACCTCCTACCTCCCATACTAAATCAGACACAACCAAAAGGTTGGAATTATTTTGAAAGGTAACACCTTTCCCTTGTAAGAGAAAGCAATAATGTGTTCTAATGGTTCATTGTTCAGAAGTAATACATAGACAAACAACTACACAAGTTATCACGTTTTTGCAAGTTTCCAATATTTCTTATCTCATGTGTGAATGACAGTACTGAAAAAAATATTTGGTGTATATAGAGAGGTGATAAGGCTGAATTCATAAAACAAATTTAGTTGTGTTACTTGCATGCACACGTTGACTTATTGAGTTTTGAAAAATTCTGAAATGGTCGATAATCCCAAGATGCAGTGTGTGCAAGGTCACAACACGCTGCAAATTGCTTCATTATGCAGCTTGTATCTAAGTTTAATTACGCTCAAAATATCTTTGTGTTACTCCAATGCATAACTTTTTTACTGTACTCTTTAACAGCGTGTATGTGTAAATAAGGACAATATTGCAAATGCCACAGAATTTGACACAAGAGGAGACCTATTATTCTGTAACATATTCATTTAAATTAGTAGAAATAATATGTTTCACACTCTGAACACATCAGTCATTATCTAAATAGAAAGTTACAAACGAAGCACATGCACTGAAGATCAGTGCCTTTCCTCACTTAGATTGCTGAAAGTTGTTAAACAACTGGAGTATTTAAATTTCAGTTGCCCTGTCCAGTGCATACTGTCTGCCTGTTCTAGTGTTTCACACAACATTTGGTTTTAGAATGTCTCCGAGTTTCACCTAGCTGACTTCGTTGGTTAAAAACTAAGCTTGAGCTGGTCCAGGTGATGCAGATACTTCACCAAAACATCTTGGTTCTCTTCAGAACAGTCCATAACAAAGGCAAGGTACCACTTAGAATTATAGACACAAATAATATAAAAATATGGCCCGATATCCTGCAATCATACAGCTTGGTATTGTACTGGAGACTGTTGTGCCTCTGCATTGTGTGTGAGATAAGCCATATGATAAAGTGGTGGTAGTCTCTTGTGTTTGGAATTGTCCAGCAGTGATCAAATCTTTCATTCAGTAGCACTGCACTGTTATTTTCAATGTCTTCTGAGGACACACAGAAGAACTAAATACCCTTTATCCCTTGTGACACAAATTCAAAAAGTGCTTGTGCAGTGAGGATTGGGTGATGAAGTGCTTAAAAGACTTCTTCTGGCAGCCAGTCTTTTGACTATCCCTCCAACTCTATCACAGGCACTCTTCCTGTGGCTAGTGGCGAAGAAATGCCACTCAACATCAATTCTGAAGTCCTCAGAATGCAGTGTCAGATTTTTTTAAATTTTTCCAGTGTTTATATTTGAGATGTTGCTCCATCTCAAGAGTAGTGAATTTTTCCTAAGTGTGGCATTGCACCTTTTATATGGTAAATAATGGTTTTCTGATAACAATGTACTGCAGGTATTGAGTGAATGAGAGAGTCATTTACAATGCACATTGTCTTTACAGTTGATGACTCTGACGCTAATTTCAGTAGAGAAACTACGAATGGATGCACTGTAGTCTGGGATTGCTGCCTGTGAAATCCTTGTGCTACATCATGTACAATAAATGAGTAATTCTCAGAAAAATCTCCAATCACAATACACTCTGTTGGGCCAGGTGTTTCTTTCAGTGAATAATGTGTTTTGTTATAAAATTATGACTTTTCAGCAATTCCAGTTTGTTGCAATAATAGTGTACGAAATCAACTGTTTTCACCACTGATATCAATGTACATCTGTTGTGATGAACTACATATACTGGACATTTTCAGCCAAATGCAGTGCTTCTGATTCTGGAACAAGAGCTGAAATACACTGCACTCCAGGGCACTTATCACACTTATAGAAAACACACACACACACACACAGCATGGGTTCCATGACCACCCGCGAGTATACACCATTTGGAAAGCAACTGTGCACATTTCGAGAAACCAGTTTTATAAGTGGGTAACTTCTCTTTGAAGGCCGCATACAGCTCCTTCAGATTCACTAAAGCAATGTGTTTCTCCTTGTATTCTTTAACCCTTTGACTACTGGAGGCGCACCATCCACTTGGCACACTGAGGCATCCTGGCCTGTGGCCTAATCCGGCTACCTGCGTGCCTGCCACTGGAAGCTGCCGCTGGGACCGGATCGGCCCAGGCTGCCTAACCCGCCCTGTACTGAATACTTCTCGGCTGATGACTTGATCAGAGCCAGCATGAATTTTTGGCGATTTTTGCAAAGAAATCAAATTTGGTCGTTTGTACAACTTCACGCATTTTTTTAAGAATACTAATGAAAAGGATTTTACTAGGCATCTTGAGCCAGAAAATTGTAGGTAAATCGGCCAAAAATAGGCACCAGAAAAAATTTCCAATTTGTCTTCTTGCATGTCCTGAACTAAGGCTATGACGAACGTGAAACTTGCCATGTAGTAACCTAACAACACAAGGTTCTTAAATATAAAGTTTCATTTCCGTAGCACTTTCCAGTACTGAAAGAATTAAGCGCAAAATTGAAGATAAAAACGTCAAAAATGCAGTATTTTCGTTCCGATTTTCCTAAAAAGCTATGCTCTGTAAAACATACCAAGTTTTATAACTGGAATGAAAGTTGGGCGCGAAAATCAGGCCCGAAAACAATGTAAACTTCGGATTTGCATACCTAGTAGAGTGAATGCATGATGAAAATGAAATTTAGAGTGCAATAATATATTGACAGCACAACGATAAGGAATAAAAATTTTTGTTCCCCTACTATTTTCCAATAATCTACAAATTAGTCGAAAAGATGTTGATTTTTATAAAAAGATGAAAGCAGGGTATATTCGATACTTCTTACAAATACCATTTTCTATTAATGCTTCAAAGCCAGTCTCATTCAGACAACAAATTTTAAGCCTCCCACCCTCCCGAGAACAATGAATTTAATTTCCAATATTGGCTAACAACAGAGGCAAAGTAACAAGAAAAATTGCACTGAGAACAGAGTGTTAACTTTGGCATGTTGTTTCTCGTTAATCAGAGGCTTTTAAATCAGTTATGGAAAACAGGTTTTGCACAAGTAGAACGAATGTGATCTATATTTGTACTACTAAGGATAAAAGAATATAACTGCCCATGTTACGTGTTAATAATTTAAATGTATCGTGTACAGATTAATGTATGGGTTTTGTTATACTGGCGCAACGTACTTGGTGTAATTACATTTGCCACAGTACAGATATTGCGCCATCTCAATCACCAAGTTCATTCATTTGCCAGTAAACTGCTACATATGAAGAAGTCAGGCTTCGTTTAAATAATCTTACGCCTGTTGCATCTATTTCCCATCCTTCTTTTCCATCCGGGCTTTGAACGGGCACTGGCGAAGCTAAAAATAGATTTATATATTTTTTTACATTTTTGCCCTTTTTAGTAATTCATTCAGAAGCGTCTATAAATTTTCTCAGATTTAGTTCCCAATGATTAGTAATGCTTCATTGTGTGATAAGTCTCAAAGCAGGGTGCAATACATAATGGAAAGTTGCAAGTTTTGCATTGGAATCTAGTTTCCCGGCGCACTTTCTGTTTCGTGCAAACCACGCATCTGCGCATTGGCGTACTTTTCTGCGAATGTTCACTCACAATAACAGCCAGAAATGTCTCCTTCTGAAACACAGATGATTCTCGCCATCGTAGCGCCTTCCCCTACCAGCTTCTTTCCGATCTGTAGCATATTTTTCTGCAATCTCCCTTACGAGAGAAAGGTGAAACTTTGCGAGTGCCAGTTTTCGCCCTGTTACCGACTGGTGGAGAGCATTAGCATTTAGAATGAACAAAAAAAAAATCTTGTACCATTTCACAGTCTTATGCACTGATCCCATTGAACTCAGTAACATGTCACAACGTTCAAAACGGTCAACTGCAACCATACTCGAACTGTAATCTACAATGCATTGCGGTTTCTTTATTTTTTCGCCAAATTTTCAGTCAGTCTTCTCTGTTTCAACCGTTTGTGTTGTGTGACTTGCGGTCAACATGCACACCTCTCTCTTATCACACCAATTGATAGCAAGGACCTTGTCAATAGACTTAAACTCAGTTTCTCGTCGTTTTAATTTCTGTTGCAGTTTTGGCATGTTGCGCCTATTCTTACAAACAGTACCACATGCGGTTGTTCCATGGTTGTGAAGCCAGAGGAACAGGTCCGCGCTGGAGTACCAATTATCGACGTTAGAATATGACCCCGTTCCAAATACGGTCCCATAATAGTTGCCACTACATCGCCACTTTTTCCCAAATTGTGGAACCCAATTTCTGTTGTTGCTCCTGTACATACAATAAAATCCAAAATATACCCACTCTGACAGTCACTCAGTGCAAATGTCTTTTTTCGAATCTACTTCACTTGGTTGGAATAAACTGTTTAATAGACAATCGTCCTTTGAACAGCAACAGACCTTCATCTATACAAAGCCTGTGATGTAGGCGAAATGAATTATGAAACGTCTTACGAACTTTGTCAACAATCGTCCTAATTTTAAACAGACTGTCACCCCCAGCAATCGCAGAGTTATCACTGAAGTGTATCATTCTCAGAAATAGATAAAAACGATCTTGGGACATAATTTCGCTGAAAACTGGTTTGTTCAAAAGTGTATCTCTGGACCAGTAATCACTTAATTTCAACTTCTTAACTTGCGCCATTAGAAGGCAAATAGAAACAAAACAATACATTTCCACAAATCCAGTGTCTTTCCACTTTGACAGTCGAGAATTCACAGATTCTGTAGTATTTTCTCTGGTGTAAACGTAAAAACGATTTGTTTCGTCTGCAATAAATTGCAACTGTTCTTGAGATATAAAATGAAAGAATGCTTGGGTCAGTATCTAATTGACGTAGTCCTGACTGCCTACAGTAAGAGAGTTTATGGCACTCCTGTCCTATTACTGCACCAAGAAACATTTCTCCATGTCATCCACACACTGATCATGCACTTCACGACTCACTTCCATATTGAACTGTAGTATCATGCACACTCCTCATAAGATGATCCAATACTGTGCACAATGACAGCAAAGTTGTGATTGGATGGTGATGGTGGACCAATTAGGATTCCTGGGCTGGCAGAACTGTATTACAGGTAGTGTGTTAGGTTGCTGTCTGTACATAAATAGAATAAATTATTATTACATGTATCAGGCTTTCCACAAGTGATGGATGGCACATTTGGAGTTAGGGAAATCAAAATAAAATGTTTAATTTAAATCCTTGATTTCTTTAGCTGAAATTCAAACATTTATTATTTGATAGACAAGATTAATGGAAAATTTCAGTAATTCACCATTATTTTTGTCTGCAGTTTTGACCAACAGTTCTGGATTAACACCATAAAAATAAAACAGAGTGAAAAATTAAAAATTAAAAATTGAATTTAACTGAATGTACTTTGGACACTTCAGAAAACATCCCTGAAAGATAGCAGTGTCTTGGTTTGATGCTCTGGAGGATATATTTTAACTTAATTATCTCATATAAATTGTCCCATCCATCACAAGTAGCATGTGCAATCCATCACAGTGTTAATCCACCATAGTGCTTATGTATGAAAAACCAATTTGAATTAAAATGTAACTTACAGAATGTAGTGTCGGCAGACTTGCCAACACTACGCACACTAATTGAAAGAGGCGGCCAAGATGCACGCGCTAACTCACGAAGGATGGAGTGAGGTCTGAAACAGGAGACTTGATGAATGCTATAAAGAAAAGTACGTATCTTCTGGACTACTTAACTTTTAATCCTTCCTTTGTATACATCGTTCTTTATGAGACATCTGGAGATTGTGGCGATACAAGTGCGACTCTTTAGATACAAGCTATCTAAGGCTAATGGCGCCTTGCTAGGTAGTAGACATGAACTTAGCTGAAGGCTATTCTACTGTCTCTCGGCAAATGAGAGCAAAGGCTTCGTCCGTATAGTTGCTAGCAACGTCGTCGTACAACTGGGGCCGAGTTCTCGTACGTCTCTCGAGACCTGCCATGTGGTGGCGCTCGGTCTGCGATCACACAGTGGCGACACGCGGGTCCGACATGTACTAATGGATCGCGGCCGATTTAAGCTACCACCTAGCAAGTGTGGTGTCTGGCAGTGACACCACACAGAATTAAGTAAATCTTGAGCATGACTCAATGAAATGAAATTCTTTCTTTACCATCAAAAACCAATGCACGATTTTTGTGACAGATGGGAGAGCTTTCACTGTAAAAAAGAAATTAATGCAAAATAATTTGGTGATGCCTACTAGTCTCCTGATTTTCTAGCTATGCTACTGACAACAAGCTTAATAATGAACTGTTTGTCAATAATGGTGTGAAATCATTGCCATCTTGACAACCTATTGTTTACCACTACCACTCATAACTGTAATTTCTCTAAGATGATGGCGATAAATGAAAGTAGAAAAAAGTTGCAGAATATTTCTATTCTCTACATATAATTTCAGTGGCTTAGGATTTCACTTAAACTATTCACAGTCATGACTTTCACATTTTTAACTTTCACTCATAGGTTTATTCACTCATGGAATGCCTAGTATAATATGTGGTGTATCAGTTGTTAAATGACTTACAATAAATGGGAGCAACACAAAGATATTTTGGGGGTAATTAGACTTAGATACAAGCTACATAACGATGGAATTTGCAGCACGCTGTGACCTTGCACACACTGCATATGTGGATGTCCCAAATAGTGATTTTCGACAATTTCAGAATTTTCAAAATCCAAAAAGTGAAAGAGTGTGTGCAAGTAACACAACCAAACTCGTTTTAAGAATTCAGCCTTATCACCTCTCTATACACACCAAATGTTGTTTCAGTACTATCATTCCAGATGAGATAAAAAAATATTGGAAACTTGTTAAAATGTGATAACTTGTGTAGCTGTTTGTCTTTGTATTACTTCTGAACCAAGAACCATTACAACACATTATTGCTTTCTCCTATGAGGGAAAGGTGTTACCTTTCAAATAAGCCCAACCTTTTGGTTGTATCTGATTTAGTACAGGAGCTAGGAGGTCACACATGATAGTATTATTATTATTATTATTATTATTATTATTATTATTTTGTAAAAAAGGCCAAAATTGTAGCTTTGGGAGAGCCTAGCTCAGCTCCCCAGGGGTTTCACATTTCAATACCTGAGTTATGAACTTACTTTAGTGCAGGTATTAACTGTACCACATTTTATTAAAATCTGTAACCATGATGCAATCCTCATCTGATGATTTCCAATAGAATGATCCCTACTTCTCCTGAGGTCTTACATATGTGTCATTTGTTAGTTGATTTCCTTGACATTCATTCGAGTGATATCGACATTTCGAATTGTGAATACATTACAAGAAATAGGAAATATCTGTGAGGATTCCATGAAATATGGTTCATGTAACATCAGTTGTGCTAGTATCAGTTCTGAAGAAGAGGACCTTCCAATCAAAACTGCATACTGCAACAGCTCTCTGCGACAAAGAAGAGCCAGAGAAATATTGATTAAATGAAAGAAGGGAAAAAATGCATGAAGTTATGTAGTGTGCAAAGGCGTTCCATTTCATAAATTGGAGCATGAATTGTACAAATGGAAGAATGAATTAAATGAAGTAAGGAAGATGTGCCAAACGGAAATGGAGATCTACGAGACTGGGTCCTCCGAATTGCATCTGACATGAAAATTGCTAATTTCCAGGCTTTATCGACATGGCTACACAAGTTCAAGAAATTGTACAGAATAGGAAGTCGCAAAATTACCAAGTTTATGACACATAAACGTGTAGAGCAGCTGCCAGCAATGAATAGTGCTATAGAGAAATTCATAGCTGATGTAAAGACGAAACTTGTTGTTACCCCCCACAACTGCTGTTTATAATGCTGATCAGTCAGGTTTCGTGAAAGAACTGCATGCTCACTTTACTTAATCATTCCTGGGTTAAAAAAGACATGGAGTTGATTGCCCAATCAATGAATGCAATGACACATTCATATACGATAATGCCAGTGATAAGTATGAGTGGTTTACTGTTTCCACAGCCGTATATCTATCTTCAAAAACTGCTAGGCAAATTAGGACTGAACATAAAAAATTGAGTGTTTAGTTGCAAAAATCTTGTAATTGACACAAATCTAAATCTGGAAAAATGGGAAAGACTAATTTTCAACATCTCGTTTGAAACGTATTCCTACCAGCTGCAGAAACTGATTCATTGCTTTTGTTGGATTCTTGGTGTCGACATAATGATGCCTCTGTTTTCGTGGAGGATGACAAAAAATCTGTAGATGTAATGTGGATTCAACCTGGAACTAACAGTGTGATTCAACCTCTCAACAAAGACATTGGAAAGCATTTTTCAGGAAATTATCAGACAACATAATTTCCAATACCTCTCTCTCACTTTAGGTTTATGAGTTGAACAGTATTCTTAAGCTCCAGTCATTTGTGTATTACCAAGTTTCTTCGCCATTCTTTATGAATTGTATCAAGTATGTCTGGTATGCAGCGCAGTATGCAGAACAACGGCTCTAAACATTTCTGACTCCATCCCAGTTCTGTCTAAATAAAACTAGTGGTTACTGTGAAGTGCATGACTGCATCAATTTTACCTTTGTCTGGTGTGCCTGATGAAAGAAAAATGTTTGTTTTTGTCATTCAATAGACACTGCATTTTTGTGATGACTACAGGGAATAAATAAAGAACTGTTTCACCGTTAGCCAAATATACACTATTCAAACATTATTATAAGGAGTGGCCTACAGGAATTGTTATAAAATGTAGTACGGGAAGACACAGTTCATTTCAACAAATTACAAGTCCTCATTGATAGAAGTCATCTGCGACATCAGACACTGCCATGATTTTGTTTTCTCTGCTAGCCACTTTTATCAGAATTACATGTGCAAGAATTGAACTGTCAATATGAAGTTATTCAAAAAAAGTTTTGTATAGTTTAAGCCAGGTTTTCACTGGAGCAAACAAGCTAACAAGCATGCGAAAAAGAGAATTCTGTCTGGTGTACCCAGTAGGCCTCTTGCAGATCTTTCAACTGGACAGCAAGGCAGCTACTTTGTGTCCCTAACCTCCCCCAGTTACCTAATTGGAGAACGGAGACTTGCTGTTTAATGTGGAATCCGAACCACATGTCTTTCATGGCTACTCCAACATCTGTGAGAAGTGAAAGCTCAGTGAAAAATCATAGAGAAAAAGTTGTGGCCTGAATGGGATTTGATCCCCTGCTCTCTGGATTATGAAGAGCATGCCATGCCACTACAGGATTTTTGTTTTAGAAAAAAAAAGAAAAACAAAAAATAATATGACTACTACACCTTACATGCATAGCAGAACCGCTAGCTGTGTCACCTCTTGAGGTGATGCTCGACATCGGTAATTAACGTTCTGTTTATAAATTTCCCCTCAATGGTAATGAGAAACCTGCAAAAAATGGCAACTGAC
This sequence comes from Schistocerca nitens, assembly GCF_023898315.1. Lineage (NCBI taxonomy): Eukaryota > Metazoa > Arthropoda > Insecta > Orthoptera > Acrididae > Schistocerca > Schistocerca nitens. The sequence continues at coordinate 19,189,627 of NC_064624.1, read as the reverse complement.
TTACAAGGAAAATTTTGGACCAGTGCTCAGGAGAGATGGAGATGTAATTCTGTGTAAAGTGTAACATCTCCAAGTACGTCACACTTACGTATAAATTGAGACACCTAAATTCTTCCTTCCCTGTGGCATTTTGCATACTCCACAAAGAACAGTGCACTCACCATGCAATATAATGCTCACTGAACAGCAAAGTTTCGCATTGTGGCTTTAACAAGATAGAGTGGTATCCTGTATGCCAAATATTACCTCTAAAAACTGCTAACACAGCATTCACAGGCAATGTTCGCTACCTCATGTTCTTTCCGTTCCCTCTAGTATAAACGATTCTACCCATATACAAGTGAATAGTAGTAAATTTCCTGCATATGCTCATTTGCACTTGTTTACTTCCATTCACTCCATTGTAAACCAGGCTTTAGGTGCTTAAAATTGGTGTCTGTGAACTCAGGATAATGCCGCTATGCAGCGCTGTGTGGGTGATTCGCTGATCCACATGCTAGGCAGTACAAACTGCTATTATAAGCTGTTCTTCACATAGCAAGAATGTGTAAAGTCAACATTTTTTACAAAATAATTGCAGTGCCTTTTAGCAGCTAAAATTTTGGCAGTACGTTTCTTTCATTGTCTTCTTCCCGTGTAAAAAAATTTCTGGGTAGGTTTCAACATGTCTTATTGGACTATTCCCTGCAAGACTATAAGAATAGCCACACAGTTAGGGGAAATGGATATTGCTACAAAAGATGTAGTAACCATTGGGTCTTTACCTCTGAAATAAAATGTTACAGGTGTGCATTTAAGGACCATCTGAGGAATTAATGTTATGAGCGATAGTGCCACGAGTGTGGTCGAGTCAGGCAAAGCACAAAAATGTAGAAACAAGAAACGGGTAAGGGGTGGAGGGGTGGTAGGGGAGAGAAGAGGACAGCATTGCCAGAGAAAAGCGTTCTCAGTATGCAGTAGGACATAATACTGCACAGATGTAAGCAAAAATGGAATGCTGCTCGTCAGGCTTAGTTAAGGGACACTTTGCATACAGTTTTAGCAAACACAACTGTGCACCTGTCAATCATTAGTCTGGACCCCTTGCACACAAAGATATTGTATCTGCATGTAAAGGTTACATGGGTGGGTGACAGTGACAGTCATTTGGGGGACAACACTTCAGCACTGGAGCTAATGGTTTTCTTAACCATTTGGAATTGTTGCCACTTGTTGGTGAAAGGTGATTTGCAATTATTGAACTGGGATTCCTTGGTGAGCATTATGCTAAAAGCATTCTTTTGCAGTATACTTTTGAACTATGTGGAACCTTGTTCCATTGGGAGCTACAACTGCACGCAAGACAATGTTGGAAGGTGAACTGATCATCAAGGATTTTTCAACTGAAGTGCAAACATGTACAGTAAGGATAGGTTCCCATGATAATGTATCATCAGGAACATGGAAGTTAGTTTTATTACTGTAGGTACCAATTTACCACAAGAAGTATTGTAATGGACTCACTAGAGAGTAATGTAGAACTGGATACAATGTATTGTTCTGTCAACAGAAGAGTAGTGAACATTAGTAATACAATCATTGAGTTTATCGTTCCTGTTAGCCTAGATAATTTTGGCTTGGATGAGATTAATCTGCCAAAGATCTTAATGATTGCTACTTTAGATGTTTTGGGTAAAGAACATATTGAAACTATTACTGCATCTGTGTTATGCATAAAATGAATAACTTACAAGGGAGTGATCAACAAGTGATGGGAGCTTTACTATTACAATTCATTGATTTGTTTAGTAAAAATGGTCCATTACCAACAACACCTGTTACTCAACATTATACACACATGGGCATAATACTCCAGTTTATAGGAAGTTATCCCCTGTCCCAAAGTATCTCCAGGCTCCAATGGAAGAATTCATTGACCACCAACTTGCAGATGGAACAACAGAACATTGTGATACTCCATGGGGTGCATGTGTGGTCACTGTTCTGAAAAAAATCACTGTATGGTACTAAGAAAACACAGATTCTGTTGCAATTATCGATACCCGAGTGCAAAAACTGTTGCTGACACATATATACATCCTCAATATTATGGACACATTGCATAAGTTATTTTTCAATGAGATGGGCCTATGAAGTGGATATTACCAGCTAGTCATAGTCACAGGCAAAATCTGTCTTCATAACATAGGACCACTATCTCTATCATGGAACATGATGCTGACTCAATAACACACAAGCTATGTTCCACAAATTGTTAGACAGAGTACTTCATGGATTGAAGCTTAAGAAATGTAGGGTATACACTGTCCAGTCACATTAATGTGACCCCCTATCAAAAGCATGACTATCAACCTTCTGCAGTGCGGACAACTGTGAGATGTGAAGGAAGAGAGTCAATGAGGTTCTAGAAGGTACCATCACAGATGTCATGGCCAGCTGTGCTAGTTTTATCAGCTGAGGATCCTTGACATGACAAACCCGATCGAGGTGCTTTCACAGATTCTCAACTGTGTTTAAATCTGGGGAGTTTGGTTGACAGAGGAATATGGTAAATTCAACCTAGTGCCATTGAAACACACACATACACTGTGAGCTGTATGACATGTTGCATTGTTCTGCTGGTAGACACCATCGTGCCAAGGGAAAACAAACTGCATGTAGGATTGGACATGGTCCCACAGATAGATGCTTACTTGTAATGACCCACTGAGTCTTTCACAGTGACAAAATTGCCCAGTGAATGTCAGGAAAACATTCCCCAGACCGTAATCCCCCTTCATCTGATCTGGACCCTTCCAATGATTGTTGCAGGGTTTTTGCATTCAGTCATTTCATGCTGTACACATCTAACAGTCATCTGTCCAATGGAGCATTAAATGTGATTCATCTGAAAAGACCATCTGTCGCCACTAGGTACACTTCCATTTGTGATACTGTGTGCAAATTTCAGCTGTCATCACCAGAGAATGGCAGTCAGCATATAACGTATTCATGACATATAACTGCTGCTACCACCAGAAGTGTATAGGGAGTTCATTCCCACACACACAAAACTTCACGACACACAGAACACGAGGGATCATCAATTACTTACGAGGCAATGTAGGATGAGCAAATCCAGTATCAAATAACATCCCAGTCGCAATTTGGTACGTAATTCGATGGTCCATCTACAGTAGATGGTTGCCTAATGGGTGATGGACACATTTCACTTCCTTGTTTCAGACTATTTATGTCAACTGTCCTGCTCTATCTCCTGCCACTCCCACACAATTTATGCATCTCTGGAACAATTATTTTATTCTCAACCAAATCTGATTTACTGTTACATAATTTTATCATAAATAAAGAGCATCATCTTTTCCCCTTCATTCTCAGTGGAACAGAAAACAAACACACACACACACACACACACACACACACACACAGAGTTACTAATGATATATTTAAGTGTGTGAATATTTTGGAAAATTCTCAGTTAATTTGCTACAGACATGATGATAGACTGCCTCCATATCCAAATTATTAGCACTGCTGACTTTGGTGCAGTAGGATCTTGGTTCAATTCTGGTACCACTTCAGATTTTTTTTTCTGAGGCAACGAGATTTGGTACAAGTTCCGCTCAGCTCTAGTGGGGCCAAATGAGGAAATGCTTGAATAAATAAGCACCGGCATCATCAGGATCCCTCCATTGGGAATAACAGCTGGAAGGATTGGCGACATGCTGATCGCATGTCTCATAATCATAGATCACTCCTCGTACTGCCTTGTAGACAGATGTCAGCCAATCCGAACAGGCCTAAGCTGTAATCCATGAGTAGTGTTTATGTTTACCAATACATGATGACATCTGTATGCGTTATGTCATGAAATAATAGAAATGATCTTTGATGAGGGATATAAGAAGATAAGGTACATATGAAACACCACGTAAATCTCAAGTGGGTTTCTGATACTGAAAATTTCGTTAAATGTGTTTAAAACAATTGTGTATCTCTCTTCACATAGGATGTAAATTGGGTGTGGCAATACTTATCAAAAATAACCACACACTAAATAATGAATACCTTACCGTGTACTGCCTGGTGTACACCCTTCTGGAGCTACCTCCTGAAATATTTCATAGTTGTATTATGCAACGAATTAAAAAAAATATAAGTAAGCAAAGAAGTAATATCAACAACATTCTACTAACTACACTGAGACATTTGTTAACACTGGAATGTTTCCTGTTGTAAAATGTGGAAAAAGTAGTACAATTTGTAGCGAACCGTCTGCAACAGGTATACAGAACATATATAAAATTTATTCCAGTACAGATACACAAAAAAAGCAGTACATGACAAATGTCTCAGAGACTAAGCAAAGAGAAGTGTTTTCTCATTGTGAATGAGAAATTATGCTTTCAGATCTGCTTGGAGATGAATTTCATCAGTGAGTCAGCAATAATTTCTGGTGGTTGATATCTCATATGATTACCTTTTCGCAGCTGGGGTTCACAGATATGTCGCCATTTTTGACTGTAAATTATTTATATTTGCAACCCACTATAGCAATTTTCACTGTAGACTATTATCACATGGAAATAATTATGCTTAGTGCATGACACAACCTAAAATCATCTGACATATATGCACGTCTTCATCACATCTTTGTGATGTATCTTTAATTTTGATGTTGCCTATATGCATCACATCAAATCACCACCTATGTACAATATATACGATTTTTCATGTATACAATGTACAGAAGTAGTAATTTCATGCAATTCATGTAAAAGATGTTAACATTGGTAAAGCTGAAGACCCAACAAATGGATGTGATGACACCCTGCATATACGACAGATGATTTCTAGGATCTGACATGTGCTTACGTACAATTATTTCCATGTGATAATAGTTACATGACCAAAATTGAAATAGTATGTTGCACAATTCCACAATTAACAGTCAAAGACAAACACGATGTGATTTATTAGATTCAAATGCATTGAAACTTACAGATGGCAATTTAGGACGAGGTGCCACCACATGATTAACTCATTGAATTAGTACCCCATTTGTATGAAATAATGGAATCAAGAAAGGCTATCACAGCTTCCAGGGTAAATCTACAATACAGCTTGCTCTAGTATGAAATATCCTGTCACATTAAAACTGTTGCCAGATGGCAAAATAAAAGGTTCAAGATCTCAGTCCCAGTTCAGAAAAAACTTTTGCCCAAAAGTGTCAACTTCATGACTGCACAATGTCACACAAATGGAAGCTATTCTTCAAAATTTGATCCACACATCACAATCACTACCCAATATTATTGACTGTAGCTTTGTGCAGCTTAATAAATGGTCCACTCTGGAAGACATTCTCCTTCTCTGTAAATCTGACATTATTATAGTTACTGAATAATGATGTGTACCACCATGAAACAAATGAAGAAAAACACACATTCTATAATCCTGTATGTAATACTTAGATATGCACCACTGCAACAGACTGCTGATGCACTACACTTTGGATATTCCACCAACAGCTTCTGCATGGGCTGGCCACCAGATGCTGCCTGTAGTGAGCTACACAACTTTGGCACATGGCAAGCATCTACCATGCTGTCTACTCCAGACCTAATGATAAGCACAGTGCAGCAGGAACTTGCTCTCATATTGTGCTCATATTTAATGTCAGTAACTGCTTGCATCAGTACCTGAAATGTTCCTATGTCATAAACTTTTATTTGCTTGTATGTGGAAGAAGAATAAACTTTGCTTCATAGTGGCCACACTGTTGTTTGCATCTTGCAGTATGATACAACTGGTGATGAGTGTGGTGTTCATTTCTCCCCGTAAGCAGCAGCAGGCTCATATGGCTGTTATCATGAACCTGTCAGCCACAGTGACTAGGAAGGCATCCAAGCCATCAGCATACCCACTGCATTTTCCCCCTTATGACAATGTGGCCAAGGACTGGGAGGTTTACATGAAGTGTCTTTGGCAACACATTCTTGCTTTTGGTTCCACTAATACAAACATGTGGAAGGCTTGCTTTCTATCTTTCTAAGATTTATCCTCAGGCCTAACAGCTGTCGTGCCAGTTCGCCCCACTCCAGGAATCTGTGTTACTTTCATTTCATAAAATGTGAAGTAGTTGTCAAATTATCTCCATAAATGAAAATGTCAATAAAGTTCTATTGTCACAAACAGCCACATCAGTCCTACCAGGCTTGCACAGCAGAACTCCACAGCCTCAATCGCAAATGTCAGTGTGTTACCTATGCTCATTATGAATCCTATGCTGATTCCATGGTCTGCAAAGCCATCATTCAGTTGGCTCCTGATAAGGAAGCAAATCAGCAAGCACTACAGTACAAGAATCCATCTTTAACTGAAGTGTTAAATACTGGTCAATTTTCTGAGGCATCTTGTGCTGCTGATGATCAGATTGTGGCTTGTGTTTTTGATAGTGGATGAGGCTGGCACCACAAATTTGTTTGGCCAGTGTGCTTCCAATGCTTCTTGTTTTTCTATTTTATAAATGGTGCACTTCACTGCCCACCTGGTTCCTTACCAATAGTTAGACTTTCTGTGTTCTGAGTTCTCATCTCTTTTCTTGAATGGTGTAGGTTGCGCCAGCAATTTTGCAGCTTATGTTACCCTGAAACCTTCCCAGTGGCTTTGTGCAATCAAGTGAAATCAGAAATGGACAGGCTGATATCACTGAGGTCATACAGCCTATTACATCAAGTTAGTGGTCTACACCCAACAGGACTTTAAAAAACTGTATGGTCAGCTTTGTCTCTGCAGTGACTTTAAAGTTTCACTTGACACTCAATCTCTCATTAACACCAACCCTTAGCCCTGTCTGAAGAAGTTAGTGGCTTTTCTCTCTTTTATAAACAGCTCTTTGTGATTAACACATCCTTTGGGTTGTACCAATATCAGCAACACCTATCCAGCATGACTAGCACCCTAACAATTTTTCAGTGTGTTTTTTTTCTCTTTTGAACAGCTGACGTCTGTTTGTGGGGTGCAACAACTTTCTCAATGACATCATCAGGATGGGTGTATCCATGGGGGTGGATTTACATAACTTACACACCTTGGTCTTATATACCACAGAATTGAAATGCAACTCGGCCAAGTCACGTTTTCTTCAGCCATCCATTGTATGTGGGGTTTGAGACTTCTTGGGACGGTGTTAAGCCTTTATGCCATTATGTCAGCACAGTCACAGCTCTGCCTCCTCCCACAAATGTCAAAAAAGTCAAAGAATTTTTAGGTAAAATCGCTGCCTTTCACAAATTTATTATGGTTGTGGCTGAGTTGGCCCAACTTCTCCATGAGATGTTCCACATGAATGTTCTTTTCCTGTGGATGCCAGCCTGCACAAAAATGTTCACACTTTTCGTATCTAAATAACTTTCCGCTCTTTGTTTGGCAATTTTCCATCCCGTCCACCAACTGGTTTATGGGCATAAATACCTCTCAGGACGTTCTTGGGGTCATTCTCACTCATTGATACGGGGATGGTTCCAAAGGTCCAATAGCTTAAGCATAAAAAATGCTCAACTTTGCTCCACACCACTACTCACAAGTTGAAAACGAAGGGCTTGCTATCATCTACACCCTCAAAAATTTTCATGTGTTCTTGTGTAGGTCTAAGTTTCACCTCACTACTGACCACAAGCCCTTGGTTTTGGTGTTTAATCCACCTGCTTCATTGCCTGACAAAGAAGCACATCAACTCCAATGTTAGTCCTTGTTTCTATCTCACAACAGCTATGAAACACAGTTCTGGCCTACTGTGCATCATGTAAATGCTGACTCACTGTCCCAGCTTCTGATGGGACCAGATCCTACTTTTGATCAAGAGAAACTCCTATGTTTTCACTTAGATGTTGAGATGCAAGTACAGTGGATGGGTTTCATATTAATTGCTCCTGGACTGCAGCTGATGTTGCTGCCAATATGGTCTTGTGTCAAGCTGTTCACCTCATTCAGCACGGTTGAATGGATAGGCCTTCAGGCAGTGCTACTGATTCTTTGCATAACTATTTTGCCTCTGTCACCATCTTCAGTATTTAATAGTGCTGTTTGCCTAGTTATGGATGGGCTGTCATCTAGGGCTGTGAGCCCGGATGTCCTATGGCGGGGTATGCTTCTGCTCCTACATCAGTGACAATGGTGGGACTCGCATACAAGTTATTGACCCCTCAACATATGTTTTGGCCTAACATCAATGGTGACACTGTATATCTTTTCACAGCATGCTCTCAGTGTGCTACCCAACAGGCAGTGCCACAGTCGATGCTGTCTCCACAGCCCACACCACAGCATCTGTTCATGTTGATTTTGATCGGTACTCCACAAATTCTTACTGGTTGTTGATTTTTAATGCTTTCTCTATGTTTCCATACGTTATCCACTGTCATTTATGTAAGCCATGGCTATAATTCAAGCCCTCTTCACAATTTGTTCTACTGAAGGATTGGCTTATATGCTTGCGATGGAAAATGGACCACAGTTTGTGTCTCACGCCTTCCATTATTTCTATGCTCATCAAGGCATTCATCATGACTGCCTTCCGTTTCATCTCCAATGTAACAGTTATGCAAAACACCTCGTCTGCACATTCAAGGTTCAGATGAAGAACTGTGCTACATACACTTCCATAGATGACACCTTGGCACACTTCTTGAGTTCCTACAGGTTTATGCTGGTAGGAGATAGGAGTCTGGCCAAAATGCTCCAAGGTCACCAACCATGCACTCTCGTGCATCTGCTGCCACTCCACCAACAACCATCGACACACCCCTCGTTGTGGATTGCTCCAGGCTTTGTGGTCTGGGCTTGTGGGTTTGGACACTGACCAATGTAGATTCTGGCCACACTCCACAACTACTGAGGCTGCCGCCTCTCACTGTATGGTGCACACCAGTGATGGGCTGGCGGCACGCCATGACCATTTGTGTAACACCACAGCAAGCACTGCATGCCTGTGGCTGCCTTCACCTACTCCTTGCCTTCACTTTTTTAAGCTGTTGAGCATGGAAAATATTGTATTAACATCTGTAGCACAATTAGTCAAGCTTAATATCAGTATTGACAGTCTCATTCCGATAAATGTAATGTAGGACATTCCTCTCACTATCCCATGAAATGTGATTATTTTAAAACCATCATCAGTCTGAAAAAAATATTCCTATAAACCTTCAAAGAATGAAAAACCCTAAATGATGTTTTTACACAGAAATGTCTGCTACTTGCTGTCATAAGAATTGACAGGATATCAAAAGTAGAGCCAAATTTTTTTCAGTTCAGTATCAAAGTGTTTGAAAATCTTTCTGAACTTCCAAATGCTTTGGTTTTTCCAGTGAAGCAGATGAGAACCACAGGATTAACGCACTTCCTTTTGCGTACAGCCGCAAAGGATATTCCTGGATGGATTAATACATAAAATAAAAGAAATTCACCTATAGATGAGTGATAAGTAGTGCATAGAAACACAAAAGAAACCAGCTTACACATTACCTTCTGAGCTCTTGCTCTTTTTCTAGCAGAAGTACACATATTCACTCTCACAAGCACACAAACACTAAAATGTACACTTCCACAGACACACTGAGACTGACTGTTGATTATCAATTATTAAGAGTAGTTGCCTGGGTAGATTGAGGAGGAGAGGGAAGAATGCCTGAGGTGGGGAAGGGGTAGATAAGAATGCATGAAGTGGGGCAGGCAGAGGGTGGGATGCAGGAGGTGAGGAGGGGGCAGGTAAGAATGGATGAGGCAGGGGTGGGGCAGGGAAGGATGCACAAGGCAAGGAGGGGGTAGCCGGAAAGATGATGATGAAGATGATATGGTGTTATGGGCGCTCAAAAGTGTAGTCTTTAGCACCCGAACGGAAACAATAATGGACGAGTGTCACTAAAATGCAGCAAGTGCAAAAATAAGACTAAAATTAAAGGTGACTGTCTACATAGGCAGTGTGCACGTCAACAGTAACAAATTGGAAAGCAGCATGTAAAGAGGAGAACTGCAAGAGAATGTAGGGGAAGGGGTTAAAATGAAACACATGGCACACGTTTGGAACTGGCCTGTTACAAGAACAAAAAGGAGTGGTCAGCCACTTGGCAACACACTAAAAATTCCAACCTAAAATTTTAGGCAGAAGCCCAGAAACATCACAGTACCTTAGAACTTTCTTGACACTCGCCTCGTCATCGGCTAAAATCGAGGGCAGATCCCCACTAATATTAACTTCCGCCCTGACAGAATGATATAAATGACACTCAACTAAAATGTGAAATACAGTGATTCGTACGCCACAGGCATCACACAGCGGGGGTTCCTCTCGCCGTATTAAGAAGGCATGCGTAAGAGGACAGTGCCCTATGCGAAGACGTGTAAGGGTCACTTCGTCCCGCCTAGGTGACTGGCAGGAGAAACACCATGGCTGGATGGTGGGTTTCACCAACCGCAGCTTATTTTCCCTCACCACTAGCCATTGCTCCTCCCACAATTGCATAGACTTCCGCCGCAGCACAGAAATGACACCTTGCAAAGGAATAGAACATTGTGTCAACTCTGGTGGGAAGGCGAATCCTGATGACACATTCGGGGAACACTACTGAGCAGCCAAGAAAATCCCCGTGTTGGGATCCATCAGTGTAGACTACTGTAAAATCATGATGCCTATCTAAATTATTAAAAAACAAAGATTTGAAAGTAAAATCTGATGTACTGTCTTTCTTAAAATTTGCTAAATCCAAAATCAGTCTTGGCCTCTGGAGGAGCCAAGGTGGATATCTGCTTCAACCTCGACGTGAAACATTAAAACCGGCCACACCCATTTCTAAAATGCAATCCTTTGCACAAATCCCATAGGGCCTTGTTGCTCATTGCCGGTTGCGAAAAAGTCTTTCCAGTGGAGGCCGAGCAACAGTGTGGCATGCAGGTGTGTATGGTGTGGATAATGTTTTATAGGCCTGGCGCACCATTGGTAGACGCCGCTGGAGGTGAAGTGGCGGTTTACCTGCCTCTGCACAGAGGCTCGGTATGGGGCTCGTTCTGAATGCCCCAGTGGCCAACCGAATCCCCTCATGGTGCACCAAATCCAACAGCTTTAAATAAGTGGGTCTTGCGGACCCATACACCGTGCATCCATAATCAAGCCGGGACTGCACGAAGGCCCTGTAAAACCAGAGCAGACAAGTCCTGTCTGCTCCCCATGTGTGGTGACTAAGACATTTTAAAATAGACAGCGCCTTAAGAGACCATTTTTTCAGTTCCTTAATGTGTGGCAGCCACGTAAGCTTAGAATCAAAAGGGAGGCCCAGAAACTTCACCGTGTCTTTAAAATTCAGAACGGTATCCCTCATCCTCAACTCAGGCAAGTCAAAAATGGAACAAGAATGGTTAAAAAGAACACACACTGACTTATCAGTTGAAAACCTAAAACCAATCTTCTGTGCCCATTCATCCAAACGTCGCAGAGTGAGTTGCAACTGATGGGTCATCGTTGCAAGGCTTGAAGAAGAGCAAAATACAGAGAAATCGTCCACAAACAAGGAACACTGCACACGACTTTTCACGACAGATGTAATACTATTAATAGCAATGGCAAAGACCGTCACACTTAAAACACTACCTTGAGGGACACCATTCTCCTGTTCAAAGTGACCAGACAGTATGTCTCTGACTCGGTACTGAAAATAATGTGGCGACAGGAAGGACCGAATAAAATTGGGAAGACATCCACAAAAACCCCATTTGTGGAGCTGCCTGATGATAAGATGCCTCCAAGTAGTGTCGTATGCCTTTTCAACGTCAAAAAATATTCCCAAAATATGATGCTGGCGCAGGAAAGCCTGTTGTATAGCCGCCTCCAGGAGGGCCAGGTTATCAAAGGTGGAGCAACACCTCCTGAACCCACACTGAAAGCGACTAAGGAGTTGTCTGAATTCTAACATCCAAACAAGGCGGCAGTTGACCATCATCTCCAAGGTCTTTCCCACGCAGCTAGTGACGGCAACACTACGGTAACTACCCGGGCACGTGCGGACTTTCCCAGGTTTTAAAAGAAGAATTAAAATTGCTTCACACCACGAGTCCGGGAAGTGACCGGACATCCAAACAAGATTAAAAAGTCGGAGGAGGATTTCTTTATTTCTCCCTGTGAGGTGCTGCAGCATGCTATAGTGGATTCTATCCTGACCGAGGGATGTATCACGAGCCCCACACAATGCAGAATCCAGTTCCCACATGGAAAATGGGCAATTGTACTCTTCTGTGTTGGGTGAGCAGAAGTCAAAACTGCTCCTCTCAGCAGCCACTCTGTGGGGCTGGAAAGCCGGATTCTGACTGGCGGTTGCAGTAATAGCTGCAAAATGAGCCGCCATAGACTGGGCAATATCTTTTGGGGTCGTTTGCAGAGTACCACTTCACATTATAGCAGCCATAGGGCACTTCCCACCTTTCCCAGAAATCCTCCTGATGGTCTCCCATACAATGGAACTTCGTGTAGAACAATTAACGGTGTTCAGGAACTGCTGCCACGACCTCTTCTTGCTCTCTCGTATAATCTGATGACACTTTGCCCTCGCCACCCGAAAGGCTGCAAGGTTCTCTACAGTTGGCCGGCATTTGAACCTACGCAGAGCTGCCCACCTAGCCCTGATTGCAGAACAGCATTTTTCGCTCCACTAAGGGACAGGCTGCCACTTCGGTTGTCCCGTGGACTGTGGGATGGACGCTTTCACTGGCACGGTGGATCACTTCAGTAATATGATGCACCCATTCCTGGACGCTGACACGATGTTCAAACTGGGCTAGCTGACTATACAGTGCCCAGTTGGTTCTACCGAGCACCCATCGAGGCGGTTTCCTTTCTGGTTCCACTGCATGTGGCAGGTGAATCCAGATGGGGAAGCGATCGCTGCCGTGTAAGTCATCAACCATTTCCCATTCAGCAGTGTGGGCGATGGCTGAAGAGCAAAGCAATAGATCAATGGCAGAGAACGACCCAGTTGCAATGCAAAAATGGGTGCTTTGACCTGTATTTAGCAAATAGGCACTGGAAGACAGAAGAAGCCCCTCGATTGCTCTACCCCTGGGGCAAGTACTCACAGAGCCCCAAAGCATATTGTGTACATTAAAATCACCACAGAGGATGAAGGGGTGGGGGAGCTGTGTAAGAAGATCACTGAGAGCCTCTTCGTCGAGCACATCATGTGGGGGCAGGTAAAGCGAACATATTGTTAGCATATGACGCACATGTACTAATATTGCAACTGCCTGTAATACGTTGTGAGGGAGAGAGGTGAGGAGTGGTAGTTGGCGTTGACGAAGATACCTACTCCTCCTTGAGCTCTCTGTACACTCAGGTCATCCTTTTTGTGGAGGACATAACCATGTAGCTCAGGGGTGTATGTTTCACTGAAATTTGTCTCTTGCAGACATACACACATAGGTCTATCCTGAATCAGTAGATGTAGTTCCTCCACATGTGTACTGAACTCTTGCAGGTTCCATTGTAATATGGGAACCATCACGATGGTTGTATTTTCTGCCTCTCTTTCCGCCAGGGTGGGGAGACTGCAGCAGGTGGAGGCTCAGTCTTGGGGCAAGATGATTGCCCCATATTCTCAGACTCCATCAGCTCTTGGGAAGAGTCTGATGAAGCGTCTGGTGGGACCACATTAACATGATCCGAGGGTTTACCAGCCGATTTAATCTGTTGGCGCTGCTTGACGTGTGCTTTCCTTTGTTTAGGGGGCTTTGCTGGAACTGTAGCTGGTGTGTTTATGACCATGCTGGGCTTTGGAACAGCCTCAGCCATTGGAGATGCCTGGGGCTCTTCAATGTTAGCTACTGTACCTTTCTCTGCTGTTCGAGGAGTGGCTACGGGCTCTGATACACTTGCTGCCTTGCAAGTGCACTGACATGTGCAGGTGTTTGTGCCAACACTAACAACTAATTTGTGTAGATGCATCGACTTTTGGAGGCGGCTTCTGAACAAGGGAGGCAAAAGACGTAACGAATGTGGGGGGCTGCATGGCCTTAAAGATCGTTTTGGCTTCACTGTAGGCGATACGCTTAGTTGTTTTTATTTCTTGTATTTTACGTTCCTCTAGAACTAAAGGCAGGAAGATTAGTGTTTAATGTCCCATGTCATCAAGGTCATTAGAGATGGAGCACAAAGTTAGATTGTTTCAAGGGTGGGGAACAAAAGCAACAATCCTGGCATTTGCCTAGAGTGATTTAGGAGAATTATGGGAAACCTAAATCTGGATGGCCAGGCATGGATTTGAATCATCAATCTCCTGGTAAGAATTAAAATAGAAGTGTTTGTACTGTAATATTGTCCTTCAGAATAAGAACAGTACCAGTGCATAGTTTTGTCCTGACTGTGACTGGCAGTAACTCCAGCACAATACTATGTATTTGTTAGTATCATGTATTGGCACTGTATCTAAACAAAGTAGCTGAAAGCAGCCATGTAAATGGTTGTATGTCACCATATTTTTCAATGATAAACTTCACTGTACTATAAAACTGTATTGTTCTATATAACAGCAAGAGGTTGAAATTAAGATAAATGGGACACAAAATAACTAACAAGTGTAACTAAAACAATTAAATTAACTATTGTGAATACAACACACTTGAAATCAACATAAAGTGCTTTCCTCAATAATCTTTTAAGATCTTTCTATTCACAATTTTCTGCTGCTGAACCTTTAGTTCAATGTCATTTCAAAATGATCAGCAAAGTAATTCCATTAACTGTAGTGTCAGCACATATTTACATATAATAATAATAATAATAATAATAATAATACTAACCAACACGGGGAATAAAGAGCATATTTCAGGCAAATGAATGATTACTGTGTCAGGTTTTAATATTTTCAACTTTCCTTCATTTTAAATGTTCTTTTTCTGCAATACAAAGGACTGGGTTTTTATTTATCATCTCTCTTTCCATGACATTTGTAATTTACATATTACATCTCCCCACAACTATTTTCTTGTATGTATGCTAAAGAAGAGCATTGGTAAATATTCTTGGTTATTTTTACAACAAGCACAGTTTGTTAACCTCCACATGCTTGCTATTTTATAGGTACATGATGCACAAATGATAGTACTAATATATTCTACTACAGTAAGAAGTCACAAGATGATAAAAAATCAAAGATCCACTGATCTGGGAACAGGTGGAGGACTTGGGGAAGGATGGTGCAAAGAATGAATGCTAAACTCTTTATGAACCAAAAGAAAGTTTTGTTGAGCAACAGTTTTCACTATTTCAAAATGTTTTGTTAGTTAATTAAACAATCCACAACCTAGGGCAGAAGAATATCAGTATGAAATAGACAGATTGCTACTCACCACATGTGGGAGGTGTTGAGTGGCAGAAAGGCATAAAGAAAAAGTCTGCTACAACTTATCAGCTGTCAATCATTCCAAAGTTGTACACAAAAACCTAACATTCAAACAATCATAACTCATGCACACATAGCCACAATTGTTTGTGTGTACTTTTTTATAATTCAGGATCAACTGCCACTTTTACCACAATGCTGACCTCTTGCGTAAATTACTATGTAACACCAATTGACCTTCTGACAAGTTTACTAGCTGCTAAATGGCAGCATCATCTACAAAGAGTGCTCCTCAGATTGTTTCCTAAATTGTTGATACAGATAAAGAATAGCAGAAGGCCTATAACACTTCCCTGTAATGAACACTGAACCCACAGTTGTAGCAGGACCTCAGCAACCAAAGATGACAGAGGTCTGTGTGTGTGTGTGTGTGTGTGTGTGTGTGTGTGTGTGTGTGTGTGTGGTTTTTTTAAATATCTGACAAAGGATTCACTTTGTTGGCATTCTTTTCCCTATGGGCTTGTCTGTCACTTAAGGCTCATCTACATGGTTAGTAGCAATCTATCAATTTCCTATTGCAGTTAGTTACTTACATGTTCCACAGAGCATATTCATTATCAACATTACCATATGGTATGTGTCAAGTGAATAAAAGATAAGACACTATATTCCTATTAATACTCCTAGGATCATATTACAGAAAAGCAAAGAATTCCAGGAAACCACAAAACTGCTATTCATTGATTTTGAAAAAGCCTATGATTCTGTGAAACAAGAAGATTGTAAACACAATCGAAGGTGTGTATGATGACTGCAAATGTTGTGTTCTCCACAAGGCAAATGTCAGAGGTCCAAAGCAGTAACAACCGGAGTCACCAGGACATTATTTTGTCACCAATACACTTCCTATTTCCCGTTGACTCAGTTACGAGAAGAGTCACATGGGGCAGAAGATGGGGAATCGTAAGATGGTTCCATGAATGTCTGGAGGATTTGGATTTTGCAGATGACAGTTTTATTAACTGAAAGGCAGATCTGTAAGCTAAATTAAACTCACTGAAAAAAGAAGCAGAGATTTCTGGGCTCAAGATAAACATAGGTAAAATAAAGGAAAAAAGTGCTGCTGCTTATAGGGGTATAGCAAATGGAGATAAACTTTCTACCATGTTTGTTATTCTTTGTTCACATACTAAGTTAACAGTGAGTGGGATATTTCTGACAATCCAAAACTGGATGATATTTTCAAAGTTAAAAGCTAGTTCATTTATGCGAAACCAATCAGAATATTTCATAAAACATCATTTGCCATTTTCCATGTTGATGTTTTTTTGCACATCCACACAACAATGCTTGCATGACCTGCACAACAATGCTTGAATGATCTGCAAATAGGACTCATTCTCTCTGGTACATCTAAATTACAAGAAGAAAAATACTGGGTCAGTGATCAAACTTTGTGGGACTCCCATTGTAATTTATCCCAATGAAGATGGTATGGTGTCTCTCAATCTCGCATTCTATATCTTAAATAAGAAATAGACCAGATACGTGCTGAAATATGTATTGATTAAAACTTCAACTTCTCTCTAGAGTAATACAAATGAAATAATCAAATGCCTTTGATAAGTCACACAATATAGCAAAAGCTGAAATTTTACCATTTAAAGATTTTATTGTGTGCCCAGTAAATGAATCAGTAGCTATCTCAGTAGAGTGGACCTTTTGAAATCTATATGATGCATTGCTACATGAGTATTCCATTACTACACAGGTGGGTGACAACTGTGGAGTATACTGCCTTCTCAAAAATTTTAGAAATAAGGCTGCGCAAGAGTTATTTACATGTGAGGTGTCACCCTCTTATAGAGAAGCCTAAGAATGCCAAATTTAATGTGTTTGGGAAAACATCTAAAATTAATTATGGACTACATAAGTGAGTGAGAACATCACATGTTACAGTTCTACAACTTTTTCGTCTCTTACTGGTAATATTATCCACCCTGTAACAAACTTTTAGTTTTAGAGTCATAATGATCTTCCTTATTCAGATTTTATAAACTCACCCCAATATTCTGACAAAACAAGATGATTTCATCTTTATCTCTATTCTTATAGGTTGAGCTGTGTATCTCTGGCAAATTTAAATTCCTTTACCAATGGCTCTCTTAGTTCTGAATCTGACCCAAAGCCGACACCTAGCCTGAGTGTAATAATAGATTTGCTAACTTGTCCTTGCCCTTTCTCTTCATACACTCCTGGAAATGGAAAAAAGAACACATTGACACCGGTGTGTCAGACCCACCATACTTGCTCCGGACACTGCGAGAGGACTGTACAAGCAATGATCACACGCACGGCACAGCGGACACACCAGGAACCGCGGTGTTGGCCGTCGAATGGCGCTAGCTGCGCAGCATTTGTGCACCGCCGCCGTCAGTGTCAGCCCGTTTGCCGTGGCATACGGAGCTCCATCGCAGTCTTTAACACTGGTAGCATGCCGCGACAGCGTGGACGTGAACCGTATGTGCAGTTGATGGACTTTGAGCGAGGGCGTATAGTGGGCATGCGGGAGGCCGGGTGGACGTACCGCCGAATTGCTCAACACGTGGGGCGTGAGGTCTCCACAGTACATCGATGTTGTCGCCAGTGGTCGGCGGAAGGTGCACGTGCCCGTCGACCTGCGACCGGACCGCAGCGACGCACGGATGCACGCCAAGACCGTAGGATCCTACGCAGTGCCGTAGGGGACCGCACCGCCACTTCCCAGCAAATTAGGGACACTGTTGCTCCTGGGGTATCGGCGAGGACCATTCGCAACCGTCTCCATGAAGCTGGGCTACGGTCCCGCACACCGTTAGGCTGTCTTCCGCTCACGCCCCAACATCGTGCAGCCCGCCTCCAGTGGTGTCGCGACAGGCGTGAATGGAGGGACGAATGGAGATGTGTCGTCTTCAGCGATGAGAGTCGCTTCTGCCTTGGTGCCAATGATGGTCGTATGCGTGTTTGGCGCCGTGCAGGTGAGCGCCACAATCAGGACTGCATACGACCGAGGCACACAGGGCCAACACCCGGCATCATGGTGTGGGGAGCGGTCTCCTACACTGGCCGTACACCACTGGTGATCGTCGAGGGGACACTGAATAGTGCACGGTACATCCAAACCGTCATCGAACCCATCGTTCTACCATTCCTAGACCGGCAAGGGAACTTGCTGTTCCAACAGGACAATGCACGTCCGCATGTATCTCGTGCCACCCAATGTGCTCTAGAAGGTGTAAGTCAACTACCCTGGCCAGCAAGATCTCCGGATCTGTCCCCCATTGAGCATGTTTGGGACTGGATGAAGCGTCGTCTCACGCGGTCTGCACGTCCAGCACGAACGCTGGTCCAACTGAGGCGCCAGGTGGAAATGGCATGGCAAGCCGTTCCACAGGACTACATCCAGAATCTCTACGATCGTCTCCATGGGAGAATAGCAGCCTGCATTGCTGCGAAAGGTGGATATACACTGTACTAGTGCCGACATTGTGCATGCTCTGTTGCCTGTGTCTATGTGCCTGTGGTTCTGTCAGTGTGATCATGTGATGTATCTGACCCCAGGAATGTGTCAATAAAGTTTCCCCTTCCTGGGACAATGAATTCACGGTGTTCTTATTTCAATTTCCAGGAGTGTATTTAGGCCATGAGAAGTATATCCCTAACTTCCCACAGCAATTACTGGAATAAAACAAACATCGATCTGAAGGAGCTCCTTCAACTCCCTGTTTACTACTCCTATCTCCAATCTCCAAGAAATCCACACTTCGGTGTTCATTAGTGGCCCCCATTTCATCCAGGTCATAAATAAACCTGGAATTATTTTTTAAATATCTGGTGTGTTTCCAGTCCCCCCCCCCCCCCCAGCTATCACCACCTGATCTTCACTGAAGCCCTTACTCATTTGTTCTAAGCTTTCTCTTACCAAAACTAACATTTGGTTTCACAAAAATTATAGCCCCATACCCTCAACCTAATTTTTCCTTAGCTGTTGGTCTACACCCCTCCAATTACTGCTACCTTATTTTTAAGTTACTTAGCAGTTTTTTTTACTGCACCCAACATTCATCTACATCTTTATGAGACTCTTCTTTCTCTAACTCTGATAGCAAATGAAATCTATCACTGAAATGAATTTTGAATTTACTAAATCTCCTCATGTCAACTATTTGCTTGCCACTTTGTCAAAGCACCTTTTCTTTTTTTCCCTTAAACAGTCATTATACAAATTTTGTGTTTCTAACTCTTCCTGAATGGGACAAATATTTGTCACCTATTCCTCAATTTTCTGGTCTTTCTGGCGTAATTTATCCTTACATAGAAGTGTCCCACTGAGTGTAACACTCTCTTTCCCACTGCCTCTGCCACAGTGAAATTGCAGCCTTGAATTTTCACAATATATTCCAGGTTTCACTAATCTGCAGGGACATGCACATTTGTCACATATGGTTGATCAATTTTTTAATGTGTTAACACTCACTAAAATGGGGAAAAAGCAATAAATGTACTGAAACAGACATTTATGATAGTGAAGAAATATCTAGAACTCTACTGGGGATCTAGATTCACCCACTGTGTACCCTTTCTAAATTCAAGTGTTTGTGGTAAAACAGTTAGCTATTAGCCACCACTGCTGGCTAAGACCACCCACCTGACCACACAAGGTGTCACAGAACATATTGTGTGTCCTCAGTGGTTTATAACTCACTGTCACCAACAGCAACAATAGTACAAAACGTACTGTGACTAACTTTCATGAAGTTAGCTCTTTTAAGCTGTACTGATATACAAAATAATCATATTTCTATAATCAAGATTTTCACCTTAACAAAATATTACAACAAAAATGTTTTTTCCTTGTTATTGAAACTTGTCGCAAGCTGAAATAGTATTTCAGTAAAGAGTCAACCAGGCATTGGACAATGCAGAACTGCTTGCAATGGTTATGGAATGATTCTGTTCTGGCATGAAAATCATTGTCGTCTTGCCACAATTTCTATGCTTTCAATTTGAGTCTTCTCTGTTACGCAGTAAGTGATATGACATCTTTTAAATATCCACATTTTACTAAAGCCATTGCAGACGAAGTCAAATGCATTATCAATTAGAAATGGTACAAAGATAGGGAAAACCGTTACACATTATCTTGACTGCATTGAGGAACTGGTTTCTGAAGAAGGGCTTGAAGTGTGTTTCAATAGAAATTGTGGCAGACTTCAGTTCAAATATCCTGAGGCAGATGATACGAGTCTTACTCACAAAGATCAAATATAAGGAAAACTTAGTGCCCCTATTTCTACACAGGAAAGGGGACTTTTAAATATGCTGTAAATTTCCAGTGCTGTGATATTAATTAGAAACTTACACAGATGTAAATCATATATACTATGCTTTTCAAGGCTATTGTATTAGTTAGTTCATATATTACTATGGTAATTTTGTGTGTAGGTAGACGTAACTTCGTGTGTTAATTAAAGTAAATTATTACATATTTTCTACCTATTCAGTTCATGAACATAAATCTGTATAATGTATGGAGTTTAATACAAACAAAATGAATTAAAGTCCACATTTTCTGATCCTAAAATATCTTTTAAAAATTTAAACAGTACATACAAATAAATAACAAAATAATCCAATAGGGAGGCTGATGACAACCAGAATGTGTGGGAATGTCCATTTACATGTACTTCTAATATGGCAGTCAATTTAAGACTAAGTAAAGGACCGAGTTGACTGGCACTTAAAATGTGATTTCCTCAGCGAATGTGGTTATGTAATTATGTGGGTGAAAACATATTGCGCTAAGAATTTTTCATTACTTCAGTGATGCTAACTCATGGGTAGAGAACTGTGCAAACCTTAGGTGCCACCATAAATGTACCACACCACCCTGTATTTCATCTCTTTATCAACTATCCAATGCACATATTACTTTGGGTCTCATGAACATGCTCAAAATTAACAACCACTTCTGAATGCTTTTAAGCCAATATATAACTTTCTCTATCTTTTTTTCAATCGCTTTGATACATTCATTGGCAAAAACAAAAGTAAATTACAATTTAAATTTATATTACAAGAATATTTACATATTTAATTATACAGTCAAACAAATTGTCATTTCACACTTCAGAAAGGCTTTTTGGTTCTGTATCAGCTTATTCAGCATGCACAATAGCATAAAATTCACGGTTTCCATGGTTTTTGTAAAATGACCATCAACATCTGTTCCATGTTTTTCCCATATTCACTATGCAAAGAACTACCTGATAGCAGAAAGCCAGAACAAATGCCGGCTGGGGTGGCCGAGCAGTTCTAGGCGCTGCAGTCTGGAACCGCGCGACCACTACGGTCGCAGGTTCGAATCCTGCCTCGGGCATGGATGTATGTCATGTCCTTAGGTTAGTTCGGTTTAATTAGTTCTAAGTTCTAGGGGACTGATGACCACAGCAGTTAAGTCCCATAGTGCTCAGAGCAATTTTTTGAACCAGAACAAACATATGATAATATTCTTATGTTAAGCAACTATATATAATGAGTGGCTCAGAAGCCAAGACCTGCAAAGATTAAATGGCATTCACAGAAAAATACTAACATAATCAACGCACTAAGGAAAACCTACAACGGAATAACAACAATATTGAAAGGACAGATTGCTACTCATCAGATAGAGGAGTCACTGAGTCACAGACAAGCAGAATGAAAAAGACAGCTAAAATATTGCAGCTTTTGGACCAAGTTCTTATGCATACACACATTCACAAAAGCACAACACACAAATCACTGTCTCAGGGCTCTAGAGCCCATTGGCCTTGTGATGGATAACTGGAAGAGGAAGAGAAGGAAAATAGTAGAAGAATACAGACTAAGTGAAAGGAATGAAAGAGGAATCCACCTGGTAGAATTTTGCACAAAGAATAATTTAATCATTACTAACACTTGATTTAAGAATCGTGAAAGAAGGGTAACAAGTCATCAATGATTGTCTATCTTATGTTCAGTAGTCTGAAGTCACTCAGTGTTTTGTTTTCATTATATAATTTTAAATCTTCCATCATCTGATATCTATAATGTAACACCAATGTTGGTCAGTCAGTCTTTGTCACAAGTTATATTCTGTGGAACCGCCCACAGTTTGAGTTGTTTACTAATCTGTCTTCTGAAATTTTACTAACTCACAACAAGAAAGTTCGTCATCTTCAGTGTTTATGAACAATGAATATAAGGAGAATGTAAA
This sequence comes from Schistocerca nitens, assembly GCF_023898315.1. Lineage (NCBI taxonomy): Eukaryota > Metazoa > Arthropoda > Insecta > Orthoptera > Acrididae > Schistocerca > Schistocerca nitens. The sequence continues at coordinate 19,166,968 of NC_064624.1, read as the reverse complement.
TTGTATAGTGTTGTGCACATTTATTTAGTAACTGTTCATTAATCTTCTAGAAAAATGATTAAAGGAAAAGAATATGAAACATAAAACAGGTAAGTAACAGTTCAGTTTCTTTATTTTACGGTTATGTTATTCACTGTGCACAAACCTGTCTGGCAGTACAAAGTGAAAACAAATATAATATTAAAGTCTTAGTTTAACTATACATGTTCAAAAAGTTGCTTACCATCTCATCTTCAATCTTCAAAGGGTCACACTCATCAAGATAATCATTGTCAGATGCCAAGTGCTGCAAAAACAGAAAAGCATTAACATAAAAACAAAAATATAACAAGTTAAGAACACAGCATTAAAAATAATGGTTCTTAATATAAAGAAAAAAAAATAACCCCACCATTTGTTTGTCTGTAACTGATATTATAATTATTACACAGGGAAAATTACAGATGCATAATAAAAAATGGCTCAATGATTCACCTCACCTTACTGTACAGAGTAAGTTACAGATAAATCATGCTGACACAAGCACACATTACCACATTCCAGCCAAGTATTTTGAAATAAACAACATCAGTCCTATATCCTATATTATCAAAAGTATTCGGACACCCTTTAGTGGACTTTAATATGGTGTGTGTCCACCCTTTGTCTTCATGACAGCCTGAACTTTGCTGAGGACACTTTCGACCAAGTGTCTGAATGCTCATGGAAAATGGCAGTGGCTTCTTGCTCAAAAGCCAAAAACATAGACAGGTAGTGATTTTGAACATGGGGGTCTGGAGCAAAGTTGACATTTTAACTCATCCAAAATGTGAGTCAATGAGTGGGTTCAGGTCAGGACTAGGCAGGCCCATCCATTTCAGGGTTGTTACTGCCCAAAAACCATTGGCACACAGATGCCATTTTATGACAGGATGCACTGTCATTCTGATACAATCAATCACTGTCTCCAAACTTTTCTCTACTATATGCAGACACAATGCTGTAAGATGTACTCATATCCTTCTGCATTTAGTGTTTTCTTAACTGCAATACAGGGACCACACTCTAACCACAAAAAGAGCTCCTAATATCACAAAATCACCCCCGCTGTAGTTCACTGCAGTTCAATGTTGGGATTATATGTGATGACAGGTAGCATTCTCCTAACATTAGCTGGCATCATATTGCCAAAGCGCATGGCGTAATCACTCCAAATCATTAATTTCTAGGCACCCACTGTTCTGTGGCATTACTATTTATACAATATCAAGTGTCACTTAGCATAAACTGCAGAAATGTGTGGTTCATGAGGAGCTGCTCAATCACCGTACCCTTCTCTTTTTAACACCCAATGTACAATCACTGTGCTAGCTACTCTGCTGGTAGCACTTTTGAACTCACAGGTAATTCCTTACACTGATTTCATGTGATTTTTTTTATGGCCACCCTCTACAATGCTCAGAGGTCTCTGTCTGTCAGCACAGGAAGTCAGTCTGGTCTTGGTTCAGCTCTGGTCCTTCCTTTGCATTTCCATTTCACAAACACATCACCAACAACTGACTTGTGACTTTAGAAGTGTTGAAATTGCCACAATTTATCTGTTACTCATGTGACACCCAATAATATGTCCAAACTGTAACTGAGTTCTCTTGACTGACCCATTCTGCTGTCATTGCTGCTCTGTTGGGAAAACAATATTCTGTGCATCATTTTGTACTCTCATGACATCTGGTGGCCAATTCTACATTATGTAGGGGTGTCTGAATACTTTTATCATATAGTTAAATCAACTGCACAGCTTAAAATAGTATCATATAAACCACCTTATTAATGCCTGCTAATAGCATCATTTTTCAAATATGTGTCACAAATGACTTGTGATAAATTATTATAGTTTCAGCTCAATACAAATGTATCGTACTTTGGACACAAGTAAAGCTTAGTCAACTCACGAGACATCATCAGTATGTAATGCTACTTACGCATCAACTGATATGTTTCATTACAACACACAACTTTATTTATATTACACTGTTACAGAGAAACAGAAATTGTGCAGGCTGTTTAAATACAACTTCTAGGGAGTAAATGCCTGATGAACAATTCAGAGATCTACAGTTTCGTTCCTGGTTAATACCAGGAAAGTTTTGCAGATTTACATTGACTTTCTTGTGTGTTAGTAAATTTTTAGGAGTCTGAAGACACACATGTTCTTTTCCTGTCTGAACATCCTGTGCGCACATGTTTAATGTAGATAGTTCTAGGCTAGAATCATTTTGAGATACATTCATTAAGGAAAAATGAATTACAATACATGCGAAAGTTAAAAACAAACAAAACCTACAATTTTTGCGCTTTCCAAACCCTAGAGGTGTGTACATGTTCGTTTTTGCTGAAAAACCATTTATCTTATAATTGTAACACTTTGAAGATCACCACTGGGAAACTTCTAGTCCTTTATGGAAAATCTAGATTAATGAACTACATGTCGAAAAAGAAAAATCAGTCAATTAATTGAGAGTATTTGAACATAGATTTCTTAAGAACATTCAGACAGAAAAAATAATGAATTTGAAATATTATTGAGGTGTTACAATCTGACAGCAGTGGTGAACCTTCTAGTGCAAATGCAGTAAAATAGCAGTACCTTAATTAATAAAAGTTCCACAGAGAAGAGCTCATCATCAAAAAAACTCATTGTTATACTATCCAACAATGACAAGACAAATAAAAATGAACCATCTAAGAACACACATAGGTAGGTAAAGTGTACAGTAGGTAAAGTGTAGAGTAAGTAAAGCGTAGAGTAAGTAAAACGTAGATTAAGTAAAGCGTAGAGTAAGTAAAGCGTAGAGTAAGTAAAGTGTAGAGTAAGTAAAGGGTAGAGTAAGTAAAGGGTAGAGTAAGTAAAGTGTAAAATCCCTGGTTGCACAAGAAACTTTAAAAGTGGGAGGAAGGCACAGGTATACCACCTTCAACTTGATCATCCTGGGTGAAGAACTGAACAGTTTGGACCACCTTTCATACTGACAATACTGAGCAAGGTGGCGCAGTGGTTAGCACACTGGACACGTATTTGGGAGGACAATGTTTCAAACCTGCATCCGGCCATCCAGATTTTGATTTTCTGTGATTTCTCAAAGTCGCTTTAACAAATGCCAGGATAGTTTCTTTGAAAGGGCATGGCCAATTTCCTTCACCATCCTGGACACTGTCTGAGCTTGTGCTCCTTCTCTAATGACCTCGATGTCAATGGATGTTGAACACCAACTTTCGTCCTTCAGACTGACTCAATGAAGTAATGTATACATCAGAGTAGTCCATTTAAACACAAACATTCATCTAGCACATCACAGTTTGGATTCTAAAAGCCCTGTCCAAGTGACAATGCATTTTGTAACTTAGTCAATAAACACTGTAAGCCTCAGATAGTAAAACATGCTTAGCCTGGCACTTTCTTATCTGTACAAAGAATCTGCAAGATAAAATATTACCTGCTCTTAAAATTCTAATATTTATCAAATTAATAGGTTTGAATCATACTGAACAAAAAATTATTTTGGATATTTCATGACATGTTGACAGAGAAGAAATTTTTTTAGACTGAGAAATAGAAACAGAACCAATCACAAGTCACCTTTTCAGAGAATTACTAAGCGATTCTCTGCAAATAGATTAGAAATATAATGGACATACACTTCTGCATAACACCATTAAAGGTTAACAAAATGTTAAAGACAGGGGATAGTGCATAAACCATAAATTTTTAGGTGTGGAGAATTCCAGATTACTGGGTGTAAAATGTACCAGAATTTTTGGTGTAAATGCTGATGAAAATTTGAACACAAAGAAACACTGTTGACATTTTTAAAAAATTTAAGTTTAGCACCTTAATACAGGGTTTTTCGAAATGAACATACCACTTTTAAGGCATTCTATCATTTAATACATTCAACTTACAATGGTAAATAATACACCAAATGAAATAGCAACTCAAACAGTTTTGTTTGTACACCTGTGCACAATACTAAGAGCATGTAATGACAAAGAGTGACTCAAAAACGTGTTGAACGAGTGCGAGTCTTTCATGCTTAGCCCCAAGAAATACCCCACGGAAAGTTTATGGGCCTTTTTTTTCAGTGAATCAACGTTACTGATGTTTCTTATCATGATGTGCTACAACTATGACCCATGCCTCAATGGGAAGAAGCTGAACAACACATGTTTATTTGGGACCAATATGGTGCACCGCCTCACTGGCATAACTCAATACATGACTGGTTAAACGACATTGTATCCTACCTGTGGACTGGGCACAAGGGCCTGGTTGACAAAGCATTTTATGCATGGCCTCCACATTCACACACGATCTGACGTGATCATGTGTACGTGTCTTTGATACCAGCTGATCTACCTGACTTTAGAAACAGTGTTATTGCAATAGTTACTCCTGACATATTGATCAAGGTTTCGGAACAACTCAGCTATTGACTCAATGTGTGATCGGTGTTCACACTGAATAATTGTAAGAAAAACTGTTTCTGTTTCTCTTTCATTTGGTGTATTATTTATAATTGTAAGCTGAATGTAATATGTGTTACAAAGCCATAAAACCCGTATATTCATTTTGAAACACCCTGTATTTTTCCACAGCAGCTACATTCAGAAATAAAACAAGTTAAATATTAAGATTTATTTTTTTTAAATTTTTTTGTGAAGTGACCAAACAGTGAAGTCGTCAGTCCCTTAAGAGATTTCTACTCATTAGTATCTTATGGCATCAGTTTCAGGAATCATCCTTTCTTAGACAGAATGTATTAACTGCACAAAAAAGAACAGAGAATACTTTGTGACAATGACCCACATTGATCTGATAAGAACTTTTAACAGAGTTAGATATTCAAATAGCATCTACACAGAGCTAATGATATTTTGCTGTGTTACAATTTGAAAAGAGCAGCAATGTTTACAACTATAAAACTAGAAGGAAAAACAAATGTCATTATTTATTAATATTACTGTTTGTGGTTAAGAAAACTTAAACATTCTGCCACTAAAAATTTCTGGTCTATAAATTAATATTTATAAGGGCAGTCAAATGAAACCTTGATAATGTACAAAAAAGTATGCTTACTCATCATATAGAGGAGATGTTGAGTAGCAGACAGGCACACCAAAAAGATTGTTAAACATGTGAGGTTTGGCCAAGGGCTTTCTTCTTAACTAGGCAAAACACACACACACACACACACACACACACACACACACACACACACACACACACACACACACACACGAGAACTGTCCCTTGCCACTGGCAACATGCTTGCAGTCTGGCCTTAGTGGCCAGAGACAGCGTGCGAGCGCGCGCAAGTGTCTGTGTGTGTGTATGTGTGTTTTCTGCTTGCATGAATTTGTGTTTGGTTGGTTTGTGGGATTAAAGGGACCAGACTGCTATGGTTATCGGTCCCCTTTTTCCAGAAAAACTAAAACCACCCACAGAGAATAAAAAACGAACAATAGAAAATACAGCAGACGACAGAGGACAAGAAATACTCAGACAGAGATCAGACAAAACAAATTAAAATCACACTGAGTGTAACGGTGGTTGGCCGACCATAGGGGAAAAAAAAGGAAAAGCCAACCACTGAGGACACATTAAAAACTCAGTTTAAAATCGTAGGCCAAAGGCCAGAATCAACAAAAAAAAGACATAAACACTCAGATTAAATGATAAAAAACCCCTGCCCGAATAAAACGCAAAACTAAGTCCACCATGGCAGAGTCATCTGTTAAAAGGGCAGGGAGCATGTCGGGCAGCGCAAACAACTGCCTGAGCACACTTAAAAGTGGACAGTCCAACAAAATGTGGACCACCGTCAAAGCCGACCCGCATCGACATAGAGGTGGGACAATAGAAAGCTGTGTGTGTCAAGCGGGTGTGGCCAATGCGGAGCCGGCAAAGGACTGCTGAGTCGTTGCGAGTGGCTCACAGGGATGACCACCACACAGCTGTCGTCTCCTTGACAGCACAGAGTTTATTACATGTGGTCAGTTCGCGCCATTCATCGTCCCATAGCGCAAAAACTTTGCGGCATAAGACTCCCCTCAAATCAGTCTTCAGGAGGCAAATGTCCAGAGATGGTTTACTGGTGGCCTCTTTCGCCAGGCGGTCAACATTTTCATTGCCAGGTATCCCACCATGGCCAGGGGTCCACACAAAGACCACAGAGCGGCTGCAATGTGCAAGAGTATGCAGGGACTCCTGGATAGCCATCACCAGATCAGAACGAGGGAAAAACTGGTCAAGAGCTCGTAAACCGCTCAGGGAATCGCTACAGATCACGAAGGACTAACCTGAGCAGGAGCAGATATACTCTAGGGTACGAAAGATGGCAACCAGCTCAGCAGCAAAAACGCTGCAGCCAGCCGGCAATGAACGTTGTTCAGAATGGTCCCCTAGAGTTAGCGCATAACCAACACGACCAGCAACTATCGAACCATCAGTGTAAAACACGCCAGAGCTCTGATACGTGGCTAGGATGGAATAAAAGCGGCGGTGAAAGGCCTCCGGAGGGACTGATTCCTTCAGGCCCTGTGCCAATTCGAGGCGAATGCAAGGGCGAGGCACACACCAAGTGGGTGTATGCAGAGGGACCTGGAAAGGAGGGGGAATAGGAAAAACCCCAAGCCCGGAGAGAAGCTCTCGGACGCGGACCGTGATCGTACAACCCAACCGGGGCCGACGTTCTCAGAGATGGATGACTGCCTGCAGGAACAGGAGACAATAATTTGGATGCCCACGCAAGCTAAAAACATGGGCAGCATAAGCAGCCAGTAAATGTTGGCGCCGTAACTGCAGTGGAGGGACAACTGCCTACACAAGTATGCTGTCCACAGGGCTGGTCCGGAAGGCACTTTGCAAAGAACGTTGGTGAGGCTAATGGGGCGGTAGCTGTCTATCACCCTCGACCCAAATACAGTTGTAAAGGTCAAGGAGGCGCCACTGGCAGTCCACTGAAAGGTGTTTCAGCATCTGACAGCGGATGTGATCTGGCCCAGGAGCTGTATCAGGGCAAGTGGCTAGGGCATTGTGAAATTCCCACTCACTGAATGGAGCAATGTAGGATTCAGGATGGTGGGTGCGAAATGAAAGTCGCCGACATTCCATCTGCTCTTTAATGGAGCGTAAGGCCAGTGGGTAATTGGCAGAAGCGGCACTCAAGAGCAAAATGTTCTGCCAAGCGGTTGGCAATTACGTTGGAGTCAGTACAAACTGCTCCATTCAGTGAGAACGCAGGGACACTGACAGGGGTCCAATAGCCATAGAGGTGTTGAATCTTGGCCCAGACCTGCGATGGAGTGACATGGAGGCCAATGGTGGACACATACCTCTCCCAGCACTCCTGCCTGCGTTGGCGGATATGGCGGCGGGCTCGCGCACACAGCCGTTTGAAGGCGATAAGGTGTTCTATGGAGGGATGTCGCTTGAGATGCTGGAGCACCCGCCGGCGATCTTTAATTGCTTCAGCGATCTCAGGCGACCACCAAGGCACAGTCCCCCACCGAGGGGACCTAGGAGAATGGGGAATGGCAGATTCTGCAGCAGTAATGATGCCCGTGGTGACCGAGTGAACCACCGCATCAATGTCATCATTAGAGAGAGGCTCAATAGTGGCAGTGGAGGAGAACAAGTCCCAGTCAGCCTTACTCATAGCCCACATGCAATGGCGCCCAGAAGACTGACGCTGTGACAGTGATAGAAAGATCGGAAAGTGGTCACTACCACGCAGGTCGTCATGCACTCTCCATTGGACAGACGGTAAGAGGCTAGGGCTGTAGATCGAAAGGTCGATGGCAGAGTACATGCCATGTGCCACACTGAAGTGTGTGAAGGTACCATCATCTAAAATCGAAAAATCGAGCTGTGCCAATAAATGCTCAGTGGTGGCACATCGACCTGTCGCCACTGACCCCCCACACAGAGGGTTATGGGCGTTGAAGTCGCCCAGTAACAAGAAAGGTGGCGGCAATTGGGTTATCAGCGCAGCCAGGACATGCTGCGTGACATCACCATCCGGTGGAAGGTAAAGACTACAGACGGTAACAGCCTGTGGCGTCCACACCCGAACAGCGACAGCCTCTAAAGGTGTTTGTGGAGGGAGAGACTCGCTGTGAAGAGAGTGAAGGACATAGATGCAGACGCCACCAGACACCCTTTCATAAGCTGCCCGGTTCTTATAATAACCCCGATAGCCATGGAGGGCGGGGGATGAATTTGTGTGTGTTGTCTACTTCAGAAGACCTTTTGGCTGAAAGATCACATCTTTAGCGATCTTTTTGATGCGCCTGTGTGCGGCTTTGAACATCTCCTCCATATGGTAAGTAACAACCTATCCTTTTCATACTACTGTCATTATTCAGTTCCACATTTTTATTGTTTAAATAAACTGATTGTAATTTCAAAAGTAATCACTACAGCTGTTGATAATTTATGCCACTGTACAACAAGATGATCAGTGCCATCATGGAAAAATGTTTTCAGCTTCCTACTAAACCATGACCATACTTTCGTGTGCACCTATTCCTCAAAACAAAATTTGCTACACAGGTTGCCAAGGTTGTTTTGACAACACTGGAAAAGTTTCATTGGGAAGCCCTTACACATCTTCTACACAGTCCTGATTTCTCCCCATGGGATTTCCATACTTTTGATTCTTTAAAGAAAGATATTCGTAGCCAGCGATTTACTTCAGGCTAAGAGGTACAATCTTGTTCTGTAGGCAACTGCAGATACTTTTCCATGAAGGCATTGACTGTCTTGTCTGAGAGTAGGATAAATATATTAACAGTTTTTACAAATATTTTTGAAATACCATACAGAATATTTACTGGTTAGAAAATAGTGAAATACATCCAAGAAAAATTTGGTGAATGGTATGGTTGCCAACTGATTCACACGAATCAGACAAAGAAGACAGTGCACAGTGGTCAGATTTTGATTTACTGATGACCACTGATAAATTTGAAGGATCTAGGGGTCCAAACATATTTCCCAAACATACACAGACTGTTGAGGATATCATAGAATTATACAGGGTATACACTAAGTCCAGGAACACTTTCAATTATTTATTGCACAAGCACTAGACATGGAACAGGTGTCATACAAATGAGGGGGGACCCAAAAATAACCAGAATTTCTTTATAGAAAGCATATACTTAATTGTTTTCAAATACAACCTTAATCTCCTTCAAAGTACTCTCCACTAGCATTAACATACTTGTCCAAACATTCATTCCAGTGTTCAAAGCACCTTTTAAATTCATCCTCTTTGATACCTGCTAGCACTTTCATGACATTGCGTTTTACGTCTTCCACATCCACAAAACGCTTCCCTCTCAAGTCTCTTTTCATCCTTGGGAACAGGAAGAAGCCCAAGGGTGCTAAATCCAGTGAATAGGGCGCATGGGTCAAGGTAGTCGTCTCCATTGAGGACAAAAACTGGCAAATGCTGAGAGCCGTGTGCACGGGAGCATTGTTGTGATGCAGGAACCACATGCCAGAATCCCACGAAGCCGGACATTTTCATGACAAACTTCTGCAAAGCTGTTTCATAACCTCCAATTAGAATTGTTGGTTTACTGTCTGGTTTTCAGGGACAAATTCAGAGTGTACGATCCCTTTGATGTCAAAAAAACAGATCAACATCGTTTTCGAATTCGATTTCACCTGTCGAGCTTTTTTTGGTTGAGGTGAGCCAAGTGACTTCCATTGTGATGACTGTTGTTTATTTTCTGGATCGTACCCTTAGCAAGATGACTCATCACCTGTAATGCTTTTGTTGAAAAAATGTTGATCATCTTTGAACATGTCCTTCATTTTGAGACAGGCTTGAATGCGATGACCGACCCCTTTGATCTCTGGTAAGAAGCTTCGGCACGAATTTTGCTGCCACTCTTCGCATCCCCAAATCGATGGTCAAGATGTGCTGAATTGAGCTCCATGACAACCCGGACAAGTTCTCAAGTTGGTCGATTGTCCTGCATCGATCTTCACTGATGAGATCACAGATTTTGTCGATGTTGTCTTCGCTTCAAGCAGTTGAAGGTCGACCAGAACGGGGCTGATCTTCAACCACCATTTCTCCCTTCAAAAACCGAGAAAACCATTCATACACTTGTGTTTTACTAAGAGCATGTTCTTTGTAAGCTGTCTGAATCATTGCAACAGTTTCTGCTGGGTTCTTGCTGAGCAAGAGACAAAACTTCACTGCCGCACGTTGTTCGTAAGAACTAGCCATTTCCTTGTGTCACGTCTGCACTGTATGCACACTCAAAGAACTGCCAAAGAAACCACACTTCTCACTGTAGGGTGACGCCGAATGGCAGAATGACTCAGCAGAGCTCCTACTAAAACCCTCTGGTGGTGCAACCTGCAACTACAAGTACACGATGTGCAGCATTATGATTCCGGTTACTTTTGGTTCCCCCTTCATATTGCATTTTGAAGAGAAACTCTGAAAGTTTTTTTTACAAACATTTGATATGAAAATCATGAGTCACCCGGCATACATCAATACGGTAATTGAATTCTTGCCATACTCGTCCCAGCATAGCATCTTCGACTGAGGCAGTCACTTCCTGTATTCTCTCCCAGAGCTCTGGTACATCAGTTGGTATAAGTGGTCCATACACCAGACCTTTACTGTGCCCCCACGGGACAAAGTCACATGGAGTGAGATATGGTGATCGGGGAGGCCATTTCATGAACTCCAACACACAGAATGCTCATTCCACACCTGAACTTGCCATGTTTGCTACTAGCGCTTGTAATGGAACCTATTAAAGGCTTTACTTTACTGAAGTATGCGATACCCTCCAAATTCAACCAGTTTAACGAGTATTTATGATTATAGAAAAGTTATTGTGTATGTTAACAATGATTGCATAACATGTCTCCATAAACAGTCCACCCATTAAACTGAATAACTGACCACACAAAAGTTAACATCACTTGACCACTGATACAGAAAATGTCATCATGTAAAAACACTAAGTTCATCTTAAATAATTAATATGAAGTACGAAAAATAGTAGCCAACTTAGGTATTTTGGATCTCCTTAAATAAAAATCACCCAGTGAAACCTATTTGTTCACTAGGACCGTTTTCACTCAGTATTCATGTAAACTCTACTATTTTAGACGAAAAGCAATGTAATTCTTAATAATTCATGTTATTTACTTATTTATGCAAATTAGAGAAGTCAATTGACAAACTTCTAAAAAACGGCCTTTTTGTAACAAAGAATAATTCTGTCTGTCATTTTAAAAACCTGTTAAATTATGTCACTTGATATAAATTAATAACTTTTCTGCACAAATTACAATAACAGATGTACATGTGACTTATAATCTATATCTCTTTTTAGTAGTTCTTTGACAAGGTTATAAATACAAGCAGCAAGAAGGGTTGGGAGCACAGTCGGAATGTCCCTTTGGTAAAGTGTGTTTGTGTGTTATTGTTTGAGGTGGATAAACAATGCAAAGAACATGTAAAAGAAGTACTACTTTGTGTTGTGTCATTGTCTTTGGCGCACAGTGGAATTAAGATGGCCACCAGAGTAATAAATAATTGAAGTTTAAATATTTGTTGATTTCGCTCGTTATTTATCATCAAAAGCACATCAAAACACGAGACCTCATCTTTTTTACCCCTAGACAACCAGATTTAGAGCCAGCATCAGCATCGAGACACAACAGTGATCCAGCAAGCAGCAGCGATTACCACAATGCACTTTAATGGCGCCAACCTAACATCAAGCGCTAACAAGCTCCGTAGATGGGAGTGAAATAGTGCGATTATAGCAATATCTACGACTAGGCAACCATTATATGCTGACTATTGGCAAATTACCAAACTACGCTGTGGTGGTATACATGAAAAAAACTTTCAGGGTTTCTCTTCAAAATGACATATGTATGATATCTGTACAATGTTTGGTTATTGTGCAATAAATAATTGAAAGTATTCGTGGACTTTATGTACACTCTGTATATTGGGAACAATCTATTTGAATATGTTAGCAAAGAAACCAACAAGTACTACAGTCAAAATTGGAACAGAAGGAAACTGGATTTTAAAAAATACCAAATTTGGGGACCCAAACTTAGAAAATGGTTTGGGCCTGCTATCCTAATGGGAATTGTACAAAAAGTAGGATCAATGATTATTCCTCAACGAATCCGTTGATAGACACACCGATATTTCACAAAACGATGTCCTGCAACGGATTCAGACAAATATCATTTTTACATTTTTTCAACAACAACAATAAACAGGATACTGCCGACCAGCTTTTCAAAGTGGAATTTGTAATTTATCTTTTTTTTTAGAAAAAGGTTCAGGAAACTTTTAATCTAAGTCAAAACATCTTAATTGATGAAGGAATGATACCGTGGTGTGGATGGATAAATTTTAACATTTCAATCCGTAGAAAATTATGAAATATGGCATACTCATGTGGATGCTGTGTGATTAGAGTATGGGATACATTTCCTCATTTAAGATATATTGCAGCACTAGACAGCCTTTAGAAAAAACAATAATGGAATTACTGACACTGTCTTACAGAAAGTGGGACCAGATCTACATGGATAACTATTATAACAGTGTCCAACTTGCAGAGAAGTTACATGAAAAGAAAATTCGAATTTTTGGAATAATACAGCAAAATAGAGGATTTCCAAAAAAATTAAAGCACACAAAAGTCAATGTGTTTGAAGCTTGTCATCAACGGAAAGATGAAGTACTCTTACAGGTATGGAGATCTTCGACAACTAAAATGATATGAATGATCTCTACAATTAATAATGCCAGTTTGACTTATACTCAAAGAAAATGTAGAGGAACCAATTACACAATAAAAAACCTGAAAGTGTACTAGTCTACAAGAAATACATGAAAGGAGTGGATTGGGCAGACCAATATCTGAGTTATTACCCTATATACAGAAAAACTATAAAAGGGCCAAAAAAAGGTTTGTATGTACCTCTTTAATTGTGCATTATTTAATGCATTCTGTACATGTCAATATTTTAATATGGAACACAAGAGTCTCTGCTTTCACAACTTTTTATTGAAAGTCATCTAATTCGTGAATAAATGTCCATCTACCTGCTTCTGAGCAAAACTTGGAGGTTGCCACTACATCACGTACGTTTCATCATGATCCAGTTGGCAGACTTTCCGGTCACATAAAGCAACACCAACTAATACTTTTCTCCGAAATGAATAAATGAAATTGTAGAAACTGTCATGTATGTTCCAAAAACAAAAAAAGAAGAACAACAAACTTAATATGCAAGTGTTGCAGAGTTGCATTACATCTTGGAGACTGTTTTGCTGCAGATCATATGAAAGAGATATACTAAGTACCAAAGACAATGCAAACAAAAAAATATATGAAACAAACAAATTTTGTATTTATTTATGTATATATATCTTCGAAATTTCATTAAAGTAGGGGAACACGGTTGGGAACTTATGGGAACTAATGATGAGATTAATAAAACTTAACAATTTATAATCTCCTAATAATGTCAAAAACAGCCAGTGACAAGCCAAGTAATTCGAATTAGCGCTGCCGGTGCCAAGCAAATCAATTTGTATGAGACATACAGATGGTAAAGTGAATCAATTTGTACAAGACGTGCGAATGGCAAAGTGTTAATAAGAAAGTATTTATTACGATATTATGGCTTTTATTTTAGTGTAATATGAAACAAGAGTATAGTAAATTGTGTTATAATTTCCCAAAACTGAGTAACTAACTGTAGTCCACCAGATATAAGAAGCCAAATATTGAAATTTTTTTGACCGCCAGTTTTTTGGGTGATTTTATCTAACATTTTTTACTGGATTTGGCTTGTAAAATACTTTTGGTTATTATTTTTAAGACAATGCATAAACTTGTACAAGGTGGTCAAATTTCATGTCTTTCAAGAAAATATTGCACGAAAGATAACTGCCCAAAGTTACCAGAAATATGCGCTTGCTCTGCATTAAGTCACACGCAAAGTGAACAAGTGACTATATCTCTGGCAGTATTGCTTTGACGAATGTTAAACTTTACAAATGTTCATTGGGGTCATGTTTGATAGTTCACATAGAATTTCATCAAAATCCATTATGGTCCACAAGTAAAATGTTACAAAATTAGGCAATATGACATGAAATGACCTTATTTAAATGTATAACAAAAAAGACAAATTTATTTTGTAGTACATTTAAAAATTAATCACTAGCACAAAATATTGTCATGGCATCCATGCTACTCTACCCTGTGCAAGTATCTCCATTTGTGCACTTTTACTGAAATCTACATCAATTTTATGCTGCATACTGTGTTCATGCGTAGATGTCCCTCTACAATTTTTATGCTCACTGCCACCCCCTCCCCCCACCACAAATTAACCACTTCTTGATATGCCCTGACATGTTTCCTACCAACATATGCATTTCTTTAGTCATGTTTTGCCACAAAACTATCTGCAGTTTGAAATAACTTTGCTAAATGTGAATATCTTGGCATCGACTGTATTAGGTACTGATACACTAACTATTAGTGATGTGAAAATTCATAACAGGACTGGATTGGAAGCTGGATTACTTGCTTATTGCAAAGTTTAACCACTTCAGCTATCCATGCATAACTCCTTGACTGACCCAAACTTCTATAAGTTGCACTGTCAACATATTTGTATTGGAGTCGCATTCATGACTTGATACTCGCTGTATTATTTCGCATTCCCGCACCAGTCAGGATGAGACTATGAGGAATTATGACCAATGATAGTACTATATTTTGCCCCTATCCTCTTGGCATGTAATGCTTGCTTGTTTGTCTGGAAGAACAGACATTCCTGACGATCAACAGCCATTCAAAATAAATTTTTAATAAATTTACTGAATGTGAATATCTTGTGATTAGCTGTATTAGATATAGATGTACTACCTACTTTCATATGTCACTAATAGGTAGTACATCTATACCTAACACAAATGATGTCAAGAAACTCGTATTCAGCAAATTTATTTCAAATTAATTTCTTATGGCTGTTGATCTTCAGGAATATCTGTTCTTTCAGACATACAAAGTGGGCAAAAGATGATGACATCATTTGTCATGATTCCTCATATTCTCAATCCCACTTTTGCAGGAATCCAGGATAATGCTGCGAACATCAAGTCCTGAATGTAGTGGACTTCAGTACAAGGATGTTGACAGTAATGCATATGGGAGTTTAGGCTAGTCGAGGAGCACGCATGGATAGCTGAAGTGGTTAAGCCTTGCAAGTGAGAAATCCAGCCTTCAGTCCCAGTCTGGCACAAATTTTCATGTCTCGCTAATAGGTAATATCTCTGTACCTAATACAGCCAATGTCAACACATTCAGATTAAGCAAAGTTATTTTGAACTAATTTCATATGAATGATGACTAACTGACAACCTCAGCTGCTGACAGGTGTTGTTGTTATACCTCGATGTGGACAGCTGAAAATGTGTGCCCCGACCGGGACTCGAACCCGGGATCTCCTGCTTACATGGCAGACGCTCTATCCATCTGAGCCACCGAGGACACAGATGAATAGCGCGACTGCAGGGACTTATCCCTTGCACGCCTCCCGTGAGACTCACATTCCCAACTGTCCACAATTCTACATATGTATTGTACCCGGTCGGGGCACACATTTTCAGCTGTCCACATCGAGGTATAACAACAACACCTGTCAGAAGCTGAGGTTGTCAGTTAGTCATCATTTATTTAAGGGAAAAGCTGCACGGTCATCAACAATAACTGTTCTTTCGAGAACAAGTTACTGTCTTTGTATAATTTCATATGGCTGTTGATCATCAGGAATGTCTGCTTCTTCAGACTCACAAGTGTATAAGTAAGTAAAACTGTGTTATATTATTATTATTATTCACGTTTGGGCCCTACTGGACCACGCGAAGTACAATCACGGGGCATTCAGTTATTTTCTTTTAGACTTTCTCTCTGCCCAAATTGTTTTCATTCTCTCGGAATGAGCTCTTTTCCTTTCATCAGACCATGTGGTTCCAGTTTTCTTTGGTTTTTCAGCTTGACCAACTACCCAGTCATGAATTTTTTGCCTAAATAATTTTCTGTCTTGAATTTCATCTTGTTTTATATCTGCCTCTTTCATGTCCTCTTTTATAGCAGCAATCCATTTTATTGTCTCAAATTTAGCTTTACTTCGATTTTCGTAGAATTCCACTACTTGTTTAGTCAGTCTGGTAGCATCCATTCTTTTAATATGCCCATAAAATTTTAATCTGCGTTTTTTCATATCTGAATATATGCTGGTGTATTGTTGAATTTCACTATTTGCTCTTAGCCTGTATGTTCCTTCTTCAGTATATTTTGGACCTAGAATTTTTCTGATTACTTTTCTTTCTCTTTTTTGGATTTCTTGAATGTCCTTTTTTCTGTTTAAAATTAGCGTTTCAGCCCCATAAAGGCACTCTGGTTTTATGACCGTGTTGTAATGTCTCAATTTAGAGTACCTCGAGAGACATTTTTTGTTGTAGATGTCTTTTATAAGTCTAAAAGCTGTCTCCATCTTTTGACAACGAATTTCATTTCCAATTTTTTCTAGACCAGTCTCTGAGATTGTTTCACCTAAATATTTGAATTGCGAAACTCTTTTGATTTTTCCATACTTAGTTTCCAAAAGTTTGGGTGCCAGTTTGTTGCTAGTCATATACTGTGTTTTTTCAAATGAGATTTGGAGACCGACTCTTTCTGCTGTTTCTTTAAGGATTTCTATTTGTTTCTGAGCAATTTGGATGTCCTGCGTTAGAATAACCAAGTCGTCTGCAAAGGCCAAACAGTCTATTCGAATATTTGTTCGTCCTAATTTCACTGGTTGGTCAATTTTGAACTCCAATTTTCGTTCGCGCCACTCTTGTATTACTTTTTCTAGAACGCAGTTAAATAGCAACGGAGAGAGTCCATCACCTTGCCTCACGCCTGTTTTTATTTCAAAGGGTTCTGAAATTTCTCCTCTGAACTTTACTTTTGATTTTGTACCAGTTAGCGTGTCTCTGATAATTGCCGTGGTTTTAGGATCCAGGCCTTGTTCTTTCACAATTTGGAAAAGAGATTCACGATCCACTGAGTCGTAAGCCTTTCTAAAATCTACAAAGGTACAAACTAGTTTTTTATTGTAAATTTTTTGATGTCTGAGAATTAGTTTGAGGACTAAAATCTGTTCTGGGCAAGATCTATTTGGCCTGAAACCTGCTTGATATTCGCCAATTTTCCATTCAAGTTGCTGTTGTGCTCGGTTCAGAAGACATTGAGAGAGGATTTTGTATGTGACTGGAAGAAGAGAAATCCTCTGTAATTATTAACATCAGTTTTGTCTCCCTTCTTATGAAGTGGGTGAATCAAGGCGGTTTTCCATTCATCAGGAATTTTTTCAGTTTGCCAAATGTTTTGCATGATTGAAGTAATTTCTTTAACGGTTTTTGGACCAGCTGCCTTTAAAAGTTCTGCAACAATTCCATCTTCACCAGATGCTTTGTTTTTCAACCTATGAATTTCTTTAATGATTTCCTCTTCATTTGGTGCAAGTGAAACTGGATTGCATTGTTGGGGAATTTTTGGTGGAAATCTTTCTGTGGGCTCGGGGCAATTTAGAAGATTCTTAAAATATTTAGAAAGTTCTTTGCAATTTTCTTGGTTGTTAAGAGCCAACTGTCCATTTTCCTTCTTGAAGCAAAGATTCTGGGGTTGGTACCCCTTTATTTTGGTTTTAAAAGTTTTATAAAAATTTCTGGTATTGTATTTCTGAAAATCTTCTTCAATTTCTAAGAGTTGACTATTCTCATATTGTCTTTTTGTTTGTCTAATTAGTTTTGAAGTGTCTTTTCTAGTTGCCATGAATGTATCATATGTGTCTTCTGTCTTGTTGCTATTCCATGCTTTAAATGCCTCTTGTCTGGTTTTAATTGCATATTATATTATTATTATTATTATTATTATTATTATTATTATTATTATTATTATTATTACTCACTTCAGTATCTCTTTAAGCAACAAGAACTGGTTGTCAGTTCAATGTAGCCACAAGAAGTTAATAAATTTGTCATTTTCTAAATCACATCTCACTAACATTTTACATCCCATGCCCAGTTATTCTAGTGTGACACACATTCCACAGCACAAGTGCTAGACTGCTGAACCAGACTCCAAGAACAGTACCAAGTCTGTATAAAGATGCAGCATCAATGAGCATTCTTTCAATAGGTGTGAGGGAGATGTCATGTGACTGCCTTCAGAAACACTTGTGAATTTCTCTCCTAATTAACTTCCACTACAGAGCTCACGGTTGTGGATTTTAGGTCATCTGCCTCTGCCACTCTATTCTAAAAGCCATGGTCAATAAATAATTCTCTAGAGCACACAACCTTAAGCCAACTGCCTCTGTCTATCTAGTTTAATTCTGCACCTGATAAGTGTGTCAGCTCTTAGTGTAACTAAAACTTACCTAAAGTATCCCAATGTAAATGAATCAGTCATTTCAAAAGACCATATGCCCAACTCCACCATATTTCAATTTTAGTTCAAAATGTGAAGTACTCAAAGATATGCACATTCTCTGTGAAAAGGTCATATCCTGCTCACTCCTATGTGGGTGATATTAAGAGTTGTATTTTATGTTCCACGGAAAAGAGCCCTATTGCCTGTAATATGGCCTTTTCAGAGTCGCCAGCTGTTATGTCACATATGGACCACTGCAAGTGCTGTGTGCCAAGCATAAGTTTGAGTAGACAACTGATAGAGCTTCCTCATAGGCTTATTTTTTTTAGTATGTGTAAAAGTGACACTGTCAGTGATTGTGAGGTTAAGAAGAGAAGGAAAAATGGTAGCTGAGTAAAAGTGATGAAATAAAAAGAGCAAAAGCCCAAAGGAAACAGCATGTCAGCTACAGTGGAAATGCCATATTAGAACGCAAAACAGGATCTCAGTTAAGATAGATGTAGTTGCTGATGTTGAGCCTGGAACACAATATACCTTATGCAACAATACTCTTAAAAATCCTATCTTAATTATCCTGCAGCTGTGCCTTGAAAAATGAGCTGTTTGATCACAAGTTGACTGATTGTGTTGGTGCTTTAAAATTCCCAAGCCAGTGTTTTGAGATTGTGACAGAAGAATCGCAAATGCAAATATTAAATAGTTTTGCTGATAAAGATACACAAAAGGGTTATATACAAGGTCTAATTGATGCACATCCAATAAAAAGAGGAAGAGAGTCAAATAATACAAACCCCAAAGAGTGAATGACTAATTATCATTATCACATGAGCAGTGATGTGAGAGAAACCCAAGATTGTAAAAATGCATTCTTGAGTCTCCATGGTCCAATACGCTGGTGGTCATGTGTGCATGAGGTGTGACTGCTTGTGTGTATGAAAGGTGTGTGTGTGTGTGTGTGTGTGTGTGTGTGTGTGTGTGTGTGTGTGTGTGTGTGTGTATTTTACTGACAAAGGCTGTGGCTGAAAGCTTTATGTTAGTGTCTTTCAATTGCGCTTGTCTGCATCTTCATATGTCTTCTATACTCTAAGTAGCAATCTGTCTTTCCCAACATAGTTGAGAGACATGTTCACCATTAAATCATATGTCACTGCTAGATAGCTAACCACTTGACAAACAGGGCAAGTCAGAGGGTTCAAGACATAACTTAACCCTGGATAACTATGTTCTCTGATGAAGGTCCATATTGATTCACACACTGTACATGAAGTCCACTATTCAAACAACACAAAAGGAAAATGTATCACCACAGTTGAATGTCAAGCAGATGCACAAGTTATTTAAACAACAAGAGCCTGAAGCTAAAATGAACTAAAATTTTATTTGAAACTCTTCAATGAAGACAAGTGATCAGCATGTGAAGGTCTGAATTGATAAATTAAAAGCCTGCATATGAATGAGAATCTGAAAAGAGTGGCTACTGCAGAACTCATAGTATATAAAAATAGAACCATGAAATTTTACAAGAAAATTGAAGCACTCAAGAAGCTTGCCCAGGAAAACAATAATGTTGGTGGCATTAGTATTGACTACTCACAGAATATTCCACTGATAGATATTCTAGTGCAGGAAGTACTTTATTAGAGACAACTGTGGGTTTTTGAATTTTGCATTTTCACCTTTCAGGATCACAAGGTAACGTTTTTCTCATACCATGAAGGGCAGGCTCATAAATGACCCAATGAAGTCTCCTCATTGATAATCACGTATTTTCAGGATAATATTCCCAAAGGGATAAAAGAGCTATGTATCTTTTCTGATGAATGCCCTCATCAAAGCAAAAACAATGCCATGATCACATTTTTGTTAGCTGCAGCATCACCTGGGCAGTTTGAAAAGACTATAAGACTGTATATTATTTCCCAGAGGAGATTTGTTCCTGCCTTGTGATAGTGCTTTTGCCACATCAAAAAATTTTTTGCAAGATTGTTCACATATACACACCAAACAAAATCAACACACTAATACAAAGAGCAGATTTCAATTTCCAAGTTCATCCAGTTCCAAACTACTGACACATTGATTTTAAGGCATTGGGGTCTAAACACTATGAAGGAAATCACAGGCCAAATTTCACGTGAACAGAAAGTGACCCACAACTGTCGCAGTATATGATGTATGAATTGTGTGCTAATCTGGTTTGCTGAAAGCATATCAGTGGATCAATGGCTTGCAGCAAGATTTTTTGTTAGGGGATCCTGTGGGGTCAATGCCTGAACTATTAAATACTTCTGCATATAAAAGAACACTTCCAATAAATGTGAAAAAGACATTAGGAACCTGATTCTATATATAACAGACAACAAATTAGACTGCTACAACAAACTATGTGAACAGCCTACAAATGCTCTGAATGAGCATGAAGAAGACTTTTGATGATTAACAGCTTTTATGTTCTGCACTGTTCTAAACTTAAAAGATCGTGAAATAAAACGCAAACCAACATATGCATCATGCAGCATTTATTACTTAGATTTTTTTTCACTTATTTACTTGACACAGCTGCAAGGTATCAATCATTCATAGAACGTTATTTTTTGTAAAAAAAAAAAATCCATTAAAAATGCCGTATCTCCACATCATTCACTTGAACATAATATAGGTCACATATTGTTCTGATACACAATTTTATGCTTACATTATGTTAAATATCCTACACTACACTCTAAATATAAATGAAGATATTTCGGTTTTAGAATCCAAGCAGTTTTTTCTTTATACTGAAAATTTTATTTTGGTATATATATGGACTTTTAAATATGACTGGTTCAAACATAACTTCTTTCAATTCTATTTATGTCTCTCAATTGCCCATGATACACCCAACTACCTCATCTCACCCACAATTCCTCAGCATTCTGTACATGATTTACTCCATTGTAATTGTTTTATTTATGTTCATCTTATAACTTATCTTAAGGAGATAATCCACTCCATTCAACTTAACCATTTCTGCCTTTCACTATCCATGACAAAGTTGGAACGACGCCAGGAAAAACTGAAGTTTATATATTTTCTTTCTGAACATCAATTTCCCCTGAAAATTTCTCCTCAGTTACCTTTACTGTTTGATGAATGTAGAGTTTAAATAACATATGTAATATGCTACAATACTGCCCTATTGTCAACTAATGCCTATCTTTCATGTCATTTCCCTCTTATAAATGTAACCTGCTTTCTGTAGACATTCTGTGAAAACAAAACTCATCTTCCCCACTTCAGTTTCTGCTAGACATTCTATTTTCCTGTAAATAATTCATGTTAGCATTTTCCTGGTAGTTTGATATTCATCATATCTATTAAATCTACTTCCTCTGATACCCAATTTTTTGTTCTCCTTGAAGTCATAGTATTCTGCCTGTCTCATATACAAGGTGTTAGAAAAACTGTCCTATTTCTTACAGGAGATAGTACTGGGTAAAACTTGTTAAGTCCAGTACAAGCCATTTTTCTTGTACTGAAAATGCCAACACACTGTTGTATAACTGTCTTCCTACTGACATTCAATGTAACATGTTCTCCAGCTGCAATGCTGCTGTTTGTCATAAAACTTACAAGATGTCTAATCTATCAGTCATTCTGCATAACCTACAAAAACATCTATATAACCTGCATAAACAAACAAGATGAGGCAAGGATTGCAGCACAATCTTGTTCATGCTTGAGAAACTAGAAGAAGGGGGGAGGGGGGGGGGGGTGGAGACAATGCACACTCCAGTGTAATGCTTAGAAATTGAACACTACCAAGGCTACACATCTGCACACCTCTGTTCTGCACAGCACAACTACTACATAAAGGCAGCTAAGTTAGTTTGACATTATTTCTAGGACACTACCACTCTGTCAGAATTTATTCACAGAATAATATGTATGCATCCATAGTTTGTCTAAATTAATCACTGGCCAATATTTCATACATACCTAATCTACTTTCCTGGTTTTCAAAAATATGTTATCTCATTCATACATAACTCATTTATTCCAGCACGTTTTAAAAATAAATTTCATATACTGCACAATTTTCTCACAAGGGGAGGACGCAGGTCGAGCATGGGCATAGAACCTAACAATGGTTATACCAGCTAGTGGAGGATGCAGGTCAAGCATGGGCATAGAGCCTAATAATAACCTAACAAGAAAGTTGTTCACACTGGTGGACCTTCATACAACATTTGTCATCACTGGATACAGGACAACATGACTTTATGAACGAGTCATTCAAGTTAAACCAGTAGTGGCAGTGGTAAGATACCTCAGTGGCTTCAGTTGCCAGAGGTGCAGTCATGTGTGTGTGAGTTGCATTTGCATGTGCGGGCATGCATTTATGTGTGTGTGTGTGTGTGTGTGTGTGTGTGTGTGTGTGTGATCTATTTTTGATGGCAGCCTTGCTGGCCGGAAGCTTATTTGTGATAGTCTTTTTGTTGTGCCTATCTGCTACATAACAACTTTCTTTCCATAATATTGTTATATGCCTGTTAGTTATTCTTCAGTGCTGCACTGAGTAGCACATTGTGTCACACAGTTGTGAATTTTGAGGTGACAGATTTACAGGAGCAATGTGTTTGGATTACATTTTGCATGAAACTCAAGAAAACCTTTTAGAGAGACACAAAAATGATGCAGGAAGCCTACAAGTGATGAGTGCTTTAGTTGTACTCAGTGTTACAAATGGTTCACATGGTTTAAAAAATGCCAGAGGACAGTTAAAGATGATCCTAGTTCAGGACACCATTCAACGTCTACCAACAACATTTCTGACAGGAACATCAATGAAATTGTGTATTAATTGCAGACTGACTATCTGAGGGATTGCAGAAGAATGTAATATTTCAATGTGATCATATCATGAAATATTGACACAGCATCTTCGAACACACTGTGTTGGCACCAAGTACATCCCATGGCTCATGAGTTGAGACCAGAAAGACCTTTGTGTCACAATGTGTGAAGAGCTTTTGTAGTGGACAAATGTGAAAAAGATGTTCCTTAAGAGAATTATAACTGGAGATGAGACATGGGTCTACAGTTATGATACTCAGATAAAGGTTCAATCTTCACAATGGGTTGGGAGAGGTTCTCCACGACCAAAAACAGTTTGTCACATGAGGTTAAATGTCAAAGCCATGCTGATTGCTTTCTTTGACTTTGAACGATTAGTTCGTCATTAATTCATGCCACAGCAATAAACTGTTAATCAACGGTACTAGCACGACATGTTGCATCACCTGCGAGGAAATATGAGAAGGAAACAGCCTGAAATGTGACAAGACAAATTGTGGCTCTTGCATCACAATAATGCATCTGCACATATCCCTGTCAGTGTGGGACTATTGCACAAAAGCGAAATCACTGTGCTATCTCATCCTCCATACCCTCAAGACATGCCCCCTGCAGACTTTTTATATTTCTAAACTTGAAAATCCCATTCAAAGGATGAAGATTTGCAATGACAGGCGAGATAAAAGAAAATTCACAGACGGCACTTTGCACGATCCAACAAGAGGGGTACACAGACTGCTTCCGGAAGTGGAAACAGTGTTGGGAGTGGTGTATCAACTGTGGAGGAGAGTATTTTGAAGGAGGCCATGCACAATAAGTAAAAGATAACTGTAAAAAATTATGTGGACACAGTTCTGGAACTTTTTGAACTGGCCTCATACAGTTTTAGGCAAATACTAGATTGCTAGTGGAGTAACAATTTTATTTTTGTCAACGTCAACATGTGTCTCTTGTATATGAGGTGCTTCTATGAAATAACGGGAGTATTGCTGTAAAACATTTTATTTCAAAAACATACATATTTAGTATTGTCATCTTCATTGTAATCTCCTCCTCTATCCTTACCATGCTCCATGTGAACTTTCCATTCATCATCAAAATAGTGCTGGAAGTCTCCTTCTGTGAGCTCCTTTATGATGGGTGTCACTTTTTCTTTCAGTGCTTCCACAGCATGAAATCTTAAAAATTATTCCCTTCCATGGTAGCAGATTAGTGCAGAAACCTTATTATAAGTTGACTGGGAGAGAAAAGTTATAAATAGCTGACATGACCATATTCCATACTACCAACACTATATAATAGCAACTCACAGTAAAATTAATGCCAGGGCCATATGTCACGTTAAAATTAATACCAATGACATATGTCACATTGATAGGAACACCAGAACAGATTATACTGGAAATGAAGAATATATAAAGTCATCTAGAGGACAAAAAGTTAGAACAAAACTCATGTGTATAAAAATATGAGAGGTGGAATTACCTAGCTACGACAACAAAAGCAGTTATAGCAGTATACAATATGAACATGCGTACATGAACATACACCCCCCCCCCTCCCCACAGAAGGTGGCATTGCCGCTTCTTCCACTATGGTAGATAACACATAAATAATGTTGATGTAGCTGTGCTGGCTGGGAAGTTAGTTAGTGCAGAAGGAAATATAGGGTGCTGCACAGCGTGGTGTATAAGCATGGTTAAACAATCAAGGTTAAACAAAGAGAAAGAGGGGGGGGGGGAAGGTCACAGACTAACTAGCTTAAACCTAAACATCATAGAACTGAGAAAATTAAACATATTAAATACATGAATGTATTAACTTTTAATAAAATAAAGGTGTCCAACAGATACAATAAACTGGAAAAGAGGGAATTCTGAGACAATATGATTAATATTAACGCATCGAAAAAGTACAAATAAAGAGAAGGTGTATAAAACTATATGCAAGAAAAAGTAAAAAATCACTCACATAAGGCACACAAAAGTACTAAGTAAGGCCGCCTGAAAGAATGAGATCAGCTGATGGTAAAAACTAGAAGAGGTGTAACGTTATAAGTACAGGATGATTCAAAAAAACATTTACAAGCTGATATGGTAAATTGGGCATACAGGGTTCAGTAATCATATGGGAACCACGCACCACAAACGCTATTTATATCTGCTAAATGGACAACCGCTAAGGAGATGTTCAAAGTTATGTCCAGATGCATTGAGACATGCCTCACATCAATGCTGCACTGAATGGTGCTCCCTCTCAAATATACCTCGTGTATCTCGAAGACATCCTGCTGCTGCAACAATCTTGCCCACTAGGCCCTCCGACAATGAAACAGGTGTTTCATACACAAGACACTTCAGATAACCCCATACGAAAAAGTTGACTGGGGAGAGATCAGGTGACTGTGATGGCCATGCGGCTGGCCCACCACAACCAATCTATCAGCCGGGAGAGGCTGCCTGCAGATGTGCCATCAGTTGTCTGCCTAAATGTGTGGGAGGTCCATAGTGCTGAAATTAAATATGGCGACAAATAAGCAAGAGACCATCATTCAGTATGTCTGGCAGAACATCTCACACAAATACAAGATATGCGAGACCATGAAATCAGTCTGGGAGGATGTACAGCCCAATTAAACAGCCTTCAAACACGTCAGCCCACATGTTCATGGTAAATTTGCATTGTGAGGCATATGTAAATGTAGCATGTGGGCTCACATCCACCCAGAATGGTAACCAAACCCTGCAGTGAGAACACAGCATCACTGGTGAAGAGGACATGCAATGTGAAGCTTTGGTCTGTAATGTATTCCTGCAGAAACCACTGTGCAAATCCCATGCAATTATTGTAGTTCCCCAGTTCCAATAGCTGGATGCGTCAGAAATGAAACAGTTGCAGTCCTTTGTGGCGTACAATGTGCCAGATGGAGGACTGGGAGATATCAGTGGTGTGGGATATGCCTCATGTACTTGTTTCTGGTGTATGCTCAACCCTCTTGAGGGTCATCGGTCTCATCAGATTAGGGAAGGAAGTTGGCCGTGCCCTTTCAAAGGAACCATCCCGGCATTTGCCTTGAGCAATTTTAGGGAAATCACAGAAAACCTAAATCAGGATGGCCGGACGCGGGATTGAACCATTGTCCTCCCGAAAGCGAGTCCAGTGTGCTAACCACTGCGCCACCTCACTCGGTCGACCCTTTTGATAATGCTTTCTTCTGCCCCACTTGCTTGTGTTGTTCACTGGCAACCAGTATCCAGCTTGTGCACATGGAAAGTGCCAGTTTCACATGATCGGCGATGCAGGGTGGTGAAAAATGTGTGGCATGTCACCTTTCTATTGGGATATTTTGCACGATAAAATCATATGGCTTTTTGTCCACTGCAGTTGACCGAGCCATAAACGAAATGCATCTCAGCCAGTTCGCAGTATGTGTAGCTAACTATGTTGGTGCCAGTGCTCCCACAACATGAATGGCAATGGTATGCATGTGTATAGCAAAACCCTCTTGTGATCACAGCAAACTCTCATAGTGTTTATGACTCCCTGTTCCTTTGCAATTACTGATCCTTGTTGTATGCACGATGTGCCATGTCAGTTTGTAAACTTTTTTCTTAAACACATTATATATACAATATATGAAGATATTCAACAGAGTGAAATGATCTATGTTGGTCATCCTTACATCCTGAATTGCAGGCATTTAAAAATGACCTTAGTAACAATAAAGGTAGATATGTAAAACTCATGAAGCATAGGAAGTGAAAGCAGAAGAACTACAACTTGCTAAAAATGGACATCTTTAAGAATATCTTTACTAGGGTGTTAATTCTGAATGTAGCAGTACTGGATGTTATTACGTCATAAAACTATTTGTATGTTCTGTATCCCGGAAAAACCATGCTATATTCTAGGATAAGCTGCCTAAAAACAGTAAAGCATAGAAATTGTACTTACAAGTACTAACAAAATTAAATACTG
Organism: Schistocerca nitens; assembly: GCF_023898315.1. Classification (NCBI taxonomy): domain Eukaryota; kingdom Metazoa; phylum Arthropoda; class Insecta; order Orthoptera; family Acrididae; genus Schistocerca; species Schistocerca nitens. Next base: position 19,139,602 of record NC_064624.1, on the reverse strand, counting down.
CTACATTCACAATGAATGCCTTTATAAGGATAAATACGCAGCCTCCGGCATTTCTAAACTTCAATCCCCAGACTATCAAACAGCATAAATAAGACATACGAGCAGGCCCTCTAAAGCTACATTTCATGAGCACTTGATGACAAAAAAAGACAGATAAAAAATGGATCCACCTTTGCTGAACATCTTGAAGCTAGTAGTCATCCACCAACCATGCTTGCTAACCTTGAGATCCTACAATATGCTTCAAAGGCAAGGAGGGTTAAACTCCCACAAGAAATTGAAAGTGGCAAACACACATGCTTGAAAAGAGATCGTTTACCCTGTCAGGAACTGCTCATCAAAAATCACATTTGAACAGATGCCACTTTTTAATAAGTTGTAGTTCTTCCTCTTTCACTTTCACTTTCTATGCTTCATGAGCCTTTATGGTTATTAAGGTCACTTTTAAAAGCTTACACTTCAAGATGTAGAGATAACACCCACGAAGGTGCTTTTACACTCCATTTAACAATTTTATATATTTAGAATATTACACCTGATCTCCACCTTTTGTAGACTTGGTTTTACCATCGGCTTATTCTTTTCTTTCTGGCACCCTTACTTTGTACTTCTGTTCACCTTATTTTACTGATTTTTATTTTTGCTTGCATATACTTTCACTACACTGTCTCTCTATCTGAACTTTTTTCGTACCATAATATTAATCTTATTGTCCTGGCATTCAACCTTTTCCAGTTTACTGTATCTGTTGGATAACTTGTTTGTTTTATCAAGATTTAATACATTCAAGTATTTTACATGTTTAATCTTCCTAGCTTTAAGGTATTTGAAATTACACTAATTTGACTGCCATTCATTTTTCATTCAACCTTAATTGCTAACCATGCTTATCGCACCACACTGTGCAATTTGCTAAATTTCCTTTTGCACTAATTAACTTCCTAATCAACGAAGCTACATCTATGATATTTGTGTGTCATCTACCAGAGTGGAAGGCATGGTGACAGCACTTTGTATGGAGAATGTGTATATTCACATATGCATGGCCATATTCTCTACTGCTATAATTGGTTTTGTTGTTGTATCTAAGGTGATTCCACACCTCTTATATTCGATACAAATGTTTTCCTATGTCTTTCTGTCATCCAAACGACTTTTTTCTATTCTTTATTTCCAGTACACTCTGTTCTGGCTTTTCTAGTGATGTGTGACACGTCGTTGGCATTAATTTTAATATAAAATGTGGCCCTGGCATTAATTTTACTGTGTGAGTACCCAAGCTTTTATACTTTATCTCTTTTCTCAGTTCATGCTGTTCTATAGTCTTGGTGGTATACAATATGACCATGATGGCTATTTGTAACTTTGACCTCCCTGCGTGCTTTTGGATTATCTAAATGCTGGTTTACAAATCACTTGTCAATGTGGACGGCACTCTTGGTGCTTCGACATCTTCTGCGAAGGGTAAAAAGAACGAAATAAGAGGAGTTGGTAAAACTACTCAATTTGTTCTTATTTATGGACCTACTTTATTTTGTGGTGCGAGGTTAAATTTTTCTTTAATGAAAGTTTCTTCTTCTTCCAGTTTGGGTAACGGATGGCTAACTGTTGCTTTCGTTGCTTGTAATAATGCAGGAAGAGCCGGTTTGGAATCCTTTGAAACTCGCGAAATCTTAGCTTACCGTACTATACCTGTTTCTGAGATTATTATTGCTAGTGAGGGTTCCTACCTTTTTCTGCACGGGAGTTTGTCTTTGTCTTGTCGTAGACGTTGTAAGATAAATTCTGATTCCAGCATTCACTTATGGGTGAAGGCTAGTGGTCCTCCTCCTTTGGAAGATTGTCGCATTGTGGGTGATTGTACTTTATATAATCATTGAAGGCAGTTCTGAATAAACAGCCCTTTTAAGGGCCACAAATACTACACACTAATCTTGCCAAAAGCTGAGAAGCGATTCTTCTTGGTGTTTTAGCTCTCTGGGGCACTCTGGGATGCTCTCTGGGGCACTCTGCGATGCTCTCTGGGCTGCTCAATAGATGTCGAGCACAGTCTCTCATTGGTTGTCTGATGGTGTAAGAAATAAACTTAAATTTGCAACTTATATCTGCTTTTACAGTTGACTTGTATATTGTTCCTTTTAATACAGATTTGACTTTGGGGAAGAGATTACAATCACATGGAAATAGGCCAGTTGAATACGGTGCGTGGTCTTAACACTGGGATGCTATACTTAACTATAAATCTTTTAACACAATGCATTGTCTTGATGCAGAACCCATGACTTGTTCTTCCACAATATGGATAATTTTTTTCTTATTTCCCCATAGAGTTCAGTAAGAGCTTCAAGGTAGCAATGCTGATTAATGGTTTGATTTTGGGGAACCCAGAGAAAATACACAATTCCATGAACATCGAAAAATAAAAATGACCATTGCTTTGAATCTTGGTTTGTTCATTCCAGATTCAACTCCTGAGGTGAAGCTAGGCCCTTCCATTGCACAAACTGTCACTTACTTTCTGGATCATAAGTGAAGATTCGTCATATGTTATCACTGTTTCCAAGAAATTAAGTTGACTTTCAATGGTATTCAAAGTGTCAGCATAAACACTTCTATGAGCTGCCTTTGGTTCAATTGTGAGAATTTTTGTCTCCATTTTCACACACACTTCTCTCACATTAAGTTGGTTACGTAAAATTTTCAGTATGCACAGTATGCATTCTTTGTCAATCTCTACATTTTCAGTAACTGATCGAATATTTAAACAGCAGTCAGACCGAATCAGATTTCCTACATTTTCAATATCTTCGTCTGTTTTTTGGAGGGCGTCTGGGGTGTGAGTAATCTTCAATGCCTTTTTGGCCATCTTGGAAACACTTGAACTGCTTAAAAACTCATGAATGAGATAAACAGTCTTCACCATACACTTCTTTTAGTAACATACTGGTTCTATTAACAGTTTTTCCAAGTCTCATGTGAAACTTCATGACAATTCATTGCTCTATTGTTACTCTTATTATTTCTGGCAAAACAAAATTCCAGTTCTTACACAAACAAAGGCCATGGCAACACTGATTTGTCCATAGACACCAGAGATGTCACATTCGACTGAGAAGTTTTCACACTTTACACTTATTAGTTGTTCATCTTTGGTGCATATGTAGCATCAATCCCATTATTTTACAGAATGTGGTTTTACCATAAAAGGGCACTATCTCTTTTCCTAAACCTTGTACAGTTTAACTTAACAAAACAATTAATGAGTGACAAGTTGGTCAAGTAGGTCCAAAAGCATGGACTATCCATACACCTGTCTTTAATCCCTTAGATATCTGAATATGGGGAAACTAAGACATTTATGCATTCAGTTCCTAACAATGATATTAAAGGACATTAATAACATTAGAGAATGTCTGTCACATGCACGCGACAATTCCGGAGAGCTGTCAAGTTTCACCATCTTAGACTGTGGTTCTTTGAGAAGGAGGGATGAATGATGTTTAAGCATCTCCTTTAGTGTCAAGAGGCACATGGTTACCAGAAGACAGAATGGCCACTATCTGAACAAGTATTTCTATTTTGTTTAGTCTTGTTTTGATCAGTACCATCCCTCTTAATGCAAAGGGCATTTGTTTTTAAACGCACTGTCCAGCTAATAGCACATGGAATAGTTTTCTCATGGTTGGTTTTCCCAATGATTGCAATAATTCTGAGAGAACACTGTATATTCCTGGCACTGTGTTTTGGTTTTCCAGTGCTTAGCCATATTCTCCTCACAGCATCATATCTCCCATCTCATCTTCAACCACTGACAGTGTTATTTCTCCAGAACAAATTAAATTAAGAGAAAACCAAGAAAACTCCAAAGCAAGCCTGGCTGTCACAGCACATACTCAATCATCATTTTATGGAAGTCTAAAAACTTCAGTTGTATTCATGGTCTTAAAGCTTATGACATGGTGTAGCAAGGAGAGTTCATCCTGAAGCTAACAAATGGATCCTTGAAACTTACCAGACTCATCAATAACCTAATGAGAAATCTATTCTTTAGAGGAGTTATTACAGAACATAAAACTGGTAAGTGTTTATGTATTAAAATAGGCTACCACATAACTCAGTATTAGCTTTCCTTCTATTTAACCTTTACACTTCTGACACATCAGCAAAGACGCCACAGAAATTCTGTTACAATAGTGACCTGCAGCTGCCCTCCAAACAAAATAGCTAAATGTAGGAGAACACAATCTGACATCAAATTTGGAACAGCTGACTGGATTTTATATGACATGTTGACTGCACAAATCCAGTCAAAACAGGAAGCTGTGAATTCTGCCTCAGTAATCACCTATCTGATACAAATCTGAATGGTTCATTTTGAAATAACAAATAAACCACAGCAATTATCCAAAATGCCTTGGCATTAGCTGTCATACAAGCAACTGCTACTAAGTGGACAAAATCCGAAAGCCATAGAGGATAATCAGAAAACTGGTAGGATCTTCAATGGGAGTGCAAGCTGATATCCTATGTACCACTGCACAATCCAAAAAATGCTATATATCTATGAGGAGACATCAAAAAGGAAGTTACACGTTTAATCCCCTGCTGAGACCATTGTGCAACAAGATTGGTGAATTAATATATCTAAAAACAAAGATGATGTGACTCACCAAATGAAAGCATTGGTATGTTGATAGAGAGACAAACAAACACAAACACACACACAAAATTCAAGCTTTCGCAACCAGCGGTTGCTTCATCAGGAAAGAGGGAAGGAGAGGGAAAGACGAAAGGATGTGGGTTTTAAGGGAGAGGGTAAGGAGTCATTCCAATCCCGGGAGCGGAAAGACTTACCTTAGGGGGAAAAAGGACAGGCACACACACACACACACACACACACACACACACACACACACACACACACACACACACACATCCATCCGCACATACACAGACACAAGCAGACATATGACTGAAAAACCTGACATTTATGCAATTTTAATGATAGACAGTCAACAGTTAAACAAAATAATTTCACTTTGGTTGGTTTGTGGGGGGTTGAAGGGACCAGACTACAAAGGCCATCGGTCCCTTTTTTCACGACCATGAAACACCCACAAGGAAGGAAAAAAACAAGCAACAGAGATGACAAGGGACAACACAGAACAAGAAAGACATAGACAAAGACCAGAAAAGAGGAATTAAAAACACAAAGAGTGTGATAGTGGTAGGCTAACCATGGAAACAAAAAAAAAAAGGAAAAGCCAACCACCAAGAGACACACTAAAAACCCAATCTAAAACTGTAGGCCAAAGGCCAGACTAAACACACAAAAGAAGCAAACCCTCAGATTGAGCGATAAAAGCCCCCTGCGTGAATATAACTCAACACTAAGCCTGCCATTGCAGAATCATCCATTAAAAGTGCAAGGACTGTATCAGGCAGTGCAAACGTCTGCCTGAGGGCAGTTAAAAGTGGACAGTCCAACAAAATGTGGACCACTGTGATGTGATGATGCTTCCCTGCCACTGTGATGGGAACTCACCCTCAACACAGATACGGTTGAAAAGGTCAAGGAGGCGTCACTGGCAGTTCACTGAGAGGTGTTTGAGCATCTGACAGTGGATGCAATCCAGCCCAGGAGCCATATTAAGGCAAGTGAAATTCCCACTCACTGAATGGAGCATTGTACGAGTTGGGGTGGTGCGTATGGAATGAAAGGCTTTGATGTTTCAACTGCTCTTTCAGGGAGCAGAAAGCCAGCAGGTAATTTGTGGAAGCAGAACTCTGAGCATAATGCTCTGCTACGAGTTCTGCAATTGTGTCGGAGTCAGTACAGACTGCTCCATTCAGGGAAAGCCCATGTATGCTGACAGGGGTCTGATAGCCATAGAGTCACCTAATCCTGGCCCAAATCTGCGATGCAGAGGTACGGATGTCAATGGTGGAGACACACCTTTCCCAGCACTCCTGCTTCCATTGGCGAATAAGGCATCGGGCTTGGGCATGGAGCTGCTTAAAGGCAATGAGGTGGTCCAGTGACGGGTTCCACTTATGACATTGGAAGGCCTGCCTGCAATTGCGAATCGCCTCAGTGATCTCTGGTGACCACCAAGGCACAGTCCTCCGCCGATGGGACCCAGAAGAACAGTCTGCTGCAGAAACGATGCCTGTGTTGACCGTGTGAACCACCACACAATGGCGTCATGGGAAAGAGGCTCAATAGTGCAATGGAGGTGAACAAGTCCCAATCAGCCTTATTAAAAGCCCATCTGGGGAGGAGCCTAGAAGAATGACGCCGTGGCAGACAAAAAGATTGGAAAGTGGTCACTACCGCACAAGTCGTCATGCACATGCCAGTGGACGGATGGTAGAAGGCCAGGGCTGACCGAAAGGTTGATGGCTGAGTATGTGCCATGTGCCACACTGAAATGTGTGGAGGCACCAGTATTTAAGAGAGAAAGGCTGAGCTGTGCCAACACTTGCTCAATGACAGTGCCTCTGTCTGTTGCCACCAATCCACCCCACAAAGGGTATGGGCATTAAAGTCGCCAAGTAACAGAAAAGGTGGCAGCAGTTGGACTATCAGCACAGCCAATACATGCTGTGGGACATCGCCATCTGATGGAAGATAGAGACTGCAGACAATAACAGGCTGAGGCATCCACACTCTAACAATGACATCCTCTAAAGGTGTTTGAAGATGGACACACTCGCTGTAAAGAGAGTTAAGAACGTAGACACAGACTCCACCAGATACCCTCTCATCAGCCACCCAATTCTTATAACAACCCCAATAGCCATGGAGGATGGGAGTTTGCATCGCCGGAAACCAAGTTTCCTGGAGAGCAATGCAGAAGAAAACGGGAAGGCTGAAAAAATTGTCAGCGCTCAGCAACGTGGGGAAAAAAACCACTGCAATTCCACTGGAGGATAATAGGATCGTGAGGCTGGGCAGGCTTGACCATTCAATGAGGCAATTTATGCTTCAGGGTCACCTGCTGTCACTGACTTATTGCCTCAGCAGTCCATATCTATTGTGTCTGAGCGTCCAGTGAGATCTAGGTCCTCAGCAGACATAAGAATCTCCACCCCATCCTCTCCTCAAGACGTAGAGCTTGTAGGTAGTGGTGGTGTTGGTGCCACCGCAGTGCCCTGGCTCTTGAGGGCCTTTTGCTTTTTTGGTTTCTCTCGCTGCCATTTAGGTTTGTCCCACTGGAAGAGCTTCACTGATTCAGTCTCAGGGACTGATGAGGACTATGAAGCCCAACAACCAGCTACCTGTGGTTGCTTCAGCCACTGGCGGGTGTCAAGTGAACCACTGGTAAGAACCTGGGAAGGAAGTGACCCAAGGGACCCCTTCCTATCGAGAGGAGCTGAAGAAGTTGTATGCTTCTCCGGCTCAGAAGTGGGGATGGACGTCCCAAATGGTTGGGGCACTGTTGCTCCTGAAGTTGGTGGTGCAGGAGCAGCAGGGAGGGTAGTGCCCCACACAGTCAACGGGGCGGTGTAGTCTAACGGCTCAGATAGCTGACTGGAATTCGCTGAACTGATGGGGCTATCACTGTTGTCATAGTGGTGGCATAAGAGGAAGTCATTCCCACAAGATGGAGTCATTCAAATTTCCTCTTAGCCTCAGTGTAGGTCAGTTGGTCCAAGCTCCTGTACTCCATGATTTATCTTTCTTTCTGTAAAATCCTGCAGTCTGGCGAGCAAGGTGAATGATGCTCTCTGCAGTTCACACAGATGGGAGGCAGGGCACATGGAGTATTGGGATGTGATGGACGTCTGCAATCTCGACATGTGAGGCTGGAAGCACAGCAGGAAGACATATGGCCGAACTTCCACCACTTAAAGCACCGCATCAGGGGATGGATATATGGCTTGACGTCAAGCGGTAGACCATCACCTTGACCTTCTCAGGCAATGTATCACCCCTGAAGGCCAAGATGAAGGCACCAGTGGCAACCTGATTATCTCTCAGACCCCGATGAACATGATGGCCATGATGGCCAAAATGAACACCTCACCACTCCAAATTGGCACGCAGATTGTCATTGGACTGCAAAAGAAGGTCCTTGTGGAATATAATGCCCTGGACCATATTTAAGCTCTCATGGGGCGCGATGCTAACAGAAACATACCCCAACTTGTCACAAGCAAGTAATGCCCGTGTTTGGGCAGAGCACGCTGTTTTTATCAAACTGCCCCAGAGTGCATTTTGGACAAGCCCTCCACCTCCCCAAACTTGTCCTCCAAATGCTCTACAAAGAACTGAGGCTTCGCCGACATGACAGACTCACCATCAGCTCTTGTACAAAGCAGGTAGCAGGTTGAATAAGTCTCACTGCCATCCTTAGTCTTTCACACCTCCCACGGTGTGACCAGGGAGGGGAATGATTTGGGGTCATACTTCTGAGCATTAAATTGAGCCCTGGAATGCTTAGAGACTGCTGGTGGCTAGTCACAAGCAAGAGATGATGTACCACGCTTCATTGCAGGTCATCCGCCCTGATGCCACCCACTCTGACTGAGGGCCCTCCCCATGGGCACCACCCAGCCTCGGCAAGGGCCATCTGGCAGCATGGCCATTGCCGGGAGTCCCAATGCCCCAGGGAGATAGGCATTTACTCCTTGGCATAAGTGGGAAGTTAACAGCACAGACATCAGCAGAGCATTCCCTGTGTTGTCAGGGGGCTACAACCAACAGGATACATGGTGGCCCCACCACAACGGACTGGCTACCATGATGGATATCAGGTGCAAAGAAGTCCATGGCTGTCATCAGCGCAGAAGCAACACTGCGTAGTGCATGGGGAAACCACACCCAGGAATGTATCCTCGCTCAAGAGATGGAGAATGAACATGTCTACAATGTAACGATGAGAAAGGGCGCTAAAGATCTCAACACACTATGGATACGATGCACCATGTAAGACACCCTTCCCCAATTGGCTCACCCTTCAGAAAAATTTGGAAATATGGCAGTCAAACCCTACAGGGGACCACAACATAAAGGCCGAAACGTGTGAGACTCCTTTCAGTCGCCTCTTTCAACAGGCAGGAATACTGCAGGCCTATCCTAAGCCCCAGACACAAAGGGGGAGGGGGGGAGGATTTCACTTCCAAATGTGTATATTAACTATCATTCCCAACTTTTTAGCTGAAAAATTAATATATATTAGGTTTGAAATCCAACATTTTGTAAAATCCTTCACCACTCTCTACATAGCCATGTGGTCAATGTCAGCCAGCCTATCATTAATATTTTAGAAGCAATTTTCATGCAGTCAGTCAGTATTCATTCAGGATTCATTAACAAAAGGTCATAAAATCACTTGAACAAACATCAAGCAATGTTCACAGAATCAGTCTACACCCAGAGTTACACCTGTACAGTTATGTAATAGTCCAATGTTTATTCAAATACATGCAGTTAACCAGAATGAGATTTTCACTCTGCAGCGGAGTGTGCGCTGATATGAAACTTCCTGGCAGATTAAAACTGTGTGCCGGACCGAGACTCGAACTCTTGACCTTTGCCTTTCGTGGGCTAGTGCTCTACCAACTGAGCTACCCAAGCATGACTCACACGCCATCCTCACAGTTTTACTTCTACCAGTACCTCATCTCCTACCTTCCAAACTTTACAGAAGCTCTCCTGCGAACCTTGCCGCGAAGGGCAAAGGTCCCGAGTTCGGGTCTCGGTCCGGCACACAGTTTTAATCTGCCAGGAAGTTTCATATCAGTGCACACTACACTGCAGAGTGAAAATCTCATCCTGGAAACATCCCACAGGCTGTGACTAAGCCATGTCTCCGCAATATCCTTTCTTTCAGGAGTGCTAGTTCTGCAAGGTTCGCAGGAGAGCTTCTGTAAAGTTTGGAAGGTAGGAGACGAGGTACTGGTAGAAGTAAAACTGCGAGGACGGGGTGTGAGTCGTGCTTGGGCAGCTCAGTTGGTAGAGCACTAGCCCGTGAAAGGCAAATGTCCTGAGTTCGACTCTCGGTCTGGTACACAGATTTAATCTGCCAGGAAGTTTCATATGCAGTTAAGATTGAACATTCATTGAGCATGGACCTTGGATTTCAGCCACTTGACTGTAGCATTTAGACTCCTCACTGTCTTTGTGGATTACTAATGTGTTATGAGATCTTGCTGATCATTGTCAATGTCACTAGTCACAATAAGTGTGCAAAATTAATTTCAGTGATACAGGCCAGAGTTGCCATAAAATGAAAATCCAAAGAAGATGAAGAAAGCTATTTCAGTTCACTGATCAGATATCTCAAATTTCTACCTTCTTTTATTATATAAAAAGTTCTATTGTTGTCAATCAACAACAGGATGCTATTCATGCCCAAACAATTTTGCATGCAGACTTAAAATCCAACATTAGTCGATTTAATATTCTTGCCTACTGCTAAAAATATACTATTTATTACTCCAAGCACACTTTCTTTTCAGTAAACACTTGAGATTTTCCTCAAAAGGATCATTCCCATCAATTTCTGACTCAAGCCCTCTCTCAATGCTGTGCATTATCCATCAGTTTCTGACTTAAGCCTTAAGACTTCTCTCATTGCTGTGCATTATGTTGGTCCTACACTTTTAATTCTTTATCAAACTCGACAAATGACGAATACCTCATGCACACACTATATATTAGTTTGAAATAAATCTTGTGAATAAGCTACAGAATGTAGAACACAATCATCTCTGACAATTCCTTACTTTACATGAAAGTTGTAACACAGTCCAGACCCTGTTTTAAGCTCAACCTGGAGGTTGCTATGAACACTGAATTTTTTACTAGGCATTTTCCCACTGGAAGTTGCCCTTCCCCTCATTTGACCTATGAATGGGCTTCAGCAAGTATACAATACTCATGCAATAAAACACTAAATCACTGTTTGTAATGCTCAATGAATTATACAAAGACACTTCCCTATGTAAAACATAGTAATCAAACATCTTCAACTATCCAAAAAGATCTGCTTCTCAAGGCCCCCCCTCCCCCTCCCTCTCCCTCTCCACACACAGAAACACCACAATAGTTTTTAGCAAAATTAGCACCACAATGAACAGAAACAAAATGATGAACAACTGGGCACCTCTCTATGAATATGACAATGCAGGTATCTGCTCAAGTCCTGTTTTGTTAACCATGTGTGAAAATAGATGTGAGCAAAATAGACAGAAAAGTGAAAAAACTGTGTATACAATCACAACAGAAAACAAAAAGCCACCAGAGTTGCACAACTAGATGAAAAACATAAGCACAGTGCACACACAGCCACTAATCATGAAGAAGTATTTCAGAATAAGTAAATTTCTTTACATCTACCTTACAGACAGGCATACTGTCAAAATAATAAAAAGACATAAACCAGACTGACCTGTAGAAACTAATTTTCACAAGTGATGTAACACCATGTGAGGAAAAAAAATGCTGTTATAGTTTTTATGCCACATGCAGAAAAACAACCATAAACTTTGTATGATTTTTGAATAAATAAATCGAGGCCTGCATAAGATGACACGTGTCAAAACAGTCTGAGTAAACAGAAAAAGAGACCGATGGTGTTTTGCATATAGTGGAGTTTAAAAACATATATTTAATGCAACAACATGGAAAAATGTTAATGTGAGTTTCCAACCACAGAAAGTTATTTCTAAAGCTAAGAAACACCTCAATTACAAGATGAACAGTGGACCTGCATCTCTGAACAACAAAGAACCACAAGTTAAATATACAGACAAGAGATGTGAATCTGAGAATCTGCTGGTAAATGATCAGTTTTATAAACTACACATAGATGTCAAACATGTAGATGGAAACCTTAAAACCAACTTAACACTTATTTTTGTTGGTTCTTTTCATTTTAGATCATTACTTTAAACTGCAACTTTTTTACACAGTTATTGTTATGGTACATCATATAAAGTACTACATAAATAGAGTTAAGAATGAAAAATACGATCATGTAGATAATAGCCACGGTAATGTTCAATTATTTTCAGACATGAGACCAAGTTTCAAAAAGCAATAAATAAGAAAATATATAATACGTTTGTAGTAACAGAAGGAAATAAAATACCTCTTGCTCTTCTCCCTGAAGTGGATCTCGCTCAAGGACACGAGCCAAAGTGGATTCATCAGTCTAGAACAAATGTACATCTTATAAATAAACAAGTACACAAAGAGATACTTTATTTCAATCAGTTACATCATAGTGGACAAAATACACAAGTTTTGCTACAATTCCAATTTTTCTTGCTTTCTTTTGACTTTTCTACCTTTCTTTCTCTTCCCAGGAGACCTGCCAATCATATATTTGTATACTACTTCACAACACTGAGAGGTAATTTGTGGCTCAGTTCTTTTTTGTTGAAAAAAGGAAGTTTACAGTTAAACCATCCTCATACCTACAGATACATATATCTCATCTATCCCTACACTATTCTCTGTCTGTTGCCACTGCTGTGTGTGTGTGTGTGTGTGTGTGTGTGAGAGAGAGAGAGAGAGAGAGAGAGAGAGAGAGAGAGAGACCACTGCTGTGTGTGTGTGTGTGTGTGTGTGTGAGAGAGAGAGAGAGAGAGAGAGAGAGAGAGAGAGAGAGAGAGAGAAGCAATACCCAGTGAACCATTATGAATAAACGGTGTACCAGCATTTTTTGTTATTGAGATTATAGGTTGATGTTTTATGAACATGGGTACACAAAGAAAGTATTGTACACAACATATGAATACTTTCTCAATTGGACCCATCTGTGACAATATTGCTAAATGTAGGCATTAACTAACTATTAATTGTTTACCTTTCTGTATTCGGGTGACACATCAAAAACCATTGTCCCAGTGTGTTGAATTCTGTGAACCAATAAACAAAATAACTCCAAACTACAGTAAAGAAATCCTGTTGAGAATAAAGAACACCTTACAATGAAGCCTTTCAACTTAGATTTGAGTATCTGAGATTTGTCCATCAGTTTTCGAAATTCTTCTGTACACATTCTGAAAAATAAGAATCCTGCAGAGTAGCACACACCTCTCTGTGCAGCAAACATGGAAGTGTTACACAAGTGCAGACTGTCTGCACTTCCCTCCATTACCAACTAGATGACTCCTTGATGGTTCAGGATGTCTCCAATCAAACAAAGTCTTCTTTTAGACAAATTGATCTATAAAATATTTCCCCAATTTGATTCAGTACTGCCTCATTAATTACCCAATTACACAGTGACTCTTTAGCATTCTCCTGTTGCACCACTTTTCACAAGCTTCTTATCCCAGCTGTTTACAATCTAAGTCTCACTTTTGTACAATGCCACACTATGGACAAATACGTTTCGAAGACTTCTTCACATTTAAATTCATATTTACTGTTAAAAATTCTCTTTTCCAGAAATTCATTTCCTAACCTAATTCATTCTGTAATACATGATTTGATTCAACTACATACCATTACCTTTCTTTTGTTTTTATTCATAGTCATTTAACATCATTTGAAAATATTATACAACCTGTTAAACTGTTCCTCCAATTCTTTTTCCATGTCTCACAGATTAATGAAGTCATCAGCGTATCTCAAAGATATTATTTCTCCTCCTCAAACTATAATCTGCTTTCAGAATGTCTTGTTGGGTTCCTTCACAGCTTGATTGTATGTACAGACAGAATAACATCAGGGATAGGCTACAATCCAGTTCCAGTTCCTTTGCAGTTAAATAGTTTATTACAGTAAAAACACTGCCAAAACATTTATATAAATTTACAATTGCTATGGAGATATGTTTGCTTCTTTGTGTATCTTCTAAGACAGGACATAGGATCAGTATTGTCTCCAGTGCTCCCACATTTCTCTGGATCCCAAAGTCACATTCCTCAAGGTCAGTTTCTACTATTTTTCCCTCATTCTTCTGAAAATAATGCACATCAGCATTTTGCAACCCTGACTTATTGAACTGATGGTTCCATAATCTATGTGCCTGTTAACATCCTCATCCTGTAGAATTCAATTTACACTGCTGGAAAAAAATTTCCGCACCCTAAAGGAAAAGGTCATTTTATTGACAAGTAAGGTGGCAAGTAGTTGTAGGACTATATGATGACAAATTAAGACTAAATGAAATATATATGTTACAATAAAGGTGCCCAGTCACACCATTACAGTGTCTTGCAGCAACACTGGCATGTATTCTCGCATGCAAACAATCATAAAGGATCTGAATGACATCATGCAATAGACTGTCCCAACCTCTTGTGCCTTTTATTGCAATCTGGCAATGGAACAGGAGTTTTGTTAATGAAGATAATAAACACAAGTACCTCAATTAATCTCGCTACTGCATGACAGGACTTATGTACCCTGACTAGTAGATGAGGCCATTATCATTTAACAAATGTTAAAATTTGTAAAGAGGGATATTTTATTCATTTCTATTGTAATACAAGCAACCTACTTTACTTTTTGTTAGTGTAACCCATGATGCAAACCTAGTCATTATCACTTGTTATTCTGGTCATTATCATTTGCCATTCTAGCTCCTTTGCTGTTTCACAGGGAACACAAAATCGTTTTACTTCAACAGTATATCATTTTAAAGAATGCTAATAAAGATATTCATAAATTATCATCACTGTTCTAATACAAGAGAGTTAATGCATAAAGTTCACAAGTATCTGTTGTTTTTACAATAACTGTATTCTTGAAAAGAGGCACTATACTGACACTTCTCAACATTTACCTAAACTTCAAACTGGCACTGATTAGGAGCCTTGCAGAGCACTATTTAAGTCATTTCACAGCTGACTAACTTTGTAAATCAGCCCTTAGCTTTAAGACATAATCACTGTGTATCATCTGTTTATGGCTCTCAGCTCTTACAAGCTGTTCAAGTGTTGCAGAGATATGATTGTGCCTGTCTCTCAAGCAGACCACCTGCTGAATCACTCACTGGTCACCTTATACTCCCTCACTCCAACTGCATTGTCAGGCATGACTGCAGACCTCAGCACAGGCCACTACACTATTGTACTACTACTGACATGTCCCCTGCACTAAACTGAGAGACCTCTCACAACCATCTTGAAAAGAAATTAATTATAATCTACTCTTAGTATCTAAGTACCTCATCTGTGCACCCCATGCCTAAATGGAAGATTGTGACAAACCGTAGACATTGTAGACACTACTTCCATGGAAGAGGGAAGGATGTGAAAACCATCATCAGTCTAGCAAATAACAGAGATAATTTATTACCAATTTAAATTTTTTTCTTCACATCTGGGTTTACAATCACTCTCTTGCATGAGCTATGCAACAGGATGTGAACCTAGATGGGATTAGTTCCTGTTAGGATTGCTGACAAGTAAAGTTTATCCATATGGCATTTTTTGGCAGCTAATAGGATGCAAGGGAAGAGAACTACACTTGCTATTCACAGAGGCATGGAGAGAGTAGTGATCAGGAGGAGCTCTCTCTCTCTCTCTCTCTCTCTCTCTCTCTCTCTCTCTCTCTCTACTTGACTCTGGTCCCAGCCTAAAGTGTCCATCACACTCTACATCTTCAGCTTTGTCCATCACTGATCGACTATATGGTCCATTTGATTGAATGGTACCTGGTATGCCACCTTTAGGGCACACCCTTTGTGTCCCATATGAACATACTTTACCATTACCTCCTAATCTTTATTTTTCACTTATATTGGACATCCACACACTTGACAAGCCTGGTACCTATAACAATTGGCATCAGTTAAAATCGGTTGCTATCCCCACGAACCATGGACCTTGCTGTTGGTGGGGAGGCTTGCATGCCTCAGCGATACAGATGGCCGTACCGTAGGTGCAACCACAACAGAGGGGTATTTGTTGAGAGGTCAGACAAACGCATGGTTCCTGAAGAGGGGCAGCAGCCTTTTCAGTAGTTGCAAGGGCAACAGTCAGGATGATTGACTGATCTGGCCTTGCAACACTAACCAAAACAGCCTTGCTGTGCTGGTACTGTGAACGGCTGAAAGCAAGGGGAAACTACAGCCGTAATTTTTCCCGAGGGCATGCAGCTTTACTGTATGGTTAAATGATGATGGCGTCCTCTTGGGTAAAATATTCCGGAGGTAAAATAGTCCCCCATTTGGATCTCCGGGCGGGGGCTACTCAAGAGGACGTCGTTATCAGGAGAAAGAAAACTGGCGTTCTACGGATCGGAGCGTGGAATGTCAGAACCCTTAATCGGGCAGGTAGGTTAGTAAATTAAAAAAGGGTAATGGATAGGTTGAAGTTAGATATAGTGGGAATTAGTGAAGTTCGGTGGCAGGAGAAACAAGACTTTTGGTCAGGTGAATACAGGGTTATAAATACAAAATCGAATAGGGGTAATGCAGGAGTAGGTTTAATAGTGAATAAAAAATAGGAGTGTGGATAAGCTACTACCAACAGCATAGTGAACACATTATTGTGGCCAAGATAGACACGAAGCCCATGCCTACTACAGTAGTACAACTTTATATGCCAACTAGCTCTGCAGGTGATGAAGAAATTGATGGAATGTATGATGAGATAAAAGAAATTATTCAGGTAGTGAAGGGAGATGAAAATTTAATAGTCATGGGCGACTGGAATTCGAGAGTAGGAAAAGGGAGAGAAGGAAACATAGTGGGTGAATATGGATTGGGGGAGAGAAATGAAAGAGGAAGCCACCTGGTAGAATTTTGCACAGAGCGTAACTTAATCATAGCTAACACTTGGTTCAAGAATCATAAAAGAAGGTTGTATACATGGAAGAATCCTGGAGATACTAGAAGGTATCAGATAGATTATATAATGGTAAGACAGAGATTTAGGAACCAGGTTTTAAATTCTAAGACATTTCCAGGGGCAGATGTGGACTCTGACCCCAATTTATTGGTTATGAACTGTAGATTAAAACTGAAGAAACTGCAAAAAAGTGGGAATTTAAGGAGATGGGACCTAGATAAACTGACTAAACCAGAGGTTGCACAGAGTTTCAGGAAGAGCATAAGGGAACAATTGACAGGAATGGGGGAAAGAAATACAGTAGAAGAAGAATGGGTAGCTCTGAGGGATGAAGTAGTGAAGGCAGTAGAGGATCAAGTAGGTAAAAAGACATGGGCTAGTAGAAATCCTTGGGTAACATAAGAAATATTGAATTTAATTGATGAAGGGGAGAAAATATAAAAATGCAGTACATGAAACAGGCAAAAGGGAATACAAACATCTCACAAATGAGATTGACAGGAAGTGCAAATTGGCTAAGCATGGATGGCTAGAGGACAAATGTAAGGATGTAGAGGCCTATCTGTCTAGAGGCAAGATAGATACTGCCTACAGGAAAATTAGAGAGACCTTTGGAGAAAAGAGAGCCACCTGTATGAATATCAAGAGGTCAGATGGAAACCCAGTTCTAAGCAAAGAAGGGAAAGCAGAAAGGTGGAAGGAGTATATAGAGGGTCTATACAAGGGCGATGTACTTGAGGACAATATTACGGAAATGGAAGAGGATGTAGATGAAGGTGAAATGGGAGATACGATACTGCTTGAAAAGTTTGACAGAGCACTGAAAGACCTGAGTCGAAACAAGGTCCCGGGAGTAGACAACATTCCATTGAAACTACTGACGGCCTTGGGAGAGCCAGTCCTGACAAAACCCTACCATCTGGTGAGCAAGATGAATGAGACCGGCGAAATAGCCTCAGACTTCAAGAAGAATATAATAATTCCAATCCCAAAGAAAGCAGGTGTTGACAGATGTGAAAATTACCGAACTATCAGTTTAATGAGTAACAGCTGCAAAATACCAACGCAAATTCTTTACAGACGAATGGAAAAACTGGTAGAAGCCGACCTCGGCGAGGATCAACTTGGATTCCGCAGAACTATTGGAACACGCGAGGCAATACTGACCCTACGACTTATCTTAGAAAATAGATTAAGGAAAGGCAAACCTATATTTCTAGCATTTGTAGACTTAGAGAAAGCTTTTGACAATGTTGACCGGAATAGTCTCTTTCAAATTCTAAAGGTGGCAGGGGTAAAATACAGGGAGCATAGGGCTATTTACAATTTGTACAGAAACCACATGGCAGTTATAAGAGTCGAGGGGCATGAAATGGAAGCAGCGGTTGGGAAGGGAGTGAGAAAGGGTTGTAGCCTGTCCCCGATGTTATTCAATATGTATATTGAGCAAGCAGTAAAGGAAACAAAAGAAAAATTTGGAGTAGGCATTAAAGTCCAAGGAGAAGAAATAAAAACGTTGAGGTTCGCCGATGACATTGTAATTCTGTCAGAGACAGCAAAGGACTTGGAAGAGCAGTTGAACAGAATGGACAGTGTCTTGAAAGGAGGATATAAGATGAACATCAACAAAAGCAAAATGAGGATAAGGTAATGTAGTCGAATTAAGTCGGGTGATGCTGAGGGAATTAGATTAGGAAATGAGACACTTAAAGTAGTAAAGGAGTTTTGCTGTTTGGGGAGCAAAATAACTGATGATGGTCGAAGCAGAGAGGATATAAAATGTAGACTGGCAATGGCAAGGAAAGCGTTTCTGAAGAAGAGAAATTTGTTAACATCGAGTATAGATTTAAGTGTCAGGAAGTCGTTTCTGAAAGTATTTGTATGGAGTGTAGCCACGTATGGAAGTGAAACGTGGACGATAAATAGTTTGGACAAGAAGGAAATAGAAGCTTTCGAAATGTGGTGCTACAGAAGAATGCTGAAAATTAGATGGGTAGATCACATAACTAATGAGGAGGTATTGAATAGAATTGGGGAGAAGAGGAGTTTGTGGCACAACTTGACAAGAAGAAGGGACCGGTTGGTAGGACATGTTCTGAGGCATCAAGGGATCACAAATTTAGCATTGGAGGGCAGTGTGGAGGGTAAAAATCATAGAGAGAGACCAAGAGATGAATACATTAAGCAGATTCAGAAGGATGTAGGTTGCAGCAAGTACTGGGAGATGAAGAAGCTTGCACAGGATAGAGTGGTGTGGAGAGCTGCATCAAACCAGTCTCAGCACTGAAGACAACAACAACAACAACAACAACAACAAAATAGGTTGCTACCTTTTGGTTTGTACAGGAGTCTACTAATTTCAATGTATAAGTGCTGTGATTTGAATGTTCCTCCAGCCCAAGATTGTAAAAGGGTGGAGGTCAGTCCAGTACACTACGTTCAACATCTGCGCCTTGTTGGCATGACTGGTGCTTGCTGCATCAGTGCATTCCACCGCTGTAATAGAGCAAAGTTGGGTTTGCAGCCTGCTGTGGCCTGTGAGCCAACTTTTCATGTCACAACTTCATGCTGCCGTGTGGCCTGTCCCAAGTGGCACACAGTCAGGATGCCTGGTGCACACAGAAGGCAACCTACTGGGGCCTTACTGTACAGCTCTGGGCCCTGAACCATGAACTGTCACTTTACACTGCTGTTTCTTCATCATAACCTGCTGTCACATGTCAGCCATTGCTGCCTGATGGTCTCAGGTTTATCACAATGGCTCTCGCCGCAAAGCACCAAACAGCAGTCAGGCATCATTACTTGCTAGATGCTGCCATCACACAGTTGTCACCCATCTCCTACCATCCCACATGCTGTCATCACTGGGGATACTTCACTGCACTGTTTTTCAGCCATGAGGGTCGCTGTTTTGCATCACAGCATGCCACTGTCTCAACTCACTATATATATATATATATATATATATATATATATATATATATATATATATATATATATGATGATGTGACTTAGCAAACGAAAGTGCTGGCACGTCGATAGACACACAAACAAACACAAACATACACACAAAATTCAAGATTTCGCAACAAACTGTTGCCTCATCAGGAAAGAGGGAAGGACGAAACGATGTGGGTTTTAAGGGAGAGGGTAAGGAGTCATTCCAATCCCGGGAGCGGAAAGACTTACCTTAGGGGGAAAAAAGGACGGGTATACACTCGCACAAACACACATATCCATCCACACATATACAGACACAAGCAGACATCAAACTCTTTGTCTTTAAATATGTCTGCTTGTGTCTGTATATGTGTGGATGGATATGTGTGTGTGTGTGTGTGTGTGTGTGTGTGTGTGTGTGTGTGTGTGTGCGCGAGTGTATACCTGTCCTTTTTTCCCCATAAGGTAAGTCTTTCCGCTCCCGGGATTGGAATGACTCCTTACCCTCTCCCTTAAAACCCACATCCTTTCGTCTTTCCTTCTCCTTCCCTCTTTCCTGACGAGGCAACAGTTTGTTGTGAAAGCTTGAATTTTGTGTGTATGTTTGTGTTTGTTTGTGTGTCTGTCGACCTGCCAGCACTTTCATTTGGTAAGTCACATCATCTTTGTTTTTAGATATATTTTTCCTACGTGGAATGTTTCTGCTTGTGTCTGTATATGTGTGGATGGGTATGTGTGTGTGTGTGCGCGCGAGTGTATACCCGTCCTTTTTTCCCCCTAAGGTAAGTCTTTCCGCTCCCGGGATTGGAATGACTCCTTACCCTCTCCCCTAAAACCCACATCCTTTCGTCTTTCCCTCTCCTTCCCTCTTTCCTGATGAGGCAACAGTTTGTTGTGAAAGCTTGAATTTTGTGTGTATGTTTGTGTGTCTGTCGACCTGCCAGCACTTTCATTTGGTAAGTCACATCATCTTTGTTTTTAGATATATTTTTCCCACATGGAATGTTTCTCTCTATTATATATATATATATATATATATATAATAGGAGTCATATATATATATATATATATAATGGAGTCGAATATAATAGAGTCATATATATTTCCACGTGGGAAAAATATATCAAAAAACAAAGATGATGTGACTTACCGAACGAAAGCGCTGGCAGGTCGATAGACACACAAACAAACACAAACACACACACAAAATTCAAGCTTTCGCAACAAACTGTTGCCTCGTCAGGAAAGAGGGAAGGAGAGGGAAAGACGAAAGGATGTGGGTTTTAAGGGAGAGTGTAAGGAGTCATTCCAATCCCGGGAGCGGAAAGACTTACCTTAGGGGGAAAAAAGGACGGGTATACACTCGCACAAACACACATATCCATCCGCACATACACAGACACAAGCAGACATATTTAAAGACAAAGAGTTTGGGCAGAGATGTCAGTCGAGGCGGAAGTGAAGAGGCAAAGATGATGTTGAATGACAGGTGAGGTATGAGTGGCGGCAACTTGAAATCAGCGGAGATTGAGGCCTGGTGGGTAACGGGAAGAGAGGATATATTGAAGAGCAAGTTCCCATCTCCGGAGTTCGGATAGGTTGGTGTTGGTGGGAAGTATCCAGATAACCCGGACGGTGTAACACTGTGCCAAGATGTGCTGGCCGTGCACCAAGGCATGTTTAGCCACAGGGTGATCCTCATTACCAACAAACACTGTCTGCCTGTGTCCATTCATGCGAATGGACAGTTTGTTGCTGGTCATTCCCACATAGAATGCATCACAGTGTAGGCAGGTCAGTTGGTAAATCACGTGGGTGCTTTCACACGTGGCTCTGCCTTTGATCGTGTACACCTTCCGGGTTACAGGACTGGAGTAGGTGGTGGTGGGAGGGTGCATGGGACAGGTTTTACACCGGGGGCGGTTACAAGGATAGGAGCCAGAGGCTAGGGAAGGTGGTTTGGGGATTTCATAGGGATGAACTACAGGTTACGAAGGTTACGTGGACGGCGGAAAGACACTCTTGGTGGAGTGGGGAGGATTTCATGAAGGATGGATCTCATTTCAGGGCAGGATTTGAGGAAGTCGTATCCCTGCTGGAGAGCCAAATTCAGAGTCTGGTCCAGTCCCGGAAACTATCCTGTCACAAGTGGGGCACTGCCACCCATTCCACATCAAACGGTCCCTTCCCTACAGCCTAGGTCTTCGTGGCAAACGAATCTGCTCCAGTCCGGAATCCCTGAACCAATACACCAACAACCTGACAATAGCTTTCGCTTCTCGCAACTACCCTCCCGACCTGGTACAGAAGCAAATAACCAGAGCCACTTCCTCATCCCCTCAAACCCAGAATCCCTCATGGAAGTAACACAAAAGTGCCCCACTTGTGACAGGATACTTTCCGGGACTGGACCAGACTCTGAATGTGGCTCTCCAGCAGGGATACGACTTCCTCAAATCCTGCCCTGAAATGAGATCCATCCTTCATGAAATCCTCCCCACTCCACCAAGAGTGTCTTTCTGCCGTCCACCTAACCTTCGTAACCTGTTAGTTCATCCCTATGAAATCCCCAAACCACCTTCCCTACCCTCTGGCTCCTATCCTTGTAACCGCCCCCGGTGTAAAACCTGTCCCATGCACCCTCCCACCACCACCTACTCCAGTCCTGTAACCCGGAAGGTGTACACGATCAAAGGCAGAGCCACGTGTGAAAGCACCCACGTGATTTACCAACTGACCTACCTACACTGTGATGCATTCTATGTGGGAATGACCAGCAACAAACCGTCCTTTCGCATGAATGGACACAGGCAGACAGTGTTTGTTGATAATGAGGATCACCCTGTGGCTAAACATGCCTTGGTGCACGGCCAGCACATCTTGGCACAGTGTTACACCGTCCGGGTTATCTGGATACTTCCCACCAACACCAACCTATCCGAACTCCGGAGATGGGAACTTGCTCTTCAATATATCCTCTCTTCCCGTTACCCACCAGGCCTCAATCTCCGCTGATTTCAAGTTGCCGCCACTCATACCTCACCTGTCATTCAACATCATCTTTGCCTCTTCACTTCCGCCTCGACTGACATCTCTGCCCAAACTCATTGTCTTTAAATATGTCTGCTTGTGTCTGTGTATGTGCGGATGGATATGTGTGTGTGTGCGAGTGTATACCCGTCCTTTTTTCCCCCTAAGGTAAGTCTTTCCGCTCCCGGGATTGGAATGACTCCTTACACTCTCCCTTAAAACCCAAATCCTTTCGTCTTTCCCTCTCCTTCCCTCTTTCCTGATGAGGCAACAGTTTGTTGCGAAAGCTTGAATTTTGTGTGTGTGTTTGTGTTTGTTTGTGTGTCTATCGACCTGCCAGCGCTTTCGTTCGGTAAGTCACATCATCTTTGTTTTTATATATATATATATATATATATATATATATATATATATATATATATATATATAAACAAAGATGATGTGACTTACCAAATGAAAGTGCTGGCAGGTCGACAGACACACAAACGAACACAAACATACACACAAAATTCAAGCTTTCACATCAAACTGTTGCCTCATCAGGAAAGAGGGAAGGAGAGGGAAAGACGAAAGGATGTGGGTTTTAAGGGAGAAGGTAAGGAGTCATTCCAATCCCAGGAGCGGAAAGACTTACCTTAGGGGGAAAAAAGGACGGGTATACACTCGCACACACACACATATCCATCCACACATATACAGACACAAGCAGACATCTCACAAGCAGACATATTTAAAGACAAATATATATATATATATATATATATATATATATATATATATATATATATATTTGCAGCTGCAGAGATCAGTAGTGGTGCAGCTCTTTGCTTATTTTGCAACATTTTATTTACCTCTATGTCTTGTCTCCACTCTTGGGGTATTTTAAATTGTTTCTTTCTAAGATGATCATTTGATAGAATTTCAAACTGACATCCAGGATCTTATAGTCACAAATCATGATGTGGAAACTGCAGTGTGTCCCGGATGGCCACACCAATTTTTTAGTTTCATCTTAATGCTACAATCTTTTGTGCCCTCTGTTGTCTCTCCTACCACTATTCAGTTAGGTAAAACTTTTCTCTGCAAATGTCACTGCAATTACTGAGTGATTTAATTAACAAGGATAAAAATTCTCAAGATTGAAGGCAATAGACAGTGAGGACCAGCACAAAGTTTTATTTTATTTTATTTTATTTTTTTATAGTGGATAGTGGATCTTGTTGCTGAAAACAGGGGGTAGTTACGTGTGAAGTATGGCCCACCATGTAGTTGAGGAGAGCTGACACTCAAGTAATACATAGTACCTCTGTTGTAAATTTCATGTCCTCTTTGGAGGAAAAGTGTCAGAAAATCTGCCTACATTTTTACAGAAAATTTTAAATATAGCAAAATGTGACTTCCAGTTGTATGTGGCATGTCTGATGTGGTCAAGAGGCACTCAGGTAAGTGCAATCTGTGGATACACTGAAGAATTCTGATCACTCCAATGTGCTTGCTAAGGTGTTAGCAGAGAGATATTTAACTCTGACAAAGGTCACGAGAAGTTTTTGAAACATTTGCTGACCACATTCATACATTTTCATGCTGTACTTATGGGGATGGTTTGATAAGTCTAGTAAAATTCTGTGAAAAAAATGTAACATTTTTGTTGCGCCTTCGTGGTTGGTAAACTTGATTATTCAAAGGATCGTACAGAAAACTTCAACATTGTACAGCATACAATTTATTGTTGACACTTGTCTAAATTGTTCGTTCAGTGGTTTTACTGCATCCTAAAGTGGAGAAAACTGAATTTCATGCTGTTATCAAACATTGTCACTTGAAGAACTGGACTGCCACAAATCAGTAAAGAAATGGATGAAGTTCACACACACAACACCATCATAGAAAACTACTTTCTTTTGGATTGATGAATTTAAACATGGTCGGACAAGTACCAAAGCACTCGAGCCATCCAGTTGAGGTCGGCACAAAGAAAACCATTGACAAAATCCATTATACGTAAATGCAAGACCACTAAGTTAAAATTCATGAGATTCTTGAGACTCTAGACATCTCCACTGAGCGAGTGCATAACATCCTGCATGGTGAATGAGATGGGTGCCACAATTTCTGACAGTTAACCAATAGTGAATCCGGCACACATTTCAACACAATGTCTGTCAATATTCAGTCACAACCTGCAAAACTTTTTGTACTGATTTGTGACTGTTGAGGAAACCTGGAGCTATCATTAGGCACCAGAGTCAAAATGGCAGTCAAGGCAATGGACAAAGACTAGTGAAAGTGCACCAAAGGAGGCAAAGACCATTCTGTCAACTAGTATCATTGATGGTTACTGTGTTTTGGGATCCCCAAAGAATAATCCTCATTGATAACTTGGAAAAAGGTATATCCATAGCTGGATCTCATTATGCTTCATTTTTGGATTGTCTGAATGCATTGGCTGAAAAAAAGAGCAAGGTTAACATGCAAAAAAAGTGTTCTTTTGGCAAGATAATGCAACATCCCACACATCAGTGATAACAATGGCAGAAGTGCATGAATTGGACTTCAAACCGGTTCCTCATCCATCCTATTCATCAGACTTTGGCTTGCTGGGGAGAAACTTTCATCAAATGAGTAAGTGATAGTTGCAGTTAAGAAGTATTTTGCACATTTTGATACAAACTATTTTTCTGGTGGAATGAAAAAGGTAGGTCAAAAAATAAGGTGAGTTGTTTATGAAACAAACATTTTTTTGTTTTTTTTACCAGACTTATCAGACCACCCTTATACACCCTGGGGTCTTATAGAACTAGGAATGAGGCGTTGGTAGAGGAAGCAGAGGCATGATCTCTTGATGTATTTATCAATGGAACACATCCAAAAATTGTAGTCAAAGTAGAGGTGATGTCACCTCATTTTTGCATGTGACAATTTTTCTTGTGTTGCTAAATGATGTGTCTGTTCATTCCGTTTCTTTTCATCCCTGAAGCAATGGGGGTGAACTGTAGGTGATTCAAGTGGCTGAGTCATACCATTCCTATTAGACATACTCCCTGTTGCATCTTTTATGCAAAGGTAAGCCACTCAGTACCAATTGTTGCAAGTCGTGCATTCAACTGATCCAATTCTGGGGAGGATCGAAAAGTTTCACAAGGAAACCATGTCCCCAAAAAAGCCAGTTAAACCATTTAAGTTTCTTGGATTGTAAACGTAAACATTGGAGGGAAACCTCTAAAGATTCTGGTGGGCACACACACTCATGTGAGCATGTGATTTGTATTCCCTGGTGATAAGCTGGTGCTGAAGACAATTCACTGCCACATTAGTGGACTGGGGTTAGAACTTAGCGTATACATCTATTGGTAATCAGCCATGTTTAGATAACAAGTAACAAATGAAAGTATAATTCTGGGATGAAGGCGCTCAAAAACAAGGACAGGATTTTAATGATATTGGTGTTGTGCACCACCTTCAGAGCATTGTTGATTTCAGATCACAAACAACCCAGTTCAGTTATGCAATCAACCATTTTCGCAGTGACACCATTATGATGACACAAGGAACTCGGGAAAAGCTGTCCATTACCAAATTTTCCACTGAATCATGTATTTTAGTATTAAAAGCCAGCACACCAGAAGAATTCTCTGGGAGGCATCCAAGAGCCTAACAAGAATGAAGTTTTATATCATCTCTGGATTCATGCCAAACAAGGCCTATGTGCAGTTGAAAACATAGCTGAGATATGTGTGTCCCTATCTGCATGGATGATTTTGGGCTAAAAGATTTTGTGATTACATGTGGAACAATACTGACCAGTTTACAAGTAATGGCAGATAATGTCCATCCTCTGATAGGAGGAATACAATTTCAGGAAGGTTTGAAGCAGAAGTTGTTGCCCATGTAAGAAGTGTACACTCACACACTAACCCTTCCAAATCAGTTGCAAGAGAAATTGTCAAATTTGGCAGAATCAGACAGGAGCCTGCTACATTTAGCATTAGAGGAATTTGCATGGCTATGTGGAGAAAGGTAGTGCTTGCCAAACACGGATTTAACATATCATCAAATCCTGACTCAGAATGCAAGATCAATAGCAAAAAAGCCCAATCACATTCCCAATCATTTGGAACCAGTCATGGAACAAAGTAGCCAGCAACAACTAGATGTTGGAATTAACCAGTCCCCCATCAAGCCCTTGGTCATGTTATCATGTTCAAGAAGTCCATTAATAGTGAAAAGACTTATCGTCTTTGTGCAGGCATGTGAACAGTGAATAGAGTGACCACTACTGATCCATATCTGCTGTCTCATACTGATGAAACAGTTGACTGACTGGAAAACAGTAAGTGTTACACTACACTTTATATCAAGTCTTGTTACCATCAGGTTTTCACTGTACCTCGTCTCAACACAGGTCTAAAGAAGCAGCGGTTTAGCCTTTGGGGTTATGAGTTTCCTAGAATGCCTTTTGGTTTGTGAATGACATCCACTACTTTCCAGTGGTTTACAGATTCATTATTGTGGGGATGCACACTCTGCCAAATAAAATAATATGGCTTGCAGAATACAGATGCAGATGCAGAAAAGAAAGTAAACCAAGATGAAACAGGAAATATGATACTCTGAGATGAATTTGAAAGAGCACTAAAATACCAAAATCAGAACAAGGTATCTGAAGTAGACGGCACACTCTAAGAGTTACTGAACTAATTGGAAAAGCCAACCATGAGAAAACTATTGCTGGCTGGAATATTTTTATCAAAATCTCAGGGGAATTAACTTCAGACTTCAAGAGGAACATCACAACTCCAATTCCAAAGGAAACAGGTGTAAATATTACAGACAAATCAGTTTAATGAGCCAAGGTTCCAACATACTGAAACAAATTACTTATATAAGAATGGAAAATCTGACAGAAGCCAACCATGGGGAAATCAGTTTGGTTTATGTTGAACGAAAATGAGGTAATTCTCACTCTATGATTTTTCTTTGAAGGTAGGCTCAACTAAGGTAAACCTATGTTTATAGTGTTTCTTGATTAAGAGTGAATTTTTCACAATGCTGGCTGGAATATTTTTCTCAAAATCCCAAGATAGTATGAATAAAACACAGGAAGCAAAATTTTTAACAAACTTGTACAGAAAGCAAACTACAGTCATAACAGTTAGAGGAAATGAAAGGGAAGCAGCAGTTGAAAAGACAGTGAGACTGGATTGCAAACTGTCACAAATATTATTCAGTCAGCATGTTAATCAGATGGTAAAGGAAACCAAGGGCAAATTCAGAAAGGGAATTAATGTTCACACAGAAGGTCTGTCAAGAGCTGGTAAACGACTTGGAATGGAATCTATAGCATCTTGAAAATATGCTATAAGATGAACATAAAAAGTAAAACAAGGGTAATGGAATGCAAACTGAACTCAGTCATGGAATTAAATTAGATATGGGAATTAAATCAGAAAATGAGACATTAAAAGTAGTTGAGTTTTTCTATTAAAGCCGCAAAATGACGACGACTGAAGTAGAGAGGATAGAAAATTTAGTCAGGCAGCAACAAAGATAGCTTTCTGGAAAACAGGAATGTGTTGCTATCTTATATGATTTAAGTGTCAAGAGGGTTTTCATGAAGGGATTTGTCTTGCATGAAGCCTTATATGGAACTGAAATGAGCACAACAAACACTTTGAAAAAGAGGACAATAGAACCTTTTGAGATATGGTGTAACAGAAGACTGCTGAAGATTAAATGGTTACATTGAGTAACTAATGAAAAAGTAGTTAACAGAATAGGCAACAAAGTAATGAATGGCACAACTTGGCTAAAAGGACCACTCAGATGACAGGGCAAATCCTTGGGAACCTATGGTAATTTGGTAATGGAGGGAAGTTAAGGGTGAGATAGGGGTTGGGGGGGGGGGGGGGGGTAAAGATAGTAGAGAGAGACACAGGCATGAATACAGTAAGAAGGTTCAAACAGATGCAGGTTGTTGTTGTTGTAATCCAGAGATAAGCAGATTTGCAGAGGATAGACTGGGGTGAAGAACTGTATCCCACAGTCTTTGGGCTGAAGATCACAAGAACAACAGATAAGTTAGAAAAGCACCAATCCTCAGTAACTTCCTAAGGTTTGTGGGACTGAGAGAGGAATAGTGCAAAACTTAAAGAAAATCCACAGAAAACTATCAAATTTTGCAATCAAAGCTCTTTTCCCAGCCAGACCTTTACCAGTAATAATACCTGTACCACATGTGTTATGCCACTCTCTTTAAAAAACACCTTAGATGTCATTCCAAAAGCTCCTGTTCTGGCATGGGAGCAAACTTCTTTACCAGCTATAGTATCTAGCAACCTGCTGCCATTACTGGACCATTGTTGATGCAGAATGGTAGGAGAGCCAGGCTACTGCAGTGGTGACCCGGATAACACCAGGCCAGGGCCTGGCACTGCACCACTTCCAAGGTTCACATGACAAAAAGTGATGTCCTCTCATAACGGAACCATGTTGAGAGGCCTTAAATACCACCTACTCCAGCCATGTAGTATCTGTTGTCAAGCACAATCTACAGTGATCACTAGTGCTTCTCCAATATCGCACCAGAGTCAGTCGTCTTGTCTCAAGTAGAGCTAGATGCAGCCTCCAATACCTACAGATCTATGAGGTGTATCGAATCCTGATGCTACTGGGAGCTAAAATGGTGCCTCCCAGTTGGCACCTTTTTTTTTTCTTTTTTTTTTTTTTGCTGACAACTGATTCCAAAACATCCTTCTGTGGGTCCTCAGTTCAAAGTTCAGACCTGAGTGTCTTCTGCACTGCATCCACTTAAGCAATTGGCTGGTAGTCGTCTTTGCACCTCACAGTGTGACCAGCCTAGATTGGAGCTTGATGCTACTGTGTGCTTGGCATCAGCAGGTCTGATGCAGCCCCTTGCCTCCAAACCATGCTGACTGTTTCTTGCAGCTAACTGTATGGCCTGACATCTCCAGGTTGGTGGCCATCTCCTGCTGCCATGTGCTGAGCTAAGCAAGCACTGCAATCCAGGGTCCATGTGCATTACTAGGTTGCTGACTAATATGCCTGTATGAAATCTGCAAAACAAATTGTGTTTTTTTATTGAAACTTCCTGGCAGACTAAAATTGTGCACAGGACAGAGACTCGAAATCAGGACCTTTTCCTTTCACAGGCAAGAGCTCTGCTGACAGAGCTACTCCAACACGACTCACAACCTGTCCTCACAACTTTACTTCCACCAGTTCTTCATCTCCCATTTTCCAAACATCATGGAAGTTCTTCTGCAAAACTTGCTGGATAAGCACTTCTTGAGGAAAGGACAGTGTGGAGACCCGGATTTCACATCAGTGCACACTCCACTGTAGAGTGAAAAATACATCCCACGGCATGTGGCTAAGCTGTGTCTCTGCAACATCCTTTCTTCCAGAAATACTAGTCCTGCATTCAAAGGAGAACTTCTGTGAAATTAGGTAGGCAGGAGATGAGGTACTGGCAGCAGTAAAGCTGTGAGGATGGGTCATGAGTCATATTTTGGTAGCTCAGTCTGTATAGCACTTGCCTGAGAAAGACAAAGGTCCTGAGTCGAACTTCTGGTTCAGTACACAGTTTCAATCTGCCAGGAAGATTCATATCAGCACACACCCTGCTGCAGAGTGAAAAATTCATAATGGCAGGTTGTTATTTCCACTGCCTGTATGATTCCATGACAACTGAGGAACTGGTTCTTCATACCTGCTGCCCTGTCTACCATCCTGCAAGATAATCAAGACCTGCTACATGATAAATAACATTTGGATCTATCCTGCCCCACTACAACTGCTGTCAGAAATGACCAGTGACATGGGTTAGTGTTTTAGGCCACCAATCAACATCAGCAGCACAGTTCTGTGATTCATGAAAAACTCACTTCCTTCAAATATTGTACAATGGCACACATCTTTAATTCTGGTCTTCAAGTGCAGTTCATGACATTAAACTCAATGGTGTGAGGTGTTTGGAGTGCATTTAGAGAGGAACATTTGCTCATTTGTGTCCATTACTATGGGAAAACTAACTTATTATGAACAGAGGGCATGGCTCAATCACAATCACAAGTTTGTTTTGATGGGTATAGAGCACTAAACATGAGCAAGTATTTAGCTAGAAGAAGCAAGCTGTGTTACAACAATAGTGATAGAATCAAGTGTCTTAATCTCATTGTATTTTTCGTAGTCATTCTTGTGTGTCATATAAGGGCTTTATGATGTCTTTATGTGCCTAATGCATGGTCGGTTACTGTTCAGAAAGCAGTTCAAACATTATCAGATTAAACAGAAGACAGAAACTTGTCTAGTTTAGCTGTTCCTGTCATTCATTCAACCACCTAGTTGCTTCTCTTTCAGGAAAAACAGGAGAAGTAGTCTTAGTGTTTCTAGATAACTGCTGACAGATGCAAAGCTGGTTTGCTGCAAATGGACAAATTACATCAGATGGAGGTTGCGAATCTTATGTACCATGAGCTCCTGAGAAATGTTCAATCAATTGATGAACTGAGAAAACGTCTAATACAATGATACACAAGGCAGAACAGCTGTAGATACTATCGCAATCAGTTAAATGAGGTATCACAGAAACAGAGCGAGTCTGTAAAGGATTTCCTGGGTAGGATACAAAAACTAAATGTTAATATCTTTGAGATAACAGAGAATAATGACACAAGTAGAGTTCTTCTGCAGAACAGAGGGTGTTACAAGCTATTTTCCAGGCTTTGACAGCTGATGCTCAAGAAAAGTATGCACAGAATTTTTAAGAGACACTACTAGAGCAATATATGTAGCAACAACTTTGGAGGAATTAAAATCCACTAACTTGAGTCTGTTATGGCAGAAGTGTTTTTTCCACTGATGTTAAATGTTACTGTATGGGTCGTTCATACCACATACGAAAGGACTGACATCAGCCACAATGTAAGACATGTGGGACAGACACCAAGAATGAGATTTTAGGTAAAGCATAAGGCATATGGGAAGGTTTGGCATGTGAATAGTCAAGCATTAGAGGACAACATAAAAACTGCATTTGTCCTTGGCGTCGCTGCCAGTAGCTACTTTGAAGAATGTTCCCACCATGATTCAACATTCACTACTAAGAGTTTTGTGGGGATTAAAGCTGACACAGTATACGGTGTGTCTGTACAATATTAACATTTACATGTAAAAAGAATGAGGGAGGTTTTCAACAGATTACATTTATCACATCTTATTCTTAGCAATGAGAAGTGCCATTTTGCGCTACAAGAGGTAAATTTATTGAAACCTGTAATTATTCAGGATAGAGTGTAAACAGATCCAAGACTGGTGAATGTTTTACAGATACAGATCAGGTCACCAAATCTATATTGGAATCTATGAAGCACTTATGCCATTTGTGACATATTTGCAAGTTGAGATCAGGCTCATCGAATGATAGGGAAAATGATAAGGCACTTTGTGAATAGGCATCACAATGACTGGCACAAATAATTGCCATACAATGCAGTGGCTTGTAATTCTAAAACTCAAGAATGTATAAGCCTATTGCCACAACAAGTGGCATATGGCTGAAAAATGCCATCACTATTTGAAGTAAGCAAACTAAAGGTGGGGAAAAATGGTGCCCCAATGTGTAATTTTGTAAAAAATATTCAGAGAGAAATATGGAAACCAGTGCAAAATGTCAATGCCAATGCCCTTGAACATCAGGAGACTGGTGCAGCAGAATTATATGCTACACAGTGTCACATGGATTATTGGGTAATGCTGTGATGCCCAGATATGCCAAAAAGGAAAAATGAAATTCATTACATGGAATAAAGGTCCTTATTGAGAAGACCTCACCAGTGAATGTCAAACTGCTGTTGTCATCGTGTTAAATGGTCATACATATTGGATTTTTCTAAAGGCACAACAGACTCATTGCCACACTTGCAGCAATGCATGCTTCATGCACAATATCATACACATCAATATCTAGACAACAGTGGTGTATTTGGACTTAAGTTTTTTGGGTTTATTTCTGGTGTGATGTACCATGTACCATGAGGAAAGTTATTTTGAGGATATTGTATATGTAGTCAACTTGGCTAAATTTGTCATGCAGTCACAGTAATGTAGGGGTTTGTTGCATTTATGAGGAAACAACACATGACAGGAACAGAGTTTCATTCACCATGTGAGGAATGTAATTGTAGGTATTATTTTTAGATGGTAAGCTTTGGCCAAGAAGCAGAAGAGAACTATTGAGTGCATTCTTTATGAAGCATTTTGCTTAATTATGTTTTTGTTTCTTAAGTATGTGAATTTTGCTTAAGAAGTTAATGTGTGTGTTCTCTTCTTGTGTTCATTTTTTGGTTAACTGTAGGAGTACGATTTTCCTTGGATGATTATTTCCATAACCCACGTTTGGATTGCTTTTTACTCTTTGGTGCTCTGAGTGACTTTATCCTGTGCAGCAGTGCTCTAGGGGAACTAAGGTAGCACATTATTTAGTGTCTTTAGGCAAATTATGTGATGTTTAGTTACAGATTTACACACTTTTTGCACTTAAGAAGATTTCTGGGTGCCATCTGGAAATGCCTATGATTATGTGTACAAGAGAGTGCAGATTATGGAATTCGTTACTAACTGATGAATAATTTATTCAGTATTTGGAAACACTTGAACAAAGTTATCATGTTTTTTGATTTTAATGTTCTTAATTTTTCTTGTTTGTAGTGGACTGTGGATCTCTTTTGTTTTGTTGTACACCTGAGATGATACATTTTGTTGTAAATAATTGTCTGTAGGGCAACATTATGATTGGTGTAGCATTATGGAGATTCTAATAATTGAGTGGTAGAGTATAATCCAGCCCCAAGTAATCCAGACCACCTCAGGGATGACTGAAGTAAAATTATTCTTAGAAGGAACAGGAGTGCCAGGATGCCCAGAAGACATCCTAGCACCACAACTTGTGGCTGCTGTAGAAGCAGAAATGTTATAACAAAAGCCTTGTTCCAGCATGAAAGCAAGCTTGGTTACTCTACAATGGACCTTGCTGCCAAGGCTGGAAAATAGTCGATCCTGCATAGTATGGGATCTGAGCAGCCACAGTAGTGACCTGGGTTACACCATACTGGAGCCTGGCACTGCGCTGCCTCCATGGTCTATGTGACCAAAAGTGTCATTCTGTCATAACAGGGTCACGTCAAATGACCACAAGTACTACCCTCCCTGGTCTCCCAATATCTGTCACTGACCGTAGCCTACATCATAAAGTACTTCACTCCAACTGTCAATCTGAAGTGGATCATCTCGTCTCACCTAAGCTAGACACTGCCTCCACTAGCCATGAACCAATGTACCACATCTAGTTCTGATGCTGCCAGCAGCTGAACTGGTGCTTCCCTGCTGTGGACCTGCTGCTGGTTGACATCAACTAACCTCAGTCTGTCTTCCAGGTGTCCTTGGTTTGCAGTTCAAACTTGAGTGCCTCATCCACTAAGTCCACTGCAAGCTGCTGACTGTGTGTAATGGCATGACTGACCTACACCAGAGTGTCATGCGTGCTTGGCATCGACATGTCTAACTCAGTTCCACACCTCGAAGGCACACAGTCTTTACTGTTTTTACAGCTGCCTGCCTGGTCCAGTGGCTTCAGGCTGGTGGCCATCCCCTTCTGATGCATGCTGATCCAAGCATGCACTGTGACCCAGAGTCAATGCACACCACAGGAGGACTGACTACTATGGCTGTATAAATTCTGATAAATTAACCATGTTATTATTTCCGTTGTTCCTGGTAGCTGAGGAGCTCGTTCTTTACACCTGCTGCAATGTCTACCATCCTGCAATGCCTTTGTGACATGCTATGATGTCAATACCACTCAGAACACCCTGACCCTGCTACAGACAAAATGTCACTAGAGAAACCAGGAGTCTATGAAATTCTGAATGCAACATGAAAAATGTAATCCTTTGACATTATGACAGACTCAATTAAAACATTTCTATGGAATATGACAATATTATGAAAAGGATAGATTGTTACTCACTGTACAGAGGAGATATTGAGTCACAGACAGGTGCAACAGAAAGTGCTACACATCTGAGCTTATAGCCAAAATGTCTTCTTCTACAGTAGAAAACACACACACACACACACACATTCATCCAAAAACACAACCCTCATACACATAAGCACTGTCTCTGGCCACTGAGACCAGACTGCAGAAAGAGGTCTCTTGGCCAAAAGCTCAACAGTTTTTTGTTGGGCCTGTCTGTGACTCAATGTCTCCTCTCTGTGAAGAATATCCCCCTATCCTGTTAATAAATGAGTACTGTCATTCTGTTCACAATGAGAAATTTAAGTTCCACCAGAGATGCAGCTGATGCTTTTTGCAATAAATTCTTCAGTTAAACTATACAAAAAACTTGTCTCCCAGAACAACCTTACAACACTGATGAACCATGAGTGTACTGAAGAAACATGGCCACCGTTTAGCTTTTTGGACCAAAGTGCATATTTATTTTCAATTATCCATGTTTTAATGTTATTTGTGCAGACTTTGGTTCACATTAAATAGGATCATTGTGAGCTTGCTGCATGGCTCATTCTACCAAAGGACCAAGCTTACAAAAAATGTTTTTAACCCTTTAACTGCTCTCGACGTGTTAACTCGTGTGCCTATGTACCTGTCCCTGTGCGCTCTGAATGTGTTTACGCACGCATAAACACGTTCAGAGCATACAGGGACAGGTACAAAGGCACGAACGTTAACATGTCCAGAGCAGTTAAATGGTTAAGTCCTTGATTATAGTAGGTAAATTTGTTGCAGTAGAACTGAAATGTACAAGAGAAAATTGTAATTTATTTGTACATGCCAATAACAAAACAAGTTCTTGAATTAGAGATGGCAAGTTTCTAAGTTATGTTGAATTTAACTGTCTGTATTTGTGTTCTTATAAATTCTTTAGTACATATATTGCTAATATGCAGAATTAAACTGTTGTGCTTTAATGTAAACATATCTTTTTAATGCAATCAAAACATGTATGTTTTACTGTCACATTCCATCACAGTAAATTGTAGAAGTCTATATTATTTAAAAATAGTAATAACATTTTCAATGCAACTATGTTTTAAAAGCATGAAACACTAGGGAAAATCATATCACATGCCAATAATCACCTACTTAAAACTTCCAACTGTCGATTTCATCTTTATAAGTTCATACCATTCTGTCACAGGTTACAAAAGTAGTCTGAAAATACTCTTAAAAGAGATTAATTATTACCTAGATTTTATGAACTTCAAGTAAATACCCTTAAAACTCAAAAACACCTTTCATACAAGAGATAAATTCGAACTATTTATATCTTAAGTAATGTTTGATATGTATTAGGTTGTACTTTTTTTGTTTCTTGAATTAGGAAAAAGCCTTGTGCGGTTAAAGCGATAACATTTTGTATAATATTATCATATTTAACACGGTGGCAATTTTATGAAAAAGGCAGTGTTAATGGAGTTGGTAGTGAACTCAAAACAAATGGTATGGTATGTGGTTTAGAGCAGAAAAAAATCAAGTTATGAGTACAAATATAGTCATAACTACATGTCAGATGCAGGTACAGTTTGCAGTCGGGTCCCAGCTACTGGAGACAGTGGCCATGCGTATGTGTGTGTGTGTGTGTGTGTGTGTGTGTGTGTGTGTGTGTGTGTTCTATTTTGGAAGAAGGATTGGTTAGATGAAAGCTTAAATATTTAGTCATTTCATTACACCTGCCTGAAACTCAACAGCTCCTCTGTGTGGTGTGTAGCACTATCCTTTTCGTGTTGTTGTTACTCCATCCTGGGCATTCTCGTGCTTCATAATCAGTATTGTTCTTTCTTGTCGACGTCATAAGGAGAGTACAAATATAGTCTCCTTATGATGTCGACAAGAAAGAACAATACTAATTATGAAACACGAGAATGCCCACAGGATGGAGTAACAACACGAAAAGGATAGTGCTACACACCACACAGAGGAGCTGTTGAGTTTCAGGCAGGTGTAATGAAATGACTAAATATTTAAGCTTTCATCTAACCAATCCTTCCTCCAAAATAGAACACACACACACACACACACACACACACACACACACACGCATGGCCACTGTTTCCAGTGGCTGGGACCCGATTGCAAACTGTACCTGCATCTGACATGTAGCAATCTGGGATGGGTCTGGCAGTAAGGGTAAGGATGTGGCATGGGGGCATGGGGCAGGGAGTGGGAGGTGTAGCAGGATAGGGTTGCAGATGATAATGTGCTGCTTGTGGCAGTCTGCAGGGATGTGATGGGGATAGAATGAGCTGCTAGGTGCAGAGTCTTCGGGCTGTTTTGGGGGCAAGGAAGGGGGGAAAGGGGAGCTGCAGAGTAGAGGAAAAGACTGTGGGTGCATGGTGGAATAGGATGTACGTGTAATGGTGGTGGAGTGGGAGCAGGGAAAGGGATAGCTAGGGCGAGGATACAGACTAGCAAAGATTGAGGCCAGTGTGGTTACTGGAACAAAGGATGTGTTGTAACCCTCCCTCTGGCCTCTACCTTCATTAGTCCCTGTCCTCTCCCTACCTATCCTCATACTTGCTCCCACTCCAGCACTACACATGCTTTGTATTCCACTAATGCATCTACAGTCTTTTCCCCTTCTCTAAATCTCTCTTCGTCCCTCTTGCTTCTGCCCCTCTCTCCCCCCCCCCCCCCCCCCCCCCGTACGGCCACATGTATCTGCACAGTCAGGCCCCAGTGCAACTGCCGTGTGTGTGTGTGTGTGTGTGTGTGTGTGTGTGTGTGTGTGTGTGTGTGTTTGTTTCCATTACAGACAAATGATTTATACCAAGGATCAAGTTTCGCATTATAAGTCTTTTACACATCTATTCATGAAAGACACACTATACCTGACACACACACCCCATGCATACCTGCTCCCCCCCCCCCCTCCATCCACATGCATACACATGCAGACTG
The DNA here is from genome assembly GCF_023898315.1 of Schistocerca nitens. Lineage (NCBI taxonomy): Eukaryota > Metazoa > Arthropoda > Insecta > Orthoptera > Acrididae > Schistocerca > Schistocerca nitens. The sequence continues at coordinate 19,101,870 of NC_064624.1, read as the reverse complement.
CAAATTCTATGGAGTCACTTCTACACAATGATTTATAAAGAACATTCTAATCATCAAAAATGTATTTAAATTCAACTTTGCTGAATGGAAAATTCCAATAGTGATTCCCGAGCACACTTTAAACAACAAAACAGGTGGGTGATGAACAGATATTCATGTGGGTTCTATTGTTCTTGGTAAATCTGCAATCACAAAATTTATCAAGCACATCATACGACAAGTTCTAACAGATGTTGCATTGCAGGCAATGGACACAGTCCACTTATCATACTGATACAGGTTTTCAGATTTCTCCCATAATTTAATGATCATCTGATGGTGTGACATCATCCACAAGCAAACAGTTTATAGAATTTTGGTTGTGATGGCATTCCAGCATGAGACACTGGAGTTGGTGGTTATATGTGCATGCGCTGTATGCTAGCTGGTGTGTATGAATGGCGTTTGTCTCTCTTTTACTGATGAACACTGTGGCTAAACAATTTTTGTAATTATCTTTCAATTGTGCCTGTGTGGAACTTAACATGTCTTCTTTATGGTAAGTAGCAATGTCTTTCCTACTACACTTGATATTCCTAACGTGAGACAAGACAGCCATTGCTTTCACAGAAAAATGTTTGTGGTTGGCTATGGAACCACGGTCATAACCAGCCATGCCACTGTTCATCCGAAGCAAATCGATGGTGGCGAATGTCTTTCTTCAGGGCACCAAAAATAGGGAAATCACATGGACAAAGATTGGGACTGTATGGAGAAGTATAAGGGCTTCCCAGAAAAACTTTTGCATTGTAGTCAAAACCAACTTCTCAACATGTTGTACTGCTTGAGATGAAGAGGTCCACACCTAGGAATAATAATGGTACCATAGGGAAGACACTGACTGTTTTGTCTCTTGTCAGATCTGTTTTAACAGTTATTTTTGAAATAAACATTTTCTTATATTTTTCCATGTGTCTTGATTTCATTTCACTGTCCCTTGTACATGGTGCAATGTGTATTGCTCAGTTTTTTTTAACCATGAGATAATAGACACTACAGTTCTCACATAAGCTTGGTTATGCACAGAATTATAAATATTCATGGTGTTCTGTTTTCTAAATGAATGTCATTTTAATAATCATAAAGATTTTACATTTGACTGGCATTTCATTTCAGAATGATGTGCACAGTATGTAAGTACGAGGCCTGTTCAGAAAGTAAGCTCCGATTGATTGCCAAATTGAAACCACAGTGAACATCAGAAATGTTTTACTTGTAACAATTAGCTACACCTTTCAGCTACTTCTCTACGTAGTCGCCGTTCTGACTTAGACTTTTGTCATAGCGTTGTACCAACTTTTCGATAGCCTCATCATAGAAGGCAGCCGCCAGTGCTTTCCGCCAATTCTCCACGCTGGCCTACACCTCGTTGTCTGTGTCAAAATGTTGTCGTCAAAGACAGCGGTTCATGTGACAGAGATGAAACTCAGGGGGAGACAATTGCGGACTGTATTGTGGGTAATCTAACATTTCCATTTGAAAACGACGCAGGAGCATCTTCATTGCCCCTGCAGAATGTGGCTGAGAATTGTCTTGAAGAAGAAACAGCACGACAGTTATGTAATGTTAGCTGCATAGCTTCAGGCGAAATTTCTCACCAGGCCCTCGTACTTGGCGGCAGACACTATTTTCTAGACATCTTTACGCACTCACTGCGAGCTCAGAAATGAGAAGAGTGACGTGATGCTAACTGGGGTTATACTAGAGACACTACCCAACACATCTGTGCAAAGCTTTATCGGGTTTTCATAGTCGTTTCCATTTCGCGACTGATCGGAGCTTACTTTCTGAACGCCCCTCGTAATTTTATTCTTCTAGTCTAGTGTATAAACAGCATTCTAGTGTTATGGATTTAGGTATGCTTACATTTGTTTGTTTATTAGATGCCACTGATGATGTGCTACATGCCCAAGTACTGGCATGGCAGATAAATGTTTCTGAAGTGCAGCTCATTGTGTATAATAAGACGTTCTTTATCAAATACATATAAACAGCAGGGCACCCAGCATACAAGATTCAGACAAATATGAAAGTAAAATTGACAACAGATCTGAGTGACCTGCCCTTAGTTTTCAACATTCCCAACCTACCTTACTCTCCTTCCAAGGAAGGAAAACTTAGTTCTAAAAGCTAACAAGTGTGTCACTTTTAAGTGCGTCTATTGACAGTACTTTACTGGACGTAAGTACTAGCTGGCTATTTTGTCTCACAATCCATTAGCTTTTGAGGCTTAATTTTGCTTTGTAACTGTACACACAAGCCTGTTTCATAATTACAGATCCAAACTTTCATGTTACAGTTTTTAAGTGCTACGTCAACGTGTCTCAAACAAAGTAGGAGATATATCACAACCTCATCTTAATCCACTGTTAATCCTCAATTCACTAATATTACACTGGGCATAAACATAAACCCTATATTCACCTACTATGTTAAGTGCTCCCTTCTTTCAGAAAATGTCAATTCTTAATACTATATATGAGGAACTGGTATGTTAACCCTACTCCACAACACAATACCTATAACAAAATTATTTGCTAGGGTCACACCAAATTTATAATACCCAAGAAATTTATTATTATAATGACTATTACTATTTATAGGTTAGTTCTAAGAGAATACAATTTTAACACATTTTTATTTTTTATCTGATCTTAGAAATCAAATATGACAATACAAGTCCACAAAATTTTGAGAAAGTATTCCTTACTAAATACTTAGTGAACAACTATGGCAAAAAAGCATGGAAAAAATTATCAGAGGGGTAAATATTTACAAACAACATACCTCATCCACCTCCTGCTTAATATGCACATTCCAATCGGGGATGGAAATCTCTTCAAAAGTGCCAACCTACAACAAATTTGAAATTCAAATAAATCAAATAAAATGTGTGAAAATCAAATTTATCATAATTACTTCACTATTGGTAAGAAAACACACTCTATGAATTTGGAGATACAAAAATATTATGTAAAACGCATAATAACCATGTTGGCATTGTCAAACTGAGTTAGTGACTGTAATGAATTCGTCTATAGTATCTACTGAAACTACAGTCACGAGGATACATTCATATAATCTAGTTTCCTGGAATTTTATTTAGTTTCATTACTACAGATTTATGACGTAATTAAAAGTACTTTGGAAAATTACTATTTCATAGTGTTTTGGTTGTGTGAGTGTTTTGGAGAGACAGAGTGTGAATGAAGGACATATGTAAAGTGAGAATGCAATATTTTGTTAAAACTATGTAAATGTACGCATGAGAAAGTTGTTGTGCCATAGGGGGATTTGTGACATATGTCTGAGTGAGCTTGATTTTGTAAAAGGCAGCCAGAAGTGGTGTTCAGTATTAAACTTAGTAGTAATTTATTTTGTGGAAAGGCATCACATTTTGTTTTCTTTACATTTGATTTAGTATCAGAATTATGAAATTTATAGTCTAAATTATTTGTGGTTATCTGGCTGGCTGACAGAAGTATATAAGTGCTCAAGATGATCTGATTGGCTGCTTAATGTACTAGCCAACAGGAATTCAGCATTTCCCAAGTGTTTGAGTAGGGCTCTGTGCCTGAGATCTGTGAGTCGAGATAGTCGTTTGGGAGCTGTCTTCTGGTAAACTCTTATGTTAAATCGTGCCGATCAAATTTGTACCAAAATGAGGAAATGCACATGTTTCATGTTGCTGATGAAAAACGAATACAGCATTGAGTATTCTATGAAAGTTTGAGCTTTGTGACTGGTTTATTTTAGGAGTCATTTGTGTGTGAACATCTCATGTCGTACATAAATTCCACATGGCATGTTTTGTGCAGATTACAAGACATTATGGTGAGAACTTCTTTACAAAAAGCCTACTGTACAACTGAATGTGTTAACTCACAAGTACTCATGGGTTAGCGACTATATAGAAGGTTCAAAATATCGAGTCAGACTAAATATCTTCTGACTGCTTTCGGGTGTGAACTTGCAACAGATACAGACAGTAACACTACACAACTGATGTTGGGATATTAAATATAAACTTGATAGCCATTGACCATGTTTTAAAGACAATAAACCAACTTAAAATTTAGACATTTTTTAAAATGAGTCATGAACAAATCCCAAATGCTTGGTAGTTTAACTAACTTTCAGCTACTATCCATGGACTGGGTTACGTGGCTTTTGCGTGGTAGCTATTTAGACGAATTTTCATAAACTCTTCTTTTGTCAGCTAAACCAGTATTTATCATCACAGAGTGAAAGGGCAGACAACTTGAAGTCTATCCAGGTAGGTGGACAGATTGTTAAATACATCATGACAGACCAACCTGCCCTGCTGCACCCTGCAAGAACTGAACATTTATATAGTAGCATCTACAGCAATTCCATAGACCAAGAAACTCTGACTGGGATCTAACCACTTGATATAGCAGGAACCGCAAAAGATTTTATTACTTCATATCACCATGAGACCATGATTTCACTTCTCCAGATTTGATAGAAAATTAGCAGGTTTATCAAACATAAAGAGCCAGTTATACATAGCAATATTACTGATCACACATGTTGCATGGTGTGCAGTTGATCTCTAAAAGAAAAGCAGCATATGTTGTGTGGTATTTGTGTGGCAGATCTCTTTCAGAAGACATTTAATATGTCATAATTAAACAATTATCATCCTGTCATCACAGAGCAGAGAAGATTTCATCTGTGGTAATATTAAATGTAAACAAAATTTATGGATGTTGTTGGAAGGAGGAGGAAACAGGACATTTGTGCAAAGGAAAAAGTACCAGCCTGCTAAGTGTACCCACTCAAAATGTTGAAAAAAAATTCACCTTTTTGTTTGAACACAGTACACACAAATTGACATACAGAGCTGGTATGGAGCTACAACTAGCAGCAACAATAGTTTGGCATTTTAAAACAAAGATGAAAATGAAACCATACATAATTAAAATTTCACAGAAACTGTAAAAGGAAGACTATATTGAACACATGAATTATGTTACAGCAATGTTGAAAACCATGCAAGAAGAAACATTTGCTGAAAAACTCATGTTTAGTGATAAGCAGTTTTCTACATAAGTGGTAAGGTTAACTGGTATAGCATGTGAATATAGGGTACAGAAAAGCCTTCATGTGTAACTGCATATCAGCATGACTCCTCAAAGAATGCATGATATGAAACAGATTATTGCTTTGATGTTTTCCCTGTGACCAAAGGGAGTTATACAGAATATCTCGAGTAACCAAGGGAATAATGTAGAACACCTATAAATACAATGTATCAAAATTTTCAGCTTTCTTGTACATTCTCTGTAATTCTTGTCAACATATAGCACTGTATAGGATAATTACAGCTGTTTGTATTTGCTTTGAGCAGTTTGCATGGTCCTGTATGCAAACTGATTACACATTCTACACCCTCCCTTCTCTACCATTATTCTACTGACTTGTTCAGTTTTCCTTAGCAATTTTAGTGCTAAAATTATATGGATATTAGAGAATTCTAAACTATGTACTTTGAGATATGGAACCAAGAGTTGGCAACTGGTATTTCTGGCAGTAAAACATACTGAATAATCATTCAATTGCACATCCTATTCAATCAATCCCAACATGAAGGAGAGCCTCCAGGGATGTGTAATGAGTTAACTTATACATGAACAGGTAGAAGCAACCACTGCTGCCTACTTCTGAAAAGTACAGTAACAACGAGTTACAGCTAGAGCTAATCTACTGGAAGTTGTAATTATGGTAATTACTCCCAATTTATTTTATACATCTATATTAGGAAAAAAACATCTATTTGAAAAAAAGGCTACTGCTCCTCCTCCAATAGTATATAGCTGCTGTTTTTGTCTGATACTTCTGGCACAGCATTGCGTAACTTCACATGGACCAGAATCAGCTGTCTTTATAGTGGCAAAAATGGGCTATATCTAACACAAATATTACTGTTTCACATACTTTACATCTATGAGTCCAAGTATTCTGATAAATTGTTGGCTACAGATATATTCTTTTACTCTGTGTTTAAATATTTGACAATGTTCTACTTCCTGGCTGATGCTCTCTGACAACTTGTTAGAGATTTTTGCACCACAATATAAAACTCTGGTCTGAATCTCTGAGAGGGATACATTAGCTGTATAGAAGTTATTTCTATTTTTAGTATTGTATTTGTGACCTGCTGAGTTCATCCTTAATTCACTCTTGTTGTTAAGCACAAATAATCCCAGTGAGTGTATGTATTGGCATGTACAGCCCATTAATGGGGTTCTGCAAGGTGGTCATTTATCAGCTTTACACAATATTCTCACTCCATGCTTCTATAGAATAAACACTTTTTTTGCTGTAGCTTCAATATCCCGGAAGTTTATGCCATAGGATTGAATTGAAACAATGTACACAAAATACGCTAGCAATCCTTTCTGCAGATCAACATAATGAGAGAGATTTCTGAATGCAACAGAGGCAGAAATGAGCTTCTTGATTAACTTATCCACATGCTGGTGCCACGTCAGTTTACTGTCCATGTAGATGCCCAGGAACTCCACACATGGACCCACAACAATGTATGCCACTACTTTCTGTTCCTGGTAAGTCATTTTTAATGGTTTGGAAATGCAAAACCTGAGTTTTTGTAAGATAACAGTTTTGAAAGAGTGCTCATACATCACAGTCAAATTATATTATAGGTTAAGAACAGGAATGGACCAACCCCCAAAACTTGTGACACACTGTACTTAATGCTCTCCTACTTCCAATACAGTCTTACTTTAGAGCAACATTTGCTAAGATGAAATCCTGTAATCAGTTCTGAAAATACAATAGCATTCATGCAGGGGGAGTGCCTGTAAATCCATACCTGATAGATTTCCTAGTACAGTTTTGTGATCTACACATTCAAAGGTACAGGAAAGATCACATATCAATTACTGTAATGCAAGTGTTCACATACAGCTTGTGTTTCATAATGAACAATGGCATCCTACATTAACATTTGCAGTGTCATCTCGAAAAACAATACAAAATTGTATGTGGTGTTCCCATTATACAGAGTTCACCAGTTTCTGCAGTTCTTGACTGATTGTCAAAAAGGAACCATTGCTTGTTACAATAACTTGCAGACACACTTTGAACTTACACTGCATATAATATCCCAGCTGTGGCTACTGGAAATTTAGTTCTTCACACTTCCCATATACACTTTTTAAGCAGACTTTTTGAGGTATCTCTGTTTGAAGCTAGATTCTGTATAAATAAGCAATAAAATAAACATAAGTCCATAAAAGACAAACTACTTCTTACTTCAAAGTCTTGAAAAGATTTTACTATACGAATTTTAATTTGTTGGGCAAAATACCCATTGTTGTGATCATTACTTCCAAATTTGTATTTTTAGGAACTGGCAGTGACTCTAGATTTCTGAAAGGCTTCTATGACTTTCATTAACACCTGCACTTATTGTTTTTATGTACTGGTGCAACTAACAAATCAACAACATACGCATTAAATGATCTGATCTGAGCACCTTGTCTAATGTTGATACAAATTATGCCAGAAATGGTGGCCACACACATACTCATAACTTCTACCAGTGTACGCATATGTTACGTACTTGTGCGATTCTTTAAATAATGAGATCTATCAATCCAATATTCAAGGTGTATACGCGGACAAGGAAAAAAAAGTCCTGGATTATTACCGGATTTCCCCCAGATATCCTGTTTAATAAGTATACTTTTTCCCAGGCAAAAATACACTTTTCCTGTGCTAAGTGACAGTAGGTTTTCTGTAGACTTTTCCCTCAGAACTGTAAAACTTATCAATCCTTTGAATGGTTAACATTTTCTACACTGGCGTAGAACTTCCCAGGAAAAAAAAAAAATGGGGGAGAGAAGTTTTGAAAATACTTTTGAAGAAAAAAAAAAGAGAAGTTTTGGAAAGACCTTTGATGTGCAGCAACATATATGCTGTATATTTTCGTATTACGAAAGTATAAATTCAAATTTCACCAAACACAGCACGTTCGTTCCCAGAGAATTGAAAATCGAGATTGTGATGTCCCTTTGTAAGCCAGTCGTATCTCATGCCACGTGATCTCGTCAGCTGATGACAGCAGATATGCAGAGCACAGAACCCATGTTACAGTCAGCCAATAGCAAGATCACTGTTACGTAGCGCAAACACACAAAGAGGAAAAGTTAATGGTTTACATTAATATACATAGTATAGCTACAAGAAAAGCTAAGTTTTCACTTATAATATGGTCTCTAAAATTAATAAGCTACAAAAGAAGCTAAGCTTTCACATGTAATAGTGATCTTTTTCGTGTGTGTTATACTTTAAGATACATCACACAAATGTGCCAGTAAATTTAAGATAATGACATAAATGTCTGGTCTTCTGGGCTCAAAATACTTGTAAGTGGCTGGTCCTCAAAGTGTTCAGTTTTAAACGCTTTATGATTTAAGAAATTCATCCCACTTTCTCACACATAACATAATTCAACTTGGAAAAGAAATTTACTTTGAAAGTAACGCTTTTTGAACCACCGTTTGCAATACTACCCCAAGACTGTCAGAAATAGATTCAATTTAGCAGTTGCCAGAGAGCGTCAGAAAACAGGCATTATTGCACATGCACAGCTGCTGTGTGTAGGATATCTGCATGTTTGTATGTATAAAGCACTAAGAGAGCTTACATTCTGTCATAAAAGAAACTGGACATCAGAGGATACTCCAAGAACATAAACATTTTGTAAAACATACTAAAATGTGTAATTCGGCTTGAAATGCACATTGGTTTTTTCCAGATTCACAATGAAGTAGGTCCCATCTGATATTAAGCTTTTCAATGTGGTTTTTGGGATGTTAATGTTCTTGAAGTACAAGTACTGTTCTATCTTGTATTTGGTTCTTTATTACGACATAATGCCATACAGGGTAGAAGATGAAAACATGCACTTGAAATTCAGCGAACAGCTGGAACTAGTCAATACTGTACAATGAAACTCTTCATTTTAAATAAATTGATTCCCTCAGTGGAAAGATTAATAAAGCCAAATTTCTTTAGCAAACTGACAAAAATAACTTCATTGATCTGCAATGTGATTAATGCTTGACTGCTAATGACATGGAAATAAAATCAGAAAACTGAAACTAATAATATATTTTTGCCCTTCGTAATTATGTGAATATATTTTAATTCACTTGACAGCTCCCAGCCACCGAAATCCGGTTTGTTTTCGACGTGGGAGCTGTAAACCAAGAGAAAACAGAGAAATCACTTAATGCAAACATATGTCACGTGGAGACTAATCTCCTCTGCACTACAACTCGGACAACTCTGCGCATGTGCGAATCTGGCAGCTATGGTATGCGAGAAAAATTTTTCTCATTAGCATCTGGTTGCTTGCTGCCACTACCGATACAGCTAACAGCAACACTTCAAGTATCAGGAAGCGGGTGAGTCAACTGTGCATGGCATGAGCCCACTGGCAACTGGTCAAGCGAACCTAATGTAAATAGTTGTGACATCACACTCATAGAAAGCAGTTTATTGTTACAAATTATTACATATTCTTCGCCCTAAGGCCTTTGACATATTTGTTGCTGTAATGCGTAAAATTGTTTGCCTCAGTAAAAAAACCAAATAATTATTCCCAAGAAAGACTCCCTTGTTTCTAACAACCCAAGTTGTGCTTCACTTTAAACCTAAAGTTTTTGTACATCAGTGCTAATACAAGGTCTCTGCTGGTGTGTTATCATCCCTGTTCAGATACAGAAGCACTCAAGTCTGGTCTACAAGGGGACCCTACAGACTGGTTCTATGCCAGTTTCTTCATTCCCATTGCATTTTTAAGGTCAGCACACTGTACTTGTGAATAAAACTCAAAAAGGACACTCAAGTTTTCCAAATACTGTTTAGCACAACAATTTATTTATTTATTTATTTTTTTAACAGAGCCATTCACAGCTTGTACCTAGCATCCTTGACTTGTGATCACAAAGGTGGTGGTTTGATTCTTGTTAGACACATTTTTTAACTGTTACTCAAATAATACATATTATCAAACTGAGATGTTAATTATCAAATACTGCATAATACTTTTCCAATAAAAATATCAGCCGATACTTTCAGCAACTAATCACATGAAAATGCAAATATTCATAGCAAATCAAAGATCGGTACAAAAATGCAAAATAGCAAATAGAAACAAACATTTTTCTTTATTTCTAGATATTAAGAATGAATATACTGTATACAACATTAAATTCAGTACTATTGACATACACAATTTTTCACTTTACAACAAAACTTTTACAATTTTGTATCAAATTTTAGTTTATTACTACTCTACTTGTCTTTTCATGTGATTATTAATTGAAAATAAAAATAAGTTATTTTATTTTTTTAAAAACTGTAATTCAATATTTGTTGATTAACATTCCAATTTGATGATAAATGCATTACTCAGTGCAAAAAGGAAGTTTAACCTAGTAGGACTTCACAATTACCCTAATTACATGCTACACACTTTGCTACTGGCTGGTCTGTTTTTCAAATATTTTGTATTTCACTGCGTTTCATCATCTTCAAATGTTCAAAGCCAATTTTTTTAGTTTTGTTGAGAACTGTGTCATACTGCTTTGTGAAATTGATTCTGGGCAAGAAAATCAGAGATGGGTAGTCCGTTAAGTCGTCCCTTGTGAGGCATCTTAGCAAGAACATGGGTGAGAGGTACTACACATAGGATGACATTTCAATGTACGCAGAAATGTTACTTGCAAAAAGTAGGGATGATCTCTGCAGAAACCCTGCAGTGATGGAACAGACTCCCTGGTTCATGTTGACAGCATGTACATACAGGATGCACACAAGAAAAATAAAAATAATAAAGAAAAGTTGTGTCTAACAATATTCGAACTGAAGACTTCACAATTACAAGGCTAGAACACTATGCACGTGGCAGTGGGTGACACTATTTGAGGAGTTACAATTTTTGTTATACAGTACTGAACATTATAATCTAGGGAGAGGAAATAAAAATGTTTAACATTTTACAGTGACAATGTAATTCCATCAGGTAATGGAATGGACTGTCTCTTGACAAAAAGTTTACGATGAATGTCAACAACTGTGAAATGTGGACAACAAATTACAGTCAGATTAAACTAGGTCATACTGAGATAATTAGATTGTGACATTAAACACTGAAAATGACAGATGGGTTTTACTATTTGTGAAGTGAAATAACTGATGATGGCTGAAGTAAAGAGAAATTTTGGCAACATGCTGAAACTACAGCATTTGAACTTCTATGAAAATAAAAAGTAACAGCACAAATTTCAATTGTTTTTGTTATACAGAAGGTCACATGTTTATGTAATAATAACCACCATGAGACCAAGATTACATATAGCATACAGATGGAGCCACTATGTTGGTGAGATATATCTTATGGGATTACACAACAGCTCCTACCACTGGCTCATTGTATGGTCTAGAATCTCAGTTTGAGAATGGTTACCATAAGTGAAACTTGTGATCTTTTGTGGAAAAAATTGTTATTTGAACCATTAATTTTTATTTTCATATTCAAAATCAAGTGGCTGTAAAAAGTAAAAAAAATAAATTAGAAAAGGTTTTCTGCAAAAGGAAAATTTGTTAACATATAAATTTAAAATTTTTGTGGAGGTATTTGCCTGGGGATGGAGCCTTTGTCAAATGTAAAACATAGATGATACGTGTTCAGACAAGAGAATAAAAGCTTTTAAAATGTGATGCCACAGAAGACTAATAAAAATAAGATTGGTGGACAAGATAGCTAACAAAAGAAAATTGAATCTAACTGGGGAGAAAATAACCTTATGTCACATTTAAACTGAAGTGGGACTGAACTCAGGAATAATCCACTTGATAGCTGAGGGTAGTGTCATGGGCACATATTGTAGAGGAAGAACAAGACAGCTACAGCACGCAAAATGAAATGGATGTAGGATGCTGTAATTATGCAGAGAGTAGCTTGGAGAGCTGTATCGAAACAGTCTTCAGATGGAAAACCTAACAACAATTCACACATTCAAAGACACATTATATAACAATAGCACTTTTGTAAACAATAGAAGGCATATGGAAGGCAAAATAACATGAAATCTCAAATGAAATCTGGTAACTACAAAAGCAAAGGTGACAGGAACAATAAAGAAAATGCAGAATTAGGCAAAAGTATACAGAGTTTGTGAGAAGATAGAAATGAAATTATGACAATGGAAATAATTGAATATAATAATAGTTTAAAGCAGAAACATCATCAATTTACTTTCATCAGTTAAGGTAGCAATTGGTACAGTAAGTAATAGCAGAGGCAAAAATGCAAAAGTTCAAATCGCTCTGAGCGCTATGGGAATTAACAGCTGAGGTCATGAGTCCCCTAGAACTTAGAACTACTTAAACCTAACTAACCAAAGGACATCACACACATCCACGCCTGAGGCAGGATTCAAACCTGCGACTGTAGCGGCTGCACGGTTGCAGACTGAAGCGCCTAGAACCGCTCGGCCACATCGGCCGGCAACTGGACAAGTGTCCCAACTTTTACTTAATGTTTGTATGGTGACACAGATCTTTAGGAAATACAGATTGTTAACAGTGAAAACAATGCCATCCCAGAATTAATACTGGGTGTGAAGATAAAAAGGCAAAGGAACCTAGAGATAATGGTGTCTCCATAGAATTGGTTAAAACTGGAGAAGTAGTATGTATGAAAGCTCCAAAATTATTTATAGAAATGTCTGAAAATTACGGCATCTCCCCAAAGTTAGGATAAGGGACTGATTATTCTCCCTTAAAAAAAAATGTCAATATTATCAACACATAATTGATGATGAGATCATATGTTTCATTGGGGACCGTTTCATTTAACAAATATATCATGGCTAGCGTGTAGCAATTTGCGCAGGTCATTTGGCACCATTTTCGTTATTATCCTGAGAAAGTCTATTAATAAATTTTCAAGAACTGGCTTTAAATGATGACTAGGAATATACTACAACCCCCTTTGTATCACTCACACGGGGATTGTGAGGATAACATTAGAATAATTACTGCACACACAGAGGCATTCAAACCATCATTTATTTCTGCACTCCATATGCAAATGGAATAGGAAGAAACCCTAATAACTGGGACAATGGGTCATACTCTATGCCATGTACCTCACAGTGGTCGCATATAAGACTGATTGCTACAGTGCAGATGACCTCACAATAGCTAATTGAAAGCAAGTAAAATACTATATTTCGGTTAATACTGAATTAATTAACAAGGCTATTAGACATCACCCAACTATGAACTAATTACATGAGGTGGCACACAAGAATCGTTCTTAGGGCCCTTACATTTTCTTATGTATACCAATGATCTTCCATGAACCATGGACCTTTCTGAGGTAGAGTGGCTTGCATGAATCAATGACACAATCACACTGTAGCTGCAACCACAATGGAGGGGACATATGGAGAGGTCAGACTTACAGGTCTTGAAGAGGGGTAGCAACGTTTTCAGTAGTTGCAGGGGACTGATCTGACATTGTATGTGCTTGCTATCGAGGTACGACAGTTGAAGGCATAGGGATACACAGCTCTACTGTATTATTAAATTATTTTGGCACCTTCTTGGGTAAAATAATCTGGATGTAAAGTAGTCCCCATTCCTATCTCCAGGTAACAACTACTTACGAGGATGTCATCATTAGGAAAAATAAAATGGGTATACTACAGGTTGGAGCATGTAATGCTAGATTTCTTAATAGGATTAGTAAGCTAAAGAATTAAAAAAGAAAAAGGGACAGTTTGAAATTACATATAGTGGGAAGTAGTGAAGTCCACTGGCCAGAATACACAGTCATAAAAAGAAAATCAAACAGGTTAATGCAAGCATAGGTCTAATAATGAATTTAAAAAAAGAATGCAGCAAAGTTTCCATGAACAGCATAATGAACAAATTATCATAGGCACAACAAACATGAAGCCAGCATTCGTAACACTATTACAAGTTTATACGCCAGCTACCTCTGAAGGTGATGAAGAGACAGAAAGAATGTATGATGAGGTAAAAGAAATTATTCAGACAATTAATGGAGATGACAATTTAATTGTAATGTGGGACTGGAATCTGACAGAAAGAAAAGGACGAGAAAGTAATATAGTAGGATAACATGGGCAACCGAAAAGGAATGAGAGAGATGTGGTCATCTAACAGAATTTTGCAGACAGCATAATTTAATCACTGTTAACACTAGGTTTGTAAATCACGAAACGGGTGTACCTGCAGAAGAGATCTGGAGACACATGATAACTTCAAGTAGATGAAGTAATAGTATGACAAAGATTTTGAAATATTTCCAGGTGTAGATGTGAACTGTTACCATAATTAATTGGTTCTCTCTCTCTATTCGTTTAGTCGGTTCCGACTCTTCGTGACCCCATGAACCAAAACACGCCACTTTTTCCTGTCCTGCACTTTCTCCCGTAGACCTTCCAGGTTGGAACACATTGCTTCTGTGATGCCATCAATCCATCTCATCCTCTGACGTCCTCTTCTTCTAGTTCCTTCAATCTTCCCCAGCATTAATGTTTTTTCCAGCGAGGCATGCCTTCGCATTGTGTGTCCAAAGTAGGTCAGCTTTTGTTTTAAGATTAGACCTTCCAGGGAGAAATCTGGTTTAATTTGCTCCAATATTGATCTGTTGGTTCTCTTTGCAGTCCATGGAACTCTAAGAAGTTTCCTCCAACACCACAATTCAAAGGAGTCAATTCTTCGCCGTTCAGCCTTTCTAATGGTCCAGGTCTCACATCCATACATCACAACTGGAAAGACCATAGCCCTCACAATACGGATCTTTGTTGCTAGTGTTATATCTCTGGACCTTATAACCTTGTCAAGGTTTGACATCGCCTGTCTACCGAGCAACAGGCGTCTCCGGATTTCATGGCTGCAGTCACCGTCAGCAGAGATCTGGGAACCGAGATAACTGAATGTGGTCACTACCTCCATGGTTTCTCCTGCTATATCCCACGAATTGGTAGGTGTAGTTGCCATAATTTTCGTTTTCTTCACATTCAGCATAAGACCAGCCTTTTCACTTTCGTCTTTCACCTTCAGTAAGAGTGTTCTCAATTCTTCTTCACTTTCTGCCAACAGGATCGTATCATCCGCGTACCTGAGGTTGTTTACATTTATTCCAGCTATTTTAATTCCTGTTTCTCCTTCATCTAGCCTCGCATTCCTCATGACATGTTCTGCATACAGATTGAATAAGTACGGTGACAGTATGCAGCCTTGCCGGACCCCTTTCTGAATCTTTATCCATTTCGTTGTTCCATACATAGTTCTCACCGTGGCTTCTTGGTCAAGGTATAAACTCCGTATCAGATGAATGAGGTGATCTGGTACACCCATGTTTTTCAGTACGTTCCGTAATTTGTTGTGATCGACGCAGTCAAAGGCTTTGGCGTAGTCAATAAAGCAGAGGTACACATCTTTCTGGAATTCTCTCGCTTTTTCCATAATCCACCGAATGTTAGCAATTTGAATTAATTGGTTATGAACTGCAAATAAAAACTGACAAAATTTCAGAAAGGTATGAAATTAAGTAGATGATACCTGGATAAGTTGAAAGAACCCAGTGGATGTTGCAAGATTCAAAGGAAGGGTTAGGCAACAATTGACAGAAACAGTGGAAAGAAACACAACAGAACATGAATGGGTAGCCTTGAGAGAGTAAATGGTGAAGGAAGCAGCAGATCAAATAGGTAAAAAGACAAGGCACGGCAGAAATCCCTGGAAGACATATGAGATATTTAATTTAACTGATGAAATGAGAAAATACAGACAAAAGGGAAAAACAGAAGTCTAAAATGAGATTGACAGGAAATGTTTAATGACAAAGAATGTAGTAGCATAAATAACTATGGGAAAGATGGATGCGGCCTGTGGAAAAATTAAACAGACTAAGCAAAGAAGGAAAATGTGATAATTGAAAGAAATATGTAAAACAAAATTAACTTGAATACAACATTATTAAAAGTGAAGAGGCATTAGCTTAAGACAAAAGGGAAGATGTGATACTGTGTGAAGATTGACAGGGCACTGACAGATATAAGTTGAAAGAAGGTCCCTGAAATAGAATAGATGCAATTCTCTAAACAATATTGATATTCTTGGGAGAGCCACACTATTCTAGCTAGTTGCAAATACATGAGATAGACGAAATAGCCTCAGACATCAAAAAGAATGTAATAAATTGATCGTCAAACATGGCAAGTTCCATGAGACATGACTAGTCCTGAACTATGAGTTTAATAAATCATGCTTGCCAAATACTGACACAAATTATTTAATCTTTGAAATTCAGAATGTAGCAGGGATAAAATAAAGGAGCATAATGTTATTTAGAACTTGTCCAGAAGGCAGACTGCAGTTATAAGAGTCAAAGGACTTGACGTGGAAGCTGTGGTTGAGAAAGGAGTAAGACAGGGTTGTAGCCTATTCATAATGTTATTAAACCTGTACATCAAGCAAGCATTAAAGGAAAATGTGGAAAGAATAAATGTGGAAAGTCAATAAATTTCAGAGATCAGTTGAAGAGACCTGCTTCAAATTGAGCCTTGATGACCAACAGATATGCATCTGAAGATGCTCCAGACAGTGGGGGTACCAATCTATCACCCGCCATGTGGCCCAACAGTAAGGAGTGATGGTTTGGAGTGCCATTTCATCTCATAGTAAGCCATCCTACAATATGCTACCCACACATGGTGAGAGTTTCTACTGTTTGTCTTCATTCTTGTCAAATCCTACCTTGGCCAGTAAAGTTGCCAGATCTCTCCCAGCTGTGGATGTTTGAAGCACTATGGGCAGGACCATCCAACTAGCTCAAAATTTTGATGATACAATATACCAACTGGGCAGAATCTGGCACAATATCACTCAGAAGGACATCCAACAACTCTATCAATCAATACCAAGCCAGATAACTGCTTGCATAAGGCATAGAGATGGATGAGTGTCTTACTGACGCCAATTTCTGTCCCATTTGCACGATATCTTTGTGGTGTCTTGTTTTCCCTTTAGAGTGTATATCTTACTTTCTGAGTAGCATAACTCTGATTCTAGAATTCATGGTTGTCAAGTTACCTTCCATTAGGAATGTGGAATGCACTCAATGGCTTTGATATGACTTTCAAAATGTTGGAGCACAGCAAACAGTCACCCTGTCTTTCAGGTTTTATTAAAGCAAATCTAGATTTCCACTAGTGCCTAGCCATTATCAATGCACTATTTCATGATTTCAATATATGCTCTAGTATGTCAGTGCCCTGTTGTTCAGGCTTCTGTCACAGTTTGAGTGAACTAATGAATTGTGATATAAGCCCAAACAACAGGGCACTGACCTACCAGAACATCTACTGTAACCATGAAATAGTGCTTTAACAAAGCCTGAAAGGAAAGAATGACTGATTGATGTGCTCCATCATTTTGAAATTTGTGATTGTCCCATTTGCATATTTCTAGTACTGTAACAACAAACAAATCAAGTGCCTGTAGATACATATTCCATCTTTCCAACTGAAGCAAAATAATACTGTTTCACCACTGGGATTATGCAACTTGGCACTGTAGCATTATCGGTATAAGAATGAAGAAGCAAGGCTGAGAGTGAGAGAGGAGCATTCACAGACAAGGACAGAGATAAATATAGCCTGACAATATCAATACATTCTTCGGACTTGGTGGACAACACAGGCAGCATCTCAGAAATATTTTGGCAATTACCACAGCAACTGGATTCATCAGCAATACAGTCCTCCCATAGTGGAATATTGCTATGTATTGATCTACATAGCTGCAATGTCATGGCTGCAGTCACACATTGCTATAAAATGTGGCCCATGTAAACACATCCTTATATTTGAGTCTTAAGTCTTTGTGCATTACTGACATAATAGGAATTTTATTATTGGCAGTCTGAGCATGAATGTGACTATTAATAATAAATATACTTCAAAACCAATTCAATGATTGTGAATTCCTTGACATCAGCTATATTACTTATAGATTTACTACTCAACAGCAACATATGAAAATTTGTGCTTCAACAGCACTTGACCCTGGATTTCTTCCTTACTGTGAATAGTCATCTTCACTCTGACAGCTGATAAGGAATTCACAATCAGTGAATTAATTTTGAAGTTTTTGTTCAGCTGTGGATCATTAACAGTGTCAATTACCCAGGTTAAACTGGACCCAAGACTGTGTGGGTAACAGTAAAACATGGATAACACAAAATACATGTGCTTTTTACCAGGAGCTATTATTACTGCATTTACAAAACATGTTACATTTCACATTTGAAATCCCTCTGCATCACATATGTGTTACCTCCTGGAAACTTGTGTACAAAATTACCCTTGAAACTCACTGTAATTTGTATCACTTGCTTCCAGTTCACTACCAGCTACAATAACCATTTTTATTTATTTATTTTGTTTCCGTGTCACATTTTTACTGTGTGGTTGTCATTTCCCAGAACAGGCTGTTCCAGCTCGTCGGCTCCGTTGTGAGCCGCGGAGCGCTCCCTGCTCCAGGGAGCCGCGTCGCTCGCTGTGACCAGTCAAGTGGGCCGGCAGGCCGGCACGTCGCATGGCTGAGGCAGGCGGCAAGGCAAGCGTTTTGAAGTTTCAGCTGCGTCTTACAAGATCGACAACCCCATACTCTTAGCTGCTAAGACGTGGTGACATGCTACACTAGGAAATACGATGTTCAGGAAATAAATAAGAAACAACTGTTTTACAAGAAACTGCATACTAAATTTATTGGGCCTCTGTAGCTTAACTTTTCTTTTCATTACAAGATCGAAAATATCAGGCGTCAAAGTGTTCACAGCATTAATGCGGAGTATGGCCTTCATTGTTGCATCCTGAAGAAATGATCATTCCTTACTTTTTACTCTTTTCATTGCTGAGAAAAGCTGCTCACAACAATACTTGGGAAATGTTTTTTGCTGTAATGAACGATACCATCATGACAAATCCAACGTGTTGTAGCACCTGTCTTTCAACAAAGTTGAATTTTGCTAATCAATAATCTCCAAATGAAGTGATGATGACAAGTCATCGGGGGAAACTGAAAAAGGTGTGCTGAACACCTTAAGTTCCACTTCCAAACTAGTGAGGTCTCGGAATCGTGTTTCAAACGACGTGATGAGCTGCTTTAACTTTGTTTGGTAATCGCCAAAAGTAGTACCTTCAGGTAATTTTTAAGAAGCAAGACGATTGAAGAACGTTAAATGTCCATTATTCCTATGCATCTCAAATAAACGTAACTTTTGCATGAACGCTTTGATCTGGTTGTGCATGTCAACGATTAGCTGCCCTTTGCCCTGCAATGACAGATTTACATTATTTAGATGCATAGTTATGTCAGCTAGGAACGCCAGCTCTGATATCCATTTTATATCTTTCAGACAATGCATTTCTTCCCCTTTCATTTCGAGAAAAAGGGTTATTTCCTCACGAATGGCAAAGAAAACATCAAGAAATTTTCCCCGACTCAGCCAACGAACTGTACTGTGGTAAGGTATATCCCCATACTCCGCTTCCATATCTTTCAGGAATCCTTTGAATTGGCGATGATTCATACCGTGACGCCGCACAAAATTCACACACTTCACGACATCTTTCATTAAGCCACCTAGCTCTATTGTTTCAGCGCATAGTGCCTCTTGGTGAATAAAACAATGAAGAGTCAAAATGTCTTTCCCGAATTCGTCCCTGAGTTTATTTTTCAAATGAGAAGCATAACCTTGGTGACACCTGATCATTTGTGGTGCACCGTCTGTCGCTACAGAATGGAGCTTATCCCACGACAAATTCATATTGTCCACTGATTCACAAACAGCTTCAAAAATGTCACGTCCTCTTGCGGTGTAATCCAGTGGTACCATATCCAAGAGTTCTTCAGTTACTTGCAGCTCCATGTCGACACCACGCACAAAAACTGTAAGCTGAGCACATTCCGATATATCGGTGCTTTCGTCAAGCACTAGCGAAAATGCAACAAAGCTCTCCGCCTTTTTCCTGAGCTTTACTTTATGACATACAAGACACTGCGGACGACCATCCCTCTCAATGAATAGAAAGGTATCCTCCAATAGAGGTACAGGGCTCCTGCGGCTAATCATAGCTGTCATTGAACACGGATTATTGCGTCAGTTGTGGCTGCACGCGGCCAGGGGGGCAGTGAGTTCACTTTCCCCCTCCACGCGGGCTCCGAGCTGCCACAGTGAGCACTCCGGAGCGCTCCAGCTCCCTGGAGCTTGGTTGGAACAGCCTGTCCCAGAGGGTCATGACACTCATTGAGGGGAATCACTTTTGCCCTGCATACTCTCAACAGACCCACACATTTCAATTCCAAGGTATGCACATTAACAGGTTGGTTGATTGGCCTTCTTCACCCTTTTCATCTACAAAACACACTATTCAGTATATCCTCATAATTTAGCTGTTCAAATCCTGGTTCATAGACACTGTCATTTGATGACCCCCAGATGTATTTGTCAGCTATGTCTTCACAACTAGAAATTTGTATTCTAAATGGAAATATCCATACAAATAACAACAGAATATTCCAGACTCACAAATTGGTAAACTGTGTATGGATAGTCTGAAAGTGGATTATAAGGAGTGTGCTGTATTT
Organism: Schistocerca nitens; assembly: GCF_023898315.1. Classification (NCBI taxonomy): domain Eukaryota; kingdom Metazoa; phylum Arthropoda; class Insecta; order Orthoptera; family Acrididae; genus Schistocerca; species Schistocerca nitens. Next base: position 19,081,071 of record NC_064624.1, on the reverse strand, counting down.
AAAAACTGTTAAAAGCAACTAATAGTGATTGACTGGATACTAGAAATTGCTACTAACATCACTGCCCCCCCCCCCACCAACTTTCCTCACTCTCATTCTCGCTCTCTCTCTCTCTCTCTCTCTCTGTTTGTACAACTAAGATTTACAAACTAGTTACAGTCAGAATCAACGTACTTCATCCATTTTCTCTTTACTATGCACCTCACACTCTGGTACAGAAAGCTGCTTCAAAGTGCCAACCTTCAACAAATATACAAAACAAAATCAGTCATCTGAAATGATCAAACACATGCAATAACCTGATACATTTTTTGTGAGAAGCAATGGCAGTATTCACTCATTTGTCCAGTCATCATGTTCCACCAAATCTGATGAAAATGAACCTTGTGGCACATGGAACAAGTAAAATTATACATTAGTGGGCAGAAGGAGTGAGTGCTGGCATCCTCCCAATGCACAGGTGGGTTATAATTAAACTCCCATTACTTGAGGCAGTGTAGACAGAAAACTGTTTACTGTACGAGTACCCAACTTTATAGGAATGATGTTCAAACTGTGCACTGCAGGATTTGCATTGTTAGAAGTGTTAGTGTCATTACCTGCCATTAGACACTGGTATTAGCATGGCACTGTAGGGTAGAAACACAAAGGTTAATGTACAGTACAGGTGCAGGCAGACAACATAGGTCTCAACAAGGTGAGCAGGGCCTTACTCATTAAGCTGTTTTATCAAAACAACAGCAATAGTGAGGCTGCTCTTCGTGAGTATCACTGCATTAAGGGAATATGGAGAAATCTTCTTTCCATACTGGGGTTGCAGAACATGATTCATAAGTTCAAATTAACTGGTAACTTAGGAAATGCTCCTGGGAGAGACCAACTATCAGTTGCACTGCAAATTGTTAAGAAGTTACTGTTATCATGGCTGAAAATGCTGGCTGCAATGTGCAGTCTTCATGTAGTGCATGAGCTGTGTTGTGATATCTGAACATTTTATGGATCACCACTCAAAAGAGCTGCAAAGAACTATGAAATAGTATCTCTAGTGTGATTCCAGGATGTCATGGATGCAGACAGTGATCACATTAAGCAATATTTTTAACCTGGAATGTAAACATGGTACACAATTAACAAATTGTGCAATTAACAAAAGTTAGCCTGTCAAGTGTAAATTAAAATTTATTTCTTTCAATGGTTCACTTATTATTTTTCTTCTGCATGTCCATACAAATGGTCCATAAGGTTTCACTGTCCTACATTCACTCATTTTTCATAGCCGCCCTCATAAGTGGTGAAAGTTTAATTATAAACACTCTGTATAATAACAAATTATAATAAACACTAATCTACTCATACTGATAATGATAGTACACTATCATTATATTGCTGAAAGATGTTTCTGCTCTTCTTGTTATTATTATTCTTGTCATTGTCTTCAGTCCAAAGACTGGTTTGATGCACCTTCTCAAGGCAATCCCCTTCATCTCTGCACAATTACTGCAATGTATGTCCACTTTGTTTCATTGCCAAATGTCCACCTGCTTAGCTGGGTGGTAATGTGCTTACCTCCCATGCAATGGGCCAGGGCTCCATTCCTGGCCGGTTTGGAGACTTTCTCTACTCATGGACTGGGTGTTGTGTTGTCCTCATCATCGGCTGCAAGTCGCCCAATGTGGTGCCAACTGAAATAAGACTTGCACTTGGTGGCCGAACCCAATGGGACCTCCCAGCCGACAATGCCAAATGATCATTTCATTTATTTTTTTTTTCATTGCCAAATACTTATTGGTACCAAAGATTTTCCCCTCCTGTCCTAATTATTAACCACACTATTCATTTCTCTTTCTCCTACTCTATCTTCAGCATTAACTCTGTCCTTATCATCTCTTGACTGATGCTGACAGAGCCAACAGATATCAACATAACAAAAGTGTATGATGAAAAAACACAAATACTCCTATCTGCATTTTTTTATTTTTTTATTTTTTTGTAATTACAGAGTTTTACTATATTTCACATCTTTTAACAGTGCCTATGTTGGTTATATGTTTTATACACTAGTTTAGCCAGACAGATATATCTCAGGATTATAATATAGAACTAGACTTATAAAATACAGAAATCCTTAGTGAGCAAAAGCCGTTTTACACTCTACAAATCCTAGAAGATGAAGGTCATGGTGAAGGAACATAAATCAAAGCAACAGTGTGAAATGTAACCTGTAAAAATAACATCTGATAAATATCTTAACAGTCAATTACTTTTTTCTTAGGATCCAAAAAGTTTAATAACTACAGAATAATCTTGATGTTCAATTTTCATTCTAGATATTCAAAATCTATATATGCATTTGCTACTTCTTGCCAAAAAACTGTGAGCTCATAGCACTCCACAATGGTGATTTGATTGAGAAACTTTCTGAATATTTTAGATCTTACAGAGGGAGAAGGAAATAATAGAAATTTAATATTTTGTAGAAAAACAAATTCTCTTTCAAACTGTTGCCACAGTAAGCATGGCTCAGATGTCCATTTTAAGACAGAAGGGTTTAAGTGTAAATCAGTTTTAAATTTTTGTTTTATAAATTTCAGCCTCACATATTTCAGGAAGTATAAACCAAAAAGTGATCAAACTTGCATATGTTATAAACACTCTACAATATAACAGTTTCACAATAGCACAGGTTGCTAAACTAATCATGTGAAGAGCTCAAGTTTCCTAAACTTGAGAGAAATTTTGTCACAACAAAATTTACTGATGACTTTGGCCCTTGAACTAAAACTAGGGATCAGATAACAGGAAACTTAAAAACTTTTTACAGTACAAATTTTGTGCAGTACAAACTGTGAGATTATCCTGCCAATTTTCTGGCAGATTAAATCTGTGTGTTGGACCAAGATTTGAACCTGGAATATTTGTCTTTCATGAGTTAGTGTTCAGCACCTGAGTATCATTCACGATCACCCCTTACAGCTGTACTTCTGCCACTATCCCTCTCCTATGCTGTCTGTGAAAGACAAAAGTCCCAGGTTCAAGTCCTGGTGTGTGACAGTTTTTATACACCAGAAGTTTCAAATCAGTGTACACTGTGATGGAGAATGAAAATTCACACTTTCAACTTGCCAAACTTCACTGCTTTACTACTAATAATTACTGAAAAACCAATTCAAACTTACCCAAAACTTTTGAAATGTCATCACAAATTTTTGTCACCCCTGACTTAAGAGGCTTTTATGCACCAAGTATTAAAATTTTTGGCATAGAAATATGTACGTCTTCCTTCAGCTGGCTTAGCAAACCTACTCACAAATGTTGAATGTTATCTCAAATACCTGAGTGGGTGATCCCTAGAACACACGGCATGGAATGACCCCTTTCTTAGCTCCAAATTCAAGGAAAATTACCTCTTCATCTGTAGCTTCCTTGGGTTCTTCTTTCACACCTGTGCGGCTCACGAAGAGGAGGTTCTCCACCTACATACCAAGTGAACAGCTTGCATTAATACAGCCAATATGTTACACAGCAGGAGGAAAAAAAATGGGAAGAATGGAAGCAGAACAGTCGCAAACTGATGTGGCCCAGGGCTTAATGTGAATGGTTCTGTTGTTTTTTGGATGTTGCAACAGTTTATAGAGATCAAAATTGTATTCTGAAGACCAGGGCAGGGCCAACCATGTGTAACATCAGAAAGACAGAACCGCAATTTGGCTGTACGAGCACAACAGTACGCCTTAACAGCACAGCAACTGGCATCTGATCTATCAGCATCTACTGGGCGTGTAGTAGTGAAGCAAATGGCTTACAGAAGGCTTTGGCAGAGTGCCCTTTATTGTCGGAGACCTGCTGCATGTGCTTCTGACGTGTCTTCACAGAAGGGAACATCTAGAGTGGAGCCATCAACATGCCAGCTGGATGGTCGAAGAGTGGGCCAATTTTCTTTTTATACGAGTCCCAATTTGGTCTGAACAGTGATTCTGAATGGATTCACATCTGGAGAGAACATGGAACACAATTTTGGGACCCAACCATTGTGGAAAGAGACTGATATCGAGGATGATCCCTAACGGTGTGGGCTGGTGTATGTTGACCAACAAACAACAAACACTACTTCATGAAATTGTATAATTACATCAGCAAGGTTTAACTGCTGTCAGGTATCATGATGAGATCTTGGGATCTCACGTGCAGATGTTGCACAATGCTGTGGGCCCAGATTTCACATTGCTGGACGATAATGCTTGACCTCACAGAGCAAGGGTGGCTGAAGATTCCCTGGAAACGGAAGATATTGCACGCATGGTGTGGCCTGCCTGCCATCACGATTTGAATCCCATAGAGCACATCTCAGATGCAGTAGGGGCATGGGTTGCATCATGATAAGCACCCACCAACCACTCTCCAAGACATGTAAGCAGCACTGCAGGAAGAATGGGCATTCCTGCCTCAACATGAGATTGCATGTGCCATCAATTTGTCAGGCCTGTATTGCTACCAGAATTGGTCACACCCAATACGGAGCACATTAACCCGTTGTTGGAATGTGTGAATAAACCTCTTAAATTGTAAAAAAATGAATAATATTTTTGTCTATGATTACGCATGTTGCAGTTGTTTACGTTCTGTATTCTTTATATTGTTTCTACTTTACTATCACCTGATTATACTGTTTTGTAGTAAACTAAACACAACCCTGCAAAATTTTAGTTTATTGCTTTAATTTTTAAAGCCAGCTTAGATTAGATCAAAAATGGTTCAAATGGCTCTGAGCACTATGGGACTCAACTGCTGAGGTCATTAGTCCCCTAGAACTTAGAACTAGTTAAACCTAACTAACCTAAGGACATCACAAACATCCATGCCCGAGGCAGGATTCGAACCTGCGACCGTAGCGGTCTTGCGGTTCCAGACTGCAGCGCCTTTAACCGCACGGCCACTTCGGCCGGCCCTTAGATTAGATCATTTATGTATATTATAAACAGTAATGACCCTATAACACTTCCTTGTTGTACTTCAGAAATTACCATCAAGTTTTGTTGAGTTCGTCCTGTTAAAACCAACACATTAAGTTCTATCTCCTGGAAAGTCATGAATCCAGTCACAAATCTCATCTTCTTGTTGTTGTTGTGGTCTTCAGTCCAGAGACTGGTTTGATGCACCTCTCCATGCTACTCTATCCTGTGCAAGCTTCTTCAACTCCCAGTACCTACTGCAGCCTACATCCTTCCGAATCTGTACAGTGTATCCATCTCTTGGTCTCCCTATACGATTTTTACCCTCCACCCTGTCCTACAATATTAAATTGGTGATCAATTGATGCCTCAGAATACGCCCTACCAACCAATTCCTTTTTCTAGTCAAGTTGTGCCACAAATTTCTCTTCTCTCCAATTCTATTCAATACCTCCTCATTAGTTATGTGATCTACCCATCTAATCTTCAGCATTCTTCTGTAGCACCACATTTCAAAAGCTTCTATTCTCTTCTTGTCCAAACTATTTATCATCCATGTTTCACTTCCATACATGGCTACACTCCATACAAATACTTTCAGAAACAACTTCCTGACACATCTATACTCGATGTTAACAAATTTCTCGTCTACAGAAACACTTTCCTTGCCATTGCCAGTCTACATTTTATATCCTCTCTATTTCGACCATCATCAGTTATTTTGCTCCCCAAATAGCAAAACTCATTTACTACTTTAAGCATCTCATTTCCCAATCTAATTCCCACATCATCACCTGATTTAATTCGACTACATTCCATCATCCTCGTTTTGCTTTTGTTGATGTTCATCTTATATCCTCCTTTCAAGACACTGTCTATTCCATTCAGCTGCTCTTCCAGGTCCTTTGCTGTCTCTGACAGAATTACAGTGTCATTGGTGAGCCTCAAGATTTTTATTTCTTCCATGGATTTTAATTCCTACTCCGAATTTTTCTTTTGTTTCTTTTACTGCTTGCCCAATATACAGACTGAATAACATCGGGGATAGGCTACAACCCTGTCTCACACTCAGTAAGCTGAACGGTTTCCAGAATTTGAAGAACACATCTCGACCTGGGCAACAACGTCCATACTGCTCTGGGTCTCATGGACGAACAAAGTAAGCTGAGTTTCATAAGATCTCTGGGTACAGAACTCATGCTGGTTTTTATAGAGGAGACTTTCATCTTCCAAAAATGTAATAAGTGAACACAGAACATGTTCCATAATCCAGTAAGTGGTTGATATCAGTGACATAAACTCATATTATGTGCTTCTGTCAAATAATCTCATAAACAGGAATGACCTGTGCTTTTCTTCCAATGGCTTGTTACTCTTTATTGTTCCAATGACCTACGATAAAATAATGCTTGGAGGGGAGCATGTTCTTTCACGTGATCTCTGCTGAACCTCAGAGGCATGTCATTTGGTCCAGATGCCCTTAAACTGTTGAATGATTTTAATTTATTTTACATTCCATCAGTTATCTCAATGTCTGACATATTGATGTGTCTGTGTGTGCAATGATTGATAGCAAAGTCATATTATGATCTTCCATGGTCAAAAATTCTGGAATAATGAATACAGTATTTCAGTCTTATCCCTGTCACCTTCCATTTCAGTGCCGGCAGGTCTTCCATGATTTCCCAAAATGGGGGTCCAGAAGTGAGTTGTGAATGCATAGCTCAGTCAATGAGTCAAGGTTTTATTTTTCAATCCCAGTCTGAAACATGGTTTTAATCCACAATGAAGTTTCAAACCTATCATTAATGTGTGGACCCCACTTCCATGCCTGCAGAATTAATTTCAAGTTTATACAAACCACCAAAGGAAAAAGCTATTCAAACTGATGAATAATAAAAATTATTTTCTTTCTGTGATACTGCAAGAATATTGAATACAATACAATATTTTAACAAAGTAAAGTTCACAGATGAAGGGTAGTCATTGTTGGAATTGAAGGATGTGTAGTTCTAATGTGCCTCTCATGCAAAATGAAAAATCATTAAAATCTGGAATCATGATAATTTCGAAAGTAGCTAGCACAAGTCAGCCAACTCCGCCAACAGAATAATTATTTCATAACAATGCTGTTGTACTAGTAATATGTGATAAAGCAAGTGATCACAGTAAATATACTCAAGATATTGAATAGTTTAATTTTTTCTGTTTAATTAACATTTTTAAAAGCATAATATAAATCAAGTTCCCAGATATACTATTTAGAGAATGCTTTTCACAGCAATAATAGGAATACAGTTTTTAAAGTTCTGAATTTGTCATTTGTAAAATGCAGGGTGATTCACAAAGATATGCAAATATTTTAATATGTTATTCTCCAAGTAAAACTAAAGAAAAAAGTTTATATAAACATAGATCCACAAATGTTTTGTTATGGAGCTATGACTAACAAATGATTTTACCTGAAATTTAGCAACTTCGCTAATATGAAGCCATCGCAAAACTACGAGGTTAAAGTAAAGCACAATTTCCATTTATTTTGTTGTTATGGGTCTGGTGAATCTAATAAAACATGTCCCAGACATACATCTGAGTAGTTTTCCACAACATCTAGAGAAACAAAGATAATGATATAAGTAAATTTGTTTACTTTCCATTAAGAATGTAGAAACATTTATGTCACTGTTGGCAACCGTTAGTGAGTTGCTTCAGTAATTTCCTAACCTTGAAAAGAGTTAGTTTTCTGTATTGTTAAGTGAAAGAACTAATAACAGTGTAGTTAAGTGATATAACATAGTAACAGTGGTAGTTAGTAGATTATTTATGAAATAGGGATGCCTTTCAAATTTACAACAGATGAATATGCTGATATGGTGTTTATTTATGGTTAATGTGATGATAATGCTACAGTTGCAGTTAACAAATATCATGTACGTTATCCAACTCTGAAGATTCTAAATGTGCGAACCATTAGCAGTGTATTTCGAATGTTACGGGAGACAGGTTCTCTACCTAGCATTTATAATCTATTCATACATGTGCAGCTAAATGCATTGAACAAGGTAGAGAGATTTTTGAACATTTATTGTGAAATGTAATATGAAATTGTACGCACACTGTACAACATCCATAACACTGAAATTTTTTTCTTGTTTAACATGAATCACATGTGCTATGGTATTAATAAAAGCAGACTATCTGACACATTCATAGAGTTTCAGATAACATTACTACCATCATTCTTCCGAAATTAAATTCTCTACAACTTCTGCTGAAAACTTTTTGCAGTTGTCAAAAACTTAAAAAACAAATTGGACAAAGTAGTTAATAAATTAAAAACTTTATGAAATTACAACTTTGCTTCTCTGGATGTTATGGAAAACTATTGCAGATACACATTTGGGACATGTTTTATTAGATTCACCATATGAATAACAATATAAATGGAAATCGTACTTTACTTTAACCTTGTACTGTTTTGTGATGGCTTCATATTGGCGAAGTTGCTAAATTTCAGGCAAAATCTTTTATTAGCCGTAACACTGTAACTAAACATTTGTGGACCTATGTTTATATGAACTTTTTTCCTTAGTTTTACTTGGAGAATAATATATTTAAATATTTGCATATCTTCACACTAAGAGCAGTGAATGGGTTTTTCTATTTGGGCAACAGAATAACTGACAATGGTTAAAGCAGAGATGATATAAAATGTAAATATACAAAAGCAAAGTATATCTCAAAAAGAAAAAAATTTTGATATCAATACAAATTCAAATGTTAGGAACTCATTTCTGAAGGGTTTTTTCTGAAGGCTATCTCATTATCAGGAGAAAGAAAACTGCCGTTCTATGGATTGGAGTGTGGAGTGTCAGGTCCCTTAATCGAGCAGGTAGGTTAGAAAATTTAAAAAGAGAAATGGATAGGTTAAAGTTAGAGATAGTGGGAATTAGTGAAGTTCAGTGGCAGGAGGAACAAGACTTCCGGTCAGGTGAATACAGGGTTATAAATACAAAATCAAATAGCGGTAATGCAGGAGTAGGTTTAATAATGAATAACAAAAAAAAAAAAATACGAGTGCGAGTAAGCTACTACAAACAGCATAGAGAATGCATTATTGTGGCCAAGATAGACATGAAGCTCATGCCTACCACAGTAGTACAGATTTATAGGCCAACTAGCTCCACAGAAGATGAAGAGATTGATGAAATGTATGAGGAGGTACAAGAAATTATTCAGATAGTGAAGGGAGACAAAAATTTATTAGTTATGGGTGACTGGAATTCAATAGTAGGAAAAGGAAGAGAAGGAAACGTAGTAGGTGAATATGGAATGGGGGTAAGGAATGAAAGAGGAAGCCACCTGATAGAACTTTGCACAGAGCATAACTTAATCACAGCTAACACTTGGTTCAAGAATCATGAAAGAAGTTTGTATACATGGAAGAGGCCTGGAGATACTGGAAAGTTACAGATAAATTATATAATGGTAAGACAGATTTAGGAACCAGGTTTTAAATTGTAAGACATTTCCAGGGGCAGATGTGGACTCTGACCACAACCTGTTGGTTATGAACTGTAGATTAAAACTGAAAAAACTGCAAAAAAGTGGGAATTTAAGTAAATGGGACCTGGATAAACTGACAGAACCAGAGGTTGCAGAGAGTTTCTGAGAGAGCATTAGGGAACGATTGACAGGAATGGATGAAAGAAATAGAGTAGACGAAGAATGGGTACCTTCGAGTGATGAAATAGTTAAAGCAGCAGAGGATCAAGTAGGTGGAAAGACGAGGGATAGTATAAATCCTTCGGTAACAGAATGGCTAAAGGACAAATGTAAGGATGTAGAGGCATATATAACTAGGGGTAACATAGATACTACCTACAGGAAAATCAAAGAGACCTTTGGAGAAAAGAGACCTTTGGAGAAAAGAGAACCATTTGCATGAATATCATGAGCTCAGGTGGAAAACCAGTCCTAAGTAATGAATAGAAAGCAGAAATGTGGAAGGAGTATAGAGAGGGTCTATACAAGGGTGATATACTGGAGGGCAATATTATGGAAATGGAAGAGGATGTAGATAAATATGAAATGGGAGATATGGTACTGTGTGACAAGTTTGACAAGGCAATGAAACAGCTAGATCGAAAAAAGGCCCTGGGAATAAACAGCATTCCATTAGAACTCCTGACAGCCTTGGGAGAGCCAGTCCTGACAAAACTCTTCCATCTGGTGAGCAAGATATATGAGACAGGCGTAATACCCTTAGACTTCAAGAAGAATATAATAATTCCAATACCAAAGGAAGCAGGTGTTGACAGAAGTGAAAATTACCAAACTATCAGTTTAATAAGTCACGGCTGCAAAATACTAACATGAATTCTTTACAGACGAATGGAAAACTGGTAGAAATGTTGGAGCACGTGAGGCAATACTGACCCTACCACTTATCTTAGAAGATAGATTAAGGAAAAGAAAAAACATACATTTCTAGGATTTGTAGACTTAGAGAAAGCTTTTGACAATGTCAACACGAATACTCTCTTTCAAATTCTGAAAGTGGCAGCGGTAAAATCTATAAAATTTACACAGAAACCAGATGGAAGTTATAAGAGTCAAAGGGCATGAATGGGAAGCAGTGGTTGGGAATGGAGTAGGACAGGGTTGTAGCTTATCCCCGATGTTATTCGATCTGTATATTGAGCAAGCAGTAAAGGAAACAAAAGAAAAATTTGGAGTAGGAATTAGAATCCATCGAGAAGAAATAAAAATTTTGAGGTTCGCCGATGATATTGTAATTCTGTCAGAGACAGCAAAGAACCTACAAGAGCACTTGAACGGAATGGACAGTGTCTTGAAAGGAGAATATAAGATGAATATCAACAAAAGCAAAACGAGGATAATGGAATGTAGTTGAATTAAATCAGAAGATGCTGAGAGAATTAGATCAGGAAATGAGACACTTAAAGTAGCAAATGAGCTTTGCTATTTGGGGAGCAAAATAACTGACGATGGTCGAAATAGAGAGGATATAAAAAGTAGACTGGCAATGGCAAGGAAAGCGTTTCAGAAGAAGAGAAATTTGTTTACATCAAGTATAGATTTAAGTGTCAGGAAGTCATTTCTGAAAGTACAGACGAATTCTGAAGATTAGATGGGTAGATCACATAACTAATGAGGAGGTATTGAATAGAATTGGGCAGAAGAGAAGTTTGGGACACTACTTGACTAGAGGAAGGGATTGGTTGATAGGACATGTTCTGAGGCATCAAGGGATCACCAATTTAGTATTGGAGGGCAGCGTGGAGGGTAAAAATCGTATAGGGAGACCAAGAGATGAATACACTAAGCAGATTCAGAAGGATGTAGGTTGCAGTAAGTACTGGGAGATGAAGAAGCTTGCACAGGATAGAGTAGCATGGAGAGCTCCATGAAACCAGTCTCAGGACTGAAGACCACAACAACACAACAGCCATATAAGAAGGTGAAATGTGGATGATATGCAGTAGAGACAAGAAAGGAATTGAAGCTTTGGAAATGTGGTGTTATACAATAAGCTTGAATTAGAAAATTAGAGGGGTAGACTGGACAACTAATCAGGGGGTACAGGATGAATTGAGAAGAAATGAAATTTCAGGCACAGTTTCACCAAAAGGAGGCACTGGATGATAGGAAGCATCCCGAAGCATCATAGAATCATCACTTTGGTAACAGAGGTAGGTGTGAGGTTGGCAAATTTAAAGGGAGACTAAAGCATAAATATAATAAACAGGTTGGAATGGATGTAGAGTGTAGTAGTTTTGCAGAAACGAAGATACTTGCACAGGATATAATACCATGGAGAGACAGCAAAATAGTCTTCGGGCTGAAGATTATGATAACAAAAATTCAAGAGTACATTATATATAAATTATGGATGAAATCGTCGAGGAAATGGAGAAACTCACCACGCTCTTTGAAGCAGAGTAACACTCTTGCTTCTCCTCCATTTTGCCATCTACACACCTTCTGTTTTTTGTTTCCTGAGAGCAGCAGCTCAACGTAATAGTGACCACTTCTATTTACTGACGTTACACTAAATACAGTTCATGTTTATCAGCAACAGCAATTAGGACCAGCACACTGAAAAATACCATGCCAAATGTTAGGACAGCATCTTCAGAATGGAACAACACAAAATAACAGGAAAATTTCAAGAAATGGTGACATCCTTCCTCACACACAGAAGTGGGAAATACGCTGATAAGTTCAGACATCTTGACCATCTGCTTAATAGTGTGTTGGTCCAGTTCTGGAATGTGATATGGCAGCAATTCTGTAGGGTATGGAGTTGACTTAGCCTTAGTATGTTTATGGAAGCAGGTGGCACCAAAAGCCTATGCACATCTTGCAATTCCCATAAATTACAGACTGGTGTTTTGTAGGCACAGAACTGGTATCGACAGTACCACACATATACTACATTGGGTGCCAATACAACAATGTGAGTTCCCTATCAGGCTTTTCTTGTCACACATACATGTATCCTCATGGAAGGTGCCATCACTGTTGAAGACATCAAGCATGAACAAATGCAAGTGGTCCTCAACAATGTTCATGTAGCCCACAAGGGCCATAGCACTTTCAATCCTGTGCCCTCTATCATGCACTTCACTGGTTTGCACAGTATTATGCACTGCTCTGTCAATGAAAAGAAGACCCATTTTACTGTTGCTGACAGCAGCAGAGGAAATTGGAACTAACTTGCACTGAGAATATATCCATGTGTGTCACTTCTGCTTTTGTATATGTGCAAGACACAAACTGCGGCTGACACATCAGCACTGTGGGAAGGCTTCTCTTCACTGCTCCTCACCCCTCTGCAGTTATAATGGGCTGGCAAGATGTCCCTCCTACCATTGGAGATGTGAGAACTCATATAAAGTTTTTCTTTCTGTGCAGCTTTACCTAATGAAACAAGAAAGGGCAGGAAAGTTAGAGAAGCCTGATGTACCCTCCAACAAACACCATAAGATCAAAAGTGTGAAACCAGCTGGATTTAGAAATATGCATGACACCACTACAACATAAAAAAAGAATTAACACTAGGCAATAAACAAGACTAAAATTTCATAAACTTATGAGTCCATCAATTCTTATTCATAGGAGTGGATGTTTAGGGAAAAGAATAACAGGATAAATAATGATCTTAGAAATAAGGTATAGAGCACAGAAATCAAATTTGTGAGGAGAACAGAAGATTATTCATGAACAGTGTTTCACAAACTAGAGGTATAAATAACTGAATGTAATACAACTAAATACCATGTCACCTCACATGAACATGTACTGAGGTTATACATCATATAATTATCTAGCTTGTGTTAGCTCTTTTTAATGTATTTGAAATGGTTAGTGAAAGTCTGTAAAAGCAATGGTTTTCTTTATTTGAAAATAATATATGCTGTTCCTAGTTACGATTTCCCTTCACTCACTTTCTGGAAGATACCTTTTTGGGAATTAATTCCATTGTAAGTGCATTTTATGTTTGTTATGCACTAAACAATAGCACACTCACCCTGTGGGTGATCTGCAGCAACATATATCTGATGGCAATATATACAATATCTTTGTGATTATTTGTTATAGTGTGTTTCCATTTTTAATATGCTCTGAAGAATGAATGACTAGGCTAAAGATAGAGGCCACTTATAGGAAAATTAAAAATACTTTTGGAGAAAAGAGAAGCATTTGCATGAATATCAAGAACTCAGATAGCAAGCCTGTGCTAAGAAAAGAACAGAAAGCCGAAAGGTGGAAGGTGAAGGAAACTTACAGAAGGTCTGCACAAGGGAAATTAATTTGAAAATATTATTACAGGAAAAAAAGAGAAAGTAAATGTTGATGAAATGGGAGATATGACTGTGAGATGACTGACAGAGCACTGAAACACCTAAGACTAGGCCCTCAGAGTAGAAAACAGTGCCTCAGAATTATTGAGATCATTGAGAAAGCAAGTGATGGTGAAACGTTTCCACCTGGTATACAAGGTATATGAGACAGATGAAATATCCTTAAACTTCAAGAAGAATGTAATAACTCGATTTCCAAAGCACGTAGATTCCAAGAGGTGCGTATACTGCCAAATCATCAGTTTTGTAAGTCACAGTTACAAATACTGACACAAATCATTTCCAGAATAATGGGAAAACTGGGTGAAGCTGACTTCAGGGAAGATCACTTTGGATTTCAGAGAAATGAAGGATAATGCAAGACAATAAAGATTATATGACTTACATAACCTGTGTTTATAATATTTGTAGACATAGAAGGTTTTGACAATGTTGATTGGGCTACACACTTTGAAATTCTACAGGTAATGGGGTTATAATACAGGGAATGATAGATTATTCACAATTTGTACAGAAACCAGACTACTGTTACAAGAGGCAAAGAATAAGAAAAGGTAGCAATAGTTCAGAAGGGAGTTAGACAGGATTGTAATCTATCCCTAATGCTTTTCAGTCCATACACTGAGCACAGTGCAAAGAAACGAAGGAGAACATTGAAAAGCAAATGAAAATTTAGGTAGAAATAAAAAGTGTAAGGTTTCCCAATAACATCGTTAGGATGTAAGGGATCCACAATCCCACGAACATAGATATTAGTATCCGACACCCAGGTCGATAGCAGACAGGAGTCGATTGTCAAGCGCTGCAGGAGGCAGTGAACATAGTGTCGAGTGAGTAGTACTGGAGAGTGACGAGTGAGTAGTGCGGGAGAGACAGGCAAGAATGGTGGTCGAGTGAGTTGTAAAAGGTAAAATTCACCGGAGTACGAAGAGTGAGCACGTTCCCCTGATCGTCGTGGGGTTGACCCTCACTAATACCGATTCGAGAGTGATATGAAACAGTAAGTGACAAGTGCCGAATAACGTGTTTCGCGTCGGCCACCAACAGTGAGGATCGTTGTGAATGTTAACCATCAGCATTGCGTGTGACGAAGTACTGAAAATCAGCAACCAATAAAAGATATAACTGTAATTTGATGTGTAAGGCGAAGGTAGCAACTGCCTCAGAATTTGTGTGTTAGTAGGAAATATATATCAGTTTGTACATCACAACTTTTATGGTCCTTAATAATAGACAAAGTTTCAATCATTCCACTATCCAGTCTCGGAACAGCCGCACTCCGTTGAAATACCCCCGAAACCACAGCAGAAAAACCGATAACCTTTCATCCATTAAGCACACGGTCATATAATCATAATAATTAACTGTTTGGCGGTTTCGATAAATTACACAAAATCCAGTAAAGGAAATATAAGGGGTTGTTTTATCTTCGCTCCCGTGAAAAGGACAGTCGCAATCTTCGGATCCGAACAATGGTTTATTGACCTCAATTTTTCGTTTCAGTGGAAAGACATTCGGTATTGTCATTGCCGTGACTAAAATTATAGTATTCCAACTAGAAACAGTGTGACATTTATGGTGAAATTAGAAATCGCGGGGACGAAGCACATTATTTAGACAATACAGTGCAAAAGTGACTTTAAAAGACAATAAGTGCAAAAGTGACTTTAAAAGACAATAAGTGCAAAAGTGACTGAGAAACGGTAAACAATTTGTTTTTACGAGTTGAAGTGACAAGAGTAGTGTTAATAAACAATCAATTGGAGTATGGACAGGAAAACCTGCGTGAATTGCTGTAAAGTTCGTACTGTAAGAAAAGGAGTGGTTGTGCATAACCGCAAATGAACCAGCCAAATTTCCATTACGAAAGTAGCAAGAGCATGACTTTGTATCCGAAATTATCTTTTGAACAGTGTAAATCGCTCAATTTGATATGGACTAATAAACTGTTACTGCATTTGCGAGTGTTGACTGTCGCTTAATTGTTGGATGGCGTCACCCAGACTCTGTTAGCGGCTAACCTAAGCATCTGAAGCAGTGAAGAAGGTCCAAACGCCGCAACAGCAAGCATTTAGATAGTGGAGATGTACCACACTGACCAGTGACTACAGTGGAGCCAAGTGGCTGAAATAGAAATAATGACGACGCGGAGTTCCACATCTAATGGCGAACCCTCGAAGTAAATAACGTCTGTGCCACCTACCCGCCGATCAATGAAATACGTGACAGCAGCTCCATCCCGTTGCCAACCACCTAACTACGAGACTGCGTCAGTGCGATTCACCGAGACTTAAACAGTGAACACGGCACCACACCAGCTACAACGACGCTTCGCCTGACAGCTGCCTCGATGGAGGAGCCAACGCCAACACGACTAGCAGTGCGACTTCGACGAGTGTCGAGGGGTGAGTGAGGACGATTTGCTGGCACGAGACTAATTAATATTGCACTACCTTCAGAGCTCGGAAGGACCTTCAAATTAAATTTGTCAATTGCAGAAAATATAAAACAATATTTTTAACTTTTTTTTTGCGAATTTGCTCTGAAGCATGGTATGCTAATATGCGCGCGTTTTCATGCTGTACAGCACAGAATAGTGTCTCATTTGCATTATTTATTGTAAACTACATGTTTATATGTCTTAAGTTGTGTGTATGTTACTTTGAGATTTTGTGTATAAAAGCAGTCACTGACGTTTGATCTGGATAGGTTTCTGTCATTTATGGTGTTCAATGGAGAGGTCTATTTTTCCAGTCTGGGTTAACCTAATGCAGTGAAGTATTATTTAATTTTTAGCTAACTAGTGAGTTAATTTTTATCTAACTAGTGAGTGTTTGGGTTACAAGGATATTATTTTATTTTTCTTATCAGTGCATAGTGAATAGTTGAGAATGGGTCCTGAATTGAAACAAAAAAAGGTTGTGGAGGAGGTAGTTAGAAAAATGGAGATAGGACAAGGATGAGTCAGGAATTGGTAATAGTGGAATCTGTATGTACAGCCCATTGGGTCATTCAACCGGTTACCATGAGACACCAGTAAAACCTATTGGAAAAGAATTGAGTCTAGAGGATGGAGAATCGCAGTTAACAATATTTAAGATGCTCCAAGAAATCAGGAAAGGAAACGAAGAAATCAAGAAAGGACAGAAAGAAATCATCAAGTGTTTAGAAGATATGTCCAAAGGAAATAAAGAAATCATCAACTGTAGAGAAGAGATGTCGATAGGAAATGAAGAATTCAAGGAAGAAACCAAAGAAATGCTAGATAGGCATCAGATACAACCAATTGCAATCTCACGATATAGACAGGCCTCCAATCCGGCCGAACGATCGAAGGAATTAAACCGTTTATGTAGGACGTACTGTCACAGGAAGCATGGGTCATGGAAGGAGTACCTAGGAGAATTTGAACGTATCAGGAATCATCTCCCACATGACTCAACGAGATTTGCACCATGTGAGATCTTACTTAACCAAGAACCTGATAGTGTGTTTCGTGAGCTATTAGATTATCCACCTGGAATTTACATAACATGGGAGAAGAAATTAGAGTTAGTGGAACTGAGTATGAAGCAAAGAGGGGACAGGAGAGACATGATAAATTGGTGAAGCCAATAACTTACCAAGTGGGGGATCTGGTGCAAGTGAAAGTGCATGCCAAATCGAAGAAAATGAATTCTGAGATACATAAATTTAACCATGTTTATAAAGGACCATATAGAATCACAAGAATTGATCACCCAAACACAGTTGAACTGGAATATGTGCAAACAAAAAGAGGTCATGGTAAAGAACATGTTGAGAATATAAAGAGATACTATCCACATAAAGATAAGGGCAAACCAGGTGATAGAGTAGAGCAGAGTAGGTGTAGGGAGCCAGCAACTCTTTTGCTGGTATACCAAGTGGCGACTGGTACACTCCCAGCCGGGTGAGACTTTATTTCTATTTCAAGTTTCACTCCTCTACCATCTTTCTCTATCCTCGGGTTAAGAAAGTTAGTGTGTAATAGTTAGAATAGGTAGTGGTCGTCCGAATAATTCAGTCAGAAATGATGTAGCACATTTATAGTTGATTTAAAATAAGAATAAGTAGTTACTGTTGATTTAGAGTGTGAGATGTTAAAGAATCAATAAGTTAAAAATCAGTTTAGTGTCAGCACATTACAAAGTTACTAGTGCCAGAAGTAATAAAATGAGAACCAGATCAGAAAGCCAGTGTTTATAAAATGTGGTGGTCAAACAAGAGTTTGTGTAATTATAGAGTTGTTTTATGGGGCATGAAAAGATCAACCAAGTGTAAGAGAATCGAAGTAATGTATCAGCTAGCAAATAGGAAGGCATATATTGAAACAAATACATGAGGAGATACTTGTTCGAATGAATGACGTGAAATATTATGTACGGAGAGGCCAAGGAGCCTGGAGTAGTATTTTTATGTAGTTATTGAAGAGAATAAGGAGGATTGATGTAGGTTGAAGATAGATATAAATTTATTTGCAGTCGAAGCTGCTGTTAAGTTAAGGGAGTTATGTGTAATGAAGTGTATGAAGTATGAGATGTTTGAAGTATTGAAGTATGTCATTTAGGACATGAGCAATATCTGTTTGCAAGTTATTTGTAGGTATACATGTTGATCTGAGGTATGAGTAATGAGAAATTCATGTATCCAATTAGCTATCAGAGTCAAGTATGGTTGTACTTACATCGAGCTTTAGAAGCAGTATTCTGGCACTGCGTAATGAATAATAAATATTCATATAGCGGATTTGCTTCTGTTAAAGACTCAAATGAATAAGTTGTGAATTTCTTCCTTTACTTTAGTGTGTTGACCAAGTGAGTTATAAATTAGAGTGATAGTAGTATGGACGGCAGGAACTCTGCTGAAAGGACGGCATACCAAAGGGGTAGCTGCCATTCAACTAGTTTGTTTTCTTGTCTTTGCTGTAGCTAGTTATAATAGACTTAACAAGTAACAAATATGTAGTTAACAATCCATACAAATCTTTGAAAGTGAAGATTTTTGGTAATTGAATGTAAGATAAGAAACTTCCTGGCAGATTAAAACTGTGTGCCCGACCGAGACTCGAACTCGGGACCTTTTGCCTTTCGCGGGCAAGTGCTCTACCAACTGAGCTACCGAAGCACGACTCATGCCCGGTACTCACAGCTTTACTTCTGCCAGTACCGGGCGTGAGTCGTGCCTCGGTAGCTCAGTTGGTAGAGCACTTGCCCGCGAAAGGCAAAAGGTCCCGAGTTCGAGTCTCGGTCGGGCACACAGTTTTAATCTGCCAGGAAGTTTCATATCAGCGCACACTCCGCTGCAGAGTGAAAATCTCATTCTGGAATGTAAGATAAGTTTGTAAAAATTTTTTACCATGCTATGTTAATTAAGATAGATTGATGTTATATGATGATTCTGTAGTGGCAGTTTGCTACCGGAGTCAATAGGGTATTATTTGTGATACGTTGTAACTTTCAGTATGTGAACTAGAACCAAATGTTCCTCATTTTCATTTATATGCTGTGTGATGATTTTTCCCTATTACTCTTTTTCGCCTGTGGCTACAAAGAAGATTTTTAGGGCGGGGATGTAAGATATCCACAATCCCATAAACATAGATATTAGTATACGACGCCCAGGTCGATAGCAGACAGGAGTCGATTGTACAGCGCTGCAGGAGGCAGTGAACCTAGTGTCGAGTGAGCAGTAGTACTGGGGAGTGTCGAGTGAGCAGTAGTGAGGGAGAGACAGGCAAGAATGATGGTCGAGTGAGTTGTAAACGGTAAAGTTCACCGGAGTATGACGAGTGAGCACGTCCCCCTGATCGTCGTGGGGTTGACCCTCACTAATACCGATATGAAACAGAAAGTGACAAGTGCCGAATTACACGTTTCGCGTCAACCGCGTTGGCCAGCAATAACCATGGATTGCAGTGAGGATCATTGTGAATGTTAACCATCAGCATTGCGTGTGATGAAGTACTGAAAATCAGTAACCAATAAAAAGATATAACTGTAATTGGACGTGTAAGGTGAAGGTAGCAACTGCCTCAGAATTTGTGTGTTAGTAGGAAATATATATCAGTTTGTACATCGCAACTTTTATGGTCGTTAATAATAGACAAAGTTTCAATCATTCCACTATCCAGTCTCGGAACAGCCGCACTCAGTTGAAATACCCCCGAAACCACGGCAGAAAAACCGATAACCTTTCATCCATTAAGCACACGGTCATATTATCATAATAATTAACTGTTTGGCGGTTTCGATAAATTACACAAAATCCAGTAAAGGAATTAAACGGGGGTGTTTGAAACTGCAGGCTGGCAATAGCAAGAAAAGAATATCTAAAAAAGAGGAATTCCTTAATATCAAATACAAAGTTATTGTAAATGACTGAAGCAATTTCATTTGGTGATGGTATATGCAGGATGCCTCTGCAAGAGGAAATCAATAGATCTACCTGCAGTGAATGAAGAAAGAGTAGGGCACATGCAGGGAACTTTTGCAGACAGTGCACTGAAATTATTTGTCTGGAGTGCAGCCCTGTACAGATGTGAAACATGAATAAGAAACAGTTTGGACACCAAGAGACTAGAGGCTTTGAGAATGTGCTGAAAAGAAATTTGTGCCACAACTTTACTAAAAGGAGAGATTGGTTGACAGGACACATACTAAGGCATCAAGAAACAGTCAATCTGGTAACAGGGGGAAGTGTGTGTGGGGAGGGGGGGGAGGGGGTTACAATTGTAAAGAGAGGCCAAGACTTGATAAAGTAAGCAGGTTAAAATGGATGTTACGTTGTGGTCACTATGCAAAGATGAACAGGCTTGTGCAAGATAGGCTAGCATGGAGAGCTGCATCACATCAGTCTTTGGGCTGAAGACCAGAAGTACACCATGGATTACCAATGGAGTAGGTAATGCACAATGTGTAAAAGTTTCTGTATATGAGACAACAAGACATCTGTAAGTTATTACCAAATTCACAGCAATCTAAAACCAAAGACAAATTAGTAATTCCAAAACTATGCAGGTCTACGTTACAGCAAATGTACCAAAGTAATGCAGCAGCTCACATATTGCTAATATCATGCAAAAAATATCATAATACATGAAAAACGCCCTTGACAATGGGAGTTATTTCTCAAACCATGTCATCCAGAAAATAAATAAAGAAAAATCATGATTGGCAGCAGGAAACCCTATATCAGCATGCAGCAATCTGTGTCTATTGCAGTACTGCAGCCAGGCGGACGCGCGTGTATGAAGCTCTCGCTAAGTTAAGCAATTAACATTGAAATAAGAGTTAATTTATTTAATATTACATTTTAGACTAGTGCATTTACTTCTTATATAATCTATCTATTGAAGGTTTCGCTTTTCTGAACATCGAAAAGGAAGTATTTCATAAAGGCTGGCAGTCGCGAGTTTGTTTACATACTAGGGTGTAAATTTCGTACAAGTGTAGATATTTGTTTTTGACTATGCTTAGTGCTTCAAAGTTAAATTAATTCGTGTCTCTCATCCAGAATTTGTGCAGTTAATTAAAAGTTTCTGAAGCAAGTTTATAAGTTTTTTTTAAATTAGTGTTTAGTTTAGATAATGAGGCTAGAAGGGCAGAAAAATCACTGAACAGGAGGCCAAGATTTGTGCCCTTAAGGCTGAATTAGAAATCACAAATTTGGAATTATGTAAGCCAAGGGAGGAAAAGGATTCTAGGCGCTGGGAAAAGGTAGCAAGTAGAGGATGAAAAAGGGAAACCATTGATAAAACTTCTGAACAGTTATCAAATAAGTTTGGCTTGCTATCTGAAGTAGTGGAGGAAGGGCCTCATTCAGATGTAGTTGAATGTTGGTTGAAGCAGAATACTAGCTTAAAGAAAAAAGACAGGTCGGGATAAAACCAGAATAGGAAAAGAAAAATTCTGCTTATAGGTAGCAGTCATGGGAGGGGTGTGGGCCAACAGCTTCAGGAGAAATTAGGGACAGAGTACCAGGTCACAAGTTTTGTGAAACCAAGTGTTAGCCTTAGCCAGGTGACAGAAAACTTAGGCCAGTTATGCAAGGACTTTGAGAAGGAAGATCAGGTAATTATATTTTGGGGAGCAGGAAACAGCCTGGCTATGAAACCAACATATAGTATTAGGAGTGACATGGATAAAATAGGAGCAGAAACTGGGCACACGAATTTGGGGTTTGTGAAGGTCTTTCAGCACCATGATCGGCCCTGTGTAAACACTGCTGTAAGGTGTGTTAACATTGAGCTGAACGGGATGCTCCAGACACCAGCAAAGTATCACATGAGTGTTGTTCCAGTTGAGGCTATTGGTAGGTGGGGTTACACTACAAATGGCCTGCATCTTAATAGGAAAGGGAAAGATAAGTTAGCTTCTCTATTAGCAGATACTGTAAGGGGGGCCACAGTCACACGAGGGCTGATCCCTGTGGTTATTGGGACCAGGCAGACAGGTTTTGTTTTTTTTTTTTTTTTAAGGTTAAAGCCAAATTCCAGGCAGACAACAACCAAGGAAAATAGAAGAAAAGCAAATAGGGATAAAGCTAAGGGAGGTATCAACTTACTTCACCAAAATATCAGGGGAATAAAAAATAAAGTAGGTGAGCTGATAATGTGTATAGATTATCTCAAAAATGAGAATGAGATTGATATACTTTGTCTGTCTGAGCACCATGTAACTGTGGGGATGGAAAATGTCAGAATAAATGGGTATAATTTAGCATCTTACACTTGTAGATCTAGTATGAATAAAGGAGGAGTTGCCATTTTCATAAAACAAGGGTATAAATACAGGACTGTTGAAGTAAGCAAATTTTGTGTTGATCAGCACTTTGAGGTTCGTGCATGTGAACTTCAGCTAGATAATGTTGTGTTGATATAGCAATAGTGTACAGGTCTCCACTAGGAGATTGGGAGCTATTCATAAAAAAGTTTGACTCCCTATTATGCTGTCTGTCAGAAAAAAAGAAGTTATTAATCTGTGGTGATATCCATGCTAACTTTCTAAGCAATTCTGATAGGAAAAGTGAACTAGAAGTGTTGTTAACAACATATTACTTAGAATCAGTGATCAATTTCCCTACATGTATAGCTCAAGATAGTAGTACTCCAATAGATAACATATTTGTACAGCAAGAGGATGTAGAACAAACACATGCTTTCCCTGTGCTAAATGGAATATCTGACCATGATGCACAACTGCTTAACTTACAAAACCTAACAGGATGTACACTTCAGAATCCATTAAGTAAAAGTGTGAGGGTGCTCAATCTGGTATCTACAGATCACTTCAGAGAAAGTTTAGGAAATGTAAACTGGGAAGATGTATATAATGAGCCAAATGCTAATGATAAATGCAGCATATTTCTGGATAAATTTATATCCCTTTTTGAACATTGTTTTCCAAAGAAAATTACTAAATGTAATACCACAAACTTTTCAAAGAAACCTTGGATTACTACAGGTATTAAAGTGTCTTCAGAAAGAAAAGGAAAACTGTATGAGACAGCAAGAACTAGTAAAGATCCAGATGTAGTTTTACACTATAAAAATTATTGTAACATACTGAGAAAAGTTGTAAGGAAATCAAGAAATATGTATGTTAGAGAAGAAATTAACAACTCCAGCAATAAAATCAAATCAATATGAAATGTTGTTAGAAGAGAGGCAGGAAAATCAACTACTGGGTTAGGTAGTATTACTGTTAAAGAGAATGAGACCATGTTAACCAATAGTACACAAGTAGCCAATGTATATAACAACCACTTCTTAAGTGTATGAGAAAAAATTGGTGAGAATAGTTCAAAAGAAAAAGCCAGGCAGTACATGGAAGACTCAGTTTTGAAAAATTTTTGTCAGAGAAGTTTCATCTAACAACCTCTTGTGAAATAAGGAAAATTATCAAATCTTTGAAAAATAAATGTTCTGGTTGAGTAGATGACACCTCTAACAAGTTATTAAAACAATGTGGAGCAATTACAGCTGATGTTTTTGAGTCACATATGTAATCACTGACTCAGGGTATTTTTCCAGACAGGTTAAAATATGCCATTGTCAGGCCTCTCTGCAAAAATGGGGAGACCACAGATGTCAATAATTACCAGCCAGTATCCTTGCTTACAGCATTTTCAAACATCTTTGAGACAGTAATGTACTTAAGAGTGGTTAGTCATCTTAACAGTAATGGGATACTTAGTAAATCACAGTTCGGATTTCAGAAATGTTGTTCCACCGAGACAGCAATAGACAATTTCACTGTCCACATAACAGTCTTTAAATAGTAAAATGTCACCAGTAGGAATATCCACTTATCCAAAGCATTTGATTGTTCAACCATGACAATATGTTAGAGAAATTGCAATTCTATAAATGGAACAGGAAACAAAATGTCTCTTTATATGCTTCAAAGGAGTTTGTCACTTCATCTAAATGGGGTGAAATTACATTAGGTGTTTCACAAGGTTCTATCATGAGTCCCCTCCTGTTCTTGAAATATGTGAATGACCTCCTGTCTTATGTGAAACAAGATGCTGAACTGACATGGTACAAGCATAATTATTTATCCAGTAAAAGAAAGTCCAATAGAAAATGATACAAATAAAGTCTTTGGAAAAATTGTTAATTGGTTTTCTGCAGATGGGCTTGCTCTGGACTTTGAAAAACACAGTACAACCAATTTTCTGCTGCAAAAAGTATAATTCCTTCAATGAACACAACACATCAAAAGAAGTCAGTAGCCTGGGTAGAGCATACTAAGTTTTTGGGTGTGCATATAGATGAGAATCTTAATTGGAAAATTCATATTTTGGATCTCATAAAGCGACTAGGTTCAGCAACTTTTGCAATCAGAATAATTGCCAATTTTGAGGATGTAGAAATTAGTAAGCTAAGATACTTTGCATACTTCCACTCGCTGATGTCATATGGAATAATATTCTGGGGCAACTCAACACTTAGACAAAAGGTATTCACTGCTCAAAAGAAAGTAGTTACAATAATGTGTGGGGTTCATAGTCGCACATCTTGTAGGCATCTGTTTAAAAGGTTATGAATTCTTACAACTGGTTCACAGTACATTTACTCAGTAATGAAATGTTTTCTCAATGACATGGACCAGTTTAAAATCAACAGCGACATTCATGATTCCAGTACCAGAAAAAATAAATACTACACTAGCCTTTACTTAACCTATCTTTGGCACAGAAAGGGATAAAATCTGCTGTCTGACAGACAGCAGTAATAGTTTCAAAAACAAATTGAAATCAAACCTCCTAGACAACTCCTTCTATACCATAGATGAATTCTTGAATATGAGTAAATAAATCTGGAGATATAATATATACATTTTGTGCCATTTAAGGGAATGGGATAGATAATAGAAATATTTAGATATAACACTATAATGTAAACAAAAAAAAACTTGTTTCCTGTGCGCATTTCTTGTGCATTTGACACATTCCACTTCATAACAGTTTTTCCGTGCTATTGATCAATGGAACGCGTAACTAACTAACTCTCATGGATTGTCTGTCTGCAGCTCGTGGTCTAGTGGCTAGCCATGCTGCCTCTGGATCACAGGGCCTCAGGTTCAATTTGCAGCCAGTTTGGGGATTTTCTCAGCCCGGGAACTGTGTTGTTCTCATCATTTCATCATCATTCATGAAAGTGGCAAGATTGGACTCAGTAAAGATTGGGAATTTATGCAGGCGCTGATAACCGTGCAGTTGAGTGCCCCTACAAACCAAGCATCATCATCATCATCATCATCATCATGGATTGTTGAGACGCAGTCAGCTTGAATGCAGAACTACAGATCATTATAAAGCAGTACATTGGCAATTGGTATCAATTCAAAAGGAAAGTAAAAGCATGCCTCATTAGCCACTCTTGCTAGCAATTAACTGAATAACTTGATTCAGGGATTGACAAGCTATGTTACTGTAAAGTATGGACAAACCTAATGAGGCAGTGCTGTTGTTAAGACATTGACTTAATATTTGGGAGGGTGGAGTTTTCTCTATTTGGCCAGCTTGTTTTAGGTTTACCTACATCATTTTGGACAAATGCTGGAACAGTTTCTTCAGCAAGGCCACAGCCAAACCCCTACACTGTCTTTGTAAAACATACTTACGTATTCTGTGTGTGTGTACTACAGCTGTTTATTTTCACTGTATTAGGATGTCGAATCCTATTGTAATGGTACTTTGACTTCCGCAAAGTTATAATTTACGATCGCGCACGCAGAAGAGCGCTGCGCCAGCGACCGATTTTATAAATAATTTTGTTATTTTTTTTTACGTTTGCGTAGTTTTTTTTTTTTTTTTTTAAAAAAAAAAGAACTAATGGATGTCTCTCTCTCTCTCTCTTGTCTTGATACGAAAGACGTGTATTTTTCCGCGATGTGTTGAATGTGCTTTTGGTGAAAATTAAAATTACATTACAAAGCAATGTTGTTTCAATAGCTAATGAGGAGAAGATAATAAAAAGGTAACACTACAATTGGCGTCCTGGTGACAGGACTTGCAATCTTCGGATTTGATACAAGTGCAGTTTGGATTTGATACAAGTGCAGTTATTATAAATTTTGGACATTTTATCTAATTTTAACCACTTAATAGCATCAGAAAATGAATTTGGACTAAGTCTCATTCATCTCAATTGTAATGTTACGTGCATGAAATTTACAACAATATTGCTTTCCCTGTTATTAATTTGTGTTAATTTTCATTTTCATGCTGAGGAAATTAATTTGGTAAAAAAAAAAAAAAAAAAAAGGGAAAAGGATAACGTTCCATAAAATAATTTGCACGGACGCGAAAGAAAAAATTTTGGATTGAAAACTGCATATTTGACGCTACATTTGCAACATAAGACTGAAAAAAAAATGGTGAGTACAGAAATTTACGTTTTTTCCAGTTTCAAGCAGCCATCTGTACTTCCTTTATTCCGATCCATTTATTTCGAAATTATTTTTTCAAATTGTAGTTAAAATTGATTTACTACTATTATTGCATATTCACAGTCATTTATTTGTGAGAGGGAAATTTCAGTGCCAATTTAATAATTCAATTTCTAATTAGAAATCATATAGAAATATCCATTTCCATAAGAGAAATTTCAGATTTCAACATATCATATTTAAAAATTTCTTTTTACCATTGGAAAATTTTATTTGCAATTAATTATGAAAATCGCAAGATGGACGCTAGACGCGTAGAAATTGTTTCCGCGGACGAGCTTAGTGAAAGTGACACATTGCAAAACATGTCCGACAGTCAAATGAATATTGAACTTAATAGGGAGGATGTTCAAGACATAATTTTACCGGATCGATTAAGACAACAACCCATATATTTAAACAGATATACAGGCGAATGGAGAGTGAGTACTACGCGACAAAACGTGACATTGACAACGTCAACTTCAGAACCAGACATCAATCAGACACGAAAAAATGACGAAACTAAGACACAGGACTCTGACATGCTCAACCAGATTCTGAAGTTACTTGGTGACCAAAACAGAAAATTTGACACTTTAGACAAAAGATTTGACGCTTTAGACGAGAAAAATGACAATTTAAAACGTGACATTGGGAAATTTGACACTAAATTCGATGAACTGACACGGGACATAAAACAAAATTTTGAAAAACAATCGAGACAAATTGCCGACTTGACAGAAACCACCAGTAGTCTTGGAAGGAAATTTACTGACTTATCAGACAAGGTTACGAG
This sequence comes from Schistocerca nitens, assembly GCF_023898315.1. Classification (NCBI taxonomy): domain Eukaryota; kingdom Metazoa; phylum Arthropoda; class Insecta; order Orthoptera; family Acrididae; genus Schistocerca; species Schistocerca nitens. The sequence continues at coordinate 19,053,476 of NC_064624.1, read as the reverse complement.
ACAAGAAAAGGTATTTGTGGAATTCAGTGACGAGACAAAAACTGACTTACAACGATGTAATGAGAAATTGTTAACAGTAGTTTTTGAACAACAGAAAACCAGTACCCAAGTTGACGAATTACGACAGTCACACAATTCCGTAAAAACAAACCAAGAACACTTAGACCTGACGATTACAGACCTTTCAGACAGATTAAATGATGTAACATTGGAGCAGAAATCCTTACAGGAAAAGTTAGAAAAGCTTGAAGGCAGAGCAGATGTAGCATCTTTAAAGAATGACACAACTCTAGCAGAAAAACTTGTACATGAATGCAAATTATGTGATGATTATTTAGATGAGAAGTTTGAGACAATGACACAGATCATTTTAGATAAGACAAAGGAACAAGTAAAGGGAGAAACATATAATATTCAGAAAGAGGTACGTAAACTTAAAGAGAATGTAATACCAAGTTCGTCAGTGATACCAAAACCCATAACAGACAACCAAAACATAAATGAGAATCATAATAATGCTAGACCCAGCACACAGCTGAAAATAGAATTACCAATGAGTGATACAAATCCCAATGAACCATTTTCAATGCTACCACAAGATCAAAATTACTATCAGACATCACCAAATACTATGCACAGTTTGACACAAAATACAGGACCCATAATACCATCGGGAGTAGCTGATGAAACATTAGTACAACATGGATACTTTCAGACATTTTCATGTGATGAGAAAGACAAAGTGCATCCGATTGTTTTCATCCGCTCTTTTGATGGTATTTTCCCGAGCCATTGGTTAGAATCCGATAAAATTCTATATGTTACAAATTTGTTACGTGAAACAGCAGCTAAGTGGGGAGCAGCAATTAAAAGACGATGTTTAACATTTGAACAGTTTGAACAAGCATTTCTTGAGGAATTCTGGTCGATCACAGAACAGCAAAGTTTAAAACGAGAAGTATACAATCCAGAAATTTACAACCCGAAGAAACAGACTTTACGACAATACTTTGAACGCTACCTAGACAAAACATTATATTGGACAAAACCAGCAGATTTACCAGATGTAATTAGAACACTTAAAAGCCACTTACCATTTCCTTACCGTGATAAATTAATAGGAGTGTACGAGGACAACATAAAGAATTTTTTCAGTTATGTTGATGAGATAGATGTTGTTTACAGAGATGAGATCAGGAATTTCAATCAATTGTATCCGATCCATCCAAGCAATTCGCGTACGCACAACAGAAATGACAGAGGCTATTGGAATCCACCTCCGACACCACAACAAAACACTCAAAGAAACAATTCACACTACACTGGGACAAATCCATTCAATATTAGGAGAAACAACTCGCAGCATTGGCAAGGAAACAGTAATTATTACTATAATGGTTATCCGAACAGTAATTACAATCAGAACAATAACAGTTATATTCAAAATAACAACAACAGAAAAAGGAACCGAAATTATAGAGATCAAAGAAGAGAGGATAACAGGTACCATCCAGGATATTTTCAGAGAAACAACATCCAACAACATCCAAACATGTATTGCAGGAATAACAGTAATGACAATACCAGTTACAGTCATGGGCGAAATAATGTATGGGGAAATCACAATGGACAACCGCCACGACACATGCAATACAGCAACCCTCAATTTGTACCTAACGGAACTCCCAATGCGATGCGGGGTAATGTCAACAACCAAACAGCTGATACTTGGGTGACGCGCGACAGAAATGTAAATATTATTGAGTTGGGCAATGAACCCAACCCGCAGCAACAACCAAATTTGCCGGAAAACGAACGACGACCGAGCTAAGCGCTCGAGTTACGGTCAATAGGGAGCAGAGCGCAACGGAACCGACGATTTGTTTTCTCCGATATGATGACAGTAAGAAAATAGAAAAGGAATTATATCAGGATGTAGATTTTAATAGTACCAGTAAAACAAAGAAGATTATTCAGGCTATAACACGAGTTATGATTCGTAGTTATGAAGTGGAAGTAATGTTAGATACAGGAGCAGCAGCAAGTGTCATTTCAATGTCCTTATATAATGAACTCAAACAAATAATGAACATACAAACATTGCCAGTACAGAATTGTCACATTATAAGTGCCACCGGTAACAAATCAAAGAATGTGAAATTTCAAGTGCTAATTAACTTCACATTTTCAAATATACCACTCAATTACAGTTTTCTGGTAGTAGACAAATTAGTTATGCATTGCATATTAGGAATTGACTTTTTGAATGAATATCAAGCAATCATAGATTTAGGAAAAGGGAAATGTCATTTAACCGTAAACCAACAACAACTGACAATAGAGTTAACACAGGGTAAAAACTTAAACAGTAAACAAGGTAAATTTGAACAGTTACATTTTGTGTATCCACCAGCAATAAACATATGTGATTTAACTTTTAATGAAGCTGTATCTCAGGGAATTAAACCTAATGATTTATATGAGAAATGCACAGAATCTGAATATCTGACGAAGGAACAACAACTTGAATTACTTGAAGTTTTGCAGCAATTTGCTGAGGTATTTGTGGAGAAACCTGGAATTATTAGAGGCTATACTTATGAGATGGATGTTAAACCACACAAAACATACTGTAGAACATATTATAATATTCCTTGGTCAAAGAAACCCGCAGTTTTGAAAGAGATTGAAAAAATGGAAGTTTGGGGTATCATTGAAAGGTCACATTCACCATATTGCAGTCCGATCCTAGCAGTTAATAAAGAGGATGGTAGTGTAAGGTTAGTGCTGGATGCGGGAGAAATTAACAAAGTTATAATCCCAATCAACACACGACCTATTAATTTGGAAGAACAACTTTTAAAATTTCATAATGTACAGTATTTAACCAATATTGACCTCCGCTCATCATTTTGGCAGGTGAACCTCCATAAAAACAGTTGTAAATACAGTGCATTTCTATGTGAGGGACATAGTTATCAATTTTGTGTTCTACCCTTTGGTCTACGAGTGAGTGCTGGAGTATTTATTGAAGCCTTAGATGCTGTTCTTGGACCACAATTGTTATCGCAAATCACAGTTTATGTTGACAACCTTGTCATTGCCACCACTACTTGGGAAGAACATGTAAATCTTTTGAATCAACTTCTGACTAAATATTCTGACGCAGGTGTCACTATCAATTTATCAAAGACGAAATTAGGGAGGAGAGAAATCAAATTCCTTGGTCACATCATATCAACTGAAGGCATTTATCCAGACTCAAGAAAAATTGATGCAATAAAGAATTTTCCATCCCCACAGAATCGTAAACAACTCAAAGCCTTTCTTGGTATATCTTCATTCTTCAGGAAATTTGTACCCTACCACCTTCTTAACAGTCCACATCTTCTATCTTTACTCAAAAGAAATAATATTTGGAAATGGACAGAGTTCTGTCAGACAGATTTTGAAGCGATTAAGAATGCTTTGGTTAATGCACCGTTGTTATGTCATCCTGACATGACGTCAGACTTTTGCCTAGTAACAGATGCAAGTTCCTATGGGCTCGGAGCATTTTTATTCCAAATTCATGTAGAAGATGAACAAACAGTCATCAAACCTACAAGTTTTGCTAGCCGCACGCTCACTGAATGCGAAAAGTCATATTCAGTGACCGAGTGCGAAACACTTGCCATAGTATGGGCGTTTCGCTACTTTCTATGGGGAAAACGTACTAAGCTTTATACTGATCATCAAGCTCTTTCTTTCCTGCTATCATGCAAGTTATTACATCCACGTCTTGCACGCTGGTGTGCATCACTACAAGAATATGATTTTGATATTTTATATATAGAATCCAACATTATAGCCGATGCTCTATCTCGTTTGCCACAAGGCCTACAAGAATTTTCAGATGTGACAGAACAAACATCAGATTTCAAAATTTTACTCATGTATGATGGTACATTTGCACCTTACTACAAAAACATGTGCAGGAAGTTAGCCATATTGCAGGACAATGACCCCAGGTGGATCCAGATAAAGAATAAATTACATGCAGGAACAGACCCATATCTTGAAAAATATTACACATTACACAAAGAAGTATTATTTCACTGACGAAACCCTGAATCACAGCATTGGTGTGTTTGCTTACCTGAAGCTCATGTTGATGATTTTATTTTATTTACACACAGAACTTGGGGACACTATGGTGTAACCAAATGTATAGATACGATTATACAATATTGCTATTTTCCAAATTTAAGGCGAAGAGTATTGAGTAATATTAGGAAATGCATCATATGTCAGAAAGCCAAATATTCTAATCGCACAAGCATGAATGAATTGCACCCAATCATACCTAAGAGGCCATTACAGCTAATTTCTTTAGATATTGCAGGACCCTATCCACAAGCACGTGGAGGAATGAAATACATCCTTGCTGTGTTAGATGTTTTCACAAAGTATTTAAAATTATATGCTTTACGTTCAGTTTCTACCACTGCTATTACCAGACGTCTATTAACAGATTATTTTGTAAGAATAGGAAAACCTGAAGTTATGATCACGGATAATGCAGCATATTTTACCAGTTTAAAATGGAAGACATTTATTGAACAACAGAATGTTAAACATATTTTAATTTCAAGATTTCACGCAGCAGGAAACCCAGTAGAAAGAACATTTCGAGAATTTGGACAGTTTATGAGAACACACACACCAGAGAAGCACACAAAATGGGTAGAATACCTAGCACCATTTGAACAAATAGTGAACAATTTAACTCACATTTCTACTGGATACACACCAACTGAATTAATTATGGATAAAACAGAAAGAAATGAATGGACAGACCCTCTACCTAAATTTACAGCAACAACAAATCATGTTAGTTTAGAAGAAAAGGTAAGACAAGCTTACACAACATTATGTGACAAAGCTATGGAAAGAAAGCAGAAACATGACAGTGGTGTCAGGAAAGCACAAACATTTCAAGTTGATGAGTTAGTTTTACTAAGAACACATCCTAAACCCACAAAACTGAAACATTTAAACAGGAAATGGCAGATCTTATACTCTGGACCATACCGAATTGCAAATATTCCACACCCTGGCCGTTATTCATTAGAATATCCATTAACACATAAACCCAGAGGTCTACATCCACACAGACATTTGAAAAAATACATACAGTAAAATGTTAGCTAATGAGAAGAAGATAATTAATATGATATACAGTTATGATGAGCCTACATTTAAGTTATACAGATACTTACAACCTAATGAATGCAGGTAAGTCTAGAAAGCAATGTGAACCATCCAATAGCTAATAAGATATTTGGTTATAAGAGGAGTTGCTATTGAGGCATATACACATTAGAGGAGGCATATACACATTAGAGGAGGCAGAGAACTGAACAGAATTATTTTCTTTAGGCGGCATGTGATAATAGTAATGTTGATATGAGTGATGTGAGTGACCGAATGAGATGAGTGAATGTAATTTTACTTTAATAAGAGGACAAATAGTAATACGGAGAGAGGTAAATGGTATATAAGATGAGAAAATGGTATTATTATTATTATTGTTGTTGTTGTTGTTGTTGTTGTAGTAAAAAGTAAGTGGTGATGAATAAGAGGAATATATATATATATATATATATATATATATATATATATATATATATATATATATATATATATATATATATATGAATATAACAGAGGGAAACATTCCACGTGGAAAAAATATATCTAAAAAGAAAGATGATGAGACTTACCAAACAAAAGCGCTGGCAGGTCGATAGACACACAAACAAACACAAATATACACACAAAATTCAAGCTTTCGCAACAAACTGTTGCCTCATCAGGAAAGAGGGAAGGAGAGGGAAAGACGAAAGGATGTGGGTTTTAAGGGAGAGGGTAAGGAGTCATTCCAATCCCGGGAGCGGAAAGACTTACCTTAGGGGGAAAAAAGGACAGGTATACACTCGCACACACACACATATCCATCCACACATACAGACACAAGCAGACATATTTAAAGACAAAGAGTTTGGGCAGAGATGTCAGTCGAGGTGGGCTGTATGTGTGGATGGATATGTGTGTGTGTGCGAGTGTATACCTGTCCTTTTTTCCCCCTAAGGTAAGTCTTTCCGCTCCCGGGATTGGAATGACTCCTTACCCTCTCCCTTAAAACCCACATCCTTTCGTCTTTCCCTCTCCTTCCCTCTTTCCTGATGAGGCAACAGTTTGTTGCGAAAGCTTGAATTTTGTGTGTATATTTGTGTTTGTTTGTGTGTCTATCGACCTGCCAGCGCTTTTGTTTGGTAAGTCTCATCATCTTTCTTTTTAGATATATATATATATATATATATATATATATATATATATATATATATATATATATATATATATATATAATGCTGAGGAATAAGTATATGTTATTTTGTGAAGAATGAATAATGGATAGGTGAGAATGTTATGAGTAATTGAGAATATGTTGAGAGGAAAGAAACTAGATTTGAACGCTATATCACATGTACTCATGGAATACAGAATGAAAGTAGTGGAAAGAATATTATTTATTGAAAGATTGGTATGCCTGAGATAATAACTTATGTGGTGTCTTATATATTCTTATAACTAAAGGTGAAAGTATAGATTTATGTGGAAAGAATTATTTACAGCAGCCACTGTTGGAAATATACCAGAAGATTTAAATCTATAACACTTTAACACTAATCTAATGGGAACTTGTAATGAAATTTTTGTAGTTATGTAGGCTTGACACTTCAGATTGGAAGAATTATTTAAGAGAACATATTTAGCAGTCATCTAATGACATAATTAAAGCTCGTCTACTGAACTGAACTAATGCACCATTAAATAGAAAGGAGAATAAGGAGAAAACAAAACGTCAGTCCTCTGTTGCGGCTCATACTCTCATCCCTCCCTTAGAAAAATTTATACATGTTGATGAAATATTGGACATTATATAATTCGTGATTATCTGACAGTATGGAGAGACATACACAAATATTTATTTATGAATAGAATTTTACAGGTACCACAAGGTAAATACAGAATGGATATACAGCATGGAACGCAGCAGCAATTATCTAAGAAGATTTATTTATTTATTAAGTAAAACATTTATTTATATTGCTTGATACTCATGAAAGGAAGGAGATGAACTACACAAACTTTATAGGAACATGATTGACTTGAACTAGATATATATATATATATACACTTACCACATTGATGTACATACTTGTAGGATCCTAAGATATTTAGAGGGGCACCACTCTTAGAAACGGTAATAGAGGGGTACCACTCTTAGAAACAGCAATAGTGGGGACATCACACTTATAAACGGTATTAGGTATAGGAACTTTTACGTTATATTAAGTTAACATGTATTTTATTTATCATATTTTATTTTGTGTAATCCATTGTAGGGGATGACTTTACTAGTATTTATGTAGTAGTCAGCAACCATCCCATGAACCTATCCTCCTACAGAGGGCTGTCTTGAAGCTTGAAATATGTGTAAATTTTATTCCAGGAGGCAAGATGAATTTTAAGTTGAATATTCTGGCGAGTTGCCACAATTATCTTCAAATGTTGTATTAAAAAAAAAGGGAGCTAACAAATAAAATGTATATTTCCATCTGAATGTAATGTAATTCACATGTCAGCACAATGATATTGAATGTAACGTAAAAAATTGACTACATTTTTCATTTAATTCTGTATATGTACTACATGACAACAATGTATCTCATGTAATGATTAATTGTAAATATTTGTATATTTATGTACTTACTATATCAAGAAATGTATTTTAAGGAGATGTTAATGAGCTGCAAAGGACTTGTGCATGTAGCACATGATTCATATAAATGGAACTGAAAATGCAAAGAATAAACCAACGTGATGGAACACTGGTCAAGAAATATTTACGTAGTGTCAATATGCTTTGAAGTGTATGGTGTTGTGGAAGCCGGCAGGTCTTCAGGTTGGTGTAAAAGACAAGCTCATCACCTGTCGTAGGCAGTGAGGTGTTTCCTGTGCCCTCATTGACCATTTATATCCCGGAAGACGCCACCAACATTCGACTGCTGGAGATCACAATTTCGTGTTGACACATTGAACAAACTTTGGATTTTTCTTCAAGTCACACGCAAGAGATCCAGGCAGTACACACACACACACACACACACACACACACACACACACACACACACACACACACACACAGAATCCGATACTACGTTTAAAGACATCGGAGCAATATAATAGAAACATTTATTGTTCGAAAGACGTGTATTTTTCCGCGATGTGTTGAATGTGCTTTTGGTGAAAATTAAAATTACATTACAAAGCGATGTTTCAATAGCTAATGAGGAGAAGATAATAAAAAGGTAACCTTTCTACAATTCATCGAATATCTAGATTCCAAGATTGGAAAGCTAATATAGCTTCACTGCGAACAGCAATGTTTGTTGTAAAGCTGTATTAGTAATTTCATTCTCAGCATAAAAAAATGTAGTGACTGTTTTCTTCAAAAAACAGCAATGTAGTCACATAAGTATTAAACTATCATTAGCAGATTAACAGTGGCTATCTAGTGCAACTTCAGAGACAGCGCCTTTTTTTTTCAAAGTAGCAGCTTCCTTCCTAATTTACTTGATTAACTTTAACAGGCATAACTGTGAGTAGCATTATGAATTGCAATGGTAGTTTACTGTTAATACAGTACACACAATACATTTCTATGATTTATTTGTGTTTTGTTAATGTATATCTTGGCTCTTTATACATACACGAACATTCTCCTTCTTGACACAATTCACAGAACAGTACGAATGAAAAAAAGAACACAGTTCAATAAAAAGTACTAGCTACTGAAGTATAATGTCACAAGCTTTTCAGCATAATGTATTGTTAATGTGTAAAAGACTGAAATCAAGCAATGAGATGGTATTTCAAGAAGAAGAACATTAATTCCACAACAGCAGCTGTTTTCCACTGTTTGATTTCAATAATGATCCAACTATGACACACACCTCTCACTTGCTACAGTAGCGTCAAGCACTCTTCATTTTAATAATCTTTATTTTCATTACTGTCAACATAAATCACCATCTCCAAACACAACACTTGGATGGCATTAAAATTAAGTTCCAATAAGCAAGGAAATAACTTAAGACCTGCCGAAAAATTGAAACACATATCAATTCTAGACAGGTATTTCGAATTAAAGCCAAATGAAGAAATATGTCAAACATGTGAATCAGAATATAGCATGCACGGATTTCACAAGTCAATGACAAAACTGTTTTTACTCCTTTTTCCTACAAAATGGTTTAATCTAATGAATCACTATTAGAATTTAGTTTTTTTCTATCACAAATATATACATGGAAACACCTCTCCATTTAATATGAATTGTGTGTTCATTTCCTTATATTCCCTACAGCACTTCTCTTTAAAGCATCTAACATTGTTTTCGTCTAGCAAACTCCCGTTGTACACATCAGCGATGTGACCAAAAGTAGACTATCATCAGATTAGCATTAAAGCAACCCAGATATAACCTAAAGACCACTCTGAAGTCTTAATGAAAACACTTACTGACAACACAAAAATTTTCAGAGGAGGGGGGGGGGGGGGGAGGAGAAATTAAAGTGTCTGTTTAAACAAATGAATCTTTTGAGGCTCATCAAACAGTCAACTTCATCTTTTCCTGCATTTTTGCTATAACACATATATAACATGATCCTTTTTGCTGCCCAAACATTTAATAAACACCTCTTTCAATAACACAGGCACTACTGAACCCACCCCACACAACCACTCTGTACAGCTATATTCTGCCAACTGAATTGTTTGTATCTAAAATAGCAAATGAAATATACATCATTAAAATCACAAAAAATACATTTTAAAGTATAGTCTTAACTGGAAAAATATGGTAGCTGAGACCAATTTTCATATTAGAACTCATAAGAAGCCACAAAAGATCATGCAAAAAAATTGCAAAGACCATTTTATTCCCAGGCCAATCAGCTCAAATATGAGCTTCAGTGTTTACTTTCAGCTCCACCCCTACTGCATGGAATTATCACAAGAACATTTAATTTTACAGGCATTACTGCTACACTACTGCCCCACTATCAGAGCTGTATCCAGGAAATAAACCTGTCACTCAAGAATGGACACAAAAAACCATCATAACATAGCCGGCAAATTAACGTTCAACTATACAATTACTTGACCAAATATTCCATTGCTATATTCACGAATACCAAAGCCCAAAATTAATACACCATAGTGTGATTGTACATTTTGAATCGTCTATGGCAAAAGTCTGCAGCTCGGCGACTAGTGGCTAGCATTGTTGCCTCTGGATCACAGGGTCCTGGGTTCGATTCCCGGCCAAGTTGAGGATTTTCTCTGCCTGGGGACTGGGTGTTTGTGTTGTTATCATCATCGTTTGAAACATTGGCTAGATTGGATTGAGTAAAAATTTTGACAAAGTTGAGTGCCCCACAAACTAAACATCACTATGGCAAATGTTTTGGCATTACCGAAGCATCCGATTCCACCAGTCTGCCTTGCTCCATGACGTCATCAATATGGCAGAAACGGCTACTCCCAACTTATACAAAATGACGACAATGACATTACTGCAGATACGACAACAAATGCAAACAAAAATAAAAATGACAGGTTAACACTGCACTCCAAAAATAAAATGAAACTAACAAGGCAACTGTGGAAAATTTGGAGTTTAGGGCGGGGAAAAGCCATATATACAACAATTAAAAAAACCACCACTCCATCCAAAAACAAATAATATCCAAAAACAATTTAACTGACAGCATTCCACTACACCAACAAAACCACAGGAATCAGACATTTTTCCTTGTCCTATATAGCTCAACCACTTCTTCGATACCACAAAACAAACACACACAACTCCGAAAAGTGGAACCAAACCCCCCCACAACTCAAAACATGAAACGCGCCATATTCAGTGCATCAATTAAGACACAACTGACCTACCATTAATATACAACATGCAACATCACAAAACACACACACACACACACACACACACACACACACACACACACACACACACACACACAAAAAACCCACGTTACCGCACCACCTACCTAAATCAAAACCACACAGCACAATGACAACCAAAACTCAAATAAACACAATACCTCAAGTTAAACTCAGCACATCCACATCCATCACCAGGGGACACCATCAAATACAACAACACAACATCTACAAACACAACCAACTCACAAATTCCATACCGTAATGACGTCACACACCACACCATTATATCATAGGTCAAAGCAGATGAGTGGAATCGGATGCGTCTGTTGATCCAACGTTTTACAGTAAAATTTCTCTATCAGGTAATTTCTGTACAAAACACATCACATGATTGCATCATGTATGAAAACCACACATATCGAAGGCTATGTAAATATATTGTATACAATAATAATAAATACAAACAAAACATGTTTCCACGTGCTATATTTTTAATAACAACTATTGACCGTCAGTTGAAATGGAATATACAACCAAACATACTAGCTACAAGAATTCAGTCAGTCTGTGTGTTATATCATTAGCGTTCTCTCATTGGTATATGACACCATCTGCCTCTTAGTTATATACTATTCCTATGCCCACTCAGTCCTTAATATGGGATCGTTATTAGTGGTTCATGGGCACAAAATATGGCCACAATATTCAAACTACAGAAGTGTTAAAAAAAGTACTAAAAAAAATCTAAGTAGGTTGCAATATTCTGTTTAGGGAGCTGGGGACTGAAAATGTGTCCTCTGAGTACATGCACAAATCAATTATGCACTTCAAGAAAACCATTACTAATTACTATACTAACAGCACTATACTACTCACATATTGAGAATAAAACTCAAAACAATATTCTCAACCAGGAATCAAAAAACACACAATGCATTGCTGAGGAAATTAAGGAGAAAACTAAAAACAATACATTTACAAAATTAGTTAATGCATACCTATTTTTCATAATACACATTATGCAGTAAAGGGGTACGTAAAAACACGAACCAGGAGATAGTAAAGATTTAAGCATCTCTTGTCAATCCGCAATATGCTTTCAGACTACAGGGCAAAAGCACATTATGGAAGAATTATATGCCCAAGGTGGAAATGTTGAAACTGCCAAATCTGCTTTTACACTCATCAAAATCTACATTCAATACAATTCAAATTTTGTATTCACATTACTTTGCTTAAGTAACCCATCACCAAACTAAAACTGCCCCTTTCCAATCAAACCTAGTTGCCAGCATAGACAAGCAAAATAAGTATTGTATTATCATTGCAATTCTCCAATGGTGACTGCACTCAAATTACACACCAAATGGCGTATTATCATCAGGTTAGGGGTTGAGGCACGTGCAAGTAGACACAATCCGTCATTCAATACCCTTAGCTTCTTTGATCTTTATTAGCTCAATATCTCCGAAATTACGAGGAAATGCTGATTCAGTTATCAAACAAATGAGAATGCAAAAGAGAACATTATATCGTGTATGGTGACTCTTAAAAGACATGTTGTTGTTGTTGTTGTGGTCTTCAGTCCTGGGACTGGTTTGATGCAGCTCTCCATGCTACTCTATCCTGTGCAAGTTTCTTCATCTCCCAGTACCTACTGCAACCTACATCCTTCTGAATCTGCTTAGTGTATTCATCTCTTGGTCTCCCTCTACGATTTTTACCCTCCACGCTGCCCTCCAATGCTAAATTTGTGATCCCTTGATGCCTCAAAACATGTCCTACCAACCGATCCCTTCTTCTAGTCAAGTTGTGCCACAAACTTCTCTTCTCCCCAATCCTATTCAATACCTCCTCATTAGTTACATGATCGACCTACCTTATCTTCAGCATTCTTCTGTAGCACCACATTTCGAAAGCTTCTATTCTCTTCTTGTCCAAACTAGTTATCGTCCATGTTTCACTTCCATACAAATATTTTCAGAAACGACTTCCTGACACTTAAATCTATACTCGATGTTAACAAATTTCTCTTCGTCAGAAACGATTTCCTTGCCATTGCCAGTCTACATTTTATATCCTCTCTAATTCGACCATCATCAGTTATTTTACTCCCTAAATAGCAAAATTCCTTTACTACTAATCTAATTCCCTCAGCATCACCCGATTTAATTTGACTACATTCCATTATCCTTGTTTTGCTTTTGTTGATGTTCATCATATATCCTCCTTTCAAGACACTGTCCATTCCATTCAACTGCTCTTCCAAGTCCTTTGCTGTCTCTGACAGAATTACAATGTCATCGGCGAACCTCAAAGTTTTTACTTCTCCATGAATTTTAATACCTACTACGAATATTTCTTTTGTTTCCTTTACTGCTTGCTCAATATACAGATTGAATAACATCGGGGACAGGCTACAACCCTGTCTCACTCCCTTCCCAACCACTGCTTCCCTTTCATGCCCCTCGACTCTTATAACTGCCATCTGGTTTCTGTACAAATTGTAAATAGCCTTTCGCTCCCTGTATTTTACCCCTGCCACCTTCAGAATTTGAGAGTATTCCAGTTAACATTGTCAAAAGCTTTCTCTATGTCTACAAATGCTAGAAACGTCGGTTTGCCTTTTCTTAATCTTTCTTCTAAGATAAGTCGTAAGGTTAGTATTGCCTCACGTGTTCCAACATTTCTACGGAATCCAAACTGATCTTCCCCGAGGTCCGCTTCTACATTTTTCCATTCGTCTGTAAAGAATTCGTTAGTATTTTGCAGCTGTGACTTATTAAACTGATAGTTCGGTAATTTTCTTATCTGTCAACACCTGCTTTCTTTGGGATTAGAATTATTATATTCTTCTTGAAGTCTGAGGGTATTTCGCCTGTCTCATACATCTTGATCACCAGATGGTAGAGTTTTGTCATGACTGGCTCTCCCAAGGCCATCAGTAGTTCTAATGGAATGTTGTCTATTCCCGGGGCCTTGTTTCGACTCAGGTCTTTCAGTGCTCTGTCAAACTCTTCACGCAGTATCTTATCTCCCATTTCGTCTTCATCTACATCCTCTTCCATTTCCATAATATTGTCCTCAAGTACATCGCCCTTGTATAAACCCTCTATATACTCCTTCCACCTTTCTGCCTTCCCTTCTTTGCTTAGAACTGGGTTGCCATCTGAGCTCTTGATATTCATACAAGTGGTTCTCTTCTCTCCAAAGGTCTCTTTAATTTTCCTGTAGGCAGTATCTATCTTACCCCTAGTGAGACAAGCCTCTACATCCTTACATTTGTCCTCTAGCCATGCCTGCTTAGCCATTTTGCACTTCCTGTCGATCTCATTTTTGAGACGTTTGTATTCCTTTTTGACTGCTTCATTTACTGCATTTTTATATTTTCTCCTTTAATCAATTAAGTTCAATATTTCTTCTGTTACCCAAGGATTTCTATTAGCCCTCGTCTTTTTACCTACTTGATCATCTGCTGCCTTCACTACTTCATCCCTCAGAGCTACCCATTCTTCTTCTACTGTATTTCTTTCCCCCATTCCTGTCAATTGTTCCCTTATGCTCTCCCTCAAACTTTCTACAACCTCTGGTTCTGTCAGTTTATCCAGGTCCCATCTCCTTAAATTCCCACCTTTTTGCAGTTTCTTCAGTTTCAGTCTGCAGTTTATAACCAATAGATTGTGGTCAGAATCCACATCTGCCCCTGGAAATGTCTTACAATTTAAAACCCGGTTCCTAAATCTCTGTCTTACCATTATATAATCTATCTGATACCTTTTAGTATCTCCAGGATTCTTCCAGGTATACAACCTTCTTTTATGACATTAAAAGACATGTGAATAAATAATGGTTACATTAATTTTTGAATTAGTTGCACTTGTTATTAATTATTCATCTGCATGTAACTAATTTGTAATATTTTTTTGTTATTATACTAAGCCGAAATCTGTATTACCACATGCAGAGCAGTAAACAACTAACGAGATACATACAACAAATTCAGTACATTAGGAGCAAACTGTGAAAGTTAACATTTTGTTTATTTGTCTTCTGTAACACTTTGAAGACTTAGTGCAACATGTTTCGATGCGTAAATGCAACAGATGCCTTTCCATTTCATAGTCTACTGTGAATACAATTTTTACATCAATTTATATTTCTATGGTATGAAAATCGACTGGCCACGTCCATAACTTTGCAGATGGAATCACACTGCATTTGACAATAATATGCAAAACATTTGCATGAATCACATTCAAGTAGGCCGGAGGTTCATCATCGTAACGGTACACTGTTTCCCTATAGCTGACTTCAGTTCTGATGGTAAACCTAAAATTAGGTCTTACATAAATCGCTTCACATGTAACCAAATGAACTGAGCGATTAAAATGAAGTGCCGAAGCAGGTAAAATGGTTTTATCCCCCAAAGAAGTCAAAAAAGGGTGATACATATAAAGTGATAATTTGAGCTGTTATCTGCGTATTTTTGACTGTTATATACAACAAAATAAATACAGGCACTTTCTTAACTCTGAACATACCATACACCCACAAGAAGTTCTCCAAACCTGCTCTCGGGAACATAAGCATACGCACCCACATTTTTTTCCCTATTATAACATTACGTCAAAAATGGCAGCCACATACTGCTTACGCCTATATTTAAACATAAACAATTCACAGTTGTAACTGAAGATCTCGTGGAACCATGTAAACACCAAAGATTAACTAAAAATCAAAACATGTCGTATTGTATGTTGAGAGATGTTACGGTTTACCAACATCTCACAACACTTGGCTACAAACTTCCCGTTACATATCATCATTTTCATTAAATGAGTGACAGGATTCTCTCGAATAATTTTTATTGCTATACTTTTTATGTCTACAAATTGTGTATTTTCAATGAACAGTGGCCCTGAAATGGCTTTTAAACATTATGTGTGAAAATTAGAATTTCGGTGTTGGTATGATTAGTCAAACAATTGCTAGATAAACGTATTTTACGCCTCACAGGTAATGAGTTAGAAATTAGGGACTAGAATTTACAAATAAGAATGATGTCAGCACAAAAAATATATTTAGGACGAAGTTTTATTTTGGTCGATTTGGAATCGTGCAGCTGTTTGGTAATCACTTGTGACGTTATGCTGTGTACGACGCAATTGTATTGATTTATTGTTATTTTACGGGGTGTACTGGAATATGATGTTTTCCCACATTTAAGTGTTAGTGATTCAATCGCTTCTGAGGGCTTTGATTATGATTTGGCTCAGAGAGTAAATTTTGCTTGTTATTGTTTCAGGTTATGTTTATCACAACAAATTACTGAGCGCGATTTTCGATGAGTTTATACATAGTGTGTACGTATACTGTACATCAATTATGAATAACGCAATGTTAACGTAACAGCATTGCCCCGTGTTAAATACATGCTATTTTTGCCCCATCTGATTGGTTTGTACATGTATGTTTCACGACTCGATTAAAGAAACTACCCCGATTGAACCAGTTTCTGTGTCCTGTAATCTCTTGTGAAAGTCATTGTTAAATATCTTATGATGGATGAGAAAAGATGGACAATGAAGTTCTCACATTCACTGTATTGGTGTGGTTATGTTGAGTCACACGTTGAATGTAATGTAATAATGTTTGAGGGGATGACCAGGGAAAAGAAACGTTGCTCTGATCCGAGGTATTACTCTTCCAGACTGTAACATGAGCAGTTGTATCATGTTCTTCCCTACGTCTGATTCAAGTGCCCACAGTTTTTACGTTACTTCAGTGATCAGTTAGGTTGGTGTGAAATAAAATGCTGTAGAATCCATTCAATCCGAAACATTTGCAGGCCAAGGGAAGTGTTCGATTCCATCCATATGATTTGATCATAACTTTTTGTCTCTTTTCCGACCATTAAAAAAAAAAAAAAAAAACATGGCAACTATCATACCCAACGCAAACCAAAAAATGCATATCCTTAAAAAAAAAATCTAAATAACTCACTGGCTAAACAGCACATTGTTCCAACAACGAAATGAGGGTCAATGGAAGCGTACGACCCACCCGGCTGTTTTGACATGTGACGTAAGGTGTTGTGGTGTGTGATATGACAGTGCAGAGTTTAGTTTATGAGTTGGTTGTGTTTGTAGATGTTGTCTTGTTGCTGTTGGTAGTGTCCTCTGGTGGTGAGTATGTGTATGGTTCAAGTGTTATGTGATGTATTGGGTTCATTTGAACATTGTTGGTCACAGTATTTTGGATTGCCTGTGATTGAAGAACTGAAATTTGTTTCAGTGAGTTATCCTTTTTTTTTGTTTCATTTTTTATTTTTATTTTTTTAAATACATGACTGCGGTCTTGATAGGTGTTGTTGGTTTGCTGTTTGTCATGCAGTAATGTGTTTTATATATATATATATATATATATATATATATATATATATATTTTTTTTTTTTTTTTTTTTTTTTTTTTTTTTTTGTTAGGCATGGATATGACAGTTTGAGGTTGCATGCGGAGATGGGGGAGGACATGATGTCCTTCATAAAATTTCTTCTGATGTTTGGACTCCTGGCGGCAATTGTCAAGTGCAGTGTGTGTAGGGAGAACATGATGTTGGTGACAGTTCCGGCATCTCGGACCAGGGACTGTTATATGTGTCGGTGCCGAAGGGATATCCACTGGTGCTCCATTAGATGCGGTTCCTGGTTCGAAAAGTCTAGGTTGGCCAGGAGAGGGATTATTTTGATGACTTATTGTTTTGGTTATAGATCATCTATCAGTTTTTTCGCGCATGAGACTGGAGTGAATGAGAGGACGATTTTAGATTGGTTTTCTTTTCGTAGGGAAGTGTGTTCAGAATATGTGAAGTATAGATATAAGTTGGGTGGGCCGGGGGTGCCCATCATGATAGGTGAATCGCAGTTTCGAAAGAGAAAGTATGGGAGGTGTAAGTCCCTGGTTGGTTTATGGGTGTGGGGGACTGTTATTTTGGGGGGTGGTTATGTGGATTGTGTTTTCAGGGTTTTGGAGGGGCGTGCAAAGAGGGAACTGGTGGGGTTAACGGAAGAGTATATAAGGGAGGAGAGTACTATAGTGTCAGTTGCTTTTTTGTCACATGGGGGCTTGGGGAAGGGGGGTTATGATCATTTAGTTGTAAATCTTAGTTTAAAGTTCAAAAATTATGAACCTGGGGTGTGTACTAATACTATAGAGGGGTTTTGGGGGATAGTTAAATCAGTCATAGGGAGAGACAATAGGCACTCTTCTAACTTGCAATCTCATTTAGATAGTATTGCTGGCAGAAGTGTCCCGAGGGAGTATTTCATTTCTTGCGTTTTTTTTTTCCCCGAGGGCGGTTAGTAAACTGTACAGGCCAAGGGTGGTTAGTTGAGGGGTTTTTGTATGCGGTGGTGGTGAAAGGGGGGGGGGGAGGTTGTGGGTAATGTGGTGGATTGAGTTTGGGGGGGGGGTAGTTTTATGATTAAGTTGCAGAAAATCTCTTTTGTTGCAGTTGTTTTTAAGTTGTAGTGTGTGATTCAGTTTCATTTATTTTGTGGTATTTAGTTGTTGGCGGATTTTTGTTTCTGGGGGGAGGGTGAAGGTTGGTGGGGGTTGAGCTTGATGTTGATGTTGATGTTGGAATTGGTAGGTTGTGGGTGGATGGGAGTTTTTTTCAGCTGGGTTTTGTGTGTGTGTGGGGGGGGGAGGAGGAGGAGGAGGAGGAGGAGGAGGCTGTGGCTGTGGCTGTGGCTGTGGCGGTGGCTGTGGCTGTGGCTGTGGCTATGTTTGTGGTGCAGTGGCTAGCCTAGTGTGTAGTGCTGGAATTTGTTTGTGATGAGTAGATGTCTTTTTGGGTCTATTATTCGTGAATTGTGATGTTTTGTGGGATTTATCAAGTGTTGGGGATTCGGTTTTATTTATGACAGGTGTAGGTGTGGTTGATCTATACAGCTTACGGCAATTATCTGATTCCAATTTTTGTAGTTGTGGATGCATTTTGGTATCATGAGTCGGTTGACCTATATAGGTGAAGGAAAATGTTCAATTTCTATGTTTGTCGTCGTAGCTGTATGTGTTTTGGTATCGTCAGTTGTAGTTGACCTGTGTAGGTCAAGGGTAGTGTCTGAGTCTAATCTTTGTTGTTTTAATTGTCGGTTTTATAGTACCGATAGTTGCGGTCTGATTCAAATTTTTGTAGCTTGGTTTTTATTTTGTAGTATCAAGAATTGCGATTGAGATAGGTGAAGGGAAGTGACCGGTTTTTGTGGGTGTAGTGGAATGTGTGAATTTTATGTTGTTTTTTCTGTTGCTTTTTGTGTGTTTTGGGATCTTGGTGTGTGGTTTTATATGTTAATATTTAGTTTGTGCCCACACACAACCCCCAGTTTCCCATGCTTGGCCCCCTTGTTTGATTATATTTTTCGAGTGAGATGTTTTTGTCCTTTTTGTATGTATTTTTGTGTTTGTTGTTGTGTTTATTTACTCGCGTCATAGACACCATATTGGAGACGTTGAGAATTGTTGTTTCCACCATATTGATGATGTCATGGGTCAGAGCAGATGGTTGGAATTGGATGCTTCCGTTTTTATTCCCTAGGGATAATAGGGAAATGTTTAAAAGTTAAACACTCCGGGTTT
Organism: Schistocerca nitens; assembly: GCF_023898315.1. Classification (NCBI taxonomy): domain Eukaryota; kingdom Metazoa; phylum Arthropoda; class Insecta; order Orthoptera; family Acrididae; genus Schistocerca; species Schistocerca nitens. The sequence continues at coordinate 19,033,766 of NC_064624.1, read as the reverse complement.
GTCTGGGTGATGATATGACGACAACGACCATAAGGTTTTTTCAAGGTTTTGGCTTGATTGCTGACTACATGAGATGTCATGTGTAAAGAGATTAAGTAGTTGACTAGAATCCTGGCATCTTGGACCAGATGCCAGTATTTGTGGCAGTTTGGCGGTCTAATTGACACAAGACCTGGCACGAGAGATCTAGATTGGTCATCAGGGAGATTGTTTTACTTACGTATTATTTTCATTATCATTCATTTTTACACTTTTTTAGTGTGTTTGCAAAGTGAGTTGGATGGTTTTCTTTTTGTAGTGAAGTTAGTACTGGGTATGTTAACTATAGGGGAATGATGTTGATTGAGGAGGGGGGGGGGGTGAGTAATTGGCAGTGGAGATTTTGTATAAGTGTAGTGGAACATGTTTGTGGTCAGTTCAGGAAGAGCTGCTAGGTAATGGTAATTTTCACTGGCAAAAGGCATTACATGTAGATGTGGATTTTATATCAGAGCTTAACAGATGTTAATCTTATGAATGTGTAGTTAGAAGAAAGTTACGTCACCAGTTTGGTAAGAGATCTGATATTAAATGTTGTTTATTATCAAGAGTCAGCTGTATAGTGAAAATATAAGTTGCTACTTATTGCAAAGATGATACATTAAGTTGCAAATAGGCACAACAAAAAGGCACTTACACAGTACCTAGCAGGCTGATGAAGGATTTTTCTGTAAGCTAATATGGAAGTGTCTTTTAGTTGTGCCTGTCTGCAAGTTAATGTGACATCTTCTTGGTAAGTAGCAATCTATCTTTTCCAACCTGGAGTTCCGATTATAAGATTCAACTGTTTGTGAGTACTGTGTGTGGATTGCAGTGTGCATGTTTTTCTTTAGTGAAAGTATAAAGAGTTCAACGTGGTGCACTGGACTGTGAATGGCTATGAAGAAAGTCTCAAACAACTCTGTTAAAGTGCATATTAAATTGTACGAGGAAGAAGTGATTCAAAGGCTGGTGACCAGAATACATTTTCATTTTGTCCTTGTCTGTCTGTATGTAAGTAATACTACAAAGAAATTGTAGAATGATACATCAGTTTTCAGATTCAGGATGTAATGTGCAGCATATATGATTAAGAAGTACAAATTCTATTCTGCTCCTGACTTTATTAAGTACATGATTATAAGCGTCTTGGCTTCAGTTCAAGTGCATTGAGGTATTCCCAAAATAAATAAATAAGCAAGCATTGAGCTAGTGGAAGACTGCAAGCTCGATTGTAAACTTTTTTCTTTGTCTGTGAAACAGGTTGACTACAGCAAATGGTTTTCTTTGGTAAATGCACTGTAATCTATTAACTGCTTCAATGGAGCATCTTATTGCAGTTAGAATTTATGTTGAAGAGCAAGATGTGTGTCCTGTATTGCTTACAACATGGTAGTATATCACAAGCCAGTGTTAAAAACGCCAGTTTAAGTGATCTCTTTCAACAGCATGAGATTTTGATGTTCTTTCATTTTGATGCTATGTATTAAACTCTTCGTAACGTGAAGTTTACAATTCATTGGTTGTCTTTCGGTTTTTGGAGTCTCTTCATAATCTATGATAAATTTATTTCTGTTGTTGATTCCTTTTTTCTCTTCCAGAGGTGTATTACTGCTGTCATGGGTGACACGAAAACTGTTTGGCTTGAAAAAGAAGAAATTGATGAGGTATGTACTGAGCCAGATTCCATGGTTACTTACTTCCTTTGCCGCTGTTTCATTAATTTCTGTAGGCAGTATACTATGTGAATAAACACAGTTCTTGACATGTTGCTCGAAACATGAATAATGCACTTTAATGTATTAGTGAGATTGAAGGGAGACATTGAAGAAATTCAGAGGCCGGCTGGTAGATTTGTTACAAGTAGATCTGATCAATATGCGAGTACTCCGAAGATGTTTTGTGATCTCAAATGGGAATCCCATGAGAAGAGGAGGTAGTTCTTTTTGCTAACACTATTGAGAAAATTTAGAAAACTGGCATTTGAAGCTGACTGCCAAATGATTCTGCTGTCACCTACATACATATCACATATGGACCACTTGGATAAATAAGAGAAATTGGAGCTCATATGGAGGCTTATAGAAGGCTGTTTTTCCCTCATTCTATTTGCGAGTGGAACAGGAAAGGAATTGACTAGTGGTGGTACAAGGTACTCCATCATGTACTGTAAGGTGGCTTGTGGTTTATCTATGTATATGTAGGTTCAGTTTAATAAAAAAGTATCTAGTTGTGTGTCAGTGTTAAACACAACATTTCACAACAGTACATAAAATATAGCTTGTGTTTGGTGTAAACGTCATGTGGGGTGGAGAAGAGGGTTTAAATTTAATGTTTAATAAATTTGCTTTTTTTCTTAATGCACTATTCAGTACCCTTGATGGTACTTTCTCTTAGAAGTGGGTTCTTCTTTTGTTAAATGTTAACAAAACAATGAAGAAGACTTTATAGTGAAGATTGCAATATTGTGATTAAATTTAAAAATACAACATGCAGGTGGTGCATTATGAGCTTGTACACAGAAGAAGGAGTGGGAATTGTGATGTCTTTCGTAATAGTAAATGTTTGTTGATGGTTTAAAATAATTTTGTGGAAATAAGTTTGAAGGAGAGACATTTACTGTGATTGCTAGAGTGAGAAGTAAATTTCGTAGTAATTCTTACGTTAACAAATTTCTTTGAGTTTGTAATCACAACTCCAGTAGAAGCAACAACACTAAAGTTCAATTTCAGACAAAATTCGTTTCTGTTTGCATGCAGTCGGATAGTGCATAATTAATTTCTGTGTTGACGGGAATACCGAGAGCAACACATTGAATATTGACATTTTTGTTCTTTGTACAAATAATAAGACTGCATGTACATGATACTTGAAATTTGACATAATGAAACCATTTGGTGGGTGGCCAGATATCAACAGGCAAACACCCATTGTGCTGTTAATATTCTTATAACACAGCTGCTCAATGTTGACAGGACGAACCCAGTCATACCAACCACTTGTAAATACACTGTACTTGCTACAAATGTTTGTTTGGCACCCTTCTTGGGGCCCAGCTAAGGAAGTACTGTGACAACAGCGGTGCATCAGTTACATTTAAATATTAATAAAAGTACTTCATTATATTTTATACAAAGTAGGTGATCAGTTTGGTATGAATCTGAAAATTAACTAAACGTACGAAATTTTCAGAATGAGATTTTCACTCTGCAGCGGAGTGTGCGCTGATATGAAACTTCCTGGCAGGTTGAAACTGTGTGCCCGACCACCTTTGCCTTTCGCGGGCAAGTGCTCTACCAACTGAGCTACCGAAGCACGACTCACGCCCGGTACTCACAGCTTTACTTCTGCCAGTACCTCAGAATTCTGGAAACATCCCCCAGGCTGTGGCTAAGCCATGTCTCCGCAATATCCTTTCTTTCAGGAGTGCGAGGTTCGCAGGAGAGCTTCTGTAAAGTTTGGAAGGAAGGAGACGAGGTACTGGCAGAAGTAAATCTGTGAGTACCGGGCGTGAGTCGTGTGAGTTGGGTCTCACACGATTGCTGTTTCCGGAATCCATGTTGATTCCTACAGAGGAGATTCAGGGTTTCCAGAAATGACATGATACGCATGCAAAAAACATGTTCTAAAATTCTACAACAGATTCATGTCAGAGATATAGGAGTTTTGCGCATCTGCTCGATGACGCTTCTTGAAAACTGGGACTACCTGTGCTCTTTTCCAATCATTTGGAACCTTCTGTTCCTCTAGACTTGCAGCACACAGCTGTTACAAGGAGGGGCAAGTTCTTTCACGTAGTCTGTATTGAATCGAATTGGTATCCCATCAGGTCCAGTGGACTTTCCTCTGTTGAGTGATTTCAGTTGCTTTTCTATTCCTTGGACAATTATTTCGATGTCAGCCATTTTTTTGTAAGTGCGAGGATTTAGAGAAGAAACTGCAGTGCGGTCTTCCTCTGTGAAACAGCTTTGGAAAAAGGTGTTTAGTGTTTCAGCTTTACGCGTGTCATCCTCTGTTTCATTGCCATCATCATCCCAGGGTGTCTGGATATGCTGTTTCGATCCACTTACTGATTTAACGTACGATCAGAACTTCCTAGGATTTTCTGTCAAGTCGGTACATAGAATTTTACTTTCTAATTCACTGAACGCCTCATGCATAGCCCTTCTTATGCTAACTTTGACATCGTTCAGCTTCTGTTTGTCTGAAAGGTTTTGGCTGTGTTTAAACTTGCAGTGAAGCTCTCTTTTCTTTTGCAGTAGTTTCCTAACTTTGTTGTTGAGCCATGGTGGGTCTTTCCTGTCCCTCACAGTATTACGTGGCACGTACCTGTCTAAAATGCATTTTACAATTGTCTTGAACTTTTTCCATAAACACTCAACATTGTCAGTGTCTGAACAGAAATTTTCGTTTTGATCTGTTAGCTAGTCTGAAATCTGCCTCCTATTACTCTTGCTAAACAGATAAACCTTCCTCCTTTTTTTTATATTCCTATATACCTCCATATTCAGGGATGCTGCAATGGCCTTATGATCACTGATTCCCTGTTCTGCACTTACAGAGTCGAAAAGTTTGGGTCTGTTTGTTATCAGTAGGTCCAAGGTGTTATCTCCATGAGTCAATTCTCTGTTTAATTGCTCGAGGTCATTTTTGGATAATGCACTCAATATAATGTCACTCAATGCTCTGTCCCTACCACTCATCCTAAACATCTGAGTGTCCCAGTCTATATATGATAAATTGAAATCTCCACCTAAGACTATAACATGCTGAGGAAATTTATGTGAAATGTATTCCAGATTCTTCACTCAGTTGTTCTGCTACTAATGCTGCTGAGTTGGGAGGTCAGTAAAAGGAGCCAATTATTAACCTAGCTTGGTTGTTGAGTATAACCTCCACCCATAATAATTCACAGGAACTATCCACTTCTATTTCACAGGATAAACTACACATGATCATTATTCTCTCTCTCTCTCTCTCTCTCTCTCTCTCTCTCTCTCTCACACACACACACACACACACACACACACACACACACACACACACACACACACACACTCTTTCAAATTCTGAAGCTGGAAGGAGTCAAATACATGGAGCAAAAGGCTATTTACAATTTGTACAGAAAACAGATGGCAGTTATGAGAGTCAAGGGCATGCATGAAAGGGAAGCATTGGTTGGGAAGGGAGTGAGACAATGTTGTAGCCTATCCCAAATCTGTATGTTGAGCAAGCAGTAAAGGAAACAAAACAAAAATTTGAAGTAGGACTTAAATTCCATGGAGAAGAAGTAAAAACTTTGAGGTTTGCTGATGACATTGTAATTCTGTCACAGACAGCAAAGGACTTGGAAGAGCAGTTGAATGGAATGGATAGTGTCTTGAAAAGATGATATAAGATGAATATCAAGAAAAGCAAAACAAGGATAATTGAATGTATTCATATTAAATCAGGTGATGCTGAGGGAATTAGCTTAGGAAATGAGAGACTTAAGTTAGTAGATTAGGTTTGCTATTTGGGGAGCAAAATAACTGATGATGGTTGAAGTAGATAGGATATAAAATGTAGACGGGCGATGGGAAGAAAAGCGTTTCTGAAGAAGAGAAATTTGTTAACGTCAATTATAGATTTGTGTGTCATGAAGTCTTCCCTGAAAGTATTTGTGTGGAATGTAGCCATGTATGGAAGTGAAACATGGATGATAAATAGTTTAGACAAGAAGAGAATAGAAGCTTTTGAAATGTGGTGCTACAGAAGAATGCTGAAGATTGGATGGGTAGATCATGTAACTAATGAGGAGGTACTGAATAGAATTGAGAAGAAGAATTTGTGGTACAACTTGACTAGAAGAAGGGACCAGTTGGTAGGATATGTTCTGAGGAGTCAAGGGATCATCAATTTAGTATTTGAGGGAAGTGTGTAGGGTAAAAATCGTAGAGGGAGAGCAAGGCATGAATACACTAATCAGATTCAGAAGGATGTAGGTTGCAGTAGTTACTTGGAAATGAAAAGGCTTGCACAGGATAGAGTAGCATGGACAGCTGCACCAAACCAGTCTCTGGACTGAAGATCACATAACAACAACATGAGACCTTTCAATACAGTTTGCTGTGGTTGTCATTGAATGCTTCAACCAGTGCTCTCTTGCCAGTCATATGTGTTTCATGTAGCATCTCTCTGTCTATAGATCTGCACTTCACTGTACACGTGATCACTGAAGTACTACTGAATTTAAGCTGTGTGGATTTTGCAATGTATTTTATTGCAGACAGTTTATTGTATTCGAATTTTCGCCTTATCGTGTATCCTTACACAGCTGCCAGTTTGCTGCTGTAAAATCTTTGTCTGTAATACATTCTTGGTGGTACAGTCACAACTGTGGCTTGGATTGTTCATTACGAATAAAATCCACAGTAGTTGTAATTTGAAACAAAGGCAACTTTAAGGTGAAAATGCTATTGCAAACAACCAAAGTGGCAGTTGCCAATCTGCAAAAAGTAACTTATCATATTACTGCTCTAACAGCCACATGGGTACACCCAGAAAGAACTAGTTCATGCTGCAAACATTCAATGGCATGTGCGTACTAGGGCCTCCTCCTTATGCTCCACATGGCTGCCAGTAATATGGGTCATTGGGTGTACTCAACATGCAACTGCCAAGCACTTACATGGTAATCCCTTATTGCAAATTGACAGTTGACACTTCAGGTGTTTGTAACAGCATTTTTGCCTTTCTTAAGTCACTGTCACATGTCCGGCCATTTTTATTAGGTCATTAGGTTATATTATTTTCATCTGTGGGTGCATGTTTATGACTAGCCCAGTTTTTTCAGCCTGGCCATTTTTTCCCTACCTGTTCTTTATTAATAGTAGCAGTAGAATTTGAAAAGTGATTTACATCCTGAAACCAAGGTAGTGTTTGTATCTTAAACTAAATAAATGAACTTTGAAATTACAACTGCAATAGATTTTATTCATCATGAAAAAATCTTCGTCTCCCCTCCAGTCAAACTCTTTCACTCCCCCCACCCTTTACACACACACACACGTGCGCGTGCGCAGCCATTGCAAACTGAGCTATTTCTACATGTCTCATGGTATTTCTATCAGTCTATACTTTCTTTCAGTAAAGTTGTGACAAATTTCTCTTCTCACCAATTTGATTCAGTACCTCTTCACAAGTTATTCAACTTCCTCCTCTAGTCTGCAGCTTCTCCCTGTAGTGCCATCCCAGCTAGTTCACTCTTTCTACCCGGATTGCCTGCCTTCCAAGTATTCCCTTGCTTTTGCAAAGCAGCATTGTATTCCTTCAGCTCTGCCACCTGCTTCACCAAGAGTTCAGTTGCTTGCTGAGTCATGACCACTCATGCTTGTGACCTCGAAATTTGTACAGACTCCATCTACCAAAGATAAAAATTAACAAAAAACCAAAGTGAAACTCAACAAGCACAGATATAACAACAAGAAAAAGTCTTTAGTCTTTACTCAGAATAAACCACATTGATTCCACACACTAATGTGCTTTGTGTCTATAACATCAGCAGATTCTACATGTTGCTGGCACTGACTGTGCACAAGGTGATTTATGACCCTCCAGGTTACAATGTTGCATCTCACTGGCCATAAATAGCGCACCCTTTAATTTCCTTTAAACTGAGACACATTTGCAGGTCTTTCTGGTTTCACAAATACCACCTGCAGGTTTCTATGCATATCAAGTATGCCTATTCTTGCTGTGCTCAAGAATGGAAGAAGCAAGAGATATTAAGTCCACTTTCCTCAGCACACCATCAAAACTGGACCCAGAGTTGGTGGTGATGTAGTGGTTGGAGCTCCTTTCAATGGAGGGCAGCACTCAATGATGCAGGTACTTTTAAAACCAGACTACTGGGGTCTTGGTGTGACCTCCCAGGACAGGAATGGGCTGGGTCATTTGTAGGTCAGCTTCCTTGTGTTATAGAGGTGGTGGTGGCTGAAACTGTTTGGCAAATCATTGATGAACATCCCTGTTTACAATGGACATTTATTCATTTTAGTACAGACACACATTGCGACACATTGCAGTAGGTTGGCCACTGATGATATCAGTGGCTGCTGACATGTCACACACTGTAGTCAGCAACTGCAAACTCAGAAGCCTAACATTATGTGTCAACTGTGATGGGCTATGACATCAGTGAAGCTGCCCTCAAAGTATGTCAGACGCTAATAGCAGCCTGACCAAGTCAAGGCCACTGCGTAGCACACAGTTATAGTTGGTGTTCAAACACTAACATCCAGCATGGGCAATGTCGAAGTCGTATGCTTACACTAGCAGTGATCAGCAATGGTGAAAGCTTTCAGGAACTGGTGTACAGCAACAGACAGACTGGGCTACCCCAGCCCAGACTGGAACATGCATTCCACAAGGGAATTGGCCATTAGCAGGAGGTAGTCCACTGGCAGGGGACACAGTAGTGTGATCTATGTATGGTCCCCAGCTCAGGCACTTGCTGCTGCCACTGGAGACAAAGTCCTCAGTAGGTGAATGTCTACTTCAGCTGGCACTACAGTGATCCTCCACCATAACGTCAGCAACTGATACAGCAGGGTTCGGCATGACATTATCGCACACGCACGGTCATGAAGAGAACATCGGTATGCATCTGAGCACATCTGAGAATGAGGATCTGATTTGGGAGGATATTTATGAGAGTCTTCAGTCCAGTATTCCACTAACAATGACACCCCCACTCTGGAAATGATAGCAGGCTGTTGCCAGGAGTGTCACCATTTGATGATGATGATGATTTGACTAAATTCATTCTTCTTCGCTTGTTTAGCCAGCTCCTGAAGGAGCCTAGCCAATGCTGTAATATTGCTCAACGTCACCCTCCAGAGGCCCTTGTTCCTCTTTGTCAACTTCCTGAATAAACATATGCAGTGCAGGGTAGCCGCACGGTCCTTAGACCTTGCCATGGTTCACTTGGCTCCCCCAATCGGAGATTCGAGTCCTCCCTTGGGCATGGGTGTGTGTGTGTGTGTGTGTGTGTGTGTGTGTGTGTGTGTGTGTGTGTGTGTGTGTGTGTGTGTGTGTGTGTGTGTGTGTGTGTTGTCCTTAGCATAAGTTAGTTTAAGTTATATTAAGTAGTGTGTAAGCCTAGGGACTGATGACCTCAGGAACTTACCACAAATTTCCAAATTTTGCAAATAAACATTTTTTGTTCAGAATATACCTTCTTGTGAATCAGTACCTGGACTGCAGGCTGACATTCTTTTCCCTGTTGCTGAGTGTCACATGAGCAGTTCATCGCACCTGATGGAGCAGTGGTGTTACAGTATGTTTGTAAAAATGAAGTTTTTTCAAAGTAAAACACACACACACACACACACACTTGCATTAAATATGGTTTTCTAAAGGGTTTTTAAAAGGTTAATAATTGGAGCTACATTATAAATTTGTCTTTAAATAAATGAAGAATTACTTTTTTTATATAAATGTATTGGTAACACTCTGCCCTCTGCTAGTTTGCTGCACCCATCACCAATAATTCTCTTTTGGTAAATGCTGAGATGAACAGAGAGCATATTAGATACATTTATTGATCCCTTGATGACTTAATCACTTGTTTTTAAGCATCTACTGCCACTTATCAGAAGTATATATATATAAGATGATGTGACTTACCAAACAAAAGTGCTGGCAGGTTGATAGACACACAAACATACACACAAAATTCGAGCTTTTGCAACCAATGGTTGCTTCATCAGGAAAGAGGGCAGGAGAGGGAAAGACGAAAGGATGTGGGTTTTAAGGGAGAGGGTAAGGAGTCATTCCAATCCCAGGAGCGGAAAGACTTACCTTAGGGGGAAAAAAGGACAGGTATACACTCGCGCGCGCGCACACACACACACACACACATATCCATCCGCACATACACAGACACAAGCAGACATTTGTAAAGGCAAAGAGTTTGGGCAGAGGTGTCAGTCGAGGCGGAAGTAAAGAGGCAAAGATGTTGTTGAAAGACAGGTGAGGTATGAGCGGCGGCAGCTTGAAATTAGCGGAGGTTGAGACCTGGCGGATAACGAGAAGAGAGGATATACTGAAGAGGAAGTTCCCATCTCCGGAGTTCTGACAAGTTGGTGTTAGTGGGAAGTATCCAGATAACCCGCACGGTGTAACACTGTGCCAAGATGTGCTGGCCGTGCACCAAGGCATGTTTAGCCACAGGGTGATCCTCATTACCAACAAACACTGTCTGCCTGTGTCCATTCATGCAAATGGACAGTTTGTTGCTGGTCATTCCCACATAGAAAGCTTCACAGTGTAGGCAGGTCAGTTGGTAAATCACGTGGGTGCTTTCACACGTGGCTCTGCCTTTGATCGTGTACACCTTCCGGGTTACAGGACTTTAGTAGGTGGTGGCGGGAGGGTGCAGGGGACAGGTTTTACACCGGGGGCGGTTACAAGGGTAGGAGCCAGAGGGTAGGGAAGGTGGTTTGGGGATTTCATAGGGATGAACTAAGAGGTTACGAAGGGTAGGTGGACGGCGGAAAGACACTCTTGGTGGAGTGGGGAGGATTTCATGAAGGATGGATCTCATTTCAGGGCAGGATTTGAGGAAGTCGTATCCCTGCTGGAGACCCACATTCAGAGTCTGATCCAGTCCCGGAAAGTATCCTGTCACAAGTGGGGCACTTTTGTGGTTCTTCTGTGGGAGGTTCTGGGTTTGAGGGGATGAGGAAGTGGCTCTGGTTATTTGCTTCTGTACCAGGTCGGGAGGGTAGTTGCGGGATGCGAAAGCTGTTATCAGGTTGTTGGTGCAATGGTTCAGGGATTCCGGACTGGAGCAGATTCGTTTGCCATGACGACCTAGGCTGTAGGGAAGGGACCGTTTGATGTGGAATGGGTGGCAGCTGTCATAATGGAGGTACTGTTGCTTGTTGGTGGGTTTGATGTGGACGGACGTGTGAATCTGGCCATTGGACAAATGGAGGTCAACGTCAAGGAAAGTGGCATGGGATTTGGAGTAGGACCAGGTGAATATGATGGAACCAAAGGAGTTGAGGTTGGAGAGGAAATTCTGGAGTTCTTCTTCACTGTTAGTCCAGATCATGAAGATGTCATCAATAAATCTGTACCAAACTTTGGGTCGGCAGGCCTGGGTAACCAAGAAGGCTCCCTCTAAGTGACCCATGAATAGGTTGGTGTACGAGGGGGCCATCCTGGTACCCATGGCTGTTCCCTTTAATTGTTGGTATGTCTGGCCTTCAAAAGTGAAGAAGTTGTGGGTCAGGATGAAGCTGGCTAAGGTAATGAGGAAAGAGGTTTTAGGTAGGGTGGAAGGTGATCGGCAAGTGCTCCATCGCAGCGAGGCCCTGGACGTGTGGAATATTTGTGTATAAGGAAGTGGCATCAATGGTTACAAGGATGGTTTCTGGGGTTAACAGATTGGGTAAGGATTCCAGGCATTCGAGAAAGTGGTTGGTGTCTTTGATGAAGGGTGGGAGACTGCATGTAGTGGGTTGAAGGTGTTGATCTACGTAGGCAGAGATACGTTCTGTGGGGGCTTGGTAACCAGCTACAATGGGGCAGCCGGGATGATTGGGTTTGTGAATTTTAGGAAGAAGGTAGAAGGTATGGGTGCGGGGTGTCGGTGGGGTCAGGAGGTTGATGGAGTCAGGTGAAAGATTTTGTAGGGAGCCTAAGGTTCTGAGGATTCCTTGAAGCTCCGCCTGGACATCAGGAATGGGATTACCTTGGCAAACTTTGTATGTGGTGTTGTCTGACAGCTGACACAGCCCCTCAGCCACATACTCCCGACGATCAAGTACCACAGTCGTGGAACCCTTGTCGGCCGGAAGAATGACGATGGATTGGTCAGCCTTCAGATCACGGATAGCTTGGGCTTCAGCAGTGGTGATGTTGGGAGTAGGATAAGGTTTTTTAAGAAGGAATGAGAGGCAAGGCTGGAAGTCAGAAATTCCTGGAAGGTTTGGAGAGGGTGATTTTGAGGAAGAGGAGGTGGGTCCCGCTGTGACGGAGGATGGAACTGTTCCAGGCAGGGTTCAATTTGGATAGTGTCTTGGGGAGTTGGATCATTAGGAGTAGGATTAGGATCATTTTTCTTCGTGGCAAAGTGATATTTCCAGCTGAGAGTACGAGTGTAGGACAGTAAATCTTTGACGAGGGCTGTTTGGTTGAATCTGGGAGTGGGGCTGAAGGTGAGGCCTTTGGATAGGACAGAGGTTTCGGATTGGGAGAGAGGTTTGGAGGAAAGGTTAACTACTGAATTAAGGTGTTGTGGTTCCAGATTGTGTTGATTGGAATTTTGAGGTTTTGGAGGGAGTGGAGCTGGAAGTGGGAGATTGAGTAAATGGGAGAGACTGGGTTTGTGTGCAATGAGAGGAGGTTGATGTTTGCTGGAAAGGTTGTGAAGGGTGAGTGAGTTGCCTTTCCGGAGGTGGGAAACCAGGAGATTGGATAGTTTTTTGAGGTGGAGGGTGGCATGCTGTTCTAATTTGTGGTTGGCCTGTAGGAGGATGCTCTGAACAGCCGGTGTGGATGTGGGAGAGGAGAGATTAAGGGCTTTTATTAAGGATAGTAGTTGACGGGTGTGTTCATTGGCTGAGTTGATGTGTAGGTGAAGGATTAGGTGGGTGAAGGCAATGGATTGATGGAAAGAAGGGTTGCAGCCAGAGATGGGATCTTTAAGTGTGAGGCCTTTGGGGGTAATGCCAAATGTCAGACAAGCCTGGGAAAATAAAATATGGGAGCGTAATCTGGCTAGGGCGAAGGCATGTTTGCGGAGGGAATGTAAATAAAACTTAACGGGGTCGTTGTGGGGATGTTTTGTGGGTGACATGGTATTAGAAGGTGGAAAGTGTAACATGAGGCTGAAATGAAAATGAAAATAAAAATATATGGGGAGAGATAAAGGTGAACTAGAAACCAACTAGAGATCTGGTGTGAAAAAAGGCGAAAAAGTGTTGGTTAAAGCTGGTCTATGTTGATCCTGTGGTGAACTTGGGTTGGTAGACAACGATGTGCATGAAGGTTAGGTGGTTGTGTTGCCGCCAAAACACGTTAAAGGGTGGAGAAATTCGGGAACATTTCGAAAAAACTACGTGTAAATGTATTAAAAGGAGTAGTTTTGTGGTGACAGATTATGAAAATGAGGCTAACAATTGTCTGATGAAGAAATAATGACGTTAAAACCTGTGTGAAGCGGCTAAAAATGATCAGTGATTTGGGAAAAACGGAAATGGAAATAAAGCAAAAGTTATTAGAACTAGCCAAAATGGTTGTTTAATAGGTGAAAGGAACTGTTTGTGAACTAGAAACGGTGGATTTTATAGCAGCGGTAGTGTGATTTACCAACTGACCTGCCTACACTGTGAAGCTTTCTATGTGGGAATGACCAGCAACAAACTGTCCATTCACGTGAATGGACACAGGCAGACAGTGTTTGTCGGTAATGGCGATCACCCTGTGGCTAAACATGCCTTGGTGCATGGCCAGCACATCTTGGCACAGTGTTACACCGTCCGGGTTATCTGGATACTTCACACTAACACCAACCTGTCATAACTCCGGAGATGGGAACTTGCCCTTCAGTATATCCTCTCTTCTCGTTATCCGCCAGGCCTCAACCTCCGCTAATTTCAAGTTGCCGCCGCTCATACCTCACCTGTCTTTCAACAACATCTTTGCCTCTTTACTTCTGCCTTGACTGTGTTTGTTTGTCTATCAACCTGCCAGCACTTTTGTTTGGTAAGTCACATCATCTTTGTTTTTATAAGAGGAATCATTCTTGCAGATACAGTGTATTGCATTGAATTTATCTTGATGACCATTTTCTATCCAGGCAAATGATTTCTTTCATTCCCACATGAACGAGCATTCAACCTTTTGGATCCACACATGAAGTTGGCTATCGCGTAAATGCCTGATCATAAACATGGACAAAACCGAACTAAAATCTGTTTATTGGCACACAATAGAAAGCCAGTTTCAGAATGATGATAATAACAATGATAGGCAATAATGGAGTGTTGTCAATAGTAATCATTTAACATGCCAAACTGATCAAACGTTTTTTATCAGAACTGTTTGCAGTGGGGATTGGAGGACTAATTGCCACTGCAAGAAGTCCAGAGCAGTGCAAACATATTTACCGACTATTTTTGATGATGATTGGAGATAGCCTTAAGTGTAAGGTAAAGTAAAAAGGCGTTGATGTGAATAGTACTTCTTCACACCTGTGAAGTACTTTACCTGTTACTGCTTTCAGGTTGCGATATATAAAAATTTTTAAGTGCAAGATGATTTTTGTACATATGTAGTTGTTGATATAATTTACTGCACAATATATTTACTTTCCACACATATAAACTGCTGAATAACTGTTTCAGGCTGGATTCAAATGAATTTCTATTGATGAGGTGTAGTCCAGTTCTTCAGTGAAACAGAATGCAAACTTTCTCCAAAACTTGATGGTGGTCCTTTTTTCTTCACTACCCCTAAGGGAACTTTTATGTTCAATGCAGTATCTCCAAAAATACATCAGCTTAATTAGTTTTGCATTAATTGCATCTTGAACAGCTTAATAAAAAACAATATACTAACAAGCTTTAAATGATGAGAGGAAGAACTAGTCAGTTCAGCACATAATTCAACTAATACATATAATGCTTAACTTTTTCATATTTCCTGATATGTTTTGACGTATCACAGGGTTAGGGCTATCCTCTTTGGGTATGCATACCCTAGTTGCATAATACTGCCTTAGTAATACTAATGAAAGTATTACAGATTGGTTTCACTCTGAAAAATGACTGAATGACTTAGTCAGCTAAAATACTAAATAGTGGTTGCAGTTGAAAGAAAAGATTGATAGTTCAACCATCAGAAAAACTACAGATTGGTTACACTTGAAAGAAGGAATGAATAATTAAGTCAGTATAAAACCACAATGGGCTATGTCAAACATTTCCATTCAGTTGTTTCCACACATCGGTTTCACTCAATAATGAATGACTGTCTAACCAATATCTAGAACTACAACTGACTGAATTGATTATGTTTCATTTTATTGCTCCTGTAGAATGGTTTCACGCAAAAGAATGAATGAATAGCTCAAATGACATGTAGAACTATAACCAAATGTGTTGACTGTTTTCTAACAACAAACTAAATCAATGTAGCAGAGATGCTGAGTCATGATAGGCACAACAAAAAGATCCACACAATTAAAGCTTTCTGCCATTAAGGACTTTGTCAGCAGTAGACACACACACACACACACACACACACACACACACACACACACACACACACACACACACACACACAAGTTGCACACACGTCTGCAGTCTCAGAGAGGTGAAACTACACTGCGAGCAGCAGCACCAGTGCATGACGGGAATGGCAACTGGGTGGGGGTAAGGAGGAGGCTGTAGTGGGGAGGAGAGGGATAGTATGGTTGGAGTGGCAGACAGTGAAGTGTTACAGTTTAGACAGAGGGCAGGAGAGAGGGTGCTGGGGGGGGGGGGGGGGGAAGTAGAGGAATGTAGAGAAATAGAAAGAAATTAAAAGACTGGGTGTGGCAGTGAAGTGACAGCTGTGTAGTGCTGGAATGGGAACAGGGAGGGGCCTGGATGGGTGAGGACAGTGACTAACGAAGATTGAGGCCAGGATGGTGACGGGAACGTAGGATGTATTGCAGGGAAAGTTCCCACCTGCGCAATTCAGAAAAGCTGGTGTTGGTTGGGAAGGATCCATATGGCACAGGCTGTGAAGCAGTCATTGAGTTGAGGGGTGTCATGTTTGGCAGCGTGTTCAGCAACAGGGTGGTCTACTCGTTTTTTGGCCACAGTTTTTCGGTGGCCATTCACACGAACAGACAGCTTGTTGGTCGTCATGCCTACATAGAATGCAGCACAGTGGTTGCAGCTTAGGTTGTAAATCACATGACTGGTATCACAGGTAGCCCTGTCTTTGATGGGATAGGTGATGTTAGTGACCGGACTGGAGTGGGTGGTGGTAGGAGGATGTATGGGACAGGTCTTGCATCTATGTCTATTACAGGGGTATGAGCCATGACATAAGCGATTGGGAGCAGGGCTTGTGTAAGGATGGACTAGTATATTGCGTAGGTTTGGTGGATGGCAGAATACCATTGTAGGAGGGTGGGAAGGACAGTGGCAGCGCCCTGAAATGTGAAATGGCAGAAAGCTTTAATTGTGTGACACTATTTTTGTTCCTATCGCAACTCAGCATCTCCGCTATATGGTGAGTAGCAACTTTTCTTCTCTGGATTTTTACATTCCATCCTGGATTTTCCATTGTTTGAACAAACTAAATCAGTTTTTTCATTCAGGTGTTCCAATCACTATTACACCATGCAACAGCTCTACTGTGTTACTGCTGACGTACTGGTTATGATAGGACGAACGTTACACTAGACCAATTTGGGACTGCTCTATCAGATTGAGTATGTAAAATTCCACTTTAAAAATAATTTTATTTGCAACAGGAAACAAATTTACACTTTCTATTGAACTTCATGTAGAAGAAAAGGCATACTGAGCAGTATTTGTTTATATTAACTCCAACCAAAAGGCGCAAAAACAAAATTGTGACTTTGCCCGATGATTCTTCATGAGTGACACTCGCTGTGTGTAGGCAACACTAAGAATGAATATTTTGTGATGCATCTCATGAAAATTGCTACTATCACCAGGAATCAAGCCAGGAATTCCTGCTTCCCTGGTCCGTTGCCTTTAGGCTATAAAGGCATACCGCGTAGACTAAACCAGGTTCTCATTTCAAGAGTGGTCATCTTAATAGTTAAAATGATTGCCCATTTAAAAAGGGAAATACAGATTCAGCTTGTGATTGTGCCAAAAATTATTAGAATTTTTGTGATGTGTTGAAAACTTGTGGAATTTGAAGTGATTGTTTCTCCTTTTTCCATAAGTGGTGCTTGGAATTTCCAGTAAACGAATGTGGCATGGGGAAGGGACTGAAAGGGAAAGCATGAAAACAAGGTTGTAACTTGTGCAATAAATAGAGGCACATGATGTTAGTAGTAACAAACGTGTGTGTGTGTGTGTGTGTGTGTGTCATTTACAGACCCATGTGAAGTGCGTGGCAGAGGCTATTTAGCATTGTACCACATCTTAGGAATCATTCCTGTTCTGATCATCTATGAAGCCTGAGATGAATGACATCTTAAATGTATCTGTGCATGCTTCAATGAGTGTAATTGCGTTTTCAGTCCCTATCACCAGTGTGCTGGGCTTGTTGCTACACATTTGGTATCCCCTGTTCTATTTGGTACAGGTCCCACACACTTCAGTGATATTGCATGATGGGATGCACAGGTGTTTTTTTGTAAACTGTCTCCTTTGTAGACTGAGTTCATTTTCCCTGTGTCCTAACAATGATTCAAAGTTTTCCATCTACCTTACTAATGATAATCATTTTGAATATTCCATTTGATATTACTATAAATTGTTATTTGTGTGTGTTAACAGATTCGAGAAGTGACTCACTGATGTAGTCACAGTATACTTCTTTTTTCATTTTGTGACATCACAATATTACATTTCTGTACATTTAAAACAAATTGCCTGTCTATGCACCACATTGGGATACTATCAAGATCTGATGGGATATTTCTGTAACTTTTTTGCATATAACACTTCATTGTAGATAACCTGGCTCATTGACAAAAAATCTGAGGCTACTATTAATACCTTATGTCAGATCATGAACATACTACACGAATAGCAAGGGCCTCAACACACTTTCCTGGGGCACATTTGAAGTTACTTCTGCTTTTGTCCATCCAAGAAAACATTCTGTGACCTCACTGCCAAGAAATCCTCAGTACAATCACAAATTTGATCTTCTAATTGTACTTTAATAAGTGTGTGTCATACTGTGTCAAGTTCTTTGCCTAACATCAGAAATACTGCATCTACGTGACTGCTTGCTCCATGTGTTTCAAGGTATCATGTGAGAAAAGTGCGAGTTGGGCTTCAGATCATAAGTGTTTTAGGAATCCATGCTGGTCAGTATGGAGGATACTAATTACATTTGTGCTCAGAACATGTTCTAAGATTATACAACAAATGGATGTCAAAGATGTTTGTTAGTAGTTCTGTAGGTCATTTCTGCTACCCTTGTAGACAGGTATCAACTGTGCATTCTTCAAGTCAGTGGACTGGTTCTTTTTTAAACTTAAAATAACAGAATAACAGGTAACTCAGCAAAAAATTCTCTACAATATATGAGAGCATGAGAGCAAGTCCATCAGGTTCTGGAGCCTTGTCCAGTTTAAGTGACTGCATCAGTTTCTTAATACCACTGACACCAGTTATCTATATTACTTATCTTTGTAGGGGCATTGGAAACTAGAGGCAGTACTTCAGTATCTTCCTTAATAAAGGAATGGAGTAAATCAGTTTTGGTTTTGCTTCGCTGTCTTCAATTTAAATGCCTGTGCAATGCCCGAGTTCCAGGAAACTAACTCACTGTGGTGCCAATGAAAACTTACACATGTGTATGAGAGAGAGAGAGAGAGAGAGAGAGAGAGAGAGAGAGAGAGAGAGAGAGTGAGAGAGAGAGAGAGAGAGAGAGAGCGGGGGGGGGGGGGGGGGGGAGATTGTTTGTGCCTGCATGGAAGAGGAAGCAAGTGTGGGAGGAGAAGTCAGTATAACGATCTGGATCGAGAAAGAGTGGAGTACAGAGAAGGAAATGATAAGATGAGGCAGTGGGAATCAAGTAGCAGAGGTTTAGGCCAGGGGATTGTGAGAGACAGGATGTGCTGGGGAGATAAGTCCCAATGGCATAGTTCAGAGAAACTTGTGCTTATGTGAGTATCCAGATGGCCCGTGTAGTAAAACAGCTGTTGAAATCATCAGTGTTGTGCACAGCATGTTTAGCAACTGGATGGTCAAGTCTGCAGTTTGGCACTGGCCATTCATGTGAGTTGAGTCATATGCAAGGAGGAGATCAATATTTAGGAAAGTGGCCTGCTGAGTTCAGAAAGACCAATGAAGTGGACTTGTATATAAGTGTTAAGGTTACGGAGGAATGAACAAAGGTTGTGCCTGCCGTTAGTCCAGATCATGAAAATGTCATCAACCAAGGGACTTTAGGTGTTGACTGAAAATGAAGGATTCCTCCAGATAGCTCATAAATAAGTTGGTACAGAATGGTGCTGTGCAAGTACCTATGGCAGTCCCATGAATGTGTTTATACATTTGGCCTTTAAAAGTGAACTAATGGTGGGTCAGCATATGTTTAACAAGGAGGATTAGGAGAGGGGTGGTGGGTTCAGTATCAGGATGATGTTGAGAAAGGTAGTGTTCCATGATTGCAAGGACATAGGGATGGGGGTCATTGGTCTATAAGGAAGTTGCACCCACTGTGACCAACAAAGGCATGTAATGGTAATGGGACAAGAACTGTGGAAAGAAAGTGAAGTAAGTGTAATTTCCATATAACATGTACTGCTACCTTTTACTTATTTCCCATTATCAACAAACCCAACCCTAAAGGTCTCCCTACTTCTGGTCCTGTTATGGCTGGGTACAATGCTCCCACTGTATGAACCTCTACCTTTGTGGACCAATACTTCCATCAATACCATCTGTAACCTCCCATTCTATATTCAAGACACTGCTCAGTTCCTTCACTGCCTTTCCACAGTTCCTTTCCCATAACCACCAGACTACTTGTTGGTCACTGTGAATGTGATTCCCTTTTATACCAGCATCTTCCACACCCATGGCCTTGCAGCTGTGGAACACTACCTTTCCCAACATCCTCCTGATATGAAACCTACCACATCTTTTCTAATCTTATTAGCCAACCACATCCTGACCTATAATTAGCCCTTTCAAAGGCTAAATCTATAAACAAACCAATTGCAGTGCCATGGGTAGTTGCTTTGCAGCATCCTATGCCAATTTATTTATTGGCCATCTAGAGAAGTTCTTCCTATCCAGTCAACATGTAAAACCCTTTGTCTAGTTCAAATTCATCGATGGCATTTTCATGATCTGGATTCATGGCAGGGACAACCTTTGCTCCTTCCTCTGTAACCTTAACCACCTACTCCCAAATCCTCTTCACTGGATCCTTCAAAGCTCAAAGAGCCACCATCCTAAATGTTGATCTTCACCTCTCAGATGGCTCCATTAATACATCCATTAATGTCAAGTGTGCTAACCACCAACTGGACCCCCACTTTAACAACTGTCACCCATTCCATATCAAAATGTCTTCTCCCAGACGTGCCAATTCTCCTGATTTAAGCGGGAGACTCCAGATTTTTCCTTCTTCCTCCCAATCTCTCGACAGTGAAGACCGATCTCCCGATTTTCAGAGCAGTTTCAATACTTTCCTAACTATTTGAAAATCCTGCACCTTCAATATATTGGTGGATGACAAGGTATGGTTGCTACTTTTCTATGTTAACTTGATAGATTGGTGCGGTGGCTGTCGGGAATGGCAGTAGGCGTAGCTCACGCTTCGTATCTACAAGGAAGTAAGGAACTTATCGTTGGCAGCATTCAGAGACAAATGAATATCTTTCAACTAGTGCCAATTTTCTCCGCTTCTGGTAGCACCAGCCCAATCGTAATGTCATCGTGGACAAGGAGTAGTCGATAGTTGCTCCAAGCGAAGTGATTAGCATTGTTGTGTCTAAAAGGCAGTGTTGCCAAGTTAGGGGATTTCCCCCTAAATTTAGGGGGAATTAAGCTGCCTAGGCGGAAGTTACAGAGATAAATGTTTCATGGGGGAAAAATATTTGTGGTTACTACCCTCCCCTCCCCTCCCCTCCCCTCCCCACCCCTCCGCTCAACAATTTCGTTCTTGACTCCCTTTTACTGCCCCACCACCCCACTTGCTTACCCGACGGTGTGATAAATTATTTAGGGGAATTTGAAGTGCAATATAGGGGTAAACGGTGCACGAGGGTTGGCATCACTGCTACAAGACAATTGTCTAGAATGTAGGATCATTGTGTTCTCAGTTCTGTTGCGCGATTTGTGTACTCAGTAGTAGTTCTTGGCTGTGTATCTTGGAGGTGTTGATTATTTTTCATGCAGAATGGCGAAGAAATATGATGCAGTGTTCAGAAACGTGTATAAGGAAGAGTTTCCGTGTTTAAGTGAATCGAGGAAGGGACAAACTTACGCATTTTGTGGTGTATGTAGGTGTGACTTTTCAGTAGTTCATGGTGGGAAATGCGACATTCTTAAACACGTGCAAACTAAAAAGACATTCTTAAACATGTGCAAACTAAAAAACACCAGGAGAGTGTCCATTGTGTAGAACAGAACCAGAAACTTAACTTCTCGGGTAAACCCCTAAATGTAGATTCTGTGATGAATGCCAATGCTTAATTTACCGCATTTATTGTAGAGCATAACTTGCCTGTAAACTGTGGCGACCACGCTGGGCCTTTGTTTCCCAAAATTTTTCCCGATTCTGAAATTGTGAAACAATATGGGGTGCCCCAGAACAAAAACGACCACTATCCTTACAGAAATGTGCATGGAAGAAAAAGCAAAACTTATTATGCACTTGCAGTCATATCCATTCACTATTGCTACCGATGGTAGTATTAAAACTGACTTTAAGTTATATCCTATTATCGTATCATTCTTCAGCCCTGAACTCCATGAAATTCAAAATTGCCTGCTCTCTGTGCCTAATTTAAAAGGGGATGCCACTGGAGCTAATATTGCTGATCTTCTACTTTCAACTTTACGGGAATTCCATATTCCATTAAAAAACTGTCTCGCTTTTGGCGCTGATAATGCTCCTGTAATGGTAGGGCTAAAACAGGGTGTGGCAGAATGTTTGAAGCAAGAAATTGCTAGCTTAATCATTGTAGGCTGTTCTTGTCACCTAATTAATCTTGCTGCTAAGAAGGGGGCGGCATGTTTGCCTTTAAACGTTGAAGAAAATATTATTGACATATTTTATTATTTGGAAAGGAGTGCAAAGAAGAAAGAAAAATTTAGAAAGTTTCAAACTTTACATGACACAGAAATGAGGAAAATTCTGAAACATGTACCTACGCGATGGTTATCGTTGAAAAGATGTTTGGTTAGGATTTTGGAGCAGTGGTACCCTTTGGTTAGTTTGTTCAAGAGTGAAATTGTAAGTAAGGATTCTGAAGTGGAAACTTTGAAGAATTATAAAATTCCAAAACATAATCAAAATGTAGGTGTGTCTATGTCATATCACAAGTCCAAACACTGTGTTAAGATTTCACCACACTCCTCACTTAAAAGAAAAACCCAATCATCAGTTTTACAGAAAACCATTGACACTGTGGACCATGCTTTATCATGTGAGGAACAACTGTTCATGTGTCTGTCATCAAATTTACGTAAATCTTTATGCCTTATGCTTTCAAGTTTTATGCCTGTGTTTGAGAGCCCAAATGTAGCTCTTCAGTCAAGTGCCCCACTTATCCACTTATTGAGGTCAATTTTGGAGGAACTTTTGAAGAATGTGATGGCAATATTTGTGAGACCACTCATTATTAAAAACTCCAACTCTCTTATTGATATAGATTATCACATTCCAGCAAATCAAAAGGATGATTGTGATCTGATGATAGGGAATTCTACATTTGCTTTGGTGACCACTTTGAAGCCTGAGGAAAAGTCTATATTCTTTAAGTCTGTAAGAAAATGTTTCTTACCATCATGTGATTACATGATACACAAATTTCCATTCCAAGATGAAGTTTTAATGCATGCAGAAGTTGCAAATATTTCTATATTTGGCAAAGCATCATTTTCCAGCCTTAGATCTTTCATAAACAGATTTCCTAATAATTCTAACTGGCGAAAGTGAACACTTAGATACAGAAGTTGATATTCTTCACTCTCAGTTCTGTAACTTTCAGCTGGAAGAAACCAACTTAGCAGCAGAGAGAACTGATGTTCAGTGGGTGTTGGTAGGTCAGAAGAAATTGGCTGATGGGGTTCTTCAGTATGATAAACTTGCAAAGGTGATGCTGCCTATTTTGTCAATTCCACATAGTAATGCAGAATGTGAGAGAATTTTTAGCACAGTTACAAAGACCAAAACTCAGTTCAGGTCCATGCTTTCAGAAACATCCTTGGAGAAATTTTTGATTTTAAAATCAGTTCAAAAAGGCAAGTGCTTTGAACAGAAATTTAGTTCAGAGTTTTTGAAGAAGGATAAGTCAGTTAATGGTGTGCTGAATAAGTAACTACCGTAATCAGACAAATTCAGACTGATAAACTATTCAGATTATTTGCTAAGCCTAACATGTACATCCTGTATAAAATTGGTTTACATTTGGGAAAGATGTCTTACAGATATAAGATGCCATGCGAATATGGGTTGCATTATGAAATGAAAACGTGTGATCATTTAACAGTGATTTATTCATGCAAAAACTGTGCTAATGTCAAAACAGAAATCTAATATACGTTAATTTGTTTCCTCGGACCGTAATTTCAAACTGTAGTTCTCTCGAGAGCACTTCATTTGAATGTGTGTGAATCCAAAGAAACCTGCAGAGCTCATCATTCATATTGTTCAGCATGTTGAATGATAAATTATACAGTCCGAAGACTCAGGTATGTCGATTATTTAGTATTTACATGTAAATAATAAAGGAAATGTAACTGAATTGTTACAGTTATTGAATTATTGCAACTTTAATCATCAGGGATGTGTTGTAATTCACAATAGTACAGCGCTACAATTCTCATGATTTTTCACTTCTGAAAGTTGGCATGTCTCCTTTTCCACATAGCCTGCTCACAATCCTGCACCCCATGGGTCATTCCCCTGTCGTTGACACAACTGCAAAACGTGTCCCATACATCCATCTACCACCTCCTACCACAGCCATGTCACAGGAATCTCCAGCGCAATAAAAGACATGGTCACATATGAAAGTAATCAAGTTACATATCAGCTATGATGTAATTACTGTACAGTATTCTAAGTGGACATACAAGTAACCTACTTTCCACTTGTATAAATAGTCAGCACCAAACTGGGGTAAACCACAAATGTGCCCATCCAGCTGGTGGACATGCTGCACACTACAACACTAATAACTTCTATAGCTGCTTCACTACTTGGGCCATCAGGATACTCCCACAAGCTCAGGTTTCTCTGAACTACGCACTTGGGAATTCTCTCTCCTGCATATCCTGTCTCTTGTGATCACTTTGGCCTAAACCTCTGGTAAGTTGTTTCCCATTGGCTCACTTTGACCAATCTCTCTCTCTCTCTCTCTCTCTCTCTCTCTCTCTCTCACACACACACACACACACACACACACACACACACACACACACTCATCCTTCATCTCTGTCTCCCTCATCACCACCATCCTCCCCATCTTTTCCTCCCCTCCCTCTCTCTACCCCTTATATGCTCAACCCTCTGAATTCCTTCCATCTTGTTGGGCAGCTACATAGTCATGTGATGAAATACCTGCCTCACATTACTCTGCTATCCCCTGCTTGCCTTGTGTGTCCTTGCCTGCCTCCCCCCTCCTCCCCACCTCCATCTACCCAGGCTACTACTTTCAATAATCAGCATGCTGCTACTGTGGGTATGTATGTTAAAGTGTCTCATGGTTGTGTGTGTGGATGTGTATAATCTTACTGTAAAAAGAGCAAGGACTTTGTGAAGTCTGATGTTAAGTGCTTTCTGTTAAGTGTTACTGTGTTCCACACACCAGTCCTCTATAGATAAATGGTTGCCTTGCCCATATTTTATGTACTTCTGTATATTTCTTCCACATTGCTGCCTTCCCTTCTTCCATAAGTATTGGCTCCAATGAAGTACAGATTTCATCGTATGAAAAACTAATTTAAATCATAACTGATTTGCAGAGAAAGTTGATATGTAACGGATGTCACTGCACAGTGTTTAAGACATCATGAGCTATATAACCTCCACCTGCTTGTGAACTGTGGGGATACAACAGATTAGATGGGCCTTCAGTGGAAAGAGTGTGTGTCGCTGGTCAGAAAGGCTAAACTCTTATTGTTATTCAAACAAGAAAGATACAACTTTGAGGTTGCTTACAGATTCTTGAAAACAAGAACAACAGAAAGGTGGAATTATTTTTTAAATTTAATATTCAAAAGTTTTCAGTAATGTTAGTGTGTTTTACGAGAGCATAATCAGAGTGAACAAAAAGGTGTGGTAGCGTATTTTTTTGTTGTAATTGAAGCTTAAATACACTTTAGAAGGGACTGCGTGTTCTGCCTGGCCTGTTCTGATTTCAGCCCTTTATGCAGTTTTTAAGTGACAGCTGTAACAACATAAATTGCGCACATCCGAACTTTAACTGGTCTTCAAGCAATTTTTGTTTTTGCAGCTGTCTCTTGGAAGTGACATAAAAGACCAAAATGCAATTGTGCTGGATAAATACTTTTGATAACAGTCCAGGCAGAACATGTCCTTTTTAAAACTAGATACAGTTGTTTCCTGTGCTTGTCTGATAGCACAGTTAAATACAAACAATGGTTACAGTGTGCTGACAGTGGATCTGTGCTTGTATGAAATATCCCCCACATTTGATTGGTTGCTTGGTTGGTTAGTTTCATGTTCCATGGAAATAATCTGTACAGTTAATCATAATTATGTGGAATGTGTTATTTTACATTAACGTTACATATTTGTATGTAAATATGGCTACATGCCAGTCATTGACTGTCTTTTTTAATACAGATGTGTGTTAGTAATTCCTACCACAACATTTTACAGATTACAAAAATGGAAGTTCCTCTAGAATAGGAGTTATCTGATAGAAACTTCAATTGTTTTTCAAATTTAACTTTGCTGCCTATAAGACATTTATATGTGATCAGAAATTGTGTTGGTGTCATTGTTTGCATCCCTTTTTGAGCTGAAGACATTCTTAATATGGAGTAATTAATGTCATTGTTTCTTCTGGTATGGGAATTGTGTACATCATTGTTTCTTTTGAACTGCAGTGGGCTATTTACAACAAACTTTGTGATCAAATAAATACACTATGAAGCAGAAGTCAAAATGTCTACAAGAGCTATCCTAGAATATTACTCCATATGATGTTACTGAATGAAAACATGCAAAATATGTCACCTAACTGATTTGTCTCTCTCCAAGATTTTTGATGATTCTAAGTGCAAATGTGGCTGAACTAAAGTTGTTTTAAGAGTTCCAAAATGTGTATTATCCAGTTTAAATTTTTATCAATATGGAAATCTAAAAATTTTGAACTTTCTACTGTAGTTATTATTTTCTTACCATGTGGTTCACTTATCATTGGCTTTGTGCCTCTAGATATGTAGAACTAAATATCTTGCATCTTTCTGAAATCAAGACTGAGATCATTCACAGAAAACCACTCAGTTATGCTTTTAAGAATATTATTTAGCATTTCTTACATTGTAGTCAGTATGCTTGTTGTGGACAGACAGAAAGTGATGGAGAATCTTCAGTCCACAGGCCCCTAACCCAGCTTGCTGAAACTGAAATATAATGTTCTAACTCTTTAAAAATAATGCAGAGGAATCAGAAACTATGACAGTAAGTAAAAGTTTACTGTTGTTTAACAAAATAGTATATTCTGATGAATGTTCACTTGAACAAGTATTAATTTTGCAAATCATTAAAGTCATTAAACTTTTTTTCAATTGTACCCAGCACTCTACACAGTTCAGAGGTGATTTCTGTACTTAGTTCCAAGTAAATCTCATACAGTTAATTGCTCACCTTAAAAGTGGAGAATAATCTAAGCCATTTGCCATGTGGTTTTCTGTAATATAGCAGGCAGTGCAGTTAACCAAACATTGAAAATGAGACATGGACTTTCCAGTAAATTATTAATCCATGTGTGTTCACTTTAACACATTTGCACTAAATAGGTGTGATATCTCATTCAGTCAATAAACAATCATGTCAGTCATCATTAATGCCATCTGAGGCTAAGCAGACAAAGTCGGGACAGAATCACAGTACATTCTGTAGCAGGGCATAACATGTCATGTATTATTGACGACAATCAAATCATGTCTCAAGTGAAGACACCTCTTGGTACAGATGATAAACAGAACACCTGCCATTAGATAGTTTTCAGCACCAATAGCAGTTCCTATTTAGCACCTTTTTGACCACATAATTGTTTATATCATTGTTAGCTGAAGATTGACAACATTCTCCATTTTTGATGAGT
This sequence comes from Schistocerca nitens, assembly GCF_023898315.1. Taxonomy (NCBI): domain Eukaryota; kingdom Metazoa; phylum Arthropoda; class Insecta; order Orthoptera; family Acrididae; genus Schistocerca; species Schistocerca nitens. Next base: position 19,006,507 of record NC_064624.1, on the reverse strand, counting down.
AAATCTGTGCTCTATTTATGTTCTATAAAAATCTCAGCTCAGTAACTTTAACTTCCAGAATTTTTCAAACAGAACCAATGGTAGACAGTGATCTCTGAACTACAGTATCACTCTTTTCTTTTTTGTAGATTTGTTAAATTCCACTATCATTGTGAATATTGGTACAGCTTCTTTGCTACATATCTTCACTGCATTTTAGCTTTGTAACTTAATTGCAAAGATTAGTTAATCTAAGTTGTTTTTTATAATTTTTGATGTGAAAATTGGCTTTTACCCAATAAGTCAGAAAGTAAAGAAAGAAGCTTCATGAAAACTTCTGCCATATGTTTTTTTACATAAAATTACTCCTTAATCCAGTAGCACAACTTTTTTATTATTACATGCTTTTGAAATTTTGTAAAAAGCTGATTTTTGAGACAACTAATCAGCAGATTATACTGTGACTCGGAACATTTGACATCGGCATATACACAATCTGGCCAAGTCTTGTAACAATATTTAAACATTTAATTTTGCATTGGGTTATTGCACAACTCTTTATTCGCTGTGCTTGGCATGCATCAGGCATTGCTGGCCTGACCTTAACAGAATCCCAGGGGGTAATCCATCTCTCACTTGACACCACCAACATGCAGACACGGTGCTGGGTTCTCCACAGTAGGAAACTAAAAATTCCAGCCTCTGCTTTTTTTTTAATTGAATGCTTGTAAAATTCAATGAGTTGATATATAAGTGCCATTCTCAGTTGAGAAGCTCTTCAGGAATGAACCCCCCCACCAACCAAACTTGTTCTTGGAGTTTCAACGAAGTTTGGAGTTTCAACAAAGTTTACAATTTGCAACAATGTCCCTAGAACTGATTGTGGCCCTTTGGTCTGAGTTGAGTGGAGGAACTAAACCAGAGACTTTGAAGGTTCTGTGACAAGTTAGGCTGTGACTTCCTAGACTTGTGCTATAGGGTTGAGACCTGTAGGTTCTCACTAAATAGGTTAGTTGTGCACTACACATCAGAGATATCGCATCAGGTATCTGACTGTGTGTGTGTGTGGGGGGGGGGGGGGGAAGGGATGGGGGGGCAGCCCACAAGGCACCAACCAAACTTGTTCTTGGAGTTTCAACGAAGTTTGGAGTTTCAACAAAGTTTACAATTTGCAACAATGTCCCTAGAACTGATTGTGGCCCTTTGGTCTGAGTTGAGTGGTGGAACTAAATCAGAGACTTTGAAGGTTCTGTGACAAGTTAGGCTGTGACTTCCTAGACTTGTGCTATAGGGTTGAGACCTGTAGGTTCTCACTAAATAGGTCAGTTGTGCACTACACATCAGAGATATCACATCAGGTATCTGACTGTGTGGTGGGGGGGGGGAGGGAGGGGGGCCACAAGGGTTTTTTAGATTAGGCAACTCTCCATCCATTCCAGATAACTATAGCTGTAGGAAACCCAGAAGTATCAATGTAAGATGCAACGAAATGCCTCCCACAAGTGAGTTTTAAAATGCTAATGGTACACTGTCGAAGCATTCACAACAAAGTGCCAGAGTTTGAAGCACCCATGAAAAGCAGTGATGCTCACATAATACTAGGTACAGAAACCTGGTTGAAACATGAAATTGATACCAGTGAGATTTTTGGGGAATATTTAAGTGTAAATTGAAAGGATAGGCAAATTGTAAATGGAGGTGGTGTATTAGTTGCAGTAGACAAGAAACTCAAATCCACCAAGATAGAAATTGTCACTGCATGTGAAACTGTTTGCGCTAGACTCTGTGTCAGGGGTTAGGCATAAAATGACAATTGGATTCTTCCATCACCCATGAGTGTCATCTCCTGATGTAACCAAAAACTTTAGAGTAAACATCAGTTCACTTGTACGTTTATTTCCCAATTATATTGTAACCATTGGTGGTGATGTTAATCATCTGACAATTAATTGGGAAAATTATAGTTTTGTTAGTGATGGGCATGATAAGACATCCTATGGAATTTTGCTAAATGCGTTCTCTGGAAACTACATAGAACTGATACCTATGAACCCCATTTGTAATGGAAATATGAGGGTTGGAACTTTAATAGTGGCAACTATTTATTTACTGCTCGTACAAAATAGATACGTGTTTCAAAGTTTTACTGACCTTCAAAGTAGTCACAGCATCTGTTCAAATGGCTCTGAGCACAATGGGACTTAACATCTGAGGTCATCAGTCCCCTCACCAGCATTGTGTATAATCCGTTGCCAGTGATGTGGAAGTCATAGGATACTCTTTAGCAGTGCCAGTTACGCTGACATTTCAAGTGGCGCGGTCTATTGCCCAACAAATCTGTAGCAGTTCTGAAGTGAATACCGTGAAGTGTTTCCTTCAGTTTAGAAATCAAGTTGAACTCACAAGAGCTTAACTCAGGGAGTGCAGTAGGTGGTGTAGCACTTAGCAGCCCCATCAGTCAAACAAATCAGTAACAGCTTGCACTGTACATGCTTGAGCATTGTCCTGCAAAATGATGGTCAGGTCCTGGAGAAAGTATTATCACTTCTGTCTGTATGCTGTTCATTTTTGAACACAACCTATGACCAGCTAAGTATGTTGTCTTGGATAGATAGTTGTTGTCAGATGTAGAAGTAACTTCAAGTGTTCCCCAGAGATGTGTGTTAATGCCCTTGCTGTTCATGTTGTAAAATAATGACCTTGCACAGACAATATTAATAGTAAAATTATGCTTTTCGCAGATGATGATGTTATCTATCTATCTGAAAGAAGATGCATAAATATTTCAGTCAAATCATGATAAGACTTCAAATATTGTGCAGAGACTGGAAATTTGCTCTAAATCTCAGAAATGTAAAATTGTGCACTTCACAAAATGAAAAAAAAAAAACATAGTATCCTAAAGCTATGAAATCAGTGACTCACTGTTGGAATTGGCCAACTCCTACAAATGCGTTAGTGTAACACTTTGTAGGGATATGAAATGCAATGATCACGTACTGTTAGTCGTAGCTAAAGTAGGTGGTAGACTATGGTTTGTTAGTAGAATACTGGGGAAGTGCAATCAGTCTAGAAAGGAGATTGCTTAAAAATTACTCATGTGACCAGTTCTAGAATATTGCTCCAGTGTGTGGGACCGATACCAGATAGGACTAACAGGGGATGTTGAACATACACAGAGAAGGGTAGCACAACTGGTCACAGGTTTGTTTAATCCATGAGAGTGTCACAGAGATTCTGAAGGAACTGAACTGGAAGGCCCTTGAATATAGGCATAAACTTCCCCTGGAAAGTCTGTTAACAAAGTTTCAAGAACTGGCTTTAAATGATTACTCCAGTAATATACTACAACCTCCTATGTATTGCTCACATAGGGACCATGAGGACAAAACTTAGAATAATTACTGCATGCACAGAGGCATTCTTCACATGCTCCATATGTGAATGGAGCAAGCAGAAACCCTAATAACTGGTACAATAGGATAAACCCTTTGCCATGCACCTCACGGTGTTTGCAGAGTATAGATGTAGATGTAATGAGGTTAATATTCTGCTCAGCTGGGATATTATTGTAGAATACTTCACCTTAAAAATTTTGGAAAATTATGGACATAGTGAAATGGGTTGGTAGTTATTGATATCACTTCTATCATCTTTCTTATAGTAGTGTTTGACAGTGATTTGAGTCTCTCTGGAAAAATGCTCTGCATTAGTGATGGCACTTATTATATGGCAGTATGTCTTCAGTACTCTGTTGGAAACACTATCAAATCCAGGTGAGGTTTTATATACAGCTCAATTTTACAAGGAGAACTGAATGAGACAAACATATGATTGTATTTTATGAGAGTTTACTTTTCAGTATACTACCCTGGATTTTCTCTTGAACTGATTGTTACTGTATTACCTATTACATTTTATAAATGATCATTAAACGTATCTACTACCAGTGACTCATCATTTATAGCCCTTCCATTTAAGTTGTTGTGTTGTCTACTGTGGGAGTCAGAACAGAGACAAACAAGGAAGGAGAGAAGTTGCGGTGGCCAGGGGCAGGAATCCAGAAACATCTGTACAAATTCTAATTAACAGTAAACTTCATAAAACAAAACTTGACTTATGCTTCTTGTACCCTCTACATACTAGTACTTTACTCTTGATTACTACTCGCAGAATGCAGGCTAAGTAACAGCAATCACTGGGTGCTGAGCTCTGTCTTTGTGCAGGTGTGGCGCTGCCTGCTCATTCCATTGGTGTGTGGGTCAGTGCTTTCTCAATGCTGTTTCTTGTTGTTGCACTGGTCGATGTGCAGTCAGTGTTTTAGAACTGCACGTAAGTCATTAGTGATGTCCTGTTCTGTTGCCAGTCATCCTGTCTCTCATTTTACTACATTCCATACAGTCTTAAGTCTGTTGCCAGAATTATTGATTTGGTGTAATGTGCATATTCCTTGATCTTCAATAATTTTTCTTAGTTATTTTTAGCAGTTTCTTTAATGTGCATCTACTGCAGACTCTTTGTCTTTCCCAACAGATAAATTTCCTTTACCTTGTCACAAGTTACTTTAATCCCTATAGTGAGCCATGTCTTTGTATACAGCTGATATCCTTTTTGTTTAGCATCCTTTTTTTGCTTCTGATATGAATTTATAATGAAATAGATTAAATGTTTGCTAGCATTTGGTTCAGTATAAATTTCATCCAAGGTCATTTCTCACACACTACTCTTAAAAACATTTGTCCTGGAGTTAAGAATATTACTAAACGGATAGATTGCTACACACCATAAAAGATAACACATTGAGTTGCAGACAGGCATGAAGAAAAGACTGTTCCACATTGAGCTTTTGGCCAAATTGTTCTTTAGAAAAGAAAATATACACACACACACACACTCACACATGTGACCACTATCTCCGACTGCTCCAGCCAGAATGGAATTGTTGCAATGAACGAAAGCAATAGTCTGGAGTGGGATGTGAAAGGAGAGATAGCAGGGTACAGATGCAGGGAAGTGCTGACTGGAAGAGCATGCACGGCTTGATACCAGCAGCACAAGGCTGCCAGGTGTAGTGGTGTAGTGTCAGAAAACTGTGGGAAAGGGAGGGGGGATGGGAGTTGGAAAGGAGAGGAGCAGAGATGGGGAGAGACCAGTGGGTACCTTGGCAGAGGGTAGTGCACAGTAGGGTAAGAGGTGGTGAATTGGGAGGAGGTGACAGGACAGAGGGGATAGTAATTGTTGGGTGGAATGTGTGAGGAAAGTAGGTTGCCATAGGTTGAGACTGGGATAATTTTGGCAGCAGAGAATGTGTTTTAAGTATAACTCCCATCTGTACAGTTCTGAAAAGCTTTTATGGAGGGGAGAGTTCATATGGCCCAGGTTGAGAAGCGACCTTTGAAAGAAATGCACATTATGTTCAATTACACATTGTGCCACAGGATGGTCCACTTTTCTCTTGGCAACAGTTTGGCAGTTGCCGTTCGTCCTGTTGGACATTTGGTTGGTAGTAACGCCAATTTAAAAAGCTGTGTAATGATTGCAGTAGGTATGATATGACATGGTTGCTTTCCCAGGCGGCAGAGGGATCGTCCCTGTGGAAGACTCAAGTGCATGACCTGCCCAATCCACCCACCCAGCACTTCCTATACCAATCCTATCAGAGGCTTATCCTACTCCATCAGAGACCACACCACTTTTGAGAGCAGCAATGTCATGTACCAGTTGGCCTGTACAGCTTTTTATATTGATATGACTATGCACAAGCTGTCCACCTGGGTGAAACATCACTGCCAAACTGTGGTCAAGAGCAAAATGGACCACCCTGTGGCAAAACATGCAGCCAAACTTAATATGCATGATTTCAGTGCTTGTTACACAACACGGGCCATCTGGATCCTCCCCTCCACCACCAACTTTTCTGAACTGTGCTGATGGGAGTTATCCTAACTTTAATCTATGGCCCCCCAGGGTTTCGTAGTTCTTTCGTGAGTTTGTGCATGGGACACACAGGACCCTGAAACATTGTAGTCCATTCTTCCTTCCTGGCCTGCATTCCCCTGCCCCCCACACCCCTCCCATCCCTCCCCTCCATATCCTCACTCCTTCCCCTCTGTGCCCTCCTCCTTCCTCTCTCTTGGTGTTTTTATGTATGTCAACCTGGCTATCCACCTGTTTTCCTGAATTTCTTCCAGTTTTTGTTCCCATTGTCTTTTCGTTTCCATTCTTTCATTTTGGCAGTTTTTGTCCCCCTTTGGGGTTTGACTTTCACTTCTAAATTTTCCCCCTATTTACCCTCTTCCTTACCTGCCATAGTCCCCCCCCCCCCTTCTGCCCTTCTCAGTTACCAGCACATTAGCATGGGGATGTTATGTAACCATCTGGATGAGGCCCCTTGACAATATAGGGATCACATTTCTGATAGTTGAGCTGTTGCCTCCCCATGTGTGCCTAGGAGTGGTTGCTTGTGTGGTCCATATGGATGTTGTTAGTACATGGATTCCATTTTGTGCCACATTCTAAGCAATTGCCATCAGGGTCCACCTGGACTCTGTGGTCATGGTTTTCAGTCTGTATCTCCCTCCTGACAGGCCACCTACACCCACTGCCCTAACTGCTGTCCTTCGGCAATTACCCCATCCGTTCTCCTCCTGTGAGTTTTAATCCCCATCACCCTTTGTGGAGCAGTGCTTTTTATTCTAGTCATGGGCTCCTCATTGACCAGTTTCTTGTGGATCAATACTTGTGCCCTCATAATGATGGTTCCCCTACTCATTTTAGTGCCACATATGGCTTTCTCTGCCATTGATCTTTTGCTCACTCCTCTCCCCTTCTTCCTTCTGTACACTAGTTGCCACATGATGACCTCTGCAACAGTGACCACTTCCCCTTGATTCTTTCATTCCCTTTCCACCTCCTGATGGCCAAGTTGCCCCACTGTACTTTCCATTATGCGTATTCGCCTATATATACCTCCCAGGTCTTGTTTATACCATCTTTGTCAGATTGTATTGATAAAGTCATTTGTGATATATCTGATAAGATAATTCGTTGTGCCAACGTTGTTGCTGCCTACTTGATGGGCCCTGTTCACTGCTGACCAGTTCCATGGTGTACCACGGCCATTACCACCATTGTCCACAATCATTGTCATGCCTTGCAGTGTATTAAGCAGTGCTCATCCTCTGTTGGTCTTATTACCATTAAACATCTTCATGTCAAAGCTCATTACTTAATGAAACAAAGCAAGAGGGTGTGCTGGGAATGCTTTGTCACTTCCCTATGTTCTTCTGTCCTTTCATCACAGGTGTGGGCTACACTCCACACCCTTTGAGGTTGTCAATGACCATCTTCTGTTCTGTGTCTTGCCCTTCCATGTAACCTTGGTATGGATCCATCAGTTCTCGCAGAACACTTTATAACGCAGTTTGTGACAGCATTAGCCTCATATCCAGCTGCCTTCCTCATCTGGCAACAGTGAGCTGAAGCTTCCCACTCATGTTTTACCCCTAGTCATGTGGAATCCTACAATGAATCTTTTACTGAATGGAACTACTTCTGGCCCCCTCTTCTTCCCACAACTCAGCCCCTGGTCTTGATTCCATCCATAACCAATTGCTTGTACATCTCAGTCCTCTACAACAAGTCCTCTACAACAACAGTATCTCCTCCAAGTGTTTCATTGTATTTGGCTCTGAGGCATTTTCCCCTCACAATGGAGAGACAGTATTGTGGTTCCTGCCCTTAAAGGGACCACACCATAGTTCAGGCCTAAAAAAATCGATTTTTGGTTTTCACCATATTTAGATAGATTGAGGTTTTATTTAAGTACTCTGAAAAGGATTTTGCGAAAAACATTTTTTTCAAGCATTTAAAGAGCATTTTCCTACCACGTGTGTTTATGTGCTGTGCCCACTTTTCTGTCACCCACTTTTCTGCATATATTTTACATCTTTATATCCCCTACATTGCATATTAGGTTCTCCCCCCCCCCCCCCCCCCAAGTGTGTTGGCTATTCTTAGAATGCAACAGTCGGTATTCTTTTGTTTCTACTGTTTGTAAACAACATGCTTTCAAACACGCGGTTAGTTTTGTTTAAGTGTGATTGCAAGTAGTTGTTATACTTACGTTTACAGTGCTTGTTTACATATCTTTTTTCGTGTTTATTGAAAATGATGAAATGTAAAGGCATTTTCAAGAAACGACAATTTAAAGGAAACATGTTTAGAAAGTTTTCTGTACAAGAGGTTATGTCACCTGGCAACAATGTTTCTAATTGTAATTCTTCAACAAGTGCATCATCAAAGAAGCTCTCATCATTTCAAGAGAGTTACAACGAATTTACTGTAAGTGACAATGGATGCAGTAACATTATTATAAATTTGAGAGTATTATCAGATGTAATTTCTAAATTTGTACAATGTAGACAGTGTGGTGAGTCACAGAGTGTGAAAATTTGTGAGTGTGCCAGTGGGAGAAAAGGCCTAGCAATTGGTTTGGATTTAATTTTCACTAAATGCTCAGCTGTGATTTCATTTATGAGTTCTTCAAAACCAGATGCAAGTAGCCCTTATGAAATCAATACTAGATTAGTTTATGCCATACAATCCATTGGCAAGGGCATGGCTGCAGGGAGAACATTTTGTTCAGTGATCAACAACCAAATAAATTTGAAAAACTGGCTGCAATATTAGAGAAAGCTGTATGTGAGGTCAGTGAGGAAAGCATGAAACTGGCTGTTAGGGAAGTAGTGGAAAAAAAACGATTGGTGTTCAGATATTGCAGTTGCACTTGATGGAAGTTGGCAGAAAAGAGGACATACTTCCAAATATTGCAAATGTTGTAAAGTCAATGAACATAAAGAAAACAATTGTGTGGCTAATTTCAGAGGAACATGTGGTGGTATGGAAGTTCATGAAGTACAACGAATATTTCATCGCTCAGTAGAAACAAGATACATACGATGCACTAAATATTTGGGCAATGGTGACAGCAAGGCATACAACAATGTGGTGAACTCTAAGCCACATGGAGATGCCATTATTAGCAAAATAGAATATGTAGGCCATGTTCAAAAATGTTTGGGAACAAGGCTGAGAAAACTAACTGTTGATATGAGAGGAAAAAAAAATTAGAAGATAGAAAATTGTTGAAGACAGGGTTGGTTAACTAAAACTGAAATAGAAAACTTGCAGGTATACTATGAGCAGGCAATTAGGGGAAATAAAGAAAATCTGGAGGCAATGAAGAGAGATGTTTGGGCCATATTCCTCCATAAGTCCTCTACTGATGATAAGCCATGTCACTGATAGTGTCCATCAGGAGAAAATTCATGGTGCAAATACAATAGGGCTCAGGCAACTGGAGAATCTTATTCTCACCAGCATGTTCTTCCTGCTGCTGTTATTACAGCAATTAAACCTATTTTCAGAGACTTGGCTCATCCTGACCTTCTAAGGAAGTGTCTGCATGGGCAGACACAGAACCCAAATGAATGTTTAAACAGCATAATTTGGAACTGCCTTCCTAAAACTGTATTTGTAGGCATGCATACAATGAAAGTAGGAGTTCATGATGCTGTTATTACATTCAGTTGTGGTAATATTGGAAAGTGTTCAGTACTGAAAAAGCTGGGAATTAATCCTGGTGAAAATATGATCACTGGGCGGCAACATTGCGATAAAATGAGGATAGCCAATGCAGACAGGTCTGCATCTAATATGGCCAAGAAAGCAAGACAAACATTCAGGAAGGTGAAAAAGAAGCTGAAAGACCTGCTAGAGGCCAAAGAAGGGCCATCATATGCAGCATGACAGTTTTAATTAAATGTAAGTAACAAATTTCAAAAGTTTTTTCTCTGAAGCCAATTTCCCACAAACTAAAATTTTCAGTACATATGCCCCATTATATCAGAAACTATCATAGATAAACGAATGAATTTTTCAGAGACTCTGCATAACATAAAAAGCCACCTCTGGTACTACATTCATTAATATTCCCCCATTAGGAAGTCCACAAAAAATATTTTCTGCAGAAAAAACTTAATATTTTTTTAATAAATTTAAAAAAAGTATTTCTTAAAAACTATAAAGTGGATAAAGTATATTTAATACTGTTGACTATTAGCATCATGTAACATAATGTAAAAATATTAAGGTCCTGCATCAATTAGTTTTTTTCAGAAATGGGTCAAATACTTGTCTAAATTAACATGGGTTAGAGATTCAGGGTGTGGACCCCTTACGCATGGCAAGGATCTATCATTCCTTCATAGTTACCAGCCCATTAGTCTGACCAATGTCCCTTGCAAGTTACTTACATGGATGGCAGCTTGTTGGCTCAGTTAGGTCCTCAGATCTTGGGACCTTTTGTCTCCTTACCAGTGTGACTTTTGAGGTGGGAGGGAGGGGGCGAGGGTCAGTCAGCTTTGATTGGAAACTGCATTTTAGCAGGCCTTTCCTTAGCACTGTCACATTGTCGCATTTTTCTATGATCTTCGTAAGCCATATGATCAGCTTTTTTTGGGTCATCACACTACTTATGCTCCTCAAGTGTGGTCTGCAGGCCCTCCCAATTTTTAATCACCAGTTCGTGTCCCACCAATTGTTCAAAGTTTGGGTGGGCTCTAATCTTAATTCTCCACAAACCAAGGAGAATGATGTTGCACTGGGTTCCATATTAAGTGTCCTTTTTCTCATCATTGTTAATACACTTGTCACCTCCACCAGACTGTTGGTCGCCCCTGCGCTGTACCTGGGTGATTTCTGCATTTGGGCTAGCTCCCACTTGGTGGTCTCTGCAGAACAACAGCTCCAGAGTGCAATCCAGCACACTTCCACATGGACATTCCATACTGTTTTCGATTCTCTCCCCTTAAGTCAAGGGCGGTGCATTTCTGTCACTGTACTATGGTCCATCCTGATCCGGATCTCTACCTTGATGCTCACTGCCTGTTTGTGGGCCCCTAGTTCTGTTTCATGGGTCTTCTCTTTGAGAAAAATCATACTTGGTTTCCTCATATCCGCTTTCTGAAGGTTGGCAGTTTTTGTAAACTCAATTTCCTTCCCTTCCATGGGGCAAAGATCATTTGACCCTTGACTATCTTTATCAGGCATTAGTTCTGTCTCATCTCAACTGTAGTTGTCAAGTTTATGAATCAGGTGCTCCTTCCATGCTGCTCCATTTGAGCCCAATTCACCATCGTGATATCCGTTTAGCCACTGGTGCCTTTTGCTCTAGCCCTGTTGATGGTCTTCTCATTGGTGCTGAGATCCTTCTGCTTTCGGTTTAGCAATTCCAGCGCCTGGTTCCCTATGCCATCACTATCCTTTCTTCCCCTGTTCACCCCCTACTATTATATACTTTTCATGGCTTCAGGATGTTGCCTGCTTGCTGCCCGCCCTCAGGTGGGTTTACCAGTGGGCTTTGCCTCACTTCTCTCCATTGCGATTTCAATGTCCCCTCCTTGCGCTGTTCCCCATGTTCTCTCCAACCCCCCCCCCCTCTTGGTTAGTTCTTCAGCCCCAGATTTGGATGGATCTCTCTGTGGTCCGAAAGCCTCCATTGCTCCAGTGGTGTTCCATTGTTTGTTCTACCTGCTCTTATGGGAGATGGGATAGGCCTTCATGTCTTCTGTGGGCATGGAACCGTATCTTGCCTGTCAAGGGCGAGGTGTTTACTGCAGAATCAGTGGCTGTCTATCGGGCAGCTACTGTATTAAACAGTGCTCTCTCACCTGAGTTATGTACGGACTCAATAAGTAGCCTTCAGGCTATCGCTTGGTGTTTCTCCCATCACCCTTTGGTTTCTGCCATCCATGACCTTCTCGCAAACCTTGGTGTTGTGACCTGTTTGGTTGTTTTCCTTTGGGTTCCCAACTATTTGGGTATCCCAGGTAATGAACTTGCTGATCAATTGGCTGGGGAGGGGTGGAGGGGGGAAGCAGCCACCTACTCACCATTCTCCATGACCTCTTGGGGGCAGATTTATAGCTTTATGTCGAATCCCATTTTGCTCAATAGTGAGCTGGGCCGACTCTGGGGGTCAGGGAGGAGGGGGGGGGGGGGTAGGAGAGGGGGTGGCTATCTACCTGTCTAAAAAACATCGTACAGTCAAGAGTACTCCCATCACATAGTGTTCTTCTCTCCACCTCTCCCAGGGGGAATCTACCTTTGTGTGCTGTCTTCATATTGGTCATACTGGATTGACCCATGGTTTTTTTTACTTTGCAATGAACCACCCACCCCCCTTTGTAGCTGCTAGGCCCCCTTACTGTGACCCATATTTTGCTGGGCTGTCCCCACGTTTTGGCTCTTCACACTAAATATGCCCTCCAACCTTACTTGTCCTGGGTGTTATGGGACGATCTGCACATGGTTAGATCTGTCATCGGTGTTCTTCACAGAGGTGGTTTGTCATCCAGATTTAAGTCCTTGAATTTCTCTCTGGAGCTGGAATCCTTCAGCTTTGGCTATGGGGGCCTTGGCCTTATCTCCACACCAGGTGGGTTCTGCCCCCCTTTTTTCTTATGTTTTGTGTGGTCTTTTATGCCATTTTGTTTCCTCTTTTCATTTGTCTTTCCCCCTGGTATGTCTCCATTATGTTATCATCATGGTATGGTGTAGTGATCAGGAAGGGTTGGTGACAGTGTTGATGTGCCATTACATGTGGTGTTTCAGAGGCGCCCCTGCTCTTACTGCCCTCCATCCTCCAGTTTTTTCCTCTTCCTGTTGGTTTGATGTTCCTTTTACCTCTTGATTTGCCAATTTTCTTTCTCCTTGCCTGGACTGTGCTGTTTTTGTTGTTCCATCCACAAATCATAGGACCATTGCCCCCTCTATTTGGCCCTCTCCCCCAAAAAACCAACCAACCAACCAGCCATCGACCTACGGTACATTACTGTCCCCATGCACTCCACCCAACAGCTTCCACCACCTCTGTCCTGTCACCTCCTTCCAAATCATGTCTACTCATCCTCACTGTGCTCTGCTCTTTGCTAACCCACCCACCTGTCTTTGCCCCTTCTCTGCATTTCCATTTTTCCACTCCCCCTTCATGTCCTCACCCCCTCCTCTCTCACAGCCTCCTGACACTACACCTTGCAGCCTTGTCTTGCTGCTACAAACGCCCTGCACACTTCACCAGGAATCGCTCTTCTCTTCCCCTCTCCTGTACCCTGCTGTTCCCCTCCTTCCCCATCCCACTCCAGATTGCTACTTTTGTTCAATGTAACAGTTGCATTTTGGCTGGAGTGGCCAGAGATAGTTGTGTGTGCAAGATGTGCTTGCTTCTGTGAGTGAGTGTGTGTGTGTGTGTGTGTGTGTGTGTGTGTGTGTGTGTGTGTGTGTGTGTGTGTGTGTTTCCTTTCTGAAGAAGAGTTTGGCCAAACCTCAGCATGTAAAGCATGTAACAATCTTGTCATTGTGCTTGTTTGTAACTCAACATGTCATGTTCATGGTGATTAGCAATCTATCCTTTTCATAATATTTTTGATATTCCAATCTGGACTTTGCATTGTTTGGTTTTACCCAATGGCTTTTCTTCCATCCCACAATACTGTGATGTTTTCCTTTGTTACTGTTCTCTAAAACATTACTCTACACAGTGTCTGTCCTTTCTCTTCTGTGTTTTTTCATTGCCTTTCAAATTGCACATGCTCTGAAGACAGAGCTACACTGTATCAGTGACGTCATCCACAGACAACCCACCTACATGACCTCATGGATTGCTGGTGTGGCACATCATACTCAAAATTCTTCCTCCAATTATTATAATTATTCCTATTGATCCCATTTCCTCCCTCATCCTTGCATATTTTTGTGTGTTATTTTTGATAGATACCTGTACCACATGAACTTGTGAAGCTTGATCTAATCAACCCCCCCCCCCCTCGCTCTCTCTCTCTATATTGCACCACACACATACTCCTGTTCCATCCTTTTTCTCATGTGTTTGCACGTTTTATTCATAGACGTACATAACCATGAATTTTTACGTATTTGTGCATATTTTTACGTATTTGTGCCTATTTTGGGTGTCTACATATTTTTACATGTCTTTTTTTATGCTGCTCCCCTCACAACCACTTAAAACCTCTTTATTTTCCCATTTGCTCCATCATTCCTGTTTCCTAAGTGCTATGCTTGCCACAGTGAACCTCTGCTCCATCTTTGTACACCAGCTCAGAAAAATATCCCTTTCCCTGGCTAAAACTCAGTCCCACTGCCTGTTCCTCTCTCTTGTACCATAAAATCCAGCAATCAACCACACAGCTATCTTCATTCCTTCAACCAGTGTCCCAAAATGAACTGAGGGTGCCTTCTGGATCTAATAGACAGTCTTCATTGACATAGACAGGAACAATGATTTATATCCTGCTGCTTGCCAAGGTGTCCACAGCTTGACCACAGCTCATCCTCCTTGTGGTATTTGGGGGTGCCACAGAGCCACTGTTATCTGCACTAGCTTGCCTCCATGAGCCATGTGATACAAGCACGTCTTCCCAGTGTTCCTCTACTGAATGATCGTATTGGATGCCACCCAGCAAGTTGCCAGTGAGTGTGGGAATGTGCGAGTTCTTGTTCCAGTTTGAAAGTTTGACATCAGTGTTCACCAAGAGCAATCCATCAGAATGCAGTGCTTGCCAGTTAGAGCCAAGATGTCGATAGTGTAGCAGATTTGGACTTTGCTCATGGCAGTGTTTCCTTACTGTGACACATTGTCTCTACTGAGACTATACCTTCAAGGACTGTTTTGAGTAGCCCAATTTCTCATCAGACCTGGGTGGTCTTTCAGTCACATTCATTCAGAATGTTCAGTTGCTGTTCAGGCCCTAATGGTAATGTGTAATCTCTTGTGTTAGTAATAAAGTTCTTAGTTACCTGGGCACATCTCTCTTCTTATAGCATGCATCACCCACACAATATACATAATAAAACACACCAGCAAGTGACTTAGGTGCCAAACCTCAGGAATCTCTTGTGACGCCAGACATACCATTGGTGCCATAATTGTTGCCACAGACACCAGTTAACTGCAGCAGTTCAAAGCCTGGTGGCTGTTCCACATACATCTGGCATTTGCCATGCACAAAATTATCATTATCCCAATGTGTATTTCACCACCAGATAGAACTTATCAGGCACATGAAAGCTTCTGAAACACTGACAAGTATGTGGACTAAAAGTAAAGGCTTTACAAAAGGAAAGTACTTGTAACAGCTGTAAGTCACACTGCTGACACTCATTGCTATATAAAATGGCCATTGCAAATAAGTTTTGTGCTGTAGCTAGCCTGTGTGAATCAGCCAGGGTCAAGGTAAAACTTGCAATTTACATATGTGAGCCCAGCTTTCCCAATGTAAACAGTTAATAAAATTGAAAAGAAAACTCAAATGCACATTGACAAAAGCTAGGAAGTTTTTGCTTCCTACTGGATATATGTAATGGAACAAATAAAATCCTTTCTATGAAGAAGTTGCTGCAGCTGCTAATTCTGGTAAAAATGCTATGCCTTAGGGCACACACAGTGAGACCCAATAAAAGCTTTCGTTTGCTGATAATGTCATTAGATGTTTCAGTCATACAACACAGAAAGTAAATTGATTACAGGGCAGAAGTTGGAAGGATAAGTTTGTGAATTTCAGTTAGGTAGATGCAGAATAAGTGTACAAATGGAATAATGATTCAAAGAAAAAGTTGTCATCGAAAGAAATAACATGTGATGTAATGAGGAGATAAATGCTCAAAACTTTTTTTTCTGTGGCTTACTTTGTCAGTCACAAGAAGTTAGTTGTACCAAGAGTGTGAATGCCATTTTCACCGTTTGACTGCAGCAAAATTGGGCAATAAAGTCATACCATACTTCATATAAAGCCTGTAGTCACTGGATTTGGCTCTGGGACCATTTCCTGGAGAAAAATTTCTCTTTAGTTCTCAGTTTGTACACAGGTAACCATTGACTTCTAGATAGCTTTTATATAAAGTGTCTTGTGTGACAATGTAGATTAGTGCAACAATTGTCATTTATTGTCAGTATGGATTTAATGTGAATTCATACTTTGTATAATTTCAGGTGAATCCATTTCATTGTAAATAAAGCTGTCCTAATTGAGCATACCACACCATAAATAATTTTATGTTTTGTACCAAAATTAAATACCTTTGAAATAATTCAAATCTCTTTTTAACAAAGTAGCCAAAGTAACAAGTCTTTCTGGCAAATGGAAGGAATTTCGAGTTCAGAACAATAAAATCTATTGTAACTGCAATCCAGCTGCAGCCTGCTAAGAAGGAAATATTTTCTGTTTTGATTTAATGGAGAGCCCGTCTCACTTGATAAGCTTTCCGAGAAAATGAGGTTTTGACCTACAATTAAAATTATTTTGTGATTGATATTTCAGGGAGTCATGTAATAGAGGCCAGCCACTACTCAGGTTGAGATCTTTCTCAGGTGCCATGTGTCAGTTGTTTTGCTTGTTTTGAAAGGGCATGCAATGCCTTGTGAAACATAGCTGGATGCATGGTGGCAACAATGCCCCCATCACTGCAACCTGTCAATTGCGGGCTGGTAGCGATACCCTCATCACTTCAATCTGTCAATCGCAAATTAACTTTAACTGTAGTATAGTTCCAAACATTCAGATGGGATGACCATATATTCTTGTTGATTATGGATAATAAGTTAATATAAATAGGTATTTAATTTTTGAGCCACTTAATAGAGAAGTGTACTCATACATTTTAAAGGAGTAATTTTATGTTTCAGTTTCCTGAAGATCCATTAAAATTTGAGAAGCTTGATTTCAATATGAATGAAGGTCCAGAACTTAATTTTCATCTGGATGCCTCTGAACACAATGTAAGTTTTCACATCTACCTTGAATTATATATGAAGTGCAATAACTGTACCTTAAAGTGTAATGTTAAATAATCATTGAACATTAACCACTATAACCTATAGCATCAGTAATTTATCAGACTGTTTGTAGAATTTCAGGTGACTTAAGTTATTTTGTTGTATTATGTGTTAGCTGTTATGGATAGTATTCGAATAAAGCTTGAAATGAATATAACATTGAGCATTTTCATGTTTTCTTGGTGCAATGACTGCTCCATCAAATTTTGGGCATGTGGCTGTATTATAAATTCTTTTTCCTTTTCCATTCTGGTCATGTATCATTCAACCATTTTCAAAATGAGCCAGGTGACTGACATTACAGCACATGCTCCATTCTTTTAAACTCAGACCAAGACACTGTGCATGCAGCAACAAATACACATGTGCCAGAGACAATGATCAGCAGCAAAGAAGTACACATGTGACTGAATTAGATCTGTGGCTATGTGCTCAATTCTTGCTGGGAAGTTTATGTATCACTGTGAACTGCACTGTGGTGACATGTTTGCAAGTTTATTAAAGAAAGTGCCAGATTCTATGATTTATCCAAACTGAAACTGCCATCTCTATTAATAAAATTTCTCATCAAATGTATTTCAACTTATTCTTTCACCAGCAAGTACCACATAGATGAAGATGCCACAAGAATTTTGACATTTTCATAAAACATAGAGTGAGGGGTAACAATATAGTGATCTGCCACAGCTGAGTTACTGGGTCGTAAGAGCCAAGTGTACCTATAGTGCTCAATGTGTCTTTCATAAACAGTGAAAGTCTCCTGTGCGATGTATGAAAGGCTACACTCTCAGGGGATCTTGAAAACCCATGTTCCAGAGCATCAGATAATCTTTAATGAAATGCAAGAGTGCGGCTGCATTCAGTAGAACACGAAAAATTACTTTTAATCTGGGTTCGATGAGGTTCCGTCTTATTTCTGAAAGTATGTTTCCCACCTATGGCAGAAAAGGCATGGATTTAGATATTTCTGCATCTTCTTCTGTGCCCCCTATGTCCACTTTTTGCTTCATTCATTGTGCATTACTTAGAAAATACTTATTGACTTCAAAAAGTCTGTTACAGGGTTTGTATAAAAAGTATTGAAACTGAATTTTTCTGATGTGACTGCACTTTGCAGTGCACATTCGCCCGGGTGGATTAGTGGTTGGGGATGTCTGGCCAAAAAAGTGCAGTGTGCCTGTCACCTGCAGGCTCTTGTCTCGGCAGCATCATGCATTGAGAGGACACGTTGCAAAGTCATTGGTTGTGGCGCAACATGCAGCAAATGCTTGAGCAATGTTATGCCATCAAGTTCTGTGTGAAACTAGGAAAATCGGGTATGGAAACATTAGATATGTGTCGGCAAGCCTACGGCAGTGGTTGTCTGTCAGAAGTCCAGGTTTTCAGGTGGGTGAAGAGCTTTAAAGAGGGCCAGATAGTGTTGAAGACGAGGACCACTCTGGATGCCCCTCAGCCAGCAAAACTGACAAAAACATTGACTGTGTGCACGTTGTATTGAACACTGATCATCAGGTGAGTGTCGGGATGACAGCAAATGATCTCAGACTTGATAAAATGACAGTGCACAACACCACCACCAAAGAATTGTCTATGAGGAAGATCTGCGCCAAGATGGTCCTGAAGATTTTATCAGATGTTCGAAAGCATGTGTGGACACCTGCCAAGACAATCTCCAGAGCCTTGAAGCTGATCCGAAATTTTTAGATAACATTATCACCAGAGACAAAACCTGGGTGTTTCAGTATGACCCGGAGACAAAGCACATGAGTGTCGAATGGCACACCGTAACATCCTCACGTCCAAAAAAAGGCTTACATGAGCAGATCAAAACTGAAAGCCATCCTGATTGTGTTTTTAGATGTCGGGGTCATGGCTCATCATGAGTTTGTACCCCGAGGCCAAACTGCCAATGGTGCTTTTTTGTTGCGAAGTGCTCAAGAGACCGAAAGCAAGGGTCCATCTCATGAGACCAGCCATCACCAATGATTGGAAGCTGCATCGTAACAATGTGTTGAGTCACACCGCTGGCCAAGAAAGATATTCCGATTCCCCAGCCCCCTACAGTCCTGATTTGGCCCCGCCAGACTTGTTTTTGTTCCCCAAACTAAAAACTTCCCTGAAAGGGCACCATCGTGGGATGCTGTAGGAGGTCCAGGCCACCACAATGAGGACTTTGAAGACTTTGAAGGCCATCATGGACTCAACGTTTGTGGCAGCACTGGAAGTGTGGAAATCTCACATGCAGCAGGTTGTTGACTCTCGAGGGTCATACATTGAAGAAGACTAAGTGGTTGTAGCGATACCTACAATAAATTTTGATTCACAAGCTCAATCTCATTACTTTTTATATGAACCTTATACATGTTGAAATTCATCCTGCAGACTGATCTCATCAGTAATTATGTGTGTTCTGTGGATCAAAGTTCTGATTGTTTTCATTCTCAGGGGAGGATGGTGGTAGCTATTTGCATGTAAATATAAATCCATATGCATCTGTTTCTGATATACTGTGTGTCCCTGCAAGCCATCATCTTTGCACTGAACCAAAACGTAGAAGAATGGAAGGCATCTCCCCTTTTGATTTCTTTTATGAACTGGATTTTTTTGCTAAATAGAATTAGATGGCTTAGAAAATCTTGTAATTTATCTTCACCATGGGGTCACACTTCAAATGTGTCACAATGTATGTCCAAAATAGTGTAGGTTTCAAGCTAGCAGATTCCAGTGCCTTTTCTGTGATATCCTCAATAAACAGACTGACCATAAGGGACTACTCTTGATGACACTGTCAATCTATTCAGAAAATTTGTTACTAAATAAAAAGTTTGTCGAGGTCAAAACATGTCTGAACACAGCTGAAATCCGTTTATCAAAACTTTTGTCAATAAGAGAGAAAGACCCTATGATGAGAATGTTTGTGAATGAGACCACATTGAAGCTGAATAATTGATTGAACTGTTCAGTTTCAGTGATTTCAGTGAAGTCCAGAGAGTTGCGTATGTGTTCCTCACATTTTCCCACAAGGGCTCTTAATAATGACGCTAAAGTGTTCAGCACAGTCTTAGTTTGTAGAGAAAATGTTACTTACTATTTGGTGAATAGAAACATATTTCTTGTGGAACTTTATAAGCTTCCAAAGTCTTGGAGGAATTTGGTTTCAATCATAGCACAACTTCTGGCAGTTAGGGGGAGGGGTTCAGAAGCAAATCATTCTTTCTTATTATGTGGTTAGTGCTGTTTTTATTAATCTTCTTATATGTGCTTCCACTCAGTAAATTGCAAATTTTACAATGATAGTTGCCATAAGACATTAAAACAGTTGCATTATGTTTTATCAGCTGGAAGAACCACTCTCTGGATATCCTGGCGAAGCTTACATAGTGCAGCCCTCTCTGCCACAGGTATATTACTCCTTTATGTGCGAGCCTCCATTACAGCCTGCCAAGTTTCACATCTTATTTCATATGCTGAATCCATGGAGAATAGTCAAAAAGCTTCTTCAGTGTCACTATGAGCAAAATTCACTTCACATTGACTGCCAAGACGAAGCCAATCAGGCTGCTGAAACAGCTCATTCATGCTCCCATCAGTGCTATTGTAGTCCCGATCCATGAATGATGGCAGATCAACAGTGTCAAGGCACGAACAGGGATTGCATTGTTGGCAATTCCAAGTGACAGTTGCAGTATGTGCATGCACATACTTTCCTCTTGAAGAAAGTGTATATCCTGCAAATTATGTCTCTCACTTGCTTACACATAATTTATCTCTTATCACCACCATTAGCAACGACAGCTCGCAACAAATTAAATATAAATTCACTAAACAACTTGCTACGATCATGTTTAATGCTCACATTAGCTATGGCTTTCACAACAGAGTGCTCAGAACACTTCTGAATGCACATTTGCTGTTGGAGAATGCATGACATAGATGCGCAGAACAAGCCTAACTCGACCACCATTGTTCGTGACTCTCAACTATAGTTAAGGAAACAATGTTGCTCAGGTCACCTATAATATCCATATCCAGGCTGTTTCCTGTCCCATCTGTCTGACTCATCTTTCATGAAATACTTGCGCAAAGGCCATAAAACCTCAACCACTTGGTTTGTAATCGCTGGGGATCTTGTATTCTTTCCCTAATTTCTTCTGGGAGGGTCTAAATGTTTGCCACGGTGGCTATCTAGCAGCGATACTGTCTTCTTCCTAGCATTAGTTGTATTCCGTGCCTTCCTACTCATAGGCAGAGTCTACTGCACATTTCCAACTCCTATATCGTTTGTAGGCTGTAATGTCCTCAGTTCTGGCAGCTGGAACCTAGTACTAGTCAGCACAGTGAAACTGTCAGTGTCCTGCTTCTTCCAGCCTCCTGTTTCCCAGTCAGCCCCTTCATTAGTGCCTTTCTTCATCCCCAGTAGTCTCCCCTAGCTTCTTCCAAATGCATCTGAAGGGCACAGATGTTCCTTTCCTGCTCTTCTACCAATCTAGTCCTGCTATGTACACCACAGTTCCAAGAGAGAGCCTCAGTGACCATCCCAGAGTTCTCCCCCTGCTACATCCCCTCCCCTCCCCATCTCCGCCAGTGAAACAATGATTTGCTACAGCTTCCACAAATCTCAGATGGTTCTGCGACTGTGTAGGCTGCAGATTCCTCGACTCGCGCCATGGGATGGTGGGATATCGGGTTCTGTTTAATATGTCAGGTATCCACTACACACAGAAGGTGGCTACATGGGTAGTGAGGGCTGTGTGGAGTGGACTAGGTGGTTTTTTTAGGTTAGAGGTTTTTGGGAAAGAACAAAGATAGTTTCTCTCAAAGGGAACAGGTCAAAAACATGACAAAAGTTGACATGGGAATTGTAGGTATTGTAGTAGTAAGTTGTTGTAACTGTTATGGGAAAGAACCAGAGCTCGAGGTGCTAATAGAAATCACTGAAGCTCAAATTGTTATAGGTATCGAAAGCTGGAGAAAAAGTTCAGCCAAAATTTTTATGAAGGACCTAATGGTGTTAAAGTATAGATTAAATGCAGTTGGTGGTAGCATGTTTGTTGCTGTTCGAAATAGTTTATCTTGTAGCATTATTTAAGTAGATAGCCCCTCTGAATGAGTGTGGCTACAAGTTACACTTGACAACTAGAACAAATTAATAATTGGTTCCTTTTACCAACTTTCTGATTTGTATGATACAGTTATTGAACAGTTCAAAGAAGACTTCAGTCTCATTTAAAATAGGTAGCCCATTCATACAATTATACTTGGTGGTGACTTCAATGTACCCACAAAATGTTGCTGAAAATACTGCATTTAAAATCAGTGGTAGGTATAAAACATCATCCAAAATCATACTAAATTCTTGCACTGAAAATTGTTTTGGACGGTTAGTTCAGGAGCCCACTCAAAGTGTAAAATGTCTCGAAAACTTACTCAACCTCTTAGCAACAAATAATCCTGAGCAAATAGGGAGCATTATGACAGATAGAGGGATTAATGACCACAAGGTCACCGTAGGGAGACTGAATTCAGCAACATCCAAACCCATAAAAACTGAATGCAAAATATATCTCTTTAAAAAGCAGATAAAAACTCACTTGAGCCTTTCCTAAGAGACAGTCTCCACTCCTTCCAAACAAACTATGTAAGCTTAGACCAAATATGGCTTAAATTCGGAGAAATACACTGAGGTGACAAAAGTAATGGGATAATGATATGCACATGTATAGGTGGTGGTAGTGTCACATACACAAGGTATAAAAGGGCAGGCATTGGCGGAGCTGTCAGTTGAACTAAAGTGATTCATGCAAGAAGGTGTGTGACGTGATAGTGGCTGCACAACGGGAACTATCAGACTTCGAACATGGAATTTTAGTTGGAACAAGATGCGTGGGACATTCCAGTCGGGAAATCATTCGAGAATTCAGTACCCTGAGATCCACAGTATGAATAGTGTGCCAAGAATACAAAATTTCACTGGGTCCTTCGGTCCAAGGTCCAACCAGAGTTATCACTGGAAATGGTTATGTTCTGCTGCGTCAGTCATCCATGGACATCATGTTCCCAGATCATGATAGAATTCTCATGGATGACAATGCTCCACGTCAGTGGGCCACAATTGTTCATGAATGGTTTGAAAATATTCTGGAGAATTTAAGCAAGTGATTTTGCTATCCAGATCGCATTACATGATCCTCATCTACCATTTCTGGGACATAACCGAGATATCAGTTTTTGAACAAAATTCTTCGCCAGCAACACTTCAGCAATTGTAGGTGACAATAGAGCCAGCATGGCTCAATATTTCTGCAGGGGCTTACAAAGACCTTTTGCGTCCATGGCACATCGAGTTACTGTGGCACACTGGGCAAAAGGAGGTTTGACATGATATTCAGAGGTATCCCATAACTTTTGTCACTTCATTGTAGTATTTACAGCAGTGGAGGGATTTAAACCAAATAAATTAAGAAGTCACAGTACTGGTCCTCTGTGGCACACACAACTGGTCAGAACACTGTTACAAAACAAAACAAATAAAGAATGTCATATTTAAGAGAATGCAAAATGCCGAAGGTTGGCCAAATTTTACAGACACTCTAAATTTAGCACAAATTTCAGTGTGAGATGCTTTTAATAGCTTCCACAACAAATCTCATACTCAAAGTCTGGTACAAAATCCAAAGTGGTCCTGGTCGTATGTGAAGTACACCAGCGACCAGATACCATCAGTACTTTCACTGTGCTGTGGTAATGTTACCAATGACTGTGCCTATATATGGTTTTCTGAAATATCTTTCAAGCAAAGAAAATGAAGTAAATATTCCGGAATTCGAATCGTGAATTTCTGCCTACATGAGTAATTTACAAGTAGGTATCTTCATTGTAGTGAAGCAGCTTAAATCATTTAATAAAGGCAAGCCTTCCAGTCCAGATTGAATACCAATTAGATTCCTTTCAAAGTATGCTGATATAATAGCCTTCATTCTTAGCAGTTATATACAGCCACTTTGTCGATGAAAGATATGTATCTGAAGACTGGAAGGTTGTACAGGTCACACCAATACTCACGAAAGGAAGTAATAGTAATCCAATGAATTGCACACCCATTTTACTGATGTCAGTTTGCAGAAGGATTTTGGAACATACACTATATTTAAACATTATGAATTACCTCAAGGAATATGATCTGTTGACTCAGTCACCATGGATTCAGAAAATATTATTCTAGTGAAACAAAATTGGCTCTTCATTTACCTGAACTAATGACTGCTATGAACAAAGGATCTCAAGTTGATTCCATAGTTGTAGATTTGCAAAAGATTTTTCATATCATTCCTCACAAGCAGTTTGTAATAGCAGTTTCTAATCAGATTGCATGCCGAAGGAATATCGTTTCAGTTGTGCGCGTGAATTTGTGATTTCCTGAAAGAAAGGTCACGTTTGTAGTAATTGATGGAAAGTTGTGAAGTAAAACAGAAGTGATATCTGACATTCCCCAAGGAAATGTTACAGGCCCGCTGCTGTTCCTAATCTTTGTAAAAGATTTAGGAGACAATCTGAATAGCCCTCTTAGATGATTTGTAGGTGATATCATTTACTGTCTCATAAAGTCATCAGAAAATCAAAACCAACTGCAAAATGATTTAGACAGGATATCTGTGTGGAGTGATAAATGGCAGTTGACACTAAATAATATAAAGTTTGAGGTCCTGTAAATGAGTACTAAAAGGAATCCATTAAATTTTGATTAGATGATAAATTGCACAAATCTAAAGGGCATCAGTGCAAGTAAAAATGTAGGAATTGCAATTAAAAACAATTTAAATTGAAAACAGCCCATAGACCATGTTGTATTGGCAGAACACAGGTCTACTAAAGAAACTGCCTACACTGTACTTGTCCATAGACTGCTAGAGTACTGCTGTGCAGTATGGTATCCGTACCAGATAAGAGTGATGGAGAACATCAGTAAAGTTCAAAGAAGGGCGGCTTAGCAGCTTATTTTGTATTATTGCAAAATAGGGGAGATAGTGTTATGGATATGATATACAAGTTGGGGTGGCAAGGCATTTTGTACTGTGGTGAGATCTTTCTACAAAATTTCAGCCTCTATTGTTCTCGTCAGAGTTTGAAAATATTCTGTTAATGGACCAACTAACATAGAGAAAAATGTCAGTGTATTAAAATAAGAGAAGTCAGAGCACGCACAGAAAGATTTGAGGTTTGTTTGTTCCATGCACTATTAGAGAAGTTACAGCAATAGAGAAAAGCAGGTGGATCTTTTTTTGACCAAAACTTTAAACATTAATTAATCGCAGGCACTTCAGATCAGTGACAAACTTGTGTGATATACCAGTTACCATCTCTTCTCGTAACTGGAATCAAGGTCTCATCTTCCATCAGGACCTAATGCTACAAACATATGAAAACTTCATTAGCATTGTGGAGTTCCATTTTATTCATCTTATCCATCAATAGAGGACTTAAGCATAGTATGATAGACACTGGAATTTTCATTCTAGCCTTTGATGGAGATGTTTTACCTGAGGAAGTTAATTTCATGGTTTATAGGTGTGATGTCAAACCTATTGTCCTCTTCCTATGAGATTTTTTATGTGCCAGAGGTTTGGACACATGTCCTCCACTTGTACTAATGAGGCTATTTGTGGAGCGTGTGGAGAGGAAATGTGTGAAGGCAGACCTTGCAAACAAGCTCCTACTTGTGTAATTTCCCAGTATACTATCCCCCTCATTTCACCATATGTTCAGTTTTCAAGAAGAAGAAGAAGAAAATACAGAAATATAAAACATTTGACCCCTTGACTTATCAAGATGATCAGTACATAGCACAGCAATTTTTCTAGTACTGTGCTGACTATTTATTGACCATTTCAGACTTACCCATGAATTCCTTGCATGTCAAGAGGAATTCCCAATGCAGTTGTGGCACCATAGTCATCGCATAGTAGCACATACTCTCACAATGTGTGCCATTCCAGCTGATCTGAGATGAGCCGTCAACTCATCTACCTCCCCACCCCAGATACTTGTAGACGATGGGAAAGCAGCTAACAGATTCATACATTACCTGAGGAAAAGTGGAAGTTATAATAAAACATAATACTACTCAACATTCATTATTGGGTGGATGTGGGAGGAGTTCCTGTTGCTTCAGTTTGTGCCCCGAGTGTCCTCCTGCTACTTTCTAACTTCGTGCTGTCATGCATTTTTAAAATTTTCATGTATGTTTTATTTCTCTAACAGTTTAATCAATTGCTTCTCAAGGCCATAAAGCCTTCATTTTCTCACCCCATTGCAGTATTACTG
Organism: Schistocerca nitens; assembly: GCF_023898315.1. NCBI lineage: Eukaryota > Metazoa > Arthropoda > Insecta > Orthoptera > Acrididae > Schistocerca > Schistocerca nitens. The sequence goes on along the minus strand of NC_064624.1, from coordinate 18,980,295 downwards.
ACTATGATGACTCTTCTTTAACTATCCTTCAGTGAGCAGCTACAGTTTTTAGCAGTTTTTATCTCTCTTTTAATCATCTGCCGTAAGCTACTAAACAAATTTTCAACCATGATGGCAAGGTCGCAAACCCTAATACTGTGGAGTCTCATTGTCTCCTTCCACATCATTTCATTGGAATTACCAGTACAGCAAGAGGCAGATGACCAAGGTGTTTAGTCCATTTAAACCATTTATCATCACTGTAGACTGCCTGCTCTTTGTCCATCCCAGAACCCACAGCAGACAAACTCCCTCAAGAATCTTCATCATAAGTGAAAACTCAGATGGAATGCTACTCTGGTAAGACTGGAGGAGTCACTGATGTGGTTCCATTTCCACTGGTAACAGACAGTCATCCTGGGGTATGCCAGTCTCCTTGGCTCCTTTACACCTAAACAAAAGACCCTGTACATGATGATCCAGTGGAACTTTAGTGTATATTACTGCCACCCACTAGAACTATGGCAGCTAATTTCATCTTATTCTACCATCTGTGTGACTCTCCAAGAAATACTTCAGTTATACTATTCCCAAGTGCTTCAAGGTTACTGTGATTCTGTCAGAACCATGCTGATCCTTAGAGGACATGTGGATGGGATTTGACATTGGTTCACACAGATGTTGTCAGTGAACGTATTCCCTCCATTCACATTAAAGCAGTTGCAGTGCAGGAGCAGTCAACCCCAGCGATCACCCTTTGTAATGTTTATTTACCTCCAGGCCGGCTACTGGCCTTGAAATGATCAATTTAACCCAACAAATTTCCCTCCTTTTCTCCTACTTTGGGAAATCATTGTGGAAGTACCACTTCCTCTGACCGGCTGTCTGATTGACCAGCCTCTTTCTAATCTTGATTTCTGTCTCCTCAGTGACTGTTCACCCACCCACCTACTACTCCCCTTTCTACAGGCCCCCTCCGCTGCCAGCCATTACCATGGTCCAGAGATATTGTAATAGCTGTTCAGGATCACTGAAAAGCCCTGCAACATCTCAAGCAACATTATTCACAACTGTCCTGCTTTTCAAGTGTTCTCATGCTATGACATGCAGTGTAATTAAACACAGTAAGAAGAAGTGCTGGAGTGCTATGTCTCATCTGTGGGAACATATACCTGTTCACCACAAGTGTGAGCCAAGCTTCATGGTCTTCTGGGATGCCAAAGAACAGCAGTGGAACCAGGTTTTTTTTTTTTTTTTTTTGGGGGGGGGATCGGTGGTCAGTGATCTGACATAGCAATTCTTGCTGAACACCATGGGACCCACTTAGCAACAGTGTTTGTGTCATTACCTGGCTGCCTTCCGGATGCATAAATGAAGTGAAGAAATCTCCCTGCTCCCTGTCATTCCCCTCTCCCCCCCCCCCCCTCCCCAGGCAAGCCAAATTACATAATGAAGCTTTCACACATGATAATGAGGCACCAGTTTCTGAGTCTATTTGTAAATACATAATTCAAAATCTTTGCAGGCTCCATTTACTCATGGTCTAAAACTGTATTTGAGGCATAGGTGTTGTCCCTTCACAATGGCAGGATAGTTTCATCCTCCCAATAGTTAAACCTGGAAGAAACCCAGCATTCTACATCTACATCCATACTCCGCAAGCCACCAGACGGTGTGTGGCGGAGGGTACCTTCAGTACCTCTATCGGTTCTCCCTTCTATTCCAGTCTCGTATTGTTCGTGGAAAGAAGGATTGTCGGTAAGCCTCTGTGTGGGCTCTAATCTCTCTGATTTTATCCTCATGGTCTCTTCGCGAGATATACGTAGGAGGGAGCAATATACTGCTTGACTCTTCGGTGAAGGTATGTTCTCGAAACTTTGACAAAAGCCCGTACCGAGCTACTGAGCGTCTCTCCTGCAGAGTCTTCCACTGGAGTTTATCTATCATCTCCGTAACGCTTTCGCGATTACTAAATGATCCTGTAACGAAGCGCGCTGCTCTCCGTTGGATCTTCTCTATGTCTTGTATCAACCCTATCTGGTACGGATCCCACACTGCTGAGCAGTATTCAAGCAGTGGGCGAACAAGCGTACTGTAACCTACTTCCTTTGTTTTCGGATTGCATTTCCTTAGGATTCTTCCAATGAATCTCAGTCTGGCATCTGCTTTACCGACGATCAACATTATATGATCATTCCATTTTAAATCACTCCTAATGCGTACTCCCAGATAATTTATGGTATTAACTGCCTCCAGTTGCTGACCTGCTATTTTGTAGCTAAATGATAAAGGATCTATCTTTCTGTGTATTCGCAGCACATTACACTTGTCTACATTGAGATTCAATTGCCATTCCCTGCACCATGCGTCAATTCGCTGCAGATCCTCCTGCATTTCAGTACAATTTTCCATTGTTACAACCTCTCGATACACGACAGCATCATCTGCAAAAAGCCTCAGTGAACTTCCGATGTCATCCACCAGGTCATTTATGTATATTGTGAATAGCAACGGGCCTATGACACTCCCCTGTGGCACACCTGAGATCACTCTTACTTCAGAAGACTTCTCTCCATTGAGAATAACATGCTGCGTCCTGTTATCTAGGAACTCCTCAATCCAATCACACAATTGGTCTGATAGTCCATATGCTCTTACTTTGTTCATTAAACGACTGTGGGGAACTGTATCGAACGCCTTGCGGAAGTCAAGAAACACGGCATCTACCTGTGAACCCGTGTCTATGGCCCTCTGAGTCTCGTGGACGAATAGCGCGAGCTGGGTTTCACATGATCGTCTTTTTCGAAACCCATGCTGATTCCTACAGAGTAGATTTATAGTCTCCAGAAAAGTCATTATACTCGAACATAATACGTGTTCCAAAATTCTACAACTGATCGACGTTAGAGATATAGGTCTGTAGTTCTGCACATCTGTTCGACGTCCCTTCTTGAAAACGGGGATGACCTGTGCCCTTTTCCAATCCTTTGGAACGCTACGCTCTTCTAGAGACCTACGGTACACCACTGCAAGAAGGGGGGCAAGTTCCTTCGCGTACTCTGTGTAAAATTGAACTGGTATCTCATCAGGTCCAGAGGCCTTTCCTCTTTTGAGCGATTTTAATTGTTTCTCTATCCCTCTGTCGTCTATTTCGATATCTACCATTTTGTCATATGTGCGACAATCTAGAGAAGGAACTACAGTGCAATCTTCCTCTGTGAAACAACTTTGGAAAAAGACATTTAGTATTTCGGCCTTTAGTCTGTCATCCTCTGTTTCAGTACCATTTTGGTCACAGAGTGTCTGGACATTTTGTTTTGATCCTCCTACCGCTTTGACATAAGACCAAAATTTCTTAGGATTTTCTGCCAAGTCAGTACATAGAACTTTACTTTCGAATTCATTGAACGCCTCTCGCATAGCCCTCCTCACACTACATTTCGCTTCGCTTAATTTTTGTTTGTCTGCAAGGCTTTGGCTATGTTTATGTTTGCTGTGAAGTTCCCTTTGCTTCCGCAGCAGTTTTCTAACTCGGTTGTTGTACCACGGTGGCTCTTTTCCATCTCTTACGATCTTGCTTGGCACATACTCATCTAACGCATAATGTACGACGGTTTTGAACTTTGTCCACTGATCCTCAACACTATCTGTACTTGAGACAAAACTTTTGTGTTGAGCCAACAGGTACTCTGAAATCTGCTTTTTGTCACTTTTTCTAAACATAAAAATCTTCCTACCCTTTTTAATATTCCTATTTATGGCTGAAATCATCGATGCCGTAACCGCTTTATGATCGCTGATTCCCTGTTCTGCGTTAACTTTTTCAAATAGTTCGGGTCTGTTTGTCACCAGAAGGTCTAATATGTTATCGCCACGAGTCGGTTCTCTGTTTAACTGCTCAAGGTAGTTTTCAGATAAAGCACTTTAAAAAATTTCACTGGATTCTTTGTCCCTGCCACCCGTTATGAACGTTTGAGTCTCCCAGTCTATATCCGGCAAATTAAAATTTCCACCCAGAACTATAACGTGGTGGGGAAATCTACTCGAAATATTTTCCAAATTATCCTTCAGGTGCTCAGCCACAACAGCTGCTGAGCCAGGGGGCCTATAGAGACATCCAATTACCATGTTTGAGCCTGCTTTAACCGTGACCTTCACCCAAATCATTTCACATTTCGGATCTCCGTCAATTTCCTTCGATACTGTTGCACTTCTTATCGCTATAAACACGCCTCCCCCTTCACTGTTCAGTCTGTCTCTGCGGTATACATTCCAATCCGAGTTTAGGATTTCATTACTGTTTACGTCTGGTTTCAGCCAACTTTCTGTCCCTAGTACTATATGGGCGTTGTGACCGTTTATTAATGAGAGTAGTTCTGGGACCTTTCTATAGACGCTCCTGCAGTTTACTATTAGCAAATTAATATTGTTATTCCCTGTTGCATTTTGCCTACTCCTACCTTGTCGCGTCTCAGGAGGCGTCTTGTCGGGCCTAGGGAGGGGATTCTCTAACCTAAAAAACCCCCATGTGCACTCCACACGTACTCCGCTACCCTTGTAGCCGCTTCCGGCGTGTAGTGCACGCCTGACCTATTCAGGGGGACCCTACATTTCTCCACCCGATAGCGGAGGTCGAGAAATTTGCACCCCAGATCTCCGCAGAATCGTCTGAGCCTCTGGTTTAAGCCTTCCACTCGGCTCCAAACCAGAGGACCGCGATCGGTTCTGGGAACGATACTACAAATTGTTAGCTCTGATTCCACCCCGCGAGCAAGGCTTTCCGCCTTCACCAATTCCGCCAACCGCCTGTACGAACTGAGGATGACCTCTGAACCCAGACGGCAGGAGTCATTGGTGCCGACATGAGCAACAATTTGCAGTCGGGTGCACCCAGTGCTCTCTATCGCCGCCGGTAGGGCCTCCTCCACATCTCGGATGAGACCCCCCGGCAAGCAGACAGAGTGAACACTGGCCTTCTTTCCCGACCTTCCCGCTATTTCCCTAAGGGGCTCCATCACCCGCCTAACGTTGGAGCTCCCAATAACTAATAAACCCCTCCCCCCGTGTGCCTGCTCGGACCTTGCTGAAGGAGCAGCCACATGTCCACTCACAGGCAGAGCGGGCGATGCCACACGGCCAGCCTCCACATTGACCCTCCGCCCCGTGCGCCGCGAACGCCGCTGAACCCGCCACTCCCCTTGGGGAGAGGGTGGCCCAACCGCGCCCGGTACCCGCGAAGATGTCTCGACAGCAGGGACAGTGGGTGAAGCATGTAACACCTGGGGTGTACCTTGCGACGCACCAGACTCCCCACTGCCGCTGCACTCCGAGGCAGCAGCCTGAAGACGGCTGACCGCGGCCATCAACACGCTCAGCTGTTCGCGAACAGTGGCCAGCTCCTCCTGCGTCCGTACACAGCAGTCACACATCCTATCCATCCTATGGAATCAATTTACTGAAGAGAGTTAATCAACCTTTAACTAGACTGCTAATTCACTAAAGGCGGCTGTTTCTTCACTAACCTGTGGTTGCTAGGCACTTCTTGCAGAAAACAATGAAAATAGCACTACCTGTCTCTGGACTGTATTGAAAACAAACACTAGCACTACTGGCACTATGGCTGACTAAAGGGACTCTCTCTGACTGTATTCAAAACAAACACGAAATCTATGGAACACTATTAATAGCACCCGACAATTATAGCTTCCTAAAAGCAAATACACACGGTAGAAGAAGTGACAAGTAAGAAAAATACAGTTAATACTTAAATTAAGGTAGCTCGCTGCACAGCAGACGTGAAGCAGACGGCGGTTACGACGACACTGACACTGACTATGGCTGACTAAAGCGACTCTCTCTGACTGTATTCAAAACAAACACGAAATCTATGGAACACTATTAATAGCACCCGACAATTATAGCTTCCTAAAAGCAAATACACACGGTAGAAGAAGTGACAAGTAAGAAAAATACAGTTAATACTTAAATTAAGGTAGCTCGCTGCACAGCAGACGTGAAGCAGACGGCGGTTACGACGACACTGACACTGACTATGGCTGACTAAAGGGACTCTCTCTGACTGTATTCAAAACAAACACGAAATCTATGGAACACTATTAATAGCACCCGACAATTATAGCTTCCTAAAAGCAAATACACACGGTAGAAGAAGTGACAAGTAAGAAAAATACAGTTAATACTTAAATTAAGGTAGCTCGCTGCACAGCAGACGTGAAGCAGACGGCGGTTACGACGACACTGACACTGACTATGGCTGACTAAAGGGACTCTCTCTGACTGTATTCAAAACAAACACGAAATCTATGGAACACTATTAATAGCACCCGACAATTATAGCTTCCTAAAAGCAAATACACACGGTAGAAGAAGTGACAAGTAAGAAAAATACAGTTAATACTTAAATTAAGGTAGCTCGCTGCACAGCAGACGTGAAGCAGACGGCGGTTACGACGACACTGACACTGACTATGGCTGACTAAAGGGACTCTCTCTGACTGTATTCAAAACAAACACGAAATCTATGGAACACTATTAATAGCACCCGACAATTATAGCTTCCTAAAAGCAAATACACACGGTAGAAGAAGTGACAAGTAAGAAAAATACAGTTAATACTTAAATTAAGGTAGCTCGCTGCACAGCAGACGTGAAGCAGACGGCGGTTACGACGACACTGACACTGACTATGGCTGACTAAAGGGACTCTCTCTGACTGTATTCAAAACAAACACGAAATCTATGGAACACTATTAATAGCACCCGACAATTATAGCCTCCTAAAAGCAAATACACACGGTAGAAGAAGTGACAAGTAAGAAAAATACAGTTAGTACTTAAATTAAGGTAGCTCGCTGCACAGCAGACGTGAAGCAGACGGCGGTTACGACGACACTGACACTGACTATGGCTGACTAAAGGGACTCTCTCTGACTGTATTCAAAACAAACACGAAATCTATGGAACACTATTAATAGCACCCGACAATTATAGCTTCCTAAAAGCAAATACACACGGTAGAAGAAGTGACAAGTAAGAAAAATACAGTTAATACTTAAATTAAGGTAGCTCGCTGCACAGCAGACGTGAAGCAGACGGCGGTTACGACGACACTGACACTGACTATGGCTGACTAAAAAAAAAAAAATAAATAAAAAGAAAAGAAAAAAAAAGTGAGCCATACCAAAATGTTCTGCCAATTGCTTGAGAGGATGGTCGCTCACTGATTATGCTGGGTTCTCAAATCCCGGGGCCTGTTGTCTCCCTATCAGTTAGATTTCTGAGAGGAATGATCCACCACTGACCATCTGGTTAGGTTGGAAATGGCAGTACAGAGTAGGCTTTTTCTAATATCGGTCTTTTATGACCTGTATAAGGCATTTGCTTTCCTTCCATGACTCATTCTTTTAAGGCCCCCTACAGATTCCTGTCAGTTTTTATCACAGTGGCTGTATCAGGTTCAAGTTGATACATCACTGTCCGAGGGTCCAGAAGAATGGTGTCCCACAGAGCCCTCTGCTGAATGTCACACTCTTCCTCAACACCATTGATGGTTTAGTCACCTCTGTCAGGCCACTGGTCAACCCTGCACTGTATTCAACAGCTTTTGCATGTGGTACAGCTCCTACTCCACAATCTTAGCTGAATGGCAGCTTCAAACTGCCATCTGAAGGGCCTCTGCGTTGGTACTCTGTACTTGGATGTTGCTGAAGCACGATTTTTGGGACTCCTCTTTAAGTTAGTCCCATGACACATGCCCTCAGAAATGCACCTCAGGGCTCCCTCCTGGGACTTCCGGAATCTCCTCTGTATGGACTCCTTGTGATTTCCAGCAGACCTTTCCTCTCACCTCCCCCTCCCCCCAAAACCTTCTTGGTTAGGACCCTGCCTCAAAGTAGGAGCTGTCTATTTCAAGGTCCTGAAGGTTCAATTACCCCCTTGACCTTTTAGCAACTGTGCCTTTGTATTCATCAGGAGTGTTGAGGTGTTGGCAGAGGTGGTGAAGGCTCCTGGTCTCATGTCTGAGGTGCAAACAGAGCTTGTAATTTGCAGCATCATTCCCAGAGTTGATCAAGATCTTTGAATTGGAGCTGAGTGGTCTCAACCAAAGGCATCATCTATTCTGTGACTGTCTTGGCTGTAGATTTGTGGACCTGCGTTATCAGGTTGGGAATTGTGGGGCTCCCCTTAATAGATCAGGGGTACACTACACAAAGGAAACAGTTACTCAGGTAGCAGAGTACTTGTGAAGTGCACATGGAGCTTTTTTAGGCTAGGCAGTAGCTTGAAGTACTCTGATGAAAAGTCATAAGTCCAAATGCAGGTAGCAAAATCAGACCATGTTCAGGTTAAAGACACATAGACTTTTAAAATTGTATTAGTAGATTGTCGAAGTATTTGTAACAAAGTTCCTCAATTTTCTGCCCTCCAGGAAAGTATTCACACCCAATTTATTCTGGAAACCGAGAGCTAGTAGAAATCTGAAGTAGAAAGCTCCGAGGTATTCAGCGAATCATGGAACATACATCGAAAAGACAGATTAGACACTGTAGGAGTGGGAGTGTTCATTGTAGTTGACAAAGATACTGTCTCTATTGAGGTCGGAGTTGAGTGGATGTTTTTACTGGCCACTCAGTTCCTTTGCAAAGGTTCTAGAGTCATTCAAAGAAAGTCTCTCATCAGTAGCATGTAAAATACTCAGACTGTGCAATAGTAGTTGGAGATGACTTTAACTTGCAGATTATGGACTGGGATGGCTATGGATTCATTGTAGGGACTAGAGACAGGCTATCTTCCAAAGTTTTTTTTTGAAAATGTTTTCCAAAAACTTTCTTCACCAGTGATTTGGCAGACCACATGAAATGGAAATGTCTTAGACCTTGTATATACAAACAGGCTGGACATTATCAATTGCATCAGTATAGAAACAGGGATTAGTGATCCTGATGTCATCATCATGACTATGGTTACAAAAGTTAATAATTAGTCAAGAAGGCTAGGAGATTGTTTCTGCTCGAAAGAGCAGATAAGCAGTTATTAGCTTCTCACTTAGACAATGGATTGGTGTCATTTAGTTCCAATATGATGGATGTAGAGGAATTATGGGGAAAGTTTAAACAGATTGTAAATCATGCTGTGGATAAATATGTGCCTAGTAAGTGGATTAAGGATGAAAAGCAGCCGTCATGGCTTAACAGCAAAATTCAGAAAATATGTGGAAGCAAAGGCTGTTGCACTCTTGGTTAAAAAGAGAATACACAGGTGATGATAGGCAAAGGTTAGTGAAAGACCTATTCATGAAGTATACAATAACTACCACTGTCATACCTTATCAAAAGATCTGGCTGATAACTTGAGAAAATTTTGGTCATATGAAAAATCTCTAAGTTGGTCTAAGGCTTCCAACCAGTCACTCGTTGACCAGTCTGGTGTGGCATTAGAAGACAGCAAAACGAAAGCTGAAGTTTTTAAATTTCATGTTTAAGAATTCATTCGCACAGGAGAAATGTACAAACCAACCATTCTTTGACCATCACACATCCTATACGGACGATATAGTAATTAGCATTCTTGGTGTAGAGAAACAATTGAGATAGTTGAAACCAGACAGTTTGTCAGGTCAAGATTTAATTCGAGTTCAGTTTCATGGCATTGGCCTCTTACTTAGCTTGGATTTATTGTGAATCTCTCGCCCAGCACAAAGTCCAAAGCATGGGTAACTTCTGTATATAAGAAGGGTAAAAGAATGGACCTACTAAATTACAGACCAATATCCTTAACATCAATTTATTGCGGAATCATAGGTCATTCTGAGCTTGAATATAATAAATTTCCTAGAGACCAAAAAGCTTGTCTCCACGATTCTGCACAGTTTTAGAAGGCATTGCTCATGCAAAATTCAGCTTGCCCATTTTTCACGTGATATACTGCAGATTCCATATTTTTAGGTTTCCACTGCAGACTGTTAACAAAGGTATGACCATATGGAATATGTTTCCAGACACATGAGTGGCTCAAAGACTTTTTAAATGATATTTGTAATGTTGTCCTTGATAGTGAGTGGTCTTCAGAGACAAGGTTATTGTCAGCAGTGTTCCAGGTAAGTGTGATAGGACCACTGTTACTTTCTGCATATATTAATTATCTGTGAGACAGGGCGGGCAGCAGTCTGCAGTCATTTGCTAATGATGATGATTCTGTGGTTTACAGGGAGGTGTCAAAAGTAAGTGACTGTAGGAGGATAGATGAGCGCCTTGAGTATGAGGTCACAAGTTCAATCTTTAATAAGGCTCTTTTGAAAGTTTTGTGTTAACAGTTATGATAGGAAGAATATAAGGTAATGACACACCATGCATCAGAAGAGTGACAGAAGATGAGTGCCCAGCAGATGCAGAGATCGACTTTGTTTGGGATGTATGTATTACCCTTCACAAAATGGACACTGTCAGCATCCAAGAAATGTTCAAAGCAAACCATTAACTTGCAACATGGACACCAAATAAAAATGGCATGCCACAGTGATTACAAAGGTTCACACCATCAAGATTGAAAGTGAACTTCCTGAGTGTTAGAGACCTTGCAGGGTGTTCAGCTTAGGTATCCACTCTTAAAGAAAACATTTAGGCTCATATTGGTGTAATGGAGTGATGGGAACTAAGGGAATGTGATGGTGTGTAACTAAATGCAAAACAGTGTCTCACGGAGCTTATAAAACTGGCCATCCTTTAAGGTGTAGCTGCAGATGGTCTGATAATGTTTTCTATACACAGAAAAAACAAACATCCAAAGTCTGCATTTGTCCCATGATTCCAGGTGGTATGAATTGCAGTGTCGCACACTTTTCAGGAGGGATGGTTTGATCTAAAGGAGTGTAGTTTTTATATGCAGACCAGGAATCAAGCAAAAGTAAGTTGTTTTGACCAGTTGTTGTCAAAAACAGTGGTCATACCTTAGCTGTAGTTCTCTTACACTCGTTTTCCCATTCTTGTTTTCTGTCATACAAATATTCCCAACTGCCTTTTTAAGATCATGCACACAGGAAGGAATTGTTCTGGGCAGGGCATCTCCAGCATCTGAGAGTACAGTAAATAACTTTACAGCCAATTTACCATCCAGATTAACAGTTGGCATAATTGCATATGCATATGTTAAGGCATTCATGTTAACTGATCTTGGTACAACTCTCTTGGTACCTCTAATTTCTAGATTTCCTTTCATATGCATTTCCTCTTCGAATCCCAATTGGTAGGCATTAAAAAGTAAATCCTCACTGAATGATACAGTAAGCTTGTTTGTTTCTTTGTTTGTCTCATGTACAAATGTTTGGTGCAATTCCGAAGTTTTCTGTGCATTGTCTTATTGATACACTGAAATTTCATTATCTTACATCTTCCAATTCTTTATCACTGTTTGAACCTATGAAACCATCCACTGCCTCCCTTGAAACAGCTGTAATCTATGTTATGCACAATTTGCTGTGCATAATGTAGTAGGTCACTGTCGTGCACGTCCTTCAAATTGTGTTGAGCATCCTGGAAATTGGCGAACACCAGTTTTTGCAAGTTCACCTGTCCTCTCTTCAATATCCATAGCTTTTCTTATGCACTACACTGTCATATTGCTGTGGACTTATTCGAAATCTGGTCATAATTGCTTTTTACTGTACCACAGATCATCCATGTACATAGTTACATTTAGTACCCATTCCTTGGACAATGATTGTCCTTTACTTCATTTTGCTAGAGACTGGATTTGTGGCTCCCTGTCTGACAAATGTGAACTACATGGTTCAACACTTCTTTCACAATCAATTTCACTTGTTAAGCACATATCGTCATCATTGTACCTCTCATTTATATTGTCTGCACAGTCAAGTGTATATGACACCACACATCCTACTGACTCATCTTGCAGAAATGCTAATATTTCATCTGCTACCTCTTTCTCACTCTGTATACTTCCTTAGATTCCTTTCTTATACACTGTCAACTTCAGCAACTATTGTCGTAGATATTAATGCCGTGTTTGCTTTGTTTATCATTGCCATTTCTCTGCTTTGTATCAGCACCACTAGCAGTGTAACATGGTTGTGAGTTACTCATTGATTAAGCAGTTCAACTATGCTCTGTAGCCTAATGCTCTTCCAGTCCACCGACTGTTGCCATTAACAGCCAATATTGTGGTTGCATAGTAGACAGTATATCAGTCGTCGAATACTATAAACATCATTGGCCTTTCGTGACTTCACACGCAAGGGGCTCCATGTTAGACAAAATTTCTGGTTCATGTGATAAATGACAGCTATCTCTAAATGTAGAAAAATATAAGTTAATTCAGATCAGTAGGAAAAATAAACCAATAATGTTCAGGTACAGCATTAATAGTGTACTGCTTGACACAGTCATGTCATTTAAATATATGGGCATAACGTTGCAAAGTGATATGAAATAGGACAAGCATGTGAGGATTGTGGTAGGCAAGGCGTATGGTTGACTTCATTGTATTGGGAAAAATTTCAATGTATTGGGAAAATTTTAGGAAAGCATGGTTCTCCTGTAAAGGAGACTACTTGTAGAACATTTGTGTGCCCTATTACTGAATACTGTTCAAGTGTTTAGGGTCCACACCAGGTCAGATTAAAGGAAGACATCAGAGCATTTCAGAGGCTATATTTGTTACCAATTGGTTCTAACAACATGCAAGCACTATTCACATACTTGGGAACTTAATTGGGAATTCCTGGAGGGAAGGCTGCTCTATCTAGCTACTACTGCATGTGAGTATGAGTGCACCGAGTGTAGTGTCGCCATACGTGTAGGATGCATGCACACAGCAAGGTCTACCAGTGTCTTGCACATATATATCTACGGAGCAGTGCTGACTCACAGTCATGTTGGTCTTTTAGTTTGTACCAATCACATCAGTTGTTTTTGTATCACTTATGTTGCACCTTCTGTATGATTCTTTTGTCTTGTCATGTGTGGAGTTATTAGACGGTTATTTCCATTATTGTTCAGAGGTTTGTAAATAAAGGCATATTTGTGTTAGGTGGATCAGTTTCATGTATTACTTGGTTACTACATGATTGGTGATGAGGATGAGGTGGTTTCTGCATGTGCAGTCTTTAAGTGTGGTTGCATCTGGTTTCATATTATGGACACTGTGCTACTGGCCCAGAATGAACATCTTACTTCAGTTGTGACCACTTTGTCAGCTTCCATTAGCAGACATGGTACTGTTCCACCGGTCTATCCATCCATTTTTTCCTCAGTGTGATGAATTAGCTGAGGATTGGGAAGCTTACAAAAAAAGGCTTATACAGCATTGTTTGGCTTTCAGGATGACAGAATCTAATCTATACAAAACCTTATTCATCTCGTGGATTCCACCAAAGTTGAATCAATTACTGTGTAAGTGTGCTCCTTTAGAAGAACCAGCAGCTCTTACTTTTTATCATGTGCAATTTATTGTCAAACTACCATCACAAATGAATGCATATCATAGCAATGTGAGTTCAATTCTACTGATGTTGCAACAAACCAAGCCAGTCATACAAGGCCTGGGCAGCCAAACTTCTTCATGGTATTAGTCAGTTTCTTACTGATGCTCATAATAACCCTTATACAGACTCTATGGTGTGTGTCGCAATTATCTATTTAGCTCCGGACAAGGAAGTGTGCCAGAAAGCTTTACTCTGTGAACCCCCCCCCCCCCCTGCCCATTGGCAGAAGCTTCTCAAATGGCATAGACTTTTGAAGTTTCTTGAGCAGTATGTGACCAAATTGAAGTGTTAGGTGATACAGCAGTATCACAAGATGTGCCCACTAGGACATCAGCTAGCTTGCATGAGGAAGTGGCAGTGGTAAACATGTGGGCCAACACCGAGCAGACCAAGGCTGGTCCAAGCAGCTATATGTGTCGCAGTGCCAGTGTCAGCATTTTCTGTTTCCATCTTGTCCTTTGTTTTGTCCAACATTAACATTTGGCATGCACTAAGTGCTGGGCTGCTTGTAATGTTTGCCAGAAGAAAGGCCACATCGCCTCTGTTTGTCATTCACTGAAGGTTGCTCAGGATATGGACAGGGACATAAACAGTGTGACTCCAATGTTTGTGACTTCTCCCAAGTTGTTTATTGAGTTAAGAGTTTTTCGCCAAGTGCTCTGGCTACAGGTCAATACAGGTGCTGCAGTGACGTTGTCACTGTTGACACTGGTCATGCGGTAGCTGGTCAGTTAGAACAAACAGAACATTGCACTGTTGGCACAGTTTACAGCATCTCTCTTTTACAAATCAGTGACTCATTCCACTATATTTTTGGTGGTTACTGATGCTGGTTTTGAGAACTTGTTTGGAATGGATACATTTCAGGCATATGAATTTTCTATCACAGATGCAGTTCACCTTGTTTCCAATCAGGTCTGTTTTTCTCAACTGAAAACATCGTGTGAGGAATTTTCAGACTTGTTTTTGAAAGGTATAGGGTGTGCTACAAATTTTTCTGGTCATATTTGTTTGAAATCCACAGCTCAGCCTCATTTTTGTCGTGTGCATCCTATTCCTGTCGCCCCAAAAGATAAAGTGAAAGCAGAATTGGACAGAATTCCATCTCTAGAGGTGACTGGTTGTCTCTGCTTGTTGTAGTTGTGAAGTCATCGGGGAAACTTCACCCCTGTGGTTACTTCAGTACACAGTCAGTGCACAGTCAATCGTGGATACATATCATACCCGTGCTAGGAGGAGCTGTTGGCGAAAATATCAGGTGGTCAGTACTTTTCTAAAATTGATTTTCTGAAGCAGATTCCTGTGGACCAAGAGTCTCGGCAAGTTCTGGTTTGGAATATTCTCTCTGGTCTCTATCAATATTTGCACCTACCTTTTGGTGTGGATAGTGCCCCTGCTATTTTCCAGCTGTTTTGAGACCAACTGAGTATGTCTGTCTTGGATTACGTTAATTATCCAGATGATGTTGTCATGGGCTTCTCCAAAGCCAATCACGTGCACAATTTGTGGACTTTCTTTTCTGTCTTACAGCCTGGAGGCTTACGGTGCAACCTCGTGAAACCTCAGACTCATCAACCTTCTGTTTATTTGGGATTTGAGCTTTTGTGGAATGGGGTTCACCCTCTGCCAGACCACATCTCATCTGTTACATCGATGCCTCACCCCTCGCATGGACCAGCACATAGTTTTTGTGACATGCCTCCAAGATGCTGACAAATTTAAGCAACCTGTAGATTTCACCCCTAAATCTCTCACTCCACCCCAGGAGCATAACTGTCCAGTGGAAAAAGAGGCTTTTGCTATAGTGAATGCTCTCCAAACATTTCATTTTTTTATGGCTCCAAGTTTCACCCTATTGCTGACAATAAATGCTTGGTTTCCTCATTTAACCCCACAGTTCCTTGCTTGTCAAGGCAGCACACTGCCTACAATGCTCGGCGCTGTTCTTGTCTCGCTACAATTACAAAATCAGTTTTTGAGGTATGTATAAACATGGCATTGCAGTTGCCTTGTCCTGTCTTCCTCTGGGTCCTAATCCCAATTTTGATTGTGAAAAATTTGCTTTGCTTCCTCCTTGATATTGAAACACATGCCATGGTGGAGGATTTTCTACATAACATCTCATACATAGCAGCTGCCATTGTTGCCAACCCAGTTCTCCAGCAGGTGGTTCGGTTTGTTCAACAGGGCTATCCAGGGAAACCGCCGAGTTGGGCTTAGGATTCCCTGTGCAGGTATTTTTCCTTATGGTATCACCTCTGTTTTGATGGTGTTTTGCTGTTGTCCATGGGAGACCTCTCTCCCTGAGTAGTCATTCCCACTTTGTTATGGCATGAGATTCTAGACCTTCTCCACCAGGGCCATTGGGCAGCTTAGCACACCAAACAGTTAGCTAGAAAACATGCTTGTTGGCCAGGGATTCAAGGTTAAGTTTGTTTTGTAGCAGCTTGTGAGCAGTGTGCCTGACAACAGGTAGCTCTCAGGATCTCTCTGTCCCCTGGCTCACTCCATGCCAGGCATGGGGCGCATTCATATGGACTTTACAGGTCGCTTTTTTAATTCTATTGGCTCTTGGTTGTGGATACATTTTCTCAGTTCCCATACATTCTCTGATATGTGTCAACATCAGCTGAGGTCCCGATTCATATGCTCCTGAGGGTTTTTGTATTGAGGGTTTCGCTTGCACCTTAATTTCTGATAATGGGCCCCAGTTTGTTTCTCACACCTTTCAATTGTTTTGTCATGTTATGGCTCTGCCATTCCACCCTCAGTCAAATGGTGAGGCAGAGAAACTAGTGCTGTTCCAGTTGGGCCATCTCCATCAACCTCCTCGCCATCATTGCCTCAGCCATTGTCGCTAGTGGGTCCAGCCCCCATCTCCTCCGCACTGGAAACTGGCTGCTGATGATGAAGCAGAAATGATAATGACACCCTCCTCCCCGGTATTGTCATTTGGCCCACCACCCTCAGACACACCTGTGTCTCCATGCATTCTGACCCTATGTTCTGGTGGCCGGCCAGCATCCTGCTGTCAGCAATGACTGCTGCCCCTCTCGATCCAATGAATGGGTCTTTCATTTCACCACCAGTGTCTCCTCTATCACCTGGGTGCCTTCTTCATGTGAAGGAGAGGTGTGCTGTATCCTACTACAAGTGCGCCGAGTGTAGTGTCACTGCGTATGTGTACATAAATCAACCGCCAACTGTTATCAGTGCTGGCCAGCCACTGGGGATCACTTGTAGTATTGGAGGCATGCAAATGGCACAATCTCTGCTGCACCTCTACCAGTGACTCACGCCCATATATATGCAGAGCAGCTTTGATTCACTCTCACTATATTCTTTTAGTTTGTACTGCCCACATAAGATGTTCTGTGTATTGCTTATATCACACATCCTGTGTGATTATTTTGTCTTGTGGGTAGGATGTGGGGATTATGAATAAATGGATATTAGTGTTCCTTGGATCAGTTTCGTGTATTACTTGTCTACTATAGAGATGACATTCTTTTTGAGGAACACTACTGAGAAAATTTAGAGAGCTGGCATTTGAACCTGACTGCAGAAAGACTCTACTGCTGCCAATATACTTTTGTGTAAGGACCAAGAAAGTAAGGTATGCTCTATTTGTGAGTGGAATGGGAAGGGAAATGATTAATAATGGTAAAGGGTACCCTCTGCGATGAGCTGTACAGTGGCTTGTGGATTATGTATGTAGATTTAGATGTACCATAATTTACTGCCGTTGCTATCGACCCTTATATTGACCATCGGATCAACAGGCTTTTGTTTGTTTTGGTTAGTGTAGCCCAGTGTCGTTTGGACTGTTAGTGAGAGAGCACTCCAAATTCCTGCTGCTAATAAGCCGAGTACACCATTCGTTTGTTGTATATTTTTACAAACTTCAAATGGGAGCGACTGCAGTAACTGAGAGGAGCTGAGATTGCTGTGTACAGATGTGAGCTGAGTTGGCGACCCTTCACTCACAGCTTCAGGCTGCATTGGCTTCTGTCACACAGTTTGAGGCTTGTGCCAGGGCAACACTGTGGGGGGTCGGACACAGGGATGTGAGAGATGTCTAGCACTTCCCACATGTCTCCTATTCAGTCTGCTGCTGTGGCTGCCCCAGGTACTGCCTGCACTGAGGTTGACCCCTCACCCGTGGTCAAGTGGTAGATCATTCCAAATTTTGGCAGGCAACAAAAAGCTTTCCGAGGGGCTGATTGTAAGGCCTCCCCGGTTCGTTTGATTAACAGGTTTTGGGCTTTACCTGTGGTTGACGATGTCTCTGAACTGGAGGATGTCATCCACCCTGTTCCAGAGGAAGCTTCTTAGCCGGCAAAGTGTGGACGTTCAGAGGGTGAGTTTGCTGGTAGTTGGTAGCTCCAATGTGAGGCGTGTAATGGAGCCTCTTAGGAACATGGCTGCCAACGTGGGGAAGGAAGCCAGTGTGCACTCCATGTGCATACTTGGGGAGGTCATTCTGGATGTGGAAAGGCTGCTTTCAGATACCATGAAGAGTACAGGGTGCAGCCAGCTGCAGGTGGTGGCTTATGTCAGTACCAATGATGTATGTCGCCTTGGATCGGAGGAGATTCTCTCTGGTTTTGGATGGCTAGTGGAAATGGTAAAGACTGCCAGTCTTGCTTGTGAGATTAAGGTAGAGGTCACCATCTGCAGCATCGTCGATAGAACAGACTGTGGTTCCTTGGTGCATAGCTGAGTGGAAGGTCCAAATCAGAGGCTCGGGCAGTTCTGTGACCGTGTAGGCTGCAGATTCTTTCACGTGCGCCATCAGGTAGTGGGTATCCAGGTTCTGCTGAATAGATCAGGAGTCCACTATACACAGGAAGCAGCTACACAGGTAGCGGGGGCTGTGTGGAAGGAACTGGACAGTTTTTTAGGTTAGAGAGCCTCAGGGAACCACAGAAAGGGAGTCTGTCTAAAAGGGGGCAGGTAAAACACAGTAAGTTAGTTGTAGAAATGATCAGTATTGTATTTCAAATGGGAACCCTACTCATACAGTTATAGTCGGTGGTGAATTTAATCTACGCTCGATATCCTGAAAAAGTTATACATTTAAAGCCGGTGGCAGGTATAAAACATTATCTGAAATTTTACTGAATGCTTTCTCAGAAAATTATTTTGAACACTTGAAGTGCAAATGGTTGCGAAAGCATACTTGACCTCTTAGCAACAAATAATCCTGGACAAATAGTGAGTATCATGACGAATACAAGGATTAGTGACCACAAGGCAGTAGCTGCTAGGCTGAATACATGCTCCTACAACCATCCAAAAGCGATGCAAAATACATCTATTTAAGAAAAGCTGATAAAAGTGCTCCTAATGACGTTTTAAGAGACTGCCTGAACTCCTTGCGATCTGATTATGTAAGTGTAGAAAAGTTGTGGAATTATTTCAAAGAGATAGTATCAACAGCAATTGAGAGATATATACCACGTAAATTAATAAAGGGATGGTACTGACCCCTCATGGTAGACAAAACGGGTCAGATCGCTGTTGCAGAAGCAGCAAAAAAAGCATGCCAAATTGAAAAGAATGCAAAATCCCCAAGACTGGCAAAGTTTTGCAGTAGTTCGAAATATAGCGCATACTTGAATGCAAGATGCTTTCAGTTATTTCCACAATGACACTGTGTCTCAAAATCTGTCGCAAAACCCAAAGAGATTCTGGTCATACATGAAGCACACCAGTGGCAAGATGCAATCAATACCTTCAGTGAGCGATAACAACGCTGAAGTCACTGATGATAGTGTCACTAAAGTAGAGTTATTAAACACGATTTTCCGAAACTCCTTCACCAAAGAAGGCAAAGTACATATTCCTGAATTCCAATCAAGAACAACTGCCAAGATGAGAAACATAGAAGTAGATATCCTCCGTGTCACAAAGCAGCTTAAATCAATAAAAGCAATGCTTCTAGGCCAAATTGTATATGAGTCAGGTTCCTCTCATAATATGCTGATACTATAGCTCCATATTTAGCAATTATATACAACCACTCTCTCACAGAAAGATCCGTACCTAAAAGCTTGAAAGTTGCTCAAGTCACACCAATACTCAGAAAGGGAAGTAGGAGTAATCTGATGAATTACATGCCCATATCACTAACGTCAAATTGCGGTAGGGTTTTGGAACATATACTGTATTCGAACATTATGAAGTATGAACCTTCCTGGCAGATTAAGACTGTGTGCCGGACCGAGACTTGAACTCGTGACCTTTGCCTTTCACTGGCAAGTGCTCTACCATCTGAGCTACCCGAGCATGACTCACGACCCATCCTCACAACTTCTTCTGCCAGTACCTCGTCTCCTACCTTCCAAAATTCACAGAAGCTCTTCTGCACAGAAGAGCTTCTGTGAATTTTGGAAGGTAGGAGACAAGGTACTGGCAGAATTGAAGTTGTGAGAATGGGTCATGAGTCGTGCTCGGGTAGCTCAGATGGTAGAGCACTTGCCCTGAAAGGCAAAGGTCCCAAGTTCAAGTCTCAATCCGGCACACAGTTTTAATCTGCCAGGAAGTTTCATATCGGTGCACACTCTGCTGCAGAGTGAAAATCTCATTATGAAGTACCTTGGAGAAAACGATTTATTGACATGTAGTCAGCATAGATTCAGAAAATATAATTCTTGCAAAACACAACTAGCCCTTTATACTCGTGAAGTAATGAGTGCTTTCGACACCGTTCCTCACAAGCATCTTCTAACCAAACTTCGTGTCTACTGAATATCACCTCAGTTGTTCGACTGGATTCGTGATTTCCTGTCAGCGTTCATAGTAATAGATGGAAATTCATTGAGTAAAACAGAAATGATATCCGGCCTTCCCCAAGGAAGTGTTATAGGTCCTCTATTGTTCCTGATTATATTAACGATATAGGAGACAATCTCAGTAGCCATCTTAGATTGTTTGCAGATGATGCTGTCATTTACCATCTTGTAAAGTCGTGAGATGACCGAAATGAATTGCAAAATTATTAAGATAAGGTATCTGTATGGTGTGAAAAGTGGCAATTGACGCTGAATAAAGAAAAGTGTGAAGTTATTCACATGAGTACTAAAAGAAGTCCGCTAAATTTCGATTACACAATAAGTCATACAAATCTGAAAGCTGTAAATTCAACTAAATACTTTGGCATTACAATTAAAAATACCATAAATTGGAACGATCACATAGATAATGTGGGTAGTGCCAACCAAAGATCGTGATTCATTATCAGAACACTTGGAAGATGCAACAGATCTACTAAGGGAACTGCTTACACCATGCTTGCCCACACTATTCTGGAGTATTTCTGATGGGACTGACAGATTGGGAGAAATAATGATCACAATATAATAAGAGAAATCAGGGCTTGCACAGAACAATTTAAGTGCTCATTTTTCCTGCATGCTGTCCGAGAGTTGAAAGGTAGAGGGACAGCTTGAAGGTGGTTCATTGAACCCTCTGCCAGACACTTTATTGTGAATAGCAGAGTAATGATGTAGATGTATATACTGACAGCTCTAAAACCATGGGTAGGATGGGATACACAATTATATATGTTGGTCAGGAACAACATCTGTTGTTACAGACATTTATTATTTTAATGTCAGAGCTGATAGCCATTAATAGAGCCCTGCATTTTATTAAACAGATCCCGTTGATTGTGTTTTAATCTGTAGTGACCATGAGCTGTCTCATTGCCATTGATTGATATTACCCTTGTCACCTTGTGCTATCTGTTATTCATGACCACCACTCTGGTTTTGGTCATACTGCATGCTCAGCTGTCTTTCCTGTGGTCCAAAGTCATGTGGGTATCCCAGGGAATGAACAGGATGACCATATTGCTAAGAAGCAGTTACATGACTGACATTTGCTTTGATGATCACAGCTTGTGGATTCAAAAATGTATTTCCTCACTCGGAGACCACTGCTGCATCACCCTGCTCCTGCTGTTCCTGCTGGAAAAATTCCACTGTTCTATGTCACTTCTGCATCAGTCGTGCCGGACTAACCTATAGTTTCATTTTATGTCAAAATCTGTCCTGACATTGTGATTGCAGAGCTTTACAGTCATTAGCTCATATCATCGTGAAATGCCTCTTTCTCCTAACCCTCCATACTAAGCATGGTCTTCCAAATTCTTTCCCTTTAATATTAGTGGATGACTTACAGACAGTTAAACCAGTTTTGTGTTTTCTCCTAGAAGGTGTTTTTTATTGTCCTATGTAACATTTTAAAATTACCTTCAAAGCAGGGGCACGTTGGTTAGGGCAGCTCCTGCTGCATACTGGGTCTGGGAGATCCTTGACACTACCTCCTTTGCCAGCTGCCTCCATCATCCCTCTTTCACTTTGTTTGTTACATTTAGATGTGATAAGCTTCTTTTTCTGCCACAACCTTACTTCCATTTTAGTGGTAGGATTTGTTGACAATTGTGTGTGTTCCCCTCTTTTATGCTTTGAGTATAATGGATCAAGAGTGAGGTGGCTTTGATAGAGCATCTCCAACCAGATGAAGAACCCTGAGGGAATTCACATGCTGCCATATTATTTCTCTCATGTCGTCTTATTATTGTGTTCTCTTTGTAGCCATGCCACTTTTACTGTTACAAATCTCCCAGGTAGAAGGCATTTTTTTACTCTGTAACTACAAGGTGTACAACTTTGCTTCCACCGCTTTTCCCCAACATTTGAGGCTTTAATGAAACAAATTGGTTACACATGTATCATTCAAAATATTTTCCATCGCTGGCCACTACTTTCTCCCATCTTTCGGCCATTGTACGAATCCCACGTCAAAAAAATTGTTCATGTATTGAAGCGATCCACAAATTGATCCAATTTGTGACTTCTTCATGAGATCGGAAGTGTTGGTCAGCCAGACCATGCGCCATTGATCTAAACAGGTGATAGTCAGAGGGGGCAATGTCTGGAGAATATGGTGGGTGGGGTAGGACTTCCCATTTTGACGTTTCCAAGTACATTTTGACCTCTTTTGCAACATGGGATCACGCGCTGTCATGCTGGAAAATCACTTTATCATGTCTCTTGCTGTATTGTGGCCATTTGTTTTTTAATGCTCTGCTCAAACGCATTAGTTGGGTTTGATAACAATCACCTGTGATTGTTTCACTTGGTTTTAACACCTCATAGTACACAACGCTGAGCTGGTCCCACCAGACGCAGAGCATGATCTTGGAGCCATGAATATTCGATTTGGCCGTCGACGTGGAAGCATGGCTGGGATATCCCCATGATTTTTTGCATATTGGATTATTGTAATGAACCCATTTTTCGTCTCCATCACAATGCAATGCCGGAATCCCTTCCATTTTTGCCTCTGAAGCAACTGGTCACAAACATACAAATGCCATTCAACGTCACTTGGTTTCAGCTCACACAGGACCAAAGCTCCTTCTTTCTGAATCATGCCCGTAGCCTTGAGATGTTTTGAAATGGCTTGCTGTGTCACTCCCATTAATCGTGCCAATTTTTCTTGATGGGACTGATGACCATAGATGTTAAGTCCCATAGTGCTCAGAGCCATTTTGAATTCTTCTTGAGTTTGATGTGAGTCTTCATTCAGCAATGTCTCCAGATTTGTATCGTCAGAAACATTCTGTCTTTCACTACTATGCTGGTCTACTGTGTTAAAATCGCCATTTTTGAAACGTTGAAACTACTAAGGACACATTTTTTCACTAATAGCATCCTTACCATACATACTTGAGAGCATTCGATGAGACTCAGCTGCTGTTTTCTTCATATTGAAACAAAACAGTAACATCTCCCGCAAATAACAAGAATTTGGCGTGTAAACTGACATTTTCAATCAAGAACAACTTTATGATGCAGACACAAATCAACTAATGTTTGAATGAGGTTATGTTGACTGAGGTCCAAGTTAACTGCCTGACATCTGCGATCTGTTTCTTTCGACCCCTACGTACTGTTGTCGCCACCTATCGGCAAACAGTGGAAGCAAAGTTGTACACCTTATATTTTTACTCTTAATGAGATTGGCTGGGTGTCAGAGCAGGTGGTGTTTCTCTCACCAGGCTGAGCCATGAGAGACCATTTGTCTGCTCTGACCTACATTGGACCTGATCCATATACTTTTACTTCTCCATAAACTATTTCTTAGCTGTGGTGACAATATTGCCTTCAGTGCTCCAGTTTTACCCCTCCTAGATACTTTCAACATACAGTCACATTTCTGGCAGATATCACTAACTCCGGATGAACTACCTGTTGTCCAAGTCACTAGTGACTTCACAGTTTAACCCCTAGACCACCAACCCACCAACTAACAAGCCAATACGAATGGC
The DNA here is from genome assembly GCF_023898315.1 of Schistocerca nitens. NCBI lineage: Eukaryota > Metazoa > Arthropoda > Insecta > Orthoptera > Acrididae > Schistocerca > Schistocerca nitens. Next base: position 18,956,455 of record NC_064624.1, on the reverse strand, counting down.
TCTACAAACAATGTAGTAAAATATACTAGCAGATACAATGCACAAGAGTATCATTAATATAAAATGTTTGGGGAATGCATGTTGATACAAGTGACTTCCTAGGTCTTGATGGCATGTACCAGAAATTGTGCTATCAAAGATGGGAAAGCTTTAGTCATGAAACAAGAACTCCAGGGGTAAGCTGACAGTTCGGTGTCAGAAATTTGATTGAAAGCAAAGGAAGAAGTGGGCAAAAAAGTAAATGAGAAGTGGGCCGATGTGGGCAGCTGTGGTCGGGGTAGTGAAAGGAAAAGAAATTTTTAGGGAAGAGATAACACCCTAAAGAAAAAGGTTCATTGTGCCACATGAGGAGTCGGAAAGAGTGAAAGTAGACAATGTTCATATGCATTATATGCTTGAGCTCTGTTATGGAGCAGATTCACAAACTTTATTTTGTAGGATGCAGGTGCACACAAAACTGAACAAATGTAGAAAAAAGACTACATTTATTTACCTGTTCTGCACAGCATATGTCATGACAGTTATTGCATCTCATAACCATTTGCCACTACTATACTCACAAAATACAAAACGAATTGAACAAGCACATACCTGATGACTCCGTGCAGCCTCTCACTCTCCCACATATTGTTGCACACTCACATTGTGCAGATTCATACCAAATTCCTGGCCTGTTGTTGTGGTGGTAAACAATGAGAAATGGACTCTCACACTAATGCAATAGAAAACACTCACAGGTACATCATTCAACAAATTGATACTTGGTGGAACATCTGAAGTATACATTTATGTCCCACATATCCCCAGAAATGGAAAAAAGATCTTTTCATATGTACATGAATGAAAATGAAATTACTGATATAAAAAGAAATCATTAGAAAAAGACCCAAGTGCAGTCAAAACATCACAAATATCCAGAGGTACGTAACAAAATTATGTAAATACAACCAACAAAATAAACCTGTTACAGTGTCAGAATGGTAAGAAAATGTAAGAATGGTGAAAACAATTTCGCAAAAACATCAGTAAATCTGCACAGCACATATAATACAGCATGGAAAAGTGGTATTCATAATAAATAAACAATTAGCAAGAATGTGTTACATTTCTCATTTGTGTGCATCTAACCATTTTGTGCAACAAGAACCTAATGCAATGTAATATGTATGTCTTCAACCATTATTGCCAGAAGGGTATGAAGCAAGGCAAAATAAAAAAGTATTTTAAATAATTAGTGTATCCAAATATGAGTGTAAAAAAGAAAAAAAAGTATATTCCTGATAGCCTATAACAGTACATTATCTGACCATAATGCCTCAAAACCATAAAATCAAAGCATATTCATAACATCATATAACAGCAATAATTTCTGACCATAGTGCCTCATAGTAAATACAGAGTCGTCAAAATAGGAAAGTGTGAACAAAAGCGATGTTTGAATATTTACACCTTATCTTTAATACATTCATGATGACGCTAAAGGCTTATCCTTATTCTACTGTTAAATGTGAATAGTGTGTCATAAATTTATACACAAGCAGCTTATAAAACTGCAAATTCGAAAAAGTTATTGTGTAACTAAAATTGAAACATGTTTTCTGTTAAAAGATCATAGAAAGAGCTTGTCAACAAACAATTCAAAGAAATTTAAAATTTGAACTTTGTACAGTGTTAAGATATGTCCTAAGCCAAGAGAACAAAATGGAATAAGGAAAAATGAGAAATGTATATTAAATATATTTTGTGATGTGTTCATTGATGACATATCCTTATAAATGTGTAGCACTGGTAAACACATCCTTGTGAAGCACTTTGAAGGCCATAATTATGTGCTTTATGCACATAATATCGTGCACATTTTGCTGGTTTCATACACATTCACTGGAATCATCTTATTCATAATGTAGAATATGGCAATAATATGTTGTAGCTGCTCATAATGTAGATTATGGCAATTATATGTTGTAACTGCACATGCCATACACACAATACATTGTGGTGCAGTGAAATAGGGGGCAGGTGGAGGGCTGTAAACAAACACACTGATGGCCAGGCAGGAATACAACCAGACATTGCCCTACTCAGCTGTGGTGGCCGATCGACCAGAATTGCTGTTCCACCACACTACATTATAGTATGACATAATGCCTTCCATAACAGCAGGTGCTGCTCCCTGCTGATCACATGCGACAACATGAAACTAGATGACAGTAGTTACTCTGACAGAATACTATGTGTTGGAATGCATGTACATTATTGTCTCCCTGTCTCCTCACTGTAAAACCACATAGGCCACATAGTTACACATCAAAATTTATTCTTGGTGTCTCGTTCACTGCAGCTTCTTACTGTCAAAGATGTCGCATAACCCTAAACTTTTTCTTCACATAACTATGACTTACAACACTGGCATAACTGCTGTTTGAGGACAGTGTAGCTAACACACACATATTAATACTACAATTCAAAGTTCCATAGACTGTTTATAACTCAGTAAAATTATGCATCACACTGTCAGAATTATGTCATTCACTTTTGTGATATACCCTCACATGTTCAATATGTCTGCAGCTCGTGGTCTTGCGGTAGCGTTCTTGCTTCCTGCGCACGGGTTCCCGGGTTCGATTCCCGGTGGGGTCAGGGATTTTCTCTACCTCGTGATGACTGGGTGTTGTGTGTTCATCATCACTGACTTGCAAGTCGCTGAAGTGGCGTCAACTAAAAAGGACTTGCAATACGGTGGCCGAACTTCCCCGCAAGGGGCCTCCTGGCCAACAAGGCCATATGATCATTTCATTTCATCTTCAATATGCTGCATTCCATATGACTTCCCACAGTTAATGTATTCCAGATGTAAACAGTTTGGCTCCACAGTTTTACTTATATGAAATTATCTGTTGAAATAATTGTAGAACTTTCTAATTTCATTATTTGTCTTATAAGGCTTCGTAAGTGTCCTCACTACTTGTTTTGTAAAAGCACGGCTTCCAACCAAATACACTCATGCTCATAAATTAAGTATAATGCTGATACAATGGTGAAACAATGCCCTGGTGGGTGGTTTGCAGGTTTAAATCACCTCGGGGTATGACCATGCGGTGCATTTGACCTGCGGTCATTGCACGGTGGTGCTGACAGCAGTACACATACGCGAAGGTGTATTGGTGCATGTCAGAGTACGGTGCAGCGGGTAAGTGTGCAGACACTTTCAGACGTGCTAATGGTGACTGTGTTGAAAATGGCTCAAAGAACACATACTGATGACGTTATGAGGGGTAGAATACTAGGGCAACTGGAGACAGGTCAAACACAGCAGGTCATAGCAGGGACCCTCTGTGTGCCGCAAAGTGTGATCTCAAGATTATGGCGACAATTCCATCAGACAGGAAATGTGTCCAGGCTCTACAGTACGGGACATCCATAGTGTACAACACCACAAGAAGGCCGATATCTCACCATCAGTGCCTGCAGATGGCCACAGACTACTGCAGGTAGCCTTGCTCAGGACCTTACCGCAACCACAGGGAACCTTACTGCAGCCACTAGAACAGTTGTCTCCAGACACACAGTGTACAGACGATGCAACAGACATGGTTTATGTGCCCGGAAACCTGCAAGGTACATTCCACTGATCCCTGGTCACAGGAGAGCCTGTAAAGCCTGGTGTCAAGAACACAGTGCGTGGTCATTGGAACAGTGGTCCCAGCTTATGTTCACGGACGAGTCCAGGTATAGTCTGAACAGTGATTCTCGCTGGGTTTTCATCAGCATGAACCAGGAACCAGATACCAACCACTTAATGTCATTGAAAGGGATCTGTATGGAGGTCGTGGTTTGATGGTGTGGGATGGGATTACGACTGGTGCACGTACACCCCTGCATGTCTTTGACAGGGGAGCTGTTACAGGTCAGGTGTATCGGGACGTCATTTTGCACCAGTATGTCTGCCTTTTCAGGGGTACAGTGGGTCCCACCATCATCCTGATGGATGATAGTGCACGGCTCCACCGAGCTGCCATCATGGAGCAGTTCCTTGAAAGAGAAAATATCAGGCGAATGGAGTGGCCTGCCTGTTCTCTGGATCTAAACCCCATCGAGCACGTCCGGGATGTTCTCAGTCGACGTATCGCTGCACATCTTCAAACCCCTACGACACTTCAGGAGCTCCGACAGGCACTGGTGCAAGAATGGGAGGCTATACCCCAGCAGCTGCTCGACCACCTGATCCAGGGTATGCCAACCTGCTGTGCAGCCTGTGTATGTGTGCATGGTGATTGTATCCCATATTGATGTCGGGGTACATGCGCGGGAAAGTGGCGTTTTGTAACACATGTGTTTCGGGACGGTTTTCTTAACTTACCACCAATACCTAGGACATACAGATTTGTGTAGTGTGTGTTCCCTATGTGCCTATGCTATTAGTGCCAGTTTTGTGTAGTGCCACATTATGTGGCACCACAATCTGCAATTATCCTTAATTAATGAGCATGAATGTAGTTTGGATGTGTAGTAACTAGTCTGCTGCTGCTGCTGCTGCCACTCTACATTTTTGCTGTGGTCATTCCTGTGCTGCTGCCCCTGGCTCAGCTCACCATGTGGAGATTGACTGGTGGCATTACTGCATGTGACATAATGGTGTTCAGTCTGCTGTGAGCCATGGGAATGGCCCTCTGCAACAACCATGATGGTGTTGCTATTTCACTCAGTAGCAGTAAAAAATAGTGGTGGTGCTACAATATTTATACTACTCACATGAAAATGTGGGATCTGTGCAACCTCACTTTCCTCTAGATCCATTTTATTTAACTGTGGACAGACCTGGCTACTGCAATCCAGAAGCCCATCAGTATTAATAGGGAAGTCATTAATGTCAATAATGCACATTAACACATCTTCAGTAATCACTTCTCTCTGTTGCGTGAAGTTACCTCATACATCATAATCCGTATCATGGTGAATATTGTTAACTGCAAGTGCTGACTCATTATGTGTAATTATGGTTGTAGAACGAGTCTGATCTGAAACTTGTTTAGTTTGACTGTGGAGGTCAGGCTAGCATGCATCAGTGATTCGCTTATTGACCCAGTCTGTCTTGAGTTTCTCTATCATTATGCGGCATTCAGCATGTGATGATATTTTGAAATTAAATAAAAAAGTTCATTTTTGTATGTGTTAATTTATCCTGTGTACCTCATGTAGGGAATTATTTCCTCAATAGATTTTTTGTATTTAAACTTCAAAGGAAATCAAATATGTCTCCGTGTGCAGCTTTGGGTTGCATCACCAGAATTGTTGTGGCCAAATATACATTATTGTTTTCACTAATATGAATGTTTTCAAAATTTCCTTTACTTTCTTCTGGCTCCAAGTAGTTAATTGCATTTCTTACAAATTCAAAGCCACTGTTCTCTGTACCATTAGCCACTGTCTATCATTTCACTTAAGCCCAACAGAGGTAAAAATAGTTTTAAACAATTTATAACTCAGTTTATTCTTCAGATATCACTACTCAGTGTCATGTCCTATGAGGCTTTGCTACACATTTTGTGAGCAGACCCATCATATAAATGCTGTGACCTATATCAACTGCATTTGAAGACTGCACATGACCTGTGTCACCACGCTGTAAGCAACACCCCTATTATTCTCTATTATGTAGCACTGCCAAGAGTGATGCAGAAAACCAGACATTAATGGAAAGAAAATAAGAGGAGAAACTTGTTTATTGTAAAGATTTCAGTGTTGGAGTGTGTGCAGTACCTTGTTTTGAATGTACTCTATGAATAATGATTTATAAGTAAATGTAAAAGAACAATGCTTATGTATTAGCTCCTCCAATAAAATCCTTTCTGGGACTCAAAATAATTCTATAGCAATCTGCTTATTTTCATAATACATATGGGTGCTGCCACATGCCTCGAATTGATGCCAAATTATGATCACTAGGTTTGAGAAATGTCTGCCAAAATGTGTCAGGTTATGCTACACTGCAAGAAAGCACTGAGAGGCACATAAATAATTACATGTGCAGGAGCAGATAGCAGCTTGCGCTAAATCCCCATGGCAGTGGTGGCTAAGTAGCAGGTAATACCATGACAATGGTCATTACTCAATGCCAAAACAGACCACTCAAGGGCTTAAAGGAAGGCAATTGTATCAACAGCCCCATATGGGAGGCAGATTGTCAGGTCAGCACATGAAGTTAAAGGTCAGTAAATGCCATGAAATGCACTAAAGAGGAGATAGAACTAAGATTCTCAACAAAGACACGTGTACAAACTAAGATTGTCAGCAGAGAAACTGTAGCACATGAATGACTTTGTGGGGATATGTGTTAATAGAATATGTGGCCAGCAAATTAGCTTTACTAAATTCCTTTGTGCCTGAGAGATGAAACCCACCAGGAAGCCCAGAGCTGTTTTGTGGTTATGTGTGTGGCATGCATGGGGTCCTGAGCTATTCGACCCTTTCTTCTTTCCCAGGCTGCATTCCCTTCCCCATATCTACTCCTTCCATCCTAGCTTCTACCCTTCCTGCCCCATTTCTCTCTTGGTGTTTCCCTTCATGACAACCCAGTTATTCCCTTGGTTTCACTATTCTTTTTTGGTCTTGTTTTTCCACTTGCCTGCTTTTTAGGCTTTTTCTGGTCCCCCATGGGGTTTTACCTCTCTTTGTAAATTCTTTTTCCATAGTATGACCCATCTTGGGAAGAACTCTATCACCTACCAGGGATGTGGCTTCCTCAAGGAACACCCCATCCTGGCATCTCCAGGCCAAGAAGCCTGTTACTTCAGGTCAAATGTGGGACCAACGCCCTGCGGGCCTCAAGGCTGCCTGTTCTATGAACCATGCTCTGTGGGCCTCCAGGCTGCTTGTTCTATGTCAGACCCTGATATTACTGTGACTTGGTTTCTTGCTGACCACACTTTCTCTCGCCCTTTGAAGGAGGAGGAGGAGGAGATGTGCAAGTCTCAGGACAAGGCTACTCCTCCCAGACATCCTAGGGGGGGTCTCACTCCCTCCCTTTTAATCAGTGTCTGATCGTACATTCATGAGTCACTCCATGCGTGCCGGTTAGGAACACTGACTGGCCCGTTCAACATCCATCTGGCTGATTAAACGATTTTCCTCCAGTGGTTACTATCTCCACTTTCTGTAACTGCAGTCTCTTTTTTTCTCTCTACTCCATAGCTTGTCTTGTATTTCAGGAATCTTGTTCTATGGGCACTTATAGTCTGACTTCATGGCTTCTAAGCTCACCAGAGTCAAGTCAGCCCTTTGTGAGCATTGGGTCATGTGTGTATGTTGATACAAATGGACATTGTTAGATCCTAGGTTCCTCTTCATACTGCACTGGAAGTGATGGTCGTTTGAATCCATTTAGATTCCATAGTAACGCTATGCAACCTCCCCTCAGACTGGCCTCCTATGTTTCCTGCTCCTCTTTCCTTCCTTTGAAAGCTCCTTCCCCTTCCTTTTCCCTGGGAGTTTCAATGCTCATAACCGTCTGTGGGGGGGGGGGGGGGGGGCGGGGCATGGTGGTGGAACAGGGGAGGAGGGGGTTACTGCAGCCACTGGCCAGGGCAGGATTGCTTTAGACATACTGACAGGGCCTGCTCTGTGCCTTATCGACCATGGAACCCTCATACACTTTAGTGCAGCACACATTTCTTCAAGCATTGATCTTTCCATTTATAGCCTGGATCCTCCACTCCATTCAGTGGGGAGTTCTTAGTGGTTTGTAAAACTGCAATGATTTTCTGATCATCTTACCTCTTCTTCAGCATTACTTGCCTGGATGCCTTCCCAAGTGGAAGCATTTTGGCCACTATCCTCTGGGGAATTTCTCTGAAAGATTTCCTTGCCAGTACGTACTCTACCACTGAGCATTTTGCTTGGCATTTCACCCAGGCGGCAGTGTTGGTCCACTGTTCACCTGCTTTCTGTCTTCTCAAACACCATTTGGAATGACTCCCTTTAACTTTAATACCCCTCCAGAGCCTTATAATGTCTCATGTAGCAAGTGAGAATTTGCCAGCAACTTTGCTCTGTGCCCTGACATAGTTCCCGGACTGAACCCAGTGCACAACCAAATGCTTCAACACTTACTGGTGTATAGCTAACCTCATATACTTGCCCTTTCTGTGTGTCTCTGGAGTGAGTGTTGTTATTCCAGTTTTGAAATTTGGCAGACCACCTCTTCAGATGAATAATTATTGTCCTATCAGTTTAACCAATGTCCTCTTCAAATTATATGAACTTATAGTGAGTCAAAGGCTGTATTGGATCCTTGAATCCCAGGACTTTTGTCTTCGACCCAGGGTGCTTTCCACTGAGGCCGCTCTGCTGCAGATAATTCAGTCCATCTGGAGTCTGCTAACCAAACAGCTTGTGCAGGCTGCGAACACCTTGTTGCAGTCTTCTTCGATCTACATAAGGCTTATGATGGTGCCAACACGTCCTTGCCACCTTACATGAGTGGGGCCTCTGTGGTCTGCTCCCGATTTTTATTCACACTTTCTTCCATGTCACACTTTCCAGGACAAGTGGGCACCATCTGTAGCACCTCCAATCTGCAGGAGAATCTGGTTCTACAGGGTTCTGTTTTCATTGTCCCTCTCATTTTAGTGGCTATCGATGGTCTGGTGGCCTGTGGTGTCATCCTATTTGTATACTGATGATTTTTTTATTCGTCTGTGATGGGAATTGCTGAATGCAGACTGCAGGCAGCTACACTAAGCACAATCTTGGGCTCTCACTCGTGGTTTCACTTTTTCGTCCAACAAAACCTGCGGTACTCATTTCTTTTGTTGTCATACAGTGTTTCCCAATCTGAGTCTGTACATTGATTGTCATCTCTCAATATGATGGAGTCTCATCATTCCTTGAGACTGGTCTTTGATGCCTGGTTGATGTGGCTTCTCCATTTTCATCAACTAAAGTGGACATGTTGGTCACAACTCTAGTGCTGTGCATTGCCTCAGCAACACTAACTGGGGTGTAGACCACTCTACTCTGGTACAGCTTTACACAGTATTGGTTCAGTCCTATCTATATTATTAGGGTCTTGTATACAGCCTGGCATCACATTCAGTGTTACAGATGCTGGACACAATACACCATTATGAGATATGACTGGCAACTGGTGCATTTTGGACTAGCCCCATGACCAGCCTCCTAGCAAAGGCAGGGGTTTTACTATAGTGTGTTCTACACCAGCAGCCATTGATCACTTATGCGTTAAGCTTCTGCTTCTCTTTGGATCACCCAAATGACTGTCTTCTCTTTCCAGATACAGAGATCCACGTCCTGGAATGGCGGCACAGGTCTGCAGTTATGATTTTCATCTGCATCTGATCCCTTTTTTCTGAACTCCAGCTTTCCCCTCTACAACCTCTTCTCCAGGCCCACTCACGTACATCTCTGTGGTGCACCCCCCATCCGCAGCTCTGTTTTGACCTATTACAAGGTCCGAAAGACTCAGCTCATCCTGAGGTCCCCTGCCTCTGGCTTTTATCCACTCTTGATGTGTGTCAGGATTCTCAAGTAGTCTATACTTATGGCTCGATTGGTAGCCAGTCACACTGGCTTTGCTTATGTCCATGTGGGGATGTAATGAACTCCACTCTTTGCCAGATGCAGAGTTGGTAGTCATCTCTTGTGCTCTTGAGCACATCTGTACCTGCACTGGTGAGTCCTTCCTCTTCTATAGCGACTCTTTGAGCAGTTTGTAATCTCTGACCAGTGTTACCCTCGCCATCCCTTGGACCTGACTAACCAGAATTTCTTTTCTGCCCTTGAACAATGTGCATGGTCGGTGGTGTTTGTCCGGCCCGTGGGCCACATTGGTATTCCGGGGAATGAAATCAATGACATGCTGGGCAAACTGGCTACCAGCAAACTGCCTCTTGAGACTGGTATTCCAAAGTTTACCCTTTGATCAGTATTATGCGGAAAAGTTCTAAGATTTGAAAAATTGAATGGCATGCTCCAAATTTGCTGAACTACATCTGATAAAGGAGACAACAAATTTGTGGAGGTCCTCCATGTGGGCTTCTTGCATGGACTCTATTGTCTTTTGCTGGCTCTGCATCAGCCATACTTGGCTGACAGTCATCTCCTCTGGCACAAGGATCCACTCCACTCTTATTGTGGTGCTTGTATAATAGTTGTCAGCATTTTGCTGCACTGTCCTAACCTGGTTGCCCTGTTGCAGGCTCTTCCTGATTTACTAACCCTGTATTAGCAGACGATGTCTCTGTGGCTGACATGGTTTTATGGTTTATTTGTAAATGAGCTTTTTACCACTCTCTCTCTCTCTCTCTCTCTCTCTCTCTCTCTCTCGAACACACACACAGAGGGCACCTTAGCTGTCGCCTCATTGAGGGCTTAGCAGGATGCCCTGTTACTTTTTTTGACCTGAATGGACAGCAGCTGCCTGGCCTTTCTGGTGCACATCAGCCCTCCCCCTACCCACCCTTTTGCTCTTCTACCCCCTCCTTGCGTTTTTTTACTTGGTATTCGTCTTCTGTTTTTCTGTGCTTCTCTTGCCCTGCCTGTATTGCTAGTCTTTTCTGGGTATTGTTCAGTAGGGTGCCTCTTGTAAATGACAGCAGTTATGTCCCCCATTCCACTTTCTACCTTTGGGGGCCTCCAGCTTCTTCTTGGATGGGGCACCTCACACACCTTTCTTACTTCCCCCCTTTTCTTCTTTCTTCTTCATTTATCTTGGCTTTGTTGACCGTAAGTGGACCTTGGCATTTTCTTTCCATAGGTTTTGTGCATTAGGCCCTTCTTTGGCATGTAGTTTTGTTGGTTTTACTGTTCCAGGTATGAGGGACTGACGACCTCATTGTCTGGTCCCTTGCCCATTAAACCAACCAAGTAGCATGAGAGATGACAATCACTGAAAAGTGTGATGGTGTACATAATAAAATATTGAGTTATGTTACTTTATAGAAGTGTTTCAGCAGTTCTTATCGACAGATTGTATTTGATTTTTGCTTTCAGCATGTTGAAGTTCCATTTGTACTACCAGTACCCACTCATATAAAGGAAGATCCGGAGCTAAATTTGGAAGCAGAAGAAACTGAGAATATTGTAAGTATTAATATCAAATATATATTTCATGTGGAGAAAAATATGTCATTGCCTCACTGTAAAATGTAAAAGATGCATTACAGTGAAATAAACATTGATTTTCAATTACTAATTTTCCAGTATTGTTGTATTATTTTGCTCTGGTTATATTACATTATTTTCAGGCTGTTGAGAATCACACCTGAAAAGTACTTTTAACAGCATATGTAACCATCTTTTCTATGAAATTTTTTCATATCAATCATGTTCTGTAATACATGTGTGTGAGCAAAGCCTTAAGTTCACATTTAGTCAAGTGCAAGTTCTTGTAAACCAAGTAAGTTGCGAAAGACTCTTCCCTTCAATAACTTCTGATTAATGCATAACAGGGGAATACATCAGACACCTTACGAAAGGCTCATTCGGATTTGTGAGTTTATGCTAAAAAATTTTCAAGTGTCGGAAAATTATACCTTATGTAGGATGGTACAGTAATTCTCACCTACATTAAATGTGGCTAATTCTGTTTACGTGCTGTAGTAGTTATAGATTTGACAGTCATACAAAAATTTTCAGATTTGGGATTTAGTAAGCATTTCTGTTGAACAGAAGGTAGATTAAACTCATGATGAATTTAATGACAGCCCATGGGAGCTTCAAGAAACATCTATACACAATGTAAATAGAAAAAGAAGTCCCTAAGTGTAGGCTATTTGTGTGGGGGTCGAAACTGCCCTACATTTTATCTTCCAATGGCAATCACCTGAGACCGTAAGACATAAAATCTTTGGTCAGTAATTCCTGAAGAGATGGTGTTTAACAAAGACCGAGTACAGGGACTCATATTACTCTTCAAGGGTATTAGTTGGTTTTAATGGAATGACAAGGGTAGGTACCACACAATAAACTTAATTTAAACTTATTTTTGTTATGGGCAACAGCTGTGAAAACCACTGTTGCGTTGCCTTCCTGATTAAGTCAAATTTAGCATTTCTTCACAGAGAAAGCAGTAAGTGACCTGTAAAATATAGCCCTGGCAGAGCTAACAAGAAAAATTATCTTCTCTGCATGTGTTGTGAGCTTGCTAATATCTTTTCTTTTGAAGAGCAAAATATTCTACCTGGTGAACTAAAATTTTGGAGCATTATTACTGTTCCTGTAATGTGATGTAAAGTATATGGTCATAATGATAAACTTCTCAAGAAATATAACTAAATGCACAAGGAAATACTCAAAGATGATATGTCAAAATCTGCCTTAAACACACTGAAAGAAATACACTGTCAAAATTGTAGCTGATGGGCAGAATCCAAGTATGTAAAAGAAGAAGAAGAATTGTTGAAGTTACTCATTACTGCCACACACAGCACCTCTTCTTACAGTGCTTTGTACAATCCTGTGTAACATGCAAATAGGAAAATGAGCAGAAGTGCAAGAATCCTGGGCTTCATACACACAGAACCATCAGGCATCTAAACTGAATGGAAAATGTCACATTTCATATATTTTTTAATAACTTACAGCTTATATTGACAGATAAGCTGTTGCAGATGTCTTTCATACAAAATAACAGAACATAAACCTTGCACTGGAAAATGTAGGATGGAATGTAACGATATTATGAAAGGGATAGGTGCTACTCACCATATAGTGGAGATGCTGATTCACAGAAAGGCACGACAAAAAGACTATCTGAAAGTTAGCTATCAGCCAACAAGGCCCCTGTCAAAAATAGACAACACACACACAAACACAATTCACACACACAAGACCACAGTCTCTGGCAGTTGGAGCCAGACTGAGCAGCAGTGCATTATGGGAAAGACGACTGGGTGAGGGTAAGGGGGAGGCTGGGGTGGGCAGAAGGAGGGGGGGTTGCAGGGTATGTGGTGGGGGATGGTAAAGTGCTGCTGGGAATGTGGATAGCCAAGGTGGAGATTAGGGGTGGCTAGGTTCAGTTGTGAAGTTAGACAGAGGGTGGGGGTGAGAGGGGGCAGTAGCGGAAAAGAAGGGAAATACAAAGACTGGGTGATTTGGTGGAATAGAGGGCTGTGTAGTGCTGGAATGGGAACAGGGATGGAACTAGATGGGTAAGGATAATGACTGACGAAGGTTGATGCCGCGAGGATTACGGGAACATAGGGTATGTTGGTGGGAAAGATCCAGATGGCACAGGCTGTGCAGCAGTCACTGAAACAAAGGACTTCATGTTGGGCAGTGTACTGAGAAATAGGGTGGTCCAACTGTTCCTTGACCACAGTTTGTTGATGGCCATTTCACGTGGACAAACAGCTAGTTGGTTGTCTGCCCACATACAATGCAGCACAGTGACTGCAGCTTAGCTTGTAGATCACCTCATTGATTTCATAGGTAGCCCTGCCTTCGATGGGATAGGTGATTTGTGACTGGACTGGAGTAGGTGATGGTAGGAGTACATATGAGACAGGTCTTGCATCTTGGTATATTGCAGGGATATGAGCCATGAGGCAAGGGATTGGGAGCAGGGATTGTGTAGGGAAGTATGAGGATATTGTGTAGGTTCAGTGAGCGGTGGACTACCACAGTGGGAAGTGTGAAAAGGAAAGTGGTTAGGATATCTCTCATTTCAGGGTGCAACAAAAGGTAATTGAAACCCTGGCAGAAAATGTATTTCAGTTGCACCAGTCCTTGGCAGTACTGAGTCGTGATGGGAATGCTCCTCTGTGGCTGGACAATGGGTCTTTGGGAGGTGTTGGTGACTGGAAAGATAAGGCACAGATGATTTGTTTTTATACAAGGTTGGGAGGGTAATTACGATTTGTAAAGGCCTCAATGAGACCCTCAGTATATTTCAAGATGGACCGCGTGTCACTACAGATGTGACACCATGGGTGGCTAGCCTCTATGAGAGGAACTTCTTGGTATGGAATGGGTGGCTAGCCTCTATGAGAGGAACTTCTTGGTATGGAATGGGTGGCAGCTGTTGGAATGGATGTGTCACTGCTGGTTGGTAGGTTTGATATGGACAGAGGTACTTTGAGTTGGTGGTCAACATCAAAGAAGGTGGCTTGACGGGTTGAGTAGGACCAGATGAAGTGGATGGCAGAGAAGGTGTTGAGATTCTGGACAATGGGACTTTGGGAGGTGTTGGTGACTGGAAAGATAAGGCACAGATGATTTGTTTTTATACAAGGTTGGGAGGGTAATTACGATTTGTAAAGGCCTCAATGAGACCCTCAGTATATTTCAAGATGGACCGCGTGTCACTACAGATGTGACACCATGGGTGGCTAGCCTCTATGAGAGGAACTTCTTGGTATGGAATGGGTGGCTAGCCTCTATGAGAGGAACTTCTTGGTATGGAATGGGTGGCAGCTGTTGGAATGGATGTGTCACTGCTGGTTGGTAGATTTGATATGGACAGAGGTACTTTGAGTTGGTGGTGAACATCAAAGAAGGTGGCTTGACGGGTTGAGTGGGACCAGATGAAGTGGATGGCAGAGAAGGTGTTGAGATTCTGGAGGTATGTGGATAGTGTGTCCTCACCCTTGATCCAGATCATGAAGATGTTGTCAATGAATCTGAAGCAGATGAGGGGTTTGGGGTTCTGGGTGTGTAGGAAGAATTTCTCTAGGTGGCCCATGAACAGTTTGGCATAGAATGGTGCCATGTAGGTGCCATAGCGATACCCCAGATTTGTTTTTAAGTAACACCTCCAAAGGTGAAGTAATTGTGGGTGACAATATAGATGGTTGTGGCAACTAGGAAGGAGGTAGTTGGGGTTTGGAATCTGTCAGGCATTGTGAGAGGTAGTGTTCAATAGCAGTAATGCCGTGGGCATTAGGGATTTTAGTGGAAAGGGAGATGGCAACAATAGTGCCAAACAGGGCTGTGTGTGCTAAAGGAACAGGAACTGTGGAGAGTTTTATATAGGAGGGTAAGTTGCGGGTAATAGGCTTAAGGTGTTAGTCTATGAATGCAGAGAATCTCTTAGTAAGCGGCTACTATGCGGTGTCCTGAGTGGTTGGGTTTATGTACTTAGGACATGTAGGTCAGAGAGTGGGGAGTCATAGGGATGAGGAGAGAGATGGACTCACGCAAGAGGTTCTGGGATGGGCCTAAGGATTAGAGGAGAGATGGGAGATCCTACTGGATTTCTGGAATGAGGTCACAGTGGCATGGATTGTAGGTGGGTGAATCTAACACTGGCGGAGTTCTTCTGCCAGGTAATCCTTGCGATTCAAACCAACAGTGATGGAGCCTTTTGTCAGCAGGTAGGATTATAACATTGGGATAAGCTTTTAGGTGGTGGATTGCAGATCTTTCAGCATATGTAAGATCTCTTTGCATGTTTAGGGATTTAGGGAATGATTGTGAGGCAAGGTTTGAGGTTAGGAAATTGCGGAAAGTCAACAGGTGGTATTTGGGGAAAGTTGTGGTGGATGACAGTTGGATGGAAGAGTGAACTGAGTCAGGCAGAGTTCAGCATTGGTCTTTGGTTGAGTCTGATTGGTAGGGTTGGAAGCTAGAAAGTGTTTCCATTGTAGCAATTGGGAAAAGGAGAGAAGGACTTTAACAAGACCTGCATGATTGTTTTTGGGAGTAAGGCGAATGGTGAGGCCTTTGGAAAGGACTTGTACTTCTGCCAGGCTAAGGCTTTAGGTAGTATGAAATCAGGAGGCTGGGGAGCTTTTTCAGGTGCGTTGTGCATGTTGTTCTGGTTCCTTGAGGGCAATAGTTTCGCTGTCACCACCTCTACCATCTTCTTTCCTTCTCCTGGTTCCTACAGCAGAAACACTTTTTCGCCACTAGCCCTGCCAGTGAGAAACAGTCAAAGACCAATGTTGAGACCTGTTTGACTCAGTTCACCTCTCCATCCAACTGTGGTCCATCTACAATGCCCCTGAATCACCCCCTGTTAATTCTCCACAATTTCTTAACCTCTAACCTTGCCTCACCATAATTCCCCAAATCCCTCAACATGCAAACTAACCTTATATCTGCAGAAATATCCGCAATCCACTACCTAAAAACTGATCCAAACCATATATTATTACCTGCTGACAAAAGCTCCACCACTGCTGTTTTGAACTGCTTCTACATGCTGCCTGAAGTCCATAGACCCAACCACCGCAGATGCCCTTTGTGGTCAGTTATTGTGCCCCTACTGAGAGAATCTCTGCTCCTCATAGACCAACACTTTCAGCCTATTATCCACAACTACCCTCCTATATAAAAGATACCATCCATGTCCTCCACCACCTCTCCAAAGTTCCTGTTTCCTTACCACACGGTGCCCTGCTTGTCACTATTGATTCCATATCCCTTTACGCTAATATCCCTAATGCCCATGGTCTTACCATTATTGAACACTACCTTTCACAGTGCGTGATGTATTCCAAACCAATGACTTCCTTCCTTGTCACCATGGCCAGCTTTATCCTGACCCACAATTACTTCTCCTTTGAAGATATTACCTACAAAAAAATCTGAAGTATCACTATAGGCACCTGCTTGCCACTATCCTATGCCAACCTATTCATGGGCCATCTAGAGAAATCCTTCCTAAACACCCAGAATCCCAAACCTCTCATCTGGTTCAGATTCATTGGCAACATGTTCATGATCTGGATCAAGGGTGAGGACACTCAATGCACATTCCTCCAGAATCTCAACACCTTCTCCCCCATTCACTTCACCTAGTCCTACTCAACCCATCAAATTCCTCGATGTTGACCTCCACCTCAAAGATGGCTATATCAGTACCTCTAACCCTATCAAACTTACTAAACACCAGCAATACCTGCACTTCGACAGCTTCCACCAATTCCATACCAAGAACTCCCTTCCATACAGCCTACCGAGCCATGCCCATCGTATCTGTAGTGACAAGCAGTCCCCCTCAAAATATACCAAGAGTCTCACTGAGGCCTTGGGAAATTGTAATTACCATCCCAACCTTGTACAAAAACAGATGTTCCATGCCTTCCATAGTTCCATTGTCCAGCCACAGAGGAGCATTTCCATTGTGACTCAGTACCACCCAGGAATGGAGCAACTGAATTAAATTCTCTGCCATGGCTTTGACCACCTCTTGCTCTGCCCTGAAATGAGAAATATCATATGCACTAGCCTTCTCACTCCTCCCTCAGTGGTATTCTCCCACCCACTGAACCTACACAACATCCTCATCCATCCATACACAACCCCTTCTCTCAGTCCCTTGTCTCATGGCTCTTATCGCTGTAATAGACCTAGATGCAAGACCTGTCCCATACATTCTCTCACCACTACCTGCTTCAGTTGGGATACAAACATCACCCATGCCATCAAAGTCAGTGCTACCTGTGAAACCAATCAGATGATCTACAAGTTAAGCTGCAACCACTGTGCTACATTCTATTTGGGTACGACAACTGACAAGCTGTCCATCTACATGAATAGCCTCAGAGAAACTGTAGCAAGAAAGAACTGGACCACCTTGTTGCTTAGCGTGCCGCCCAACTCGATGTTCTTCATTTCAATGACTGTTTCACAGCCTGTGCCATCTGCATACCTCCCACCAACATCAGCTATTGTGACTTGCGCAGGTGGGGACTCTTCCTGCAATATATTCTACATTTTCATAACACTCGTGGCCTCAACCTTCGTTAATCATTATCCTTACCCATGTAGCCCCTTTCCTGTTTCCATTCCAGCACTACTTAGCCCTCTATTCCACCAAATCACCCAGTCTTTGTCTTTCTCTCCTTTTCCTCTACTGCCCCTTCTCATCCCCACCCTCTGTTTAACCTCCCAACTGCACCTAGCACCCTACCCTCCACCTCATCCCTGCATGCTCCCAGCAACACTTTACTGTCCCCCATCCCCATGCAGCAATCCCTCCCCCTCCACACACCAGTGTCCTCCTTACCACCACTTGGTTGGCTCTCCCTTAATGCACTGCTGCTCTCAGTCTGGCTCCAGCTGCCAGAGACCCTGCTCACATTCGTGTGTGTGTGTGTGTGTGTGTGTGTGTGTGTGTGTGTGCGAGCACGCATGCGTGTGTATATTTTTGACAAAGGCCTTGTTGGCCAAAAGTTAACTTTCTGGCAGTCTTTTTGTTACGTCTTTTTCAGCATCTCTGCTATATGGTGAGTAGCAACTATCTTTTCCATAACATTAGAACACAAATTTTGGCAAGTTTTGACCCCACATTATGAACATCAAATTATCTTCTCAACTGGGAATTTAGTTTGTTGAAATGGAATAGTACATGTACAAACATGTGATAAAAATTCCTAAAGTAGAGTTTTTGTATGATTTTTGAATTTTTCCTGGTTTACTCACGATAAAACATTCCTTGTTTATTTCAGATATTTGTCATGAAAATACAGGGTGAGCATTCAGTGACAAAAAAACATTTTCCTTTTACAAGACACATTTCTAGCACTTCACAATAATTGCAGGTTTTATTTAGATAAAATTGGTGTGAAGTAAGAAATGGTTGTATCTGTTGTTACACGTTATTCTACTGTGTGCAAGAAACATTTGATCTAATTCACAAAATGTTATGATGCAAATTGATAATGCACCAATAACTGATGTTTAAGTATACTGCTCTGCTGCTAAACATGAGATGATGATGAAGAGCAATCAGATTTTATACTGTCCAAATTCTTTATAAAGAGGTTGAATCGCAGTGGGACTCCACATTATACCACAGTGTTTTTGTAATTCCCTCAAAGACAGTTTTAATATTCAGGCTGAGTACAGCGAAAGCAGCGAATTATTTCTGAATGAATTCGTGAAAGTTCCTTATTCTCTTTTTTCGGATTTTAATATGTTGAATATATGTTTTTAAATTTTTTGTCCTAATATTCATTGAGGTTCCTGAAGCCACATATAAAGATATGAAAACAATAATGCACTCATACTTGTCACTGGCGTTATTTGTATACAGATGTTTTACAGTATTGTTATTGCACACCTGTCCCTATCCTTTTGTGCTGCAAGATGATAATGCTTGGTTTCTATGTCATTTGTTTCATAAAATCTCTACACATTTACAGGAAGTTAAGTTCGAAATTTTACATTTTGTTATTCTATATGACTTCATGAATCTGCTTAATCAGTTCAAAGAAGTGCATAAAGCAACAGTGTTCATCTCATTTTCAATTCTGAGAGCCCAGTGTCGTAGAAGTCCATCACTAATTGTATATTGTCTGCCTCAAAAAGTTCTAAATATTCCAAATTGTTTTTCTCTCATACTTTTCCGAGATCCATTATTCACATATTTTCATGTAATTCTTTCTTCCTTGTATATAATTTATATTCAGATTTGCTTTGCACACTGCATAACTCCAAGTGGAGTAGTACAACAACTGCAAACAAAACAGGTTGTCAGTTCAGTTCCCCTAAAGATACGTCTGTGGAAATCATATTAGAAATCAGTACTGAAATGTGCTGTTGTGCCAACAGCTAGACAAAAATGAATTGTGTGTCACCAGCTGTAAAACGTCCATTTCCAGAAGCAAAATGTGCAATTAAAAAGAGAAACAAAAATTTCACAAGAAAATGAGCCCACTGTTGTCAGCTTATAAACACAAATTTCTTTTCTTGTAGGCCTGATTATTGCACCTGCTAAAATGCAGCACACACTCTGTATTACACATTAATGGTGGGTATATAATTATCACTTGACAATTAACAAAACCAGTCCATGCCTTGTTGTTGTAGACACAAACCAGGAGAAGAATCCAGTCTCTGTGGCCATGCAAGTCCATCAGCATCCATGTATTCATAATCCAAAACGTGATCCAAGAGAGATTCAATAAACAGCCCAGTCTATGTATGCAGAGCATTAGTGATATAGATGCTAGAGGCCAGCACAATATGAAGTGAATTAATGCTGCCAAGGTGGCTGAGTCATTTTCTGCCAGACATGAGAGGCCAGGTCCCTGTGATTGCTCCCAAGCACCTTTCATAGGCTGCAGGGTATATCACAGAGGAGGAACAAGACTTCTGGTCAGGTGACTACAGGGTTATAAACACAAAATCAAATAGGGGTAATGCAGGAGTAGGTTTAATAATGAATAGGAAAATAGGAATGCGGGTAAGCTACTACAAACAGCATAGTGAACGCATTATTGTGGCCAAGATAGATACGAAGCTCACACGTACTACAGTAGTACAAGTTTATATTCCAACTAGCGCTGCAGATGACGAAGAAATTGAAGAAATGTATGATGAAATAAAAGAAATTATTCAGATAGTGAAAGGAGACGAAAATTTAATAGTCATGGGTGACTGGAATTCGAGTGTAGGAAAAGGGAGAGAAGGAAATGTAGTAGGTGAATATGGATTGGGGCTAAGAAATGAAAGAGGAAGCCGCCTGGTAGAATTTTGCACAGAGCACAACATAATCATAGCTAACACTTGGTTTAAGAACCATGAAAGAAGGCTGTATACATGGAAGAACCCTGGAGATACTAAAAGGTATCAGATAGATTATATAATGGTAAGACAGAGATTTAGGAACCAGGTTTTAAATTGTAAGACATTTCCAGGGGCAGATGTGGACTCTGACCACAATCTATTGGTTATGTATGACCTGTAGCTTAAAACTGAAGAAACTGCAAAAAGGTGGGAATTTAAGGAGATGGGACCTGGATAAACTGAAAGAACCAGAGGTTGTACAGAGTTTCAGGGAGAGCATAAGGGAACAATTGACAGGAATGGGGGAAAGAAATACAGTAGAAGAAGAATGGGTAGCTTTGAGGGATGAAGTAGTGAAGGCAGCAGAGGATCAAGTAGGTAAAAAGACGAGGGCTAATAGAAATCTTTGGGTAACAGAAGAAATATTGAATTTAATTGATGAAAGGAGAAAATATAAAAATGCAGTAAATGAAGCAGGCAAAAAGGAATACAAACGTCTCAAAAATGAGATCGACAGGAAGTGCAAAATGGCTAAGCAGGGATGGCTAGAGGACAAATGTAAGGACGTAGAGGCTTATCTCACTAGGGGTAAGATAGATACTGCCTACAGGAAAATTAAAGAGACCTTTGGAGATAAGAGAACCACTTGTATGAATATCAAGAGCTCATATGGAAACCCAGTTCTAAGCAAAGACGGGAAAGCAGAAAGGTGGAAGGAGTATACAAGGGCGATGTACTTGAGGACAATATTATGGAAATGGAAGAAGATGTAGATGAAGATGAAATGGGAGATACGATACTGTGTGAAGAGTTTGACAGAGCTCTGAAAGACCTGAGTCGAAACAAGGCCCCGGGAGTAGACAACATTCCATTGGAACTACTGACGGCCTTGGGAGAGCCAGTCCTGACAAAACTCTACCATCTGGTGAGCAAGATGTATGAAACAGGCGAAATACCCTCAGACTACAAGAAGAATATAATAATTACAATCCCAAAGAAAGCAGGTGTTGACAGATGTGAAAATTACCGAACAATCGGTTTAATAAGCCACAGCTGCAAAATACTAACACGAATTCTTTACAGACGAATGGAAAAACTAGTAGAAGCCGACCTCGGGGAAGATCAGTTTGGATTCCGTAGAAACACTGGAACACGTGAGGCAATACTGACCTTACGACTTATCCTAGAAGAAAGAATAAGGAAAGGCAAACCTACGTTTCTAGCATTTGTAGACTTAGAGAAAGCTATTGACAATGTTGACGGGAATACTCTCTTTCAAACTCTAAAGGTGGCAGGGGTAAAATACAGGGAGCGGCAGGCTATTTACAATTTGTACAGAGACCAGATTGCAGTTGTAAGAGTCTAGGGACATGAAAGGGAAGCTGTGGTTGGGAAGGGAGTAAGACAGGGTTGTAGCCTCTCCCCGATGTTATTCAATCTGTATATTGAGCAAGCAGTAAAGGAAACAAAAGAAAAATTCGGAGTAGGTATTAAAATCCATGGAGAAGAAATAAAAACTTTGAGATTCGCCAATGACATTGTGATTCTGTCAGAGACAGCAAAGGACTTGGAAGAGCAGTTGAATGGAATGGACAGTGTCTTGAAAGGAGGATATAAGATCAACATCAACAAAAGCAAAACGAGGATAATGGAATGTAGTCGAATTAAGTCGGGTGATGCTAGGGAATTAGATTAGGAAATGAGACACTTAAAGTAGTAAAGGAGTTTTGCTATTTGGGGAGCAAAATAACTGATGATGGTCGAAGTAGAGAAGATATAAAATGTAGACTGGCAATGGCAAGGAAAGCGTTTCTGAAGAAGAGAAATTTGTTAACATCGAGTATAGATTTAAGTATCAGGAAGTCATTTCTGAAAGTATTTGTATGGAGTGTAGCCATGTATGGAAGTGAAACATGGACGATAAATAGTTTGGACAAGAATAGAATAGAAGCTTTCGAAATGTGGTGTTACAGAAGAATGCTGAAGATTAGATGGGTAGACCCCATAACTAATGAGGAAGTATTGAATAGGATTGGGGAGAAGAGAAGTTTGTGGCACAACTTGACCAGAAGAAGGGATCAGTTGGTAGGACATGTTCTGAGGCATCAAGGGATCACCAATTTAGTATTGGAGGGCAGCGTGGAGGGAAAAATCGTAGAGGGAGACCAAGAGATGAATACACTAAGCAGATTCAGAAGGATGTAGGTTGCAGTAGGTACTGGGAGATGAAGAGGCTTGCACAGGATAGAGTAGCATGGAGAGCTGCATCAAACCAGTCTCAGGACTGAAGACCACAACAGCAACAACATCAACCCCACTCTGAGGACATCATTGTAGCGCTGATGATGCTGGCTGCAACAGATGAGAAAGGCATATGGCTGACTTTTATAGAATAAAGTGGAAACCAGATCTAACCATTGAAACAGAAAATGAAATAGAGAAAGAGTCAAAAGGGCCTTCAATTCTGCCTTCTCAAGAAGAAAAAAGTGACGAGAGGTAAATCTTCTGTATTGGAAGGTCCTACTATTACATTATTTTGGTGTAGAGATGAAAGAGACATAACAGAAATTACAGCTTTGTGCTATAAATTATATAAAAGTGCTATGTGGCCATAAGACTTGGTTGGGATGGTTACAGTCCCAATGCCCAAAAAATAAGGTCCCAACAAAAACACAGATTGCAGCACAGTGGATATAATAACTCATGCTGCCAAAATTATGTTGACAAAATTGTATGTATAATGGAAGTTGATATAGGAAAAGAACAATTTGGTTTCAGGAAAGAGGGATACAAGGGACGCTACTGGACTAATTAGAATGTTTAGTGAAAGACAAGCGTAGAGAGAGGAAAAGGACAAAAGACATTTCTCTGAGTGAAATTGGCCAATATGATGGAAATTCTAAAACTGAAGAAGATGAAGTGGTGCTACAGGATATCAATTAAGGAGCTATTCACGAAGCAGGAACCAATCATGTATCAGTGGCTAAATCATGAATAAATGTTTAATGACCACAATAATGATCAAAAAATAAAAAAATATGGTATGCATCTATGTTATATGTACATATATGGTCACTCATTACCAAGTTGCAAAAATATAACTTATATTTTAGAGAAATTGTTCGTAGTCCTTTGTTCCAAAATAGGACCTCATTTTTTAGAAGCAATGTAGTGCCACCTTCTAAGAAGCACGTTGTCAGTTGGAATAGCTTCACTTCTTGACTGATATAATGCAGTGCCACATCTAGCACTACCAACCCCTTGGTGTGAGTGATCACTGGTACATCGTTGTCATTGTCTTCAGTGGGTTCACTAACCAGGTATGTAAGATGGCGCCGAAAGAAAAGTGTAACGACACGTCTGTCTCTACCAAAAAGGAAAAAGTCAGCGGTTCTACATGTAAGCAATGCAGAAAACGTGTGATAAAAGGAATCTTATGCGTAAAGTGCAATTTTTGGCTTCATGAGAAGTGCGCAAAAGTGAACCTGAAATTCATTAGTGACCAAGTTCCGTGGACATGCACCGACTGTTTGCAGTGGGAAACATCAGAACTTGTAAGTACCATAAAGTCAAAAGAAGAAATAATTAAAGTGCTACAAAGTGATATCTGAACTCTCAAAAAAGTGATTCAGTCTCTGAAAGAAAAAACGCAAAGCTAAAAAGTGAATCGGCAAGCTGTGTATGTGGAAACCCATTACAGAACAAAACAAACAAATGTGAGGACTCTTTTGTGCAAACTCCGTTCGCGAGCAAAAAACAAAACCATGAAAACTTACATGTGCATATTCCGGCAGAAACAGTGGCAGAAAGCGAAACATGTGGAAATTCAAGAAACTCCCGCGTGCAAACTCCGTTATTGGGAAGTAAACAAACCTATGTAAACTCGCATATGCAAATCCCAGTGAAAACAGTGGCGGAAAACGATTCGTGCGGTAAATCTGTAAGCAAATATAAGTGGAAAACTGTGACGTATAAGAAAAAAGACAAATGTGAAAGAAATCCAGCAAAACAGATCGAAAAAAGTGATTTCTTTGTCATCGGCGATTCCATGTAAAAAAATGTAGTGGTTCCGAACTGTAAAGTCGAGGTTCGCCCTGGAATCCGACCACAGCAGATTGTGAAACATTTCAACAACATTAGGAACACGGAAAAATCCAACCAAAACAACAATGATTCCAACACAAATTTTAAAGGCGTGATAATTCACGTAGGGACAAACTCTATTAGAAGCAGCAGACAAGAAGAAATCATAAATGATATTCGTAATGTAATTCGGTCAGCCAAAGGTTTGTTTACAAGCTCCAGAATTGTTATCAACGGAATTCTGCAAAGAAGATCGGTGAGTAACGCGTATACAAACAAAATAAACACTGGCATTAGGGAACAGTGCGACGAACTTGGTGTTGTATTTGTTGACCCAAATAAATTTCTCGACGACAAATGTCTGGGTAGGGATGGCCTGCACCTAAACAGACTAGGTGCAATGACTTTCAGCAAAATGCTCCTGGATTTATGTAAAATTATAAAAAATAAAGGAAACTAATACGGTCTGCAGGGGGTGACTATCCAAGAATACCATATGCAAACAAAAAACGTGAGTGTAATCATAATAAGGAAGCAGTTGAACCAAAACAGAACGACATTAAAACGAAAAAAAGTGGGAATGCAAATAGTGCTGGAAAAAATTACTTAACAGTTGTTCACCAAAATATATGTTCCCTAGCAAATAAGACCCAACAGCTAGAAGTAGAGCTGGGGTCTACAGAGTGCTCAGTTGTTTGTCTCACTGAGCATTGGTGCAATGAGGCTGAAATTAATCAGTTAGTATTGCAGTCTTATAATTTAGCGTGTGCATACTGTAGGACTTCTATGAAGTGTGGAGGGTGTTGTATTTATGTAAAACAAAATTATCAGTATAAGACCAGAAGCGATTTATGTGTAATCAGTGAAGAGCAACATTTTGAACTGGCAGCAGTTGAAATCAGGGACCAATACAGGTGTAGGAATTTGATTATCTTATGTATATACAGATCTCCTAGTGGAGACTTCAATATCTTTTTCTCCAAACTTAATCGTGTTCTCAACAAGATATCCACTCCAAAGAACCACATTCTCATATGTGGAGACCTAAATGTTGATAAACTGAATCCTGATTCTACATCGGACTCATTACAAAGTCTTGCTCAAAGTTTCAATTTAGTTCCAATGGTTAACAGTGCAACCAGAATAACAAAATACTCAAAGACAGCTGTTGATCAGGTATTAACAGATTTAGGCAAAGATAACTGTGAGGTGGTGGTAGCAGAGCTAGGATTATCTGATCACTCAGCTCAAATCATTAATATAAAAGTGGCTCCAAAAGAAACAAAGAAAATGCATATTTACAGACGAATTTTTTCTAAAAAAAATAGACATGAGTTTGCCAAACAGATAGCAGGACAAACATGGAACTCAGTATACTCAGAAGTAGGTGCAAATGAAAAATTCAAAAATTTCATGACATTGTTTAAATTAAATTTTGAAGAAACATTTCCTAAAGTATTATGTCCATTATCAACAGCAGGGAAAAGCAAGTGGATCACAAAAGGAATCAAAAAATCATCTGAAACACTAAAGTACCTGAGCTCCATTAAACACAGCCAAACTAATCCTGCTTTCTCACTCTTTTATAAAAGATATAGGAAATTATATAGGAAAATATTGCTTGCAGCAAAGAGAGCTCATAACTCCAAAATAGTGCACTCTGCTGAAAACAAAAATAAGGCAGTATGGAAGATTGTGAAGCAGGAAACTGGTACCAGGAAAATGAATCTGTCAAACTTGAAAATCAAAGAGGAAGGGACTCTAATAAAAGACCCAATATATTTGGCAAACTATATAAATGATTATTTTAGTAGCATAGGAATAAAATTACAGGAAAATTTTCTAACAGCCCCTCAGGTCAAAAAGCCAAATAATGGTGTATCACACTCAATGGTGTTATTCCCTACAACACAGGAAGAAGTCTATAAAGCAGTCAGCAAACTGAGAAACAAAAACTCAGCTGGTCTGGGTGAAGTCCCCATTTTTATAATTAAGGACTGTATCAAGAGCCTACTTCCATCTTTAGTTGATATTATAAATCAATCTTTCAAGCAGGGCTACTTTCCAGACTATTTAAAATATGTGAAATTACTACCTCTCTTCAAAAAAGGTGATGCAGGAATAATTGAAAATCATAGGCCAATTTCTCTACTATCATGCTTTGCAAAAATATTAGAAACTATTATGAAAGATAGGCTAATGAATTATTTAAATAAATACAACTTACTGTCTGTTGACCAGTTTGGATTTCGATCAGGGAAAAGCACAGAATCAGCAACAGCACACCTCACAAAACACATTCTAGAAGCATTAGATAAAGGGAACTACACAACAGGTATATTTCTTGATCTAACTAAAGCGTTTGATACAGTAGACCACAACATATTGTTAAATAAGTTAGATGAACTTGGAATAAGGGGACTTGTGAACAAATGGTTCCAGTCATATCTAAAAAATAGAAGACAGATAACTGAAATCTCACATATTTCAAGTTGGTCAAACTATATTGTAAAGTATACTTCAGACCCAAATTATGTAAATATAGGTGTCCCACAGGGTAGTGTCCTTGGCCCAGTACTATTCCTCATTTACATAAACGACTTCCCACAGAGCATCAAGCATGGACAAACAATATTGTTTGCAGATGACTCAAATGTTCTAATCAGTGACAAATCACCTGATGCACTAAAAGAAAAAGCCAAACAAACACTAAACAGTGTACGTGGGTGGGCATCCAATAAGAAACTAACACTAAATCTTAAAAAAACAAATGCTGTTAACTTCTATGTCTGCAAAAAACCACACTATAACAACTTTAAGTTAAACAATGAAACTATAGAATGTGTAGACTACACAAAATTTCTTGGTATGCATGTTGACAGTTCAGTTAAAGTGGGAAGAACATATTAAAATACTTGGTAACAGAATCGCTACAGCATGCTATGCTCTGAGAATTCTGACTGCAGTTTGTGATACTACATGTGTCAGATCTGTATATTTTTCGTATATCCACTCTGTTATTACCTATGGAATAATATTTTGGGGAGTCAACAGTAAAAATATTCAAATAGTTTTCAAATTACAGAAAAGAGCAATTTGTATAATAACCAAGAGTGGCACTAAGGCTCACTGCCTTGAACATTTCCAAAAGCTGGAAATCCTAACTGTCCCCTGTGAATACATTTTTCAAAGTGTTATGTATGTAAAAAAAAATATTGACTGCTATATGAAAAATTCTTTAGTACACAGCTATGAAACTAGAAACTGATACAATCTGCATCTAGAGAGGAAAAATAAATTTAAACTCAGCAGAGCTTGTTGTACAATGCTGTTAAATTATATAATAAACTACCCCAAAAAATAAAAGATATTGACACAATCGGACAGTTCAAAACAAAACTAAAATTTTTTTTATTAAATAAAAGTTATTACGCAGTAATGGACTATCTGAATTAAAACATGTAGTGTAATTAAAGTAGCCTGCATTGTAATACATGAGGAAATCAAAAATTGTACAGTACTATAAGAAAATTACAAATTACACAAGGATATAAAACTAATTTAAGATACCTCAAAAATGTGTGTAAATACAAATTTTATGTGTATAATTGTAGGTATATTGTATTGTATATGATTTTGCTGACGAAATCCACACAATGTAAATTGCTACATGGATTAATAAAGAAATCAATCAATCAACAAAAAAAAACACTTCAGCAACTGGAAGATTGGTCAGTTCAAACTGCTCATCACTGCTCATCCATTCTGAAATATCGCTTTAATTGGCGTTTTCACATCTGGCAAGCTTTTTCATCGGTCCTGCCAATGATAGGTCATCTTTGTCTGTGCTGTAGATGTCCGTTTCATTCTGCAAAATCTGGTTCCAAGACCTTTTCACTGTCTCCGTCTTTATTTCAAACCATGAATTGGTTATCCAGTAAACCATGTCTTTTATTGTAGTTTTATTTGAGAAATCCTTTGAATTCTTTGATGGTTTCTTCACCTGATGTTGCTTGTAGAAGTGTCTGAAGCAAATGAGGACTATACAAGTTTTTCTTTTCTTTTTTTCTTTATTTTTATTCTTTCAATGCCTTGGTCCATAGGCTGTATTAAACTCACCACGTTAGGGGATGAGAACAGTGCACAAATATGGTCACATTGTAATTCTTCCTCATCAGAGTGTGAACCAGTGTTAAGATTGCTTTGAAAGTTAAGCATTTTTTCTTTAGGTATCTTATAATCTCAGGAACAAAATCTTCAAAGAAACACTTCTTAAAAATACTTTTGTTCATCCAAGCAGATATTTGGTGAACATATGTAACAGACAGTGCAGAAGCAGTGATAATTTTCAAAGCTCAAGGTTTAGCAGACTTTCCTTTTACCAGCAACTTCAGTCTATGGTCTCCACTTGTATTTGATGCAGCAAGAACTGTTAACTCCTCTTTAAATTTTTTTTAGTCTGGGGCAGCCTTTTCTTCTTTTGGGGCTAGAGTTTTAGATGGAAGCATTTTATAATTTAGCCTTGTTTCATCACAGTTATACAGTTGATCAGGAGTAAGATTTTCTTGTTTTGCAATTTTTCTTAATTTCTCATAAGATTGTGTAACAAGTTTGCCAATCCACAGAAAGTTTTTCACCACGAATTTCAAGCTCCTCTACACCGTATCGATTCTTTCACCTATCCGACCATCCATAACTTGCAGTAAAATTGTCCTCGTCTTCTTTAACTCATTTCTAGTAAGTACAATTTTTTCTTGCGGAATAGGCCATCAAAATTGAATTTACTTTTTGTCTTTGTCGAGTAAACCAAATGAACAAAGCTTCATTCATTTTTACATACTCAGATTTCCTCACTGACTTCCATTCAGATGAGGAAACGGAACACTTGCTTGATGAAATCTTCTCACTATAGTCTCTGTTTCTATGCTAATCTCCAATGGTCACCTCAGTGCCTGTGTACACAGTAGCAAGTTTTTTAATGTTTTTCCTGTATCTAGTCTTTTCAGAGCCTCCAGTTTCACATTCAGCTTCACAATTTTCTTGTACTTCCGCCACTCATTCTAATGTATGAATTAAAACAGTAAGGAAAACATATGTACAGTACACTGTACACCGATACAACACTTTAAAATTAATGTGACACAGGGGGGCTCATTAAAGTATGCATATTGCTACAGATCCAAGTACAGTACATACAACAATAGTCAGCCAATGTTGTAAATTGTCTACTGTATTGTTACTTAGGTATAATTTATTTTAATGACTATTGTCGCTGAGTAAGCGCAACAACAGGGCTAACAATAAGGATGGTAAGCACTGTACAACTGATTGTCATTTGATCCCAATTAGTGAAGAGCAAGCACATTCCTCAAAACCTAGTGGTACCTGTCCATCTGTAATGGAAATGCATTAGCAATCTGAGGGCAAGGTCATGTCTGTGCATTATGAACAAAAATACTAAGTAGGACAGTTTTATTTTTAGTGTACATGGAAAAATTGAAATAAAGTCAAAATGTAACACATTCGAAAGTGCGTAAACCGTACGTACACACAATGTACAAAAACAGGTTTTCACTGTAGCTTTATG
The DNA here is from genome assembly GCF_023898315.1 of Schistocerca nitens. Classification (NCBI taxonomy): domain Eukaryota; kingdom Metazoa; phylum Arthropoda; class Insecta; order Orthoptera; family Acrididae; genus Schistocerca; species Schistocerca nitens. The sequence continues at coordinate 18,926,310 of NC_064624.1, read as the reverse complement.
TAAAATTTTAATTTTCTTAAAACCAGCTCAAATTACAAGGAACCACGGGGGCTCAAATTACCAGGGCTCTACTGTATATAGTAACTGGTAACTGGACAAGTGAAAAAGAAAGAAGATTTAGACGCTCAAAAGTGAAGCAAGCTTTCCAGAAGATGAAGTGCTTCTGCAGTCAGTGGATTTAAGGAAAAGGTTCATTAAATGGTTTGTGTGGTGTGTTTGTATGTCTGTGAAAGGTGTACATTGAAGAGGAGGGAAAGAGACAAAGTTGAAGTATTCAAAATTTGAGTTTTTAGAGTGTATAGAAAATAATATCGGTAGATAAAGAAAATGATAGTGGTATAATGGAAAGGATAAAAGAACATAGAATTCTCCCAAACTTGGTTAAGAAAAGGACAGCATCCTGTAAAGAGAAGGAACTCTGACAACAGAAATTGGAGATACAGTGTAAGATTAGAAGAAATATGAGTAGGGAGAAGAAAAATGAAAATGCTGAATTAAGCAAAAAGAGGAAGGTAAACTATGAAGCAGTTGGCCTGGAAGAGGGTCAGATGGAGACCACAATGCTGTCAGTAACCTGCCTAATTCAGAATGCAAGTGGAGGAAGCGAGACTCATGGTATCTGCAAGAACTCCATTTTGCATAAAATACATTTTAAAAAATCTAATGAATGTATGTTGTTTATAGTGTCTCCATACACCATTATGATCAAAATTTTGAGATACTTAGTAGAGTTCACTAGTATGGGTTGTGTCCACCTTTTGCCTTTATGACAGCTTGAACTTTCCAGGTGATGCGCTCAATGAGGCATCTGTATCACTGTGGAGGAATGGCTGCCCATTCTTCCTGAAAAGTTGAAACAAAAAATGGTAGTTATGTTGGAGACTGAGATATGGAGTAAAGTTAATCTCCTAACTCATCTGAAACGTGTTCCATTGCATTCAGTTCAGGGCTCTGCAGGCCTGTCCATTTCAGAAATGTTATTGTCCACAAACCCTTTATAACAGGGCGCTTTGTCATGTTCATCCAAATAATCATTATCTCGAAAGTATTCCTCTAGTATATACAGCACACAATGCTTTAAAATGTGTCCAGATCCTTCCACATTGGCGTTATTTTAAGCAAAATAAGGGGCACCCCATACCCCAACACCACCTCCTGTGTGCTTTTCTTTTAGTACTAAACATGATGGCAGGTTACATTCTCGAGTCTTTTGCCAAACCCAAACCCTCTCATAAGAATTCCACAGCACATAGCATTATTTGCCACTGCAAATCACTTGTTTTCAATTGACACTAACCAGTGGCATCACTCTGTACTTTACCTCAAATATTGCTTAGCATTGACTGCAGAAATTTGTAGCTTATGAAGAACTGCTCGAGTTTAGTATCTTACTGCATTCAACTCCCTTGCACAGTCATTTTGCTAGCTGGACTGCTTGTTGCACTTTGGAATTTGCAAGTGATTCCTTCTTCTGATCTTATGTGATTTAATACAACCACCCTCTGCAGTGCTTGTGGTCCCTGACCATCAGTGTGTGTTTACCTAGTCTTGGTTTAGCTTTGTTTGTTCCTTTACATTCCCACTTAGCAATCACATCACCAGTGGTCAACTGGAGCAGCTTTACAACAGTTGAAATGCCCCTGCTAGGTTCGTTAGTCAGCTGACATCCAACGACCAGTCCACATTCAAAGTAACTGAACTGTCCTGACCAACCTATTCGGATATTACTGCTTTTCTATGACAAAACAATAAGTGCTCCCAGCCTCTTTTTATACCACTGGGTCACCTCTCATGACATTTAGTGATCAATTTTGTATTATATAGGGGTATCTAAATAGTTTTGATCAGATACTATAAATAATAATTTTCATAAAGAAATTGACAAGGTTGTAGTGGTTATCTTCATAAATGATCCACAATGCCCATTAACTCTCCCAGAAATGCAAATTTACAAGCAGTTGCTGCAGCTGTATATGTGGATCATATGTGTATTGTACATTCTTTATATGTAGACCTCTATGATTCATAGGTACACAAGCTTTTAATAGCCTCATCACAATGCTCTCACATCCAAGACATGTCAAGTATCAGTAGAATTTTAACAACATGTATGTTGGTGTACCTGCAACATTTCTCCCTATAGTGCAGAGAGAAAAAGATATGAGGTCAGAGTTTCTTATCCCAGGAAGAGAGAGCTTTATATAATGCAGAGGACTTGCTGTAATGAAGACTTACAGGTACATTTCAGTCAGTATTAGAAATTATGCACAGTGTCATGAAAAAACAAAAACCATGCACTGCGCTCAATAAATTCAAAATGATATGATGAAAGCAAAGGAAGTTCGTAGCATTATTAGGCATAAAATGAACAATCTCAGCAAAAAGTATATTCAACTCCCTGGTAGCAGTAGCACTGAGACAGATGAAATCAAGGTTGAATTATTGGCCACAAAGTACCATTAGCTCAGTGAAAAGTAGTAAATCAACAGGCTATGTCAGTATTTCAACTAAAGCACTAAAATATCATATTGACTTAGCAGCACACCTCTTCCCTTTGTGTTATCACAACAATCAGTTAATTAGTCAAGGTATATTGTTTGATACACTGAAATGTGGACAAGTAAAACCTCTTTGCAAAAGTGGAGACAAGCAAGCATCCTCCAAGACCCAATCCGTCTGCTGTGTTCTCATTTTTTTTTCTGATTCCTCTCCTTGCTGTGTCCCCTCTCTCTCTCTTCTTTTAAAAGGTACCTTATAACAGAATAATGAACATTCTTGACAGTTTTTTGATAACTACTCAGTTTTCCTCTCATAAAGATTTTTCTACGCAGAATGCAACATATGATCTCATGAAATCAGTTCTGGCAGGACTAAACTAGGAAAATTACCTTGTTGGCATTTTGTGTGATCTTTCTATTGCATCAGATTGTCTATATCACAATACTATACTGAGGAAACTCAAATGGCTAGCCCTCCCCACCCCCACCCCCCCATTTCTTAACAATGGAAAACAGAGGGTCACATTAACTAATTATATCAGAGAAAACGTTACGTACGTCATCCTCCAAAGTTCACCATTTATTTTACTCCTGCTCTTGTCCTTTATAAATGATTCTCGCAGGCCATTGAATGAATCTTCAAAACATGTTTGCTGATGACACAAGTATAACAATGACAGGCTCAAATGTGTTGGTAGCAGATCCTACCAAGATAGTCATGGTATAGGCTTAAAACTGGTTCACAATGAACAGTTTAACCCTTAAACTTAAAAAATTTCTTATTACCCAATTCCAAATAAGTAAAAATGACTTACAGTTAATATCTATCTGCAAGAAGTGTGTAAGACTTTTGCGTATGATTTTCCTAGGCATTCAAATGTTTAAGAGACACATGAACTACACACATTGGCTATGAGTGAGCATTAATTTAGATCAATGGGCAAGTTGAAAATTTGTGTCGGACTTGGATTCGAAACCAAATCTCCTGCTGTGACCACTTAGCCATCCAGACACAGTGGTAATCGAACTGCAAGAACTACACTAGCATGCCTCCTGTCAGGCTCAAATTCTCAACTTAACCACACATTACTGCTGTAGTGCCCCTTGCCCATAATCCTTATTACTCGTTGCATTTTGCCAATTCCTGTAAGAGTTTGAGTCTGTTGTGTATCTGCGCTGAAAAGATCATTGATCATCCTCATCTTAATTATACAAAGTGAACATTAATAAAACCAACAAACTGCATGGACGGATTCCTGACTGGAAACAGAGGGGAAAAAAAAGTCCTGCAAACATGTGTCTGAAAATGATGCTGTGCATGCAATGACAACAAATTGTCCTGGAACACAGTAAAGAGCTGTATCACATTCTCGTCACAACAGATGTTCAAAGTGACCTTCATGGCATGCAGTGGATGTGTTCATACATTGCTTCATGGATTGCCGCACTCTTTCGTACATTCCGACCTCTCCATGAAAAGCCCCACAGGCATCATGAACATGCTGTTGAAGGTTTGCCATCAGGCACTGCTTCAGCATACGCAATATTTTCAGATGCCCCCAGAGGTAAGAATCCAGGTGATGTAAGTCTGGTAATCTAGCAGGCCGTACTATGGGGCCTCCACATTCTGCCCAACATCCAGGGAAGTTGATGTTGAGGTGTCGGTGAAGAGTAATGTGGAAGTGGGGTCTGCTCAGTCATGCAGAAAGAGAGTAACCGGTGATAATGCCAAAGGCACATTCTCAAGCATCCCAGGCAGAGTATTCTGCAGGAAGTCCAGATATGTTCCTCCATCAAGGTGTTGTGGAGTAATAACCAGCCCAAGTATGTGATCATCATGAATCCGAGCCTACACATTGATGCTGAAGCGATTCTTATGGGATCTCTCAACCATTGCCCAATGATTGTCTGTAACCCACAGATGATTATACAGACTGATGATGCCAGTACTGGTAGAGGTTGCTTTGTTCGTAAGGACTGATGACAGATATCCCATAATTGTGATGGTCTGTTGCAAAACCTATTGACAAAATCTTTCCTGTAGATGGAAGTCTGCTGCTGAGAATACTTGCACTCATTGCATGTGGTAGAGATAGTAGCAGTTGTCAATCAGGATACACACAATTATACTTTGTCATTTATATTTGTTTTCCATCTTTCCCTTAGTTGCTCTAAATTTGGGCAGGTATGTACCATCTGCGCCACTAAATGAAAGGCAGTTTGTTTATTACCACACGTCTATTGCTTCTTTTGTTTGGGAAGCATCATCAGTGACCTGAAATGCATGCTTCTGTCACACAGCTAGAGGCTGCTGCCAAGGGGCATCACTGCAGGGGATCAGATGCAAGGATGCGAGAGACGTCGAGCACATTCCATGTTTCCCCCATTTGATCTGCTGCTGTAGCTGCCCCGGTTACTGCCTGCACTGAGGTTGACCCCTCACCGTGGTCAAGTGGGAGATCATTCCAAAGTCTGGCAGGCAGTGAAAAACTTTCGATGGGGCCGATCGTAGGGCCTCCCCAGTTCATTATCAGTGGCTGATGAAGTCTCTGAGCCAGATGCACTCATCCACCCTGTTCCAGAGGAAACTTCTCTGCCTGCAAGGTCTGGGCGTTCACAGAGGGTGGGTTTGCTAGTAGTTGGGAGCTCTAACATGAGGCATGTAATGAGACCCCTTATGAACATGGCTGCCAAGGTGGGGAAGGAAGCCAGTGTGCACTCCAGGTGCATACTGGGGGGAGTCATTCCGGATATGGAAAGGCTGCTTCCGGATGCCATGAAGAGTACAGGGTGCATCCAACTGCAGGTGATGGCTCATGTCAGTACAAGTGATGTATGTTGCTTTGGATCGGAGGATATTCTCTCTGGTTTTGGGCGGTTAGCGGAAATGGTAAAGACTGCCAGTCTTGCTTGTGAGATTAAGGTAGAGCTCACTATCTGCAGCATCGTCGATAGAACAGACTGTGGTTCTTTGGTGCAGAGCTGAGTGGAGGGTCCAAATCAGAGGCTTGGGCAGTTCTGTGACCATGTAGGATGAAGATTCCTTCTTTTGCGCCATCAGGTGGTGGGTATTTGGGTTCCGCTTAATAGATCATGAGTCCACTGCACACAGGAAGCGACTACACGGGTAGCAGGGGCTGAGTGGAAGGGACATGGCGGTTTTATGGGTTAGTGGGCCTCTGGGAGCCACAGAAAGGGCATCCATCTAAAAGGGAGCAGGTAAAACACAGTAAGTTAGTTGTAGAAACGATCGGTATTGTAGTTGTAAATTGTCATAGCTATGTTGGGAAAGAACCAGAGCTCCAAGCCCTAATAGAAAGCACTGAAGCTCAAATAGTTATAGGTACAGAAAGCTGGCTAAAGTCGGAAATAAGGTCAGCAGAAATTTTTTCAATCGATCTAATAGTGTTCAGAAAGGAGAGATTAAATAGAATTGGTGGTGGTGTATTTATTGCTGTCAGAAGTAGTTTGCCTTGTAGTGAAATTGAAGCAGATAGTTCTTTCGAAATGTAGAGGTAGAGGTTATACTTGACAATTGGACTAAACTATTAATTGGGTCCTTTTACAGACCCCTCAACTCAGAAGATATAGTTGCTGAACAGTTCAAACAAAACTTGAGTCTCATTTCAAATAGATACCCCATTCATACAGTTATAGTTGGTGGTGACTTCAGTCTACCCTCGATATGCTGGAAAAATTATGTGTTTAAAGCCAGCGGCAGGCATAAAATGTCATCCGAAATTGTACTGAATGCTTTCTCAGAAAATTATGTTGAACAGTTAGTTCATGAGCCCACTCGAAGTGTAAATGGTTGCGAAAGCATACTTGACCTCGTAGCAACAAATAATCCTTAACAAATAGATAGTATCGTGATGAGTACAGGGATTAGTGACCACAAGGCAGTTGCTACAAGTCTAAATACCATAACACGTACAACAGTCAAAAAGAAATGCAAAGTAAATCTATTAAAAAAAGGTGATAAAAATGCTCTTAATGATGTTTTAAGAGACAGTCTTCACTCCTTCTGATCTGATCATGTAAACGTAGAAAAGTTGTGGAATGATTTCAAACACATAGTATTGACAGCAATTGAGAGATATACCACATAAATTAATAAGTGATGGTACTGATCCCCCATGGTACACAAAACGGATCAGATCACTGTTGCAGAAGCAGTGAAAAAAGCATGCCAAATTTAAAAGAACGGAAAATCCCCAAGACTGGCAAAGTTTTACAGAAGTTCGAAATATAGCACATTCTTCAATGCGAGATGCTTTTAATAATTTCAACAAAGAAACTCTCTCTCGAAATCTAGCAGGAAACCCAAAGAGATTCTGGTCGTACATAAAGCACACCAGTGGCAAGATGCAATCAATACCTTCACTGTGCGATAACAATGATGAAGTCACTTGATGATAGTGCCACTAAAGCAGAGTTACTAGACACGTTTTTCTGAAACTCCTTCACCAAAGATGATGAAGTAAATATTCCTGAATTCCAATCATGAACAACTGGCAAGATGACAAACATAGAAGTAGATATCCTCAGTGTAGCAAAGCAGCTTAAATCACTTAATAAAGGCAAGGCTTCTAGGCCAAATTGTATATGAGTCAGGTTCCTCTCAGAATATGCTAATACTATAGCTCCATATTTAGCAATTATATACAACCGCTCGTTCACAGAAAGATCCGTACCTAAAGACTGGAAAGTTGCTCAAGTCACACGAATACCCAAAACTGGAAGTAGGAGTAATCCATTGAATTACAGGTCCATATCACTAATGTCAATTTGCAGTAGCGTTTTGGAACATATACTGTATTCAAACATTATGAAGTACCTTGAAGAAAACTATTTTTTGACACATAGTCAGCACGGATTCAGAAAATATCATTCTTGCTTAACACAACAAGCTCTTTATACTCATGAAGTAATGAATACTATCGGCAGGGGATGTCAGATTGATTCCATATTTTTAGATTTCCAGAAGGCTTTCGACACAGTTCCTCACAAGCCTCTTCCAACCAAACTGCGTGCCTATGGAATATCACCTCAGTTGTGTGACTGTATTCGTGATTTCCTGTCGGAAAGGTCACAGTTTGTAATAATAGATGGAAAGTCATGGAGTAAAACAGAAATGATATCCGGTGTTCCCTAAGGAAGTGTTATAGGCCCTCTGTTGTTCCTGATCTATATTAACGACATAGGAAACAATCTCAGCAGCCATCTTAGATTGTTTGCAGATGATGCTGTCATTTACTGTCTTGTAAAGTCATCAGATGACCAAAATGAACGGCAAAATGATTTAGATAAGATATCTGTATGCTACGAAAAGTGGCAATTGACCCTGATTAAAGAAAAGTGTGAAGTTATTCACATGAGTACTAAAAGAAATCCGCTAAATTTCGATTACACAATAAGTCACACAGATCTGAAGTCTGTAAATTCAACTAAATACTTAGGTATTACAATTACAAATACCCTAAATTAGAACAATCACTCAGATAATGTTGTGGGTAGAGCAAACCAAAGACTGCGATTCATTTTCAAAACACTTGGAAGATGCAACAGGCCTACTAAAGAGACTACTTACACCACACTTGTCCGCCCTATCCTGGAGTATTGCTGTGCAGTGTGGGATCTGCATCAGGTGGGACTGACGGATGACATCGACAAAGTACAAAGAAGGGTGACTCGTTTTTTTTTTTATTGTGAAGTAGAGGAGATAATGCCACAGACATGATATGTGAATTGGAGTGGCAATGATTAAAACAAAGGCATTTTTCGTTGTGACTGGATCTTCTTGTGAAATTTAAATCACCAATTTTCTCCTCCGATTGTGAAAACATTCTGTTGGTACCCACCTACATAGGAAGAAATGATGATCACGATAATATAAGAGAAATCATGGCTCACACAGAAAAATTTAAGTGCTCGTTTTTCCCGCACACAGTTTGAGAGTGGAATGGTAGAGAGACAGCTTGAAGGTGGTTCATTGAACCCTCTGCCAGGCACTTTATTGTGAATAGCAGAGTAATCGTGTAGATGTAGATGTATATTCCCAATACCAGTGTGAGTGGCTTAACACAGGTTATAATTTTGTTTTGGTACACATCACAAAATTTGCCTATAATGACAGCTTCTGTCTGTTAATGTGTATCTTAACCTTTTCCGTGTCTCTGAAGGCTTTCTTTTGTTGGATGGATGGATATTGACTAAATGAAAACATCAGACTTTTACTTTGAGAGAAACACATGGTCTTGAGTCATATTTTTACTGATTATGTCACATGCCGTTAGTTTTTTCTCCTGAATGCGATGTATGGAATTATTTATCTCGAATACTTCATTTGGGAGTTTTACCATGTAGTCAATTTTGTCTGTGTATATACTGTCTCTGCAGTTAGGCATAATTTCATAGCGTTTTTGTTTTGCATGTTGGTATTCTGTTTGCCATGGGTTTATATCGACTGTCGTTTTGTTTGTACTTCACTGTTGCTATTTGAGTTTATGTACAGTCTTTTTGAGATAGTGAGTGGAGGTGTGGATGCTAGAAGATGGAATACCAAGTGTAGAAATTGGAACATTTCCAACATATTTTTCTGTTTGAGTTCAGTATGGGGTTAAAGCAGTGGAGGTATCAGAAACATTTCCACTGTGTACAGGGATAATGTCATTGGACAGAACATGGCAAGAAAATGATTTTGCTTGTTTTACGGAGTATAGTTTTGACATTAATGACTCTCCACATTCAGGAAGACCTTTGGAATTTGATGAAATTAGTTTGAATGCATTAGTCCACATTATTGTACTTGGGAACTAGCAAATGTGATGAACTGTTATCATTCCACCATTGTGCACCATTTTCATCCAGTGGGGAAGGTTCAAAAATTGGGTGTATGGGTACTGCATTCTTTAAACCAAAATAATAAAATTAGCAGGTGACAATATGTGCATCTCTGCTTGCTCGTTCTCAATTGCCTCGCAAAGAACACTGACCATTCTTATCTTGTAGCATTACTAGTGAAGAGAAACAGTGTTTTTTTTACCCAAAAAGGAATAGAAAGGAATAGTTGAGCCGAAACAAAGCTGCAACTCCCCATACAAAGACCTGCGCACATCCACAAAAGATACTTTTATGTGTCTAGTGGAACAGTGACAGTGTGTTTTAATATGAATTGCTTCCCCTAGGCGTAACTACCATTGGTGACATTTACTGTCAACAACCGAGATTTCTCACAAATTCAGTCCAAGAATGATGACCAGAAAGAGTGCTTCGGATGGTGCTACTCCATGTTAATACTTGCCTGCCTTCTGCTAGACTGAAAAAAAAAATTACTAACAGGAGTTGGTTTGGGAAGTGATTATGCACCCAACTTATTCACCTGGTATTGCACCCTCAGATTTTCACCTTTTCCACACTCTGTCAAACAACCCACAAGGAACTTTTCTAGAAGAAAATGTGCTTCAAACGTGGGTCAGTGAGTTCTTGGCCTCAAAACCAAATGATTTTTACAGTCATGGAATGAAAAAGTTACTCCAGCATTGGTTGACTGATGTAAATATTGACAGAGAATATATTATTGATGACTAAAGTCTTTGTTATGTGTATCTGTTGTGTTTATTAAACTTATGGAAAAACACGGTGAACTTATCCACCAGCCTAATATACTAATGAACTTCATTCCCTCAAATGTGATTTTATCTTTCTTTGTTATTTCTTTATTACAGATTGATGCATATACAGAGTTCTGCATTCATGAATGTGATCCTGCGAGAATTGAGAAAGAGAAGGTAAGTTACTGCTATATGATACTACTTTGAAATGAATTCAGTGAATGCAAATAACTTGGCCTCGGCTGTGTTAGGTATGGATACATTACCAATTGATGACAAATAAAAATTTATTCCAGACCAGTCCTCGAACTTGAATCTCCCACTTATTACAAGTGGTCACCGTAACCATTAGGTTATCTGTGCACACCTCCCAGACTGACCGAAACATCATGCAGTCTACATTCCTGTACCATAATCTCTTGCACTCATCACTAAATTCTCGCAGCTACACTCTGATAGCATTCTGTCATCATCAAGGTCTGTGCATTCAGACATGGAAGAAAATATTACACGCCAAGGTGGGCAAAGACGATAATGTCATAGGTCTTGATTCCTCCTTGTCTCATTCCCACTGGTGTGGGAATACAGAGTATAGCTGGTGGCATGTAGTGATAAATGTAGCTAACTAGGGTATATGAATGTAGACATTGTGATGTGTGGAAGTTTGGGTCAGTCTGGAAGGCACGCATGGATGGCCTAATGGTTAGGGTGATTGCTTGTAGTAAAAAGTAATCCGGGTTAAAGTTCCAGTTCAGCGCAAATTTTCATGTCATGGTACCTGTATACCTAGCACAGCTGAAGCCAAGTGATTCACATTCAACGAATTTATTTAAAAGTAATTTTGGATGGCTGTATATCATCATCAAGGTCTGTTCATTGAGATATGCAAGTAAATCGTATGTGATACATGTTAAGGACTGTAGAATGTAGTTGGATAGATAAAACACTCTACTCACCAAGCAGGGGCAGGAGAACGCACACATAAAAGGAGGTTACCTTTATGCAAGCTTTCGGAGCCAGTGGCTCCTTCTCATCCCATCAAGTAAGTCTTCCCTGACCTGCAGTTCCGGGTGACTTCCACAGTTCTGGTCGAGTTTTCTGAAATCTAGTCCTTTTCCTTCAATCCTCTTCCTTCCCCTTCAACCCTTCTGCTGATTGAATGAGATACTTGCTCCAAAAGCTTGCATAAGTATAATCTTCTTTTATGTGTGTGTTTTCCTGTCGCCACTTGATAAAATTTTTTTTAATCTATCCAATTGCATTGTATTGTCAAAAACTGATTATTTTCATTGTTATGTTAAGGACTGATAACTATTTATTTTTCTTAGGACATATTTATATGTCTGGTACAGTTTTAGGTATGTAGTTGCAATAGAGTTTGGAATTTCAGACGAAGAAAGGGGGAATATTCCCACATAAATACACATCCAGCTGAATTTACTGAGTTTTTTATGCAATGTGATGGAGGTATGAATGTATTCCAAATTCATGCTGTTAGCCCGGTGAGTGTTCTGGGAGATAGGAATAGGGTGACTATTTTCTTTTTTGACACACTTTTTTCCTGAAAAGTAGCCCTAGTTGCTGCAATATCAGATCTCTATATCAGAGTGCAGCTCATGTTCTTGTGGTAGCGTTCTCGCTTCCTAAGCATGGGGTCCTGGTTTTGATTTCTGGTGGTGTCATGGATTTTCACCTGCCCTGAGATGACTGGATGTTATGTCATCTTCATCATCATCATTAATCCCCATTGCGGTCAGATGAAGACAATGGCAAACCACCCCCCTTAGGACCTTGCCTAGTACGGCAGTGTGGGTCTCCTGCATTGTTCCCCTATGCTCTGTCAAGAAGCATGGGGCTTCATTTCCATTTCGATATCAGAACGCAACTTTCATCATTGCTTTTTCTGTCACTGAATCCCAAAAATTTCTAAATTCTTCTGCTTGAATGGATGCTTGCTGTGAAAGTGATCTTCTCTTTAAAATATCAGCTGTCTTTTGCTTGTAGAATACATAGTCCATATCAATTCAGGTAGTCTAGGAAAAACTCTTACCTTCATAGTATCAGATGTTATTGAATTTAGCATATGTTAAAATGAAAGACTTAAGTAAGGAATACGGTTTTTTTTTTCCTCAAAAAAAAAAAGCTTCTACTCCGAGATACAGCTCTCCAAAAATGACACTGCACATACCATTTTGAATATGCGAATTTTGGAAAAAATTTTAAAATGCTGTGTCTCTGGAACAGTTGTAGATATTTTGTTGGGGTTTTTTATTTGAAAGATAATTGCTTTATGATTACAAAGAAATCTTCCATTTGGACTTATCTGTCAAAGTTCTTTTACTATAGCATTCTGAACTTTTTTATATAATTTATGCAAATTTTTTTTTCAAAAATGCCAATCCATTAAATTTTGATTTTTTTCTTTTAATTACTGCCATATAGTTCTACATTCATTGAAAAGGAGAGCTTCCACTTTTAGGTTGAACAGGTTGTATAAACAATTGAAATTTTTGCCATACATAAAACATGTTTTATTACCACATTATCACATAACAGGCTAGTCTTATTTAACATAATTTTAGTTTTGAAAGATGAGTAAAAGACTCATTTTTCACATGTTTTAAGTGGTTCCAAAATGTATGTGAAAGGTCCAAAGACTTAAAGGTTTAAATGTATACAACTTCTGTGCACTTTTGTTTTATTCTGAAATTAGCCAGTCAATGAACTAAAAGAATGTGTTCTACAGCTTCAGTATCTTCCTTTGATATAGAGTGATACCTTCCTGTTGAACCAATAGGAACTGGAGCACCTACAATCTTCAAAACATTGTGGACAGGAACAGAGCACTGATGGCATTGTTGCTGCCCTTCAGCTGGAAACCTATAGCCAGCAGCTGATCCATGTGGCAGCATAAAGTTCACTAACTCATAACTGGTGTCTATAATCTCTGCGCTCCACCAGTCACAGTCTCACACACACACACACACACACACACACACACACACACACACACACACACACACACACACACACACCACAAACATCCCCTTCTCAGGTTGTGAATCTGAATATTATCCTGCTGTTTCTGAGGTGTTGAATGAATGAATGAAATTTCTTCTTTCTTGCTCTTTAAAGTGCGTGCAATATGAGTTCATCGATCACGTTGAATCAAAAAATGTGTCTTCTGAATTCCTTTCACAGTAGTAGTTTGTTTGGGCCATTCTTCTTTTTTCTGCTCATGGAATTTCGTCTGTGGACAAAAGAATGAGAGCTGTGAATGTGTAAGATTTCACGACTCTCATAAAATTCTCAGAATTCTGAATCGCAATTGTATTTGGTCTGGAAAAATTGTTTTGTAACATGGTGCTGCAGCAGGTCTCCTACACCATCAGAAGGCCCCTTCCTGTGATCAGTAACACTGTATACCCAGTCAGTTGGCACAAGCGACTTACTCAATTCAAACAGCTGGTGACGATTTTTTAAATGACTAGGATCACCATCAGATATAATGATCTTCTCTGCCCCTGTTTGCAATTGAAGAATTTTGCACATTGCTAGCAAAGCATGTGCTGAGTCACGTCCTGTGTCATCACTTATCACTGCAACATTTGTGGTCTTGTTTTGAAAATATGTCACTAATGTAAAAATTGAAACTTGGCACCGCACAGGATTAGCCGAGCAGTCTAAGGCTCTGCATTCATAGACTGTGTCGCTGGTCCTGGCGGAGGACTGATGTCCTTAGCAGTTAAGTCCCATAAGATTTCACACACATTTGAACACTTTTTTTTTGAAACTTGGTCATTACTCCAATAATACCCTTGTACTTCTTGTGGGAGAATTACAGACCTTTTCTCAGGAACATATTTCTTCAACTCTGCAATGTGTTGTTGTTTCAATTTCTTCAGATGCTGGTGTGTTACTGCTTTCACTGGCCATTTACCAAGTTCATGAATGGAACTGAAAAGGCAATAGTTAGGTTATATTCCTCCCATGTCACGTATGTAATTTCATTATTTATCTGCTACATCTTCCAAATCAAGTTTCTGTAAAGACAGTCCTCCATTTCCAGGGCAGTCACCACATTGTTGAAACAAACAATTCTCTCGCTTTATGTCACAGACTTCAAATAACTTTGCCTGCCACTGTGGCCGAGCGTTTCTAGGTGTTTCAGTCTGGAACTGCGTGACCGCTACGGTCGCAGGTTCGAATCCTGCCTTGGGCATGGATGTGTGTGATGTCCTTAGGTTAGTTAGGTTTAAGTAGTTCTAAGTTCTAGGGGACTGATGACCTCAGATGTTAAGTCCCATAGTGCTCAGAGCCATTTGGACAATTTGATTTACTAATGACTTCACATACCCAACTAAGGTGTCATATGTCACGTGCTTCAGTAAGTTCTTCAAAGTTACCACACAAAGTTCAAAATTCGTGCAGAACACACATAAACAGACATCTCTATGTGGGTGTGGAACCATCCACTTAGGTCATAGTGCATAAAATTTTGATCTTCCAGAAGTTGAAGTTGTATAGTTGCTCTTATAAATTGCACACATTTCTTTAATACTGCGAGTGATGTACCTCTTCACTTTGACAACCTTTTGACCTTAAACTGTTGCAGTTATAGTTTCTTTTTTGTTGGCACTCTGGTGAGAGAACAGTCCCATTTATCTTCCAGATAAAATGACTGCACTATTTGAACTTGAGCTGCTTCTACAGGATGACTATAATAGGGTTCTGATCTTCCAAAGACAACTTTTACAGACCTCACATTTCTTGATTTTTCTACCATGTTCTTTGACACAGAACATGGTTCAAAATTATGGTCTTTGAAAATGTCTCTGGAATAATGGTTAAAACTTGCACCTTTTCACTGTAGGATGCACAATATTGAATGGCAGAATTGATGTTTGTGAAAAATTCCTGGCAAGAGGTGCAAGAGTGCTTTTGTTCATTTTCTTCTCAAGACGTGTATTCATCCATATCTTTGGAAATTTCTCTGTGCTTTCTTGATGCATAGAGCTTATGACTTGACTTCACTGACCACAGTTTCTTCAGATACTACCATTGTTGTTGTTCTGTCAAAACATTTAGAACACAAAAACTCGTCATTGGAAACATCTTCACTTTGAAACAGAGTCTTCAAATGAGAACACTTATTCACAACCTGAACGAAATCTGTTTTTTTGTTTGTCTTATATATCACAGTTTTATGAATATGCAGATAGTGGGCACACTTCACTCTCCTGTGGCCACAGTCAGAAGACATTTCAAACAGTCATTTTCACAAAACACACTGCAACTGTGTCAACTGGCAAATTCCTAATAAAAACTCAGAACTCACTGGAGGGTCTCAGATTTCTTAGAAGCCTCTTCAGTAAACAAATTAGCACCGAACAAGTACAATACAGAAACCTGCAATGAACAACCACTGAAAAGCAACTGACAAGAAAGTACTACAAAGTGTAAGAAATATCGGCAGCAGTGAAAGTGAAAAGAAATAACTGCAGCAAAGAAAGTGATAAGAAATAATTGCAACAAAGACAATAGAAATAAACATTGTAACAACGAAGGTAGTAAGAAACAACTTCAGTGAAGACATACATTACCATTGAAAATTAAAAAAAAAAAAGATTTTTTAAAATAAAACCTGTCCATCTTAAAAGTGGAAGTACTACATGGTACTAATAAAGAGAAAAAAATTTAACTTTTCTGGATTGGCATTTTTGAAAAAAAAAAGGTTTCTGTAAATTACAAAAAAATTAAGAATGCACACAGTAAAAAAAAACTTTGATAGATATGTCCAAACAGATGATACCATTGTAATCATAAAGCAATAATCTTTCAAATAAAAAACTCTAACAAAATATCTAGAACTGTTACAGAGATATAGCATTTTAAAATGTTTTCCCAAAGTCACATTTTTAAAATGGTGTTGGCTGTGTCATCTATGGAGACCTGTATCTCATGGCAGGAATTTTTTTGAAGATAACAAAAAAATACGTTTCTTACTTACTCCTGAATTTTAACATACACTAAATTCAGTAACATCCGAGACTATGAAGGTAACCCCCCTGCCTCAAGTGATACGGATTATGCCAGGATACATGCCACAGTCATAAAATTCCAGTACAGTACAGTAATCAGTGTCATTTTGAAAATCATCCAAATCAGTGACAATTCTTCTTCCATTGTTAACAATAGGGAATTGTTTGGTAGTTGTTACTTCTTACGATGGTACCTGGATAGTGTGTGTGGTACAAAACTCACTATGGCAATTGTGTGAGCTTAGTCATAAACCAAGCTGGTCTGTGCCAAAGACTTTTTGAAAAGGAGGAAGACAAGGGATGATTGAAGTTACCTACCACTCCCAGCTCCCACTTTCACTGCTCTCTGTTATAGTGATGTTCAAAAAAACCTCTTGAATCAGTAGAGTTCAATAAGATCCCAGGAAATGATGGTATTGTCAAGCTTAATGATGTATTTGTGAGTGAGTTATCTCTACACTTGCCACCATTTACTGCCATTACCTTGAGCACAAAGATGCTCCCCATGATTGGAAAAGCACACAGGTCTCACCTATCTTCAAATGAAGAGCTGCAACTGGTCTACAGAAGTACTGTCTTGTAGATTCTTTAAAGAGATGCAAGTGTTACATCTACGTACAGCGACGTCACCATACAATGCCTGACAGAGACTACCTTGTACCAGTGCTAGGCATTCCCTTTTCTGTTCTACTCACAAATGGGGCTTATGAGACCTGATTTCTCTTGAATTGTCTACACTTAGGAGCTTCTTCCTCTATGCCCATCGCATGCAGATGTTTCTTAAAGTTCCCAGAAGTCCTACCATGAGTTTATTGTGCCTCGTGCTTTAGTCCAGGATTACAAAACTTTTCTTGAAACATGGCCATGGCATCATTTGCTTTCCTTGCTTTTGTTTTTGAATCAGCCCAATAATGTACATGCTGCCTCCTCATCCAGCTACAGAGTTTTGATTTTACCATCACCTTAGTTATAACTTAGGACAGGTTCTGGTCCAGTAAATGAGGTTGTTGCACCTGTTGTGACCAGTCTGTCAGCTGCTTCATTGTCAATAATGCTTGAGTGAGTGGGTACCAACAAAAGGTTTTAACTGTTGCATTCCTGAGTCTCACAACGGCTTCACTGTATTCTGCAACAATCTTTGATCTTGTTGCAGGGGCTGAAAGCTTGGTTGTCTGAGTAAACATGGATGCTATGATCCTTCTACCACCAAGAAAATTCTCCTAAGTGCACACTTTTGATAGCAGCTACTTCCACCTCGAATACTGTGGCCTGCTACACTAGAGAGAGTGTTCTTTGAAGTCTAGGCTGTACTCTGTACATTCCAGTCCCAGTGCCTTCACTGTTTTCAACGTGTCAGTAAACCATAATATGTCTTCTTAACAGTATCATGGTTCATTCTTCCACTGCTCTCTTTTTTCCAATTGTTACATGGGAAGGTTTATTACTGCAGCTAGATGTTATTGTATGGTCAGCCAGCAGCTGCCCTATCATTCTTATATTTACCACCTTCACTATACTGATGTGACATTGTGGATATCATAAAGGTATCAATTTATTTCCAGTTTTTGACCTGTGTGCCTCTTGCCACTGCACTCATTCTAACCCAAAGGTGTAATGGGGTCATGTCCATGTGGTCTCAATCCCAGCAGTGGCTCAGCTGCTAATTCTGCTGTTTATGACAAACAGGTCAGTATGTGCACCTTACCAACTCATTAGCAGCCACCTTCTGTTCTACTTTATTCCAACACACTGTAGCCCCATAAATTATGATGTGTGCTCCTTGGACATTTGTCAGTAACTGTTGCTGACAACTGTCCAAGGAGCACACATGCCCATAATAATCTGCACGAGACCAGGTAACAGTGCTGCAGTGGTTTGTAACACAAGAGTTACTCAATTTACGCAGTCCTGAGGATGACATAATGTAATGTCGAAACTGGTAGCCTAAAAATAAAACCTAAATAACGGCTATTGGTATTGTATTATTAGTATTCCACAAGGATAGATGCATACTTGTGTTGATACACTGTGCATTCTAGAATGATGAGATCATCCAGGGAATGCCACACAAACATTCCCCAGATGATAATGCTTCCTCCTCCAGCCTGGATGCCTCAGACAGTTGTTGCAGGGTCTTTGCTTTCAATCTTTTACACCATGCACACCAACTGCCATCTGTCCAGTGGATCATAAAATGCAATTCATCTGAAAAGGCCATTTCTTGCTACTCAATGGATGTCTACTTGTGGTATTGATGTGCATATTCCAGCCTTCATCGCCAGTGAACAGCAGTCAGTGAGTGCGTAAACCAGATGCCCATACACAGCAACATTTGCTGAATAGTCACTCAGGAGCCGTTGTTGATAGCCTCTTGGTTCATTTGGGTGGTGAACTGTTCAACAGCTGCACATATATTCAGACTCATCTCCAGTCTTTAACTTGTTTGCCTTTTGGTGCTGGCTCCGTTCTAGCGCAAAGGTGTAATGGCGTGCATGTCCATATTTCTGCAGCTGTCATCACCACTGCCATCTATGGCTTATGGTGCACCGTAAATGCCTCAGTGCCATCTTTCAGATAGCACTGTTTTGCCTTGGCATTTTCTGGGCCCATTTATCCTGAGGAGCGGGAGTATTAGACTCCTTCCTTGCAATGTTTTTCTCTTTCTTAGAGGTAGAAGGCATCCAATTACTCCTTCCACTCTGAGACAGTCATTTTTGCAGGTTTTAGGCTCAAAAACTATTAGTTCCCTTCATTTATATGTAGGAAGCCATTTTTTACCTGTCTTTCCTTTATGTTCTTTGAGAAGTTTCCCTCCTCTTAGCCCCAGACAAGGATTTAATCTTGAGCTGGTCCAACTTCTCAGTGACTTTTTCCACTTCTTTGGCTGGTTTATTGCTTGATCCAGTTGTGGGAACAGCTTTCATTGTTTACAGCCTTAGTGGGTGTTTGAGGTCTCATCAAGTCCCTCTGTTTTTGTTTTTACTCCAATTTTGGCCTCACAAGAACAGTGGAGTTATTGAGTTAATACCATGGAACATCATATGGTTTAAGGGTAATTACTCAGGGAAGTCGCCCAATATCCCTGAGGCTCCATTAGTCACACACCTTCCCATGTGCCATGGCACAGGTTTACTGCACTTTGGACTGGGTGTTTTGGGAATTGGGGAAAAACTATGTGGGTGGACACAGGAGAGATGGGGTGTTGTGAGACACTCTTGATATGGTTCATCTGCTGAGGCCTGTCTGGCATGGGAGATACTGTCATTAGCTGTGTTACAGTTGGCATGGCCCTCAGCTTCACATGAACATGCAAGACTCTCTGCCTGCATTGTCACTGCTTTGTTAGGGCAGTGTCCCCCAGAAAGGTTTGTCTGTCAGTACGATTGAAGTCAATGTCTGAGTTCAAGGGGTAAGAACCTACAGAAGTTAGCAGTCACTAGCAGTATATTAAAATGCGAACATATGAGTGCAGCACTCCAAACGAGAAAGCCTCAGCTCAGAGCTTGCCTGGGGTTGGCATTGAGTGACACATAGTTGGCATCTAAACATTCTAGCAAAATACTACTTGGAATGTTATACTACAAGATGTTTGAATAGTTATGGCACATAATCTTCTCCCTCTCTGTAGTTGGCCCACCAACCCTGTCAATACTTCACAATCTTGACATGAGACTTTCCACCTCTCTGGTGTCTCCAGCCAACTACATTGGCATCCTTCCCCTTCTCCTACTCTGAAGGTGAGGTGTTGCTGGCCATTTTTCTAATAACATCCTTGTTTGACAGTAACAGCATTAATCTGATAGCCATGCAATGCTGGCGTTTTTTGGATGGCTAGCAACAACGATGTCTTACATCATTTTGATCTGCCTTGAGGGTGGGGGTTTCTACATTAGAAGTGGAGACCTCACATATGATGTGCCTCTTGTAGTCTGTTGGGGCACCTTAGAGCAGCATGTAGATGGTGTATGGAGTTACCAGCTAATTCTTTGAACTGAAACTTCTACTCTTGGACAGCTATCCAGCATCTGCAATCCACAAGCTTGTTATATTACTGTTTTATTCATGTAAACTAAATGCTACCAACTGGGCCTGTCATCTGAAGGGTCTGGTTTCTTGCCTTGCAGCACTCTAACTGGTTTCCGAGAGCCTCAGACTTAACATTGAATAAGTCAAGAATTGTCAGTATACGACAGATGAAATATACCAGTAACAGACCTAGCAGTTGCCTCTGAATTGATTCAGTGTCCTCATTTTGTGTGTTCTGGTGGCGAACCCAGACACTAAAACAGTAATCAAGAATAGGTTGAAAAAGTGTTCTGTATTTGGTCTCCTTTATAGATGAGATACAGTTTACTAGAATTCTGTCAATAAACTGAAGTTGACTGTATAACTTCCCAAAAACTGACCTTCCATGCTTCATCTATTTCATGTCGGTCATCCATGTTACACCTAGAGCATATTCTGAGTTCAAAACTTGTGACCTACCTGGAACAAAAGTACCCATTCTTTGGAAATAATCGTAGGTTCTGAAAATATCGATTATATGAAACTCAACCCCATTATTCACGTTATTCCTAGGGTCATCGGTAGAGGAAATGAGGTTGACGCAGTGTTAGTGCACTTCTGCAATGCTTGTGATTTGGTATCACATTGATTGTCTTCTAAATAAAATGCATTTGTAAGGGATATGTTGCATGGCTTGGAAGTAGATTGTAAAATTTGCTGACAGACAGTGCACATCAAGTAATTTCTGATGGAGAGAGTAATGTACAGACACTAAAGTGATATCTAGTGTGCCACTGGTGACTGTAATAGTGCTATTGGTGTTCAGCTTGTATGTTAATGACTTAGAAAATAGTATTTAGTTGCCATCTTGG
Source organism: Schistocerca nitens (assembly GCF_023898315.1). Classification (NCBI taxonomy): domain Eukaryota; kingdom Metazoa; phylum Arthropoda; class Insecta; order Orthoptera; family Acrididae; genus Schistocerca; species Schistocerca nitens. Next base: position 18,905,281 of record NC_064624.1, on the reverse strand, counting down.
ACTCTTCATAACTGATGCAGTTATTTATGAAGACAGAGCGTTTGTTAAAAATTGCAGTGATATCCAGTTAGATTTTTACAAAATATCATCCTGATATGAAGACTGGCAGCTACATTGTTTTATCAAGAACTGGGAACTCATGTACCTCATGAAAATTGGCTTATGAGTCACAATTTGGGTAAGTCATGTACAGTACAATTTGTACAGGCATGAACTGGATAAACCACAGTGTCAGTTGTAGGTAATGCACATGGTTGGCTGCAGGTCATGATAGGATTCTGGGGAACTGGATTTTGTCTACAAAGGCAATTCCATAAAAATTACTTATATATCCCATGCTTGAGGACTGCTCAAATATATGGGATGCATATTAAAGTTGAATAAATCGGGAAACTGAGTGTGTACAGAGAAAGGCAGACTAATTTAACTGTTGAGAGAGTATAATATAACATTTTAATGGTCTTAACTCGTGGACACACTAAGAAAGACACCATACACCTTCCCAGAACCAACTTCGGTAACTTTAACGACGGTTTTTGAGAGCAGAACCTATGAATATTCTTCAGCCCCATAGGCATATATCCAACAGAACTCATGGAAATAAAATTTTGTAAATAGCGGCTGTGGCAAATACAGGCAAGCAGTCATTCTACCCAGAATCTAGCCATAAATGCAACAGGAAGAAAAAGTAATTTGTGGTATTATAAAAATATTCTCTCCAACCCTTTCATTATGCTAAATTCAGCAAAGCTTAGGACCCAATGAAATCTCTGTTGTATTCTCTCTGGAATTTGTGGCCGAGTTAGCCCTGTATTATACCGTAGATCACTCAGACAAAAAGCTATGCCCATAATTAGGAGATAATGCAGCTGGCAGACACCTTTTTTAGAATAATGGTAACAAAAATAGTCCACAAAACTGCTGTCCATTATCTTTGAAATCATCTCTTTCATGCCATACAGCATGGATTCCACCAATATTGGTCAACACAACTTGATGTACTCAACATTTCATCCTGAAAGCTATGGATCAAGGCAGTCAAGTAGCTGCAGTACATCTTGACTTCCAAAACGTATAAACGTATTTGATTTAGTATCACACCAGTGTTAATTAATGAAAGTACAATATTATGTTGTACATTAATGTGTCAAAGATAACTATAAAAGTAACCTCAGACTTTTTGCAGATGATACAGGTATCTATAATGAAGGACTGTCTGAACAAAGCTACAAAAATGTTCTAGCAGATCTTGATAAAAGTTGAAACAAGTGTAAATTTTGTGAACATGTGTAAATGTTTAGAAATACAAAACTGTGAGTTTCACAACATGAATAAACATACTATCCTGTGACTACAATATTACTGAGTCACTGTTCGAATCAGTCAACTCACACAATTACTTGTTTGTAACAGTGTAGCAGTTTTTATGGATGTGAAATAGAATGATTTCATAAGCTCAGTTGTAGATAGAACAGATTGCTGGGTTCAGTTCATTGGTAGTATACTAGGGAAATGCAATCAGGCTATAGAGAAGATTACTTATAAAACAATCATCTGAACCTTCCAGGAATATTGATCAAGTGTGTCACACATACCAGATAGGATCGAGAAGAGATATTCAATGAATCAAAGAAACTGTGAATAGTCACATGCGTGTTTGACTCTTGGGAGAACAACACATAGATGTTAGGAATCCTGAACTTTTGTGTCTCACAAAAGTTTACTTACAAAGTTTCTAGCGCTATCTTTAAGGGGATATTGTATGTCCTATGCTGCCAATGTTAAATTATTGAATTTTGTGACCCATTATCTTTTTAAGACACCAATTTACAATTTTCCATAATTATTGAATGCACCTTCCTAGATACACTGAACTAGAATTATTACTGAAATTGTATTGTGGGGCATGTTATCTTCTTTTTTTCCAAACACTCAGTTTTTGGCAGAATTTTGTAAATAAATGAACACAAAAACAAAACAACTCAGCATATTTTAATTATTCTAGTTCCATATGTGTTGAACCTCACACTTGGCATTCTGTGAAAATTTCATGTCTCTACCATCAGTACTTTTTTAGAAATCGGGTCATTTATTGCAAAACATGTAGTTCAGAAGTATTGAGGTTTAAATCTTTTTTATTACAAATTCTTATACAGACCTACATTTCTGTGTCTTTTATGCACTAGAATCTCCCTGTCCCATAGTCTGTGTCTTCTTCAGTGTCACAACAGCCCAGTGCCTGCCTTCTCCCCCCCCCCCTTTTTTTCCTGAGCAGCTAACTCTGCTTCATGTACATGAAGCTCATCCAGTTTCAGCAGTTCTTTAGCTGTATTCTGTCCAAATCTTACCCCTAACTTCTCCAGAACCTTAAGTCTTTCATAGTTTCCACCATTAAAAGTTATTACAGCATCAGACACTACTAACTTTTGAGTCATAAGGCCAACAAATACATTTTTAGGCACACAGCATCACACAACATTATTGAAGGACTCATTCACATTCTGGGTCTTACCATGTAAACACTTCTTTAGTAGCTCAGGATTTGCCAAATCTCTGTAAATAGGTTTGATTGCCTCCATTACTGCCAAAGGAAGATAATGTTTATGTGTAAATTCATTCATTTATGCCAAGTGTTTGGTGGAGGTGGACACAATGCATGACATGGCTTTTCATTGGTGTTTTCTAGTACTTCACAAGAAAATGAAGGTCTCACATATCTGTTAACCACAAATTTGCATTTCTTGAAGTTACTTTTACGCTTAGTCATTTTATTTACGTATAAAAAGCAGTAGAAGTTAGTTTACTACAAAAATAGCTGATAATCATACTACTTTCAACGAAAACTGTTATCAGAAACAAAGGACTGATTTCTTTATTCGTAATGCCAACTTCCGAGATGTAGCAGTAGGCACAAAACAAAGTAATTCACGACTTTCTAGACTGTGTAGTTCCCAAGATATGACTGCTGAATTGTGGCAGTAAATTCGTAGCCACGAAATTTGACAGTCACACATCAACATTAAAAATATTATTTGAAGGGATCACAATTGTCTGATTTTAATGTATTATATACCAAAATGTTCAGGAAAGTCCAGAGTACATTATGGAGTAGAAAACAGAAAATGTCAAATTTCAATGAATTTCGCATACAATGTTCCCTTAAATGATGAAATATATTATACTACAATCCTCTACGTACTGCTCCTCTAGGGACTGTGAAGAGTTGATAGCTATGTCTGCACCTATACTTTGTACACCGCCTTATTCGGTGTGCCAGTGGATACTTTGCAGACTACTGGCACTTTCCTCCTCTCCTGTTCCAGTTACAAATTGCTCATGAGAAAAAATATTGTGGTAAGCCTCTTTGTGATCAAGAATCTCTCTGTAATTTCGCCTTCATTGTCATTTCACAAGATATATGTATGAGAAAGCAATACATTGGTTGACACTTGTAACAATATACCCATTTGGAATTTTAATAGTAAACCAGACTGATGCTAAATGCCTTTGTTGTATCCTCTACTGCTGGAGTTGATTGAGCATCTCTGTGATGCTTTTGTGATTTCTAAATGAACCTGTAACAAAATGTGCTGCTCTTCATTGGATTCTATTTCCTTCATATGTGATATGGATACCAGACTAATGACCAACATTCAAGCATTGATCGAATGAGGTTTACGTGTGACGTTTTATGTTATCATTCCACTTTGTCACTCTGTACACATACTCCCAGTTATTGTTTCAGTGTGAGAACCTCTTATTGTGTAGTGCTTGTGGCAAGTGGATCTATGGATATCAAATTTTAAATAATTGTTATTAACGGCAGGCTATAATGTAATCAAAAACCTTAAACTTCCAGGCATATTGGAACTATGTGGTGGGCTGGTACTTGGACCTGGAACCTTACATTTCATGGTCTAGAACAAAGTTTAATGTGTCAGACTGCTTCAAGCCACTGCACATGACACTGGAAACCATAAGATGGTCTGTTAGCATTCATTTATTGTATTGGCTAATATGTGATGCTTTAACCCATTGGAATATACTGCTGAGTTTAATGAAATTCAGCTTCAGGTAGAGCTGAAGGCATATATTTTTCATATGCAGTGGGAGAATTTCTCTCTGTAGTGCCACTGAGATATGTACTATTTGTCATAAATAGATTTTGTATTTAATGAAGTAAGTTTATAAATGTTCTATATGACTGTTACAGACTGTTCAGTAACATTGTGTGTGTGTGTGTGTGTGTGTGTGTGTGTGTGTGTGTGTGTGTCTGTGTGTCTGTGTGTTTTTCATGAAAAGGAAAATTCCAGATTTATAAAATGTCTATGAATAGTAGCAGTCTTGGTAATAACTCTTCTTTGTTGTTTTATTTTTTAATTCATTCCTTAATAGTATTATGAAATATTTCAGGAGGTAGCCCCAAGAAGATGTGCACCAGACAGTACATGGTAAGGTTTTCATTATTCACTGGGTGATTATCTTTGAAAAGTAAGATGTTTATCTTTTCATAGAACAGCACATGTAACAGGTTGAGGATTTGTGTTCTTTTTTGTAGTATCAGTTGACAGTCACATTACAACATAATATGATCTATAACACATTTGTGTGTATAAGTAGTCCATTATATGTAAATGTGAGGTTGTCATGGATTTACACGATTAACTTTTTCACTAATCAGCAGTAAAATAAAATTAATGAGATGGCATTTAAAAGTTGCAGCCTTATGGTTTTGAAGCATGAAATACTGATGATATCAAAAGTGTGAGTTTTTAATTGCTGTAGTTTTTCTTCTCTTCACACAATGAGTTGTGTTTTTGTAGAACAGAATGGCCAAAATTTCTAATGCAACTGATGTATGGAACTTTCGATCAAACTATATTAAATGTGGTGAAATAGGTATAATGATTTGTACATTGACAAAGCTAGTAGAAATTTCAAAGTAAAATCTAAACAATAATTTTCACTTCCTTCATTCACAGATATGAAATACTTTGTTAGTAGATGCAAATTCGAAACTTGAGTTTCTCCTGGTGTATAAACCTTCAAATAACTACTGCCAGGTAACATCTTTGTCAACTGCCAATATTTCAATAGGTACACTTTGTGACTTTTTGAGGCTAAAATGCTTTTTATAATTTAATCTTAAGTACTTCTGTAACAACACTATGCCAATAACTGGAAGAATCTCCATATTGTATATTGTTATACTTCAGTGGATGGTGGTGCCAAAGCATTGATCTCAAGAACATATTTGCTGAGCTGTTGTAAGCACATGACACTTAAGACACCAGTTCCCCATGGTACTGCCAAATATGTGACATTATAAAGAATGTGACAGTTGTCCATGATATGCAAACCGAGATCATGCTTTATGTACCCAAAATGGCCCCCAATCTTAAATGGTGTTCAAAAAACACCTTTCAAGTTATATTTCCACAACCTTGTTGAAAATGTTTCCTATGTAAGGCACTCTGCTGATACCTTATTGGTATCATAACCCATTCAATTAAAGGTTGGTTAATAATGACACATGTATCTTGCTTGTCTTTCACTAAAATTATTATGATGGAGTGGGACTTTTAAGTGGGGTATCTCAGCTCACAGATTTTCACGTTTTGTTAATCCAGCACCTAATCTAACCTCAATAATCATAAGGATTCAGCTAGAAAAATGCGAGTAGAGAGAGAGAGAGAGAGAGAGAGAGAGAGAGAGAGAGAGAGAGAGAGAGAATATCATATCTTACTAAATGTTACTGATAATAGTCATAAAAGAAAACCCCTTCTTTGGAAGGCATAATTTTGGGAGACATTGGAGGGACATTTTGATAAGAATTAAGACTCTTAATAGTCACTTGCATCAAGGAACTTTTCATCAGGCAATTGATAGTCTGCCTCTCAACACTTTTTGTCAGCTCAGCACCAAACCTGTGGTACACTGGATCAGACTGCAAACACTTCATCTTTTGAATGTAATCCTGTTTGTCCAAGACAACTGTGGCATTTCTCTTGTCCACAGATATGGTAACAGTATCAGGAACCATTCTCTGTGAACACAAAGCAGCCATCTTAGCTGCTCTTCTATTACTCTTTGTGGAAGGTGCCCCAGTCAACAAGACATTCTTCTCTCATTACTTCCTGGGCAGCATCTAAAAACAGCTTGTTTGACAGAACTTATAAATTAACAACCAGTGAGCTCTTGGGCATCAGTGTAAAATGAACCTTTCCCCAGCACAGATAAAGCTGTGGCCTCCAAAGCCTTGACTGTGAAATTGATTATAAAACACCTAGCCACAGAAACATTCGTTGAATGCTATGCACTTACAGAATTAAATTCCCAGTCAAACAGCGACCAGGAAACAGTGTCCAGCCAATGCCAAGAAGGTATCAAAATTTTTGAAACAGTTGTTAAATGTAGCCGAAATAATTCCTTGGAAACAAAACAAAATTGTTGGCAAGTACAATCAATTCTTTCCTGAAGAAAATCGAAACCAGTGCCATTGCTTGATCCAACTGACGGCAGGTGGATTAATATAATGCATAGTTTTTGTAAACATTGGAAAAAACATTATGGTCTCAGAGTTTAACAAAAACGACACTCCCCATTGTGGTCCCAGTCTACTACCATTAAGTTTATCCAATGTTCACAAGCTACAACAAATTTCCACCATGTAGAAGGAAACAGTGTGAAACCTTGAATGTCTCTTGTCATTTAAAATGTTCAAATAACTTACAGAAATACAACCATATGACGTCTTCAACAACTACTAATATTTCGACAGCTTCACACTGTCATTTTCAAGGCACAAATGCAGTGACAGAGCCGCAGCTCACGTGGCCATCTCAAGATCCACAGGGAAGGGGCTTCTCTTCGACCTGTTGTCAGTAGTATTGTTGCTCCAACATACCATTTAGCAAAGCATCTTCCTACTGTGTTCAGCCCACTAGGGGTTGGTATGTGTGTCATATTAAGAACACAGCAGATTTCTTACATTTATTAGGACTGCATTTGAATGATTCTGATATTTGAGTAAGTTTCAATGCAGTCTCTCTCTACACTTGCACTCTCCATATCCGATTCATTACTGTTAATTGTGATTAGGCTTGGTGTTGAATTAACAAATCTGTTTCGACATATGTTGACTTATACTTTTTATTCAATGCCCCACTACAATGATCAAAATAATGAAGTTGCAATGGAGACCCTTTTGTCACCTGTTATCGCCAATGTGTTTATGGACAATATTGGTGAATGTACCCAGGAGTTAGTGATGTTGAAACCTGCATGCTTTTTTTTTATATTTGTAGACTATACTTTTGTGTTTTGTCTCATGGAAGTCCAAAACTTTTAAGAACATCTGAACTCAATCCAAAAAAACATTTGTTTCACTATGGAGTCAGAAAAGGATCGATGTCTTCACCTTCTTGGTGTGTTGGTCAGAAGGAATTTGGATGATACGCTAGGATATGCCATTTATAGGAAGCCAATTCACACTGATTAGCATCTGAAGGCTGATAGTTGCTACCACCCAGATCAGTGTGAATTTGTACTTTGTATCTTGGTTCATAGGTTCTACATCTCAGGACATGAAAGTTTGTCAGTTGAATTACCCTACCTCAGTCACTTGTCATCAATATATATATATATATATATATATATATATATATATATATATATATATATATATATATATATATATATATATATCGCTCTGTTGACAAACCGTTAATTGGGCAAGTGATGATAACGATTAGGTGGCAGCAATGTCTATGCCATTTTGCCTTATGCAATAAGCCTTTCTGACAGGATTGGTTGCATTCTCTGGTAATAAGATATGAAAGGTTTTCTGACCACCTTATAAGATTAGGGCCCATTTAGGGTTCATAAAATATGATCTTGGTTTGCATAAGCCATGTGTCTATTGTATTTCTTGTTGTTCTATCATGTAATGTATTGGTCAGACCATCAGGATTGTGGAGAGCTATTGCACTGAGCATAAGCATCAGACATGTTTCAGCAACTGAAGAAACCTAATGCAGAAAATTGTCTCGACATGGATCATCTTAGAGGTGTGGTTACTGCTGCCTCCTACTCGCCCAGTTGGCCGTGTGGTCTAATGCACAGCTTTCCGGGCGGGAAGGAGCGCCTGGTCCCCGGAACCCATCTGCATCGGTGAATGCGGGCTGGTTCCCCTTATTCCGCTACACTATGTCGGCGATTGCTGCGCAAACAAATTCTTCATGTATGCGTACACCACCATTACTCTACCACACAAACATAGGGGTTACACTCGTCTGGTGTGAGACGTTCCCTGGGGGCTGAACCACACCATAACCCTGGGTTCGGTGTGGGGCGGCGGAGGGGTGAAGTGGACTGCAGTAGTCGCTGTGGGGTTGTGGACCACTGTGGCTGCAGCGGGTACGGAGCCTCTCCACCGTTTCTAGGTCCCCGGTTAACATACAATACTGCTATCTCACAGATTGATCAATTGGTTATTAATATTCACTATTAATAACTTACGACATTGGTTCTCTTTGACTGTAAGGTGGCACTAGTATTTACAGAGAGAGGTATTTTGAGACAGAGAGAGAGCATGCTTGTGTAAGCACATCTCCATAAATTCGTTGAAAAATTGCATATTTATTTGAAACTGAATGCACTATGAACAGTTAAAACAACCCTCATACTATACAGAGGTTGCAAACAGATCTTTCTTGGAAACCTCCAATTTTTATACACTGAAGAGCCCAAAAAACTGTTACAAGCATGCATATTCAAATACAGAGATATGTAAACAGGCAGAATATTGCACTGAGGTCGGCAGCACCTATATAAGGCAGCAAGTGTCTGGCACAATTGTAAGATCAGTTATTGCTTGTACAATGGCAGGTTATCAAGATTTACATGAGTTTGAGCATGTGTTATAGTCAGTGCACAAGCAATGGAACACAGCATCTCTGAGGTAGTGGTGAACTGGGTATTTTCCCATAAGACCATTTCACGAGTGTATCATGAATATCAGGAATCTGGTAAAACATATAATCTCCAACATCGCTGCAGCTGGAAAAAGATCCTGCAAGAACGGGACCAACAATGACTGAAGAGAATTGTTCAAGTGATAAAAGTGCAATACTTCTGCAAATTGCTGCAGATATCAATACTGGGCTATCAACAAGTGTCAGTGTGCAACATCATCGATATGGGCTTTCAGAGCTGAAGTTTCACTTGTGTACCCTTGATGACTGCACAACACCTGGGCCTGCCAATGCCAGCATTGGACTGTTGATGACTGGAAACATGTTGTCTGGTTGGATGAGTCTCATTTCAAACTGTATCAAGTAGATGGACATGTATGGGTATGGAGACATTGTCATGAATCCATGGATCCTGCATGTCAGCAGGGGACTGTTCAAGCTGGCGGAAGCTCTGTAACGGTGTGTGGTGTAGTTGGAGTGATATGGGACCCCTGAAATATCTAGATTTTTCTCTGGTGGGTGACATGTGTAAGCATCCTGTCTGATCACCTGCATCCACTCATGTCCATTGTGCATTCTGATGTACTTGGGCAATTCCAGCAGGACAATGTGACACCCCACACATTCAGAATTGCTACAGAGTGGCTCCAGGAACACCCTTCTGAGTTTAAACACTTCCACTGGCCTCCAAACCTCCCAGACATGAACATTATTGAGCATATCTGGGATGCCTTGCAATGTGCTGTTCGTAAGAGTTCTCCATCCCCTCCTACTCTTACAGATTTATTGACAGCCCTGTGGGGTTCGTGGTGTCAATTCCCTCCAGCACTACTTCAGACATTATTTGAGCCATGGCACGTCATGTTGTGGCACTTCTGTGTGCTCTTGCGGGGGTCCTGCACAACATTAGGCAGGTGTACCAGTTTCTTTGGCTCTTTCGTGTAAAAATTTATCAAGATTATATCATACAGCAGTAGATATATTATTAATTCAAGATGTAATACATGACTGAACCTAAACTTATGCATGTCATCTGTAATTTTGTATGTTTGTCATCTGTAATTTTGTATGTCTTCATGTATTCCATCAAAAATGAAGAGTAAAAGACTATGTTTTTTATTTGTGATACTGTTATAAAAGAAAAGAAAAGAATAAAAGAATTGTTCCAATGAGGTTTAAGTTTTGTGAGAGTAGGAACGGAGAAGATGATAATGGCTGACTCAAACAGGCTGAAATAAGGAAGTGCACTGTCTTCATTACTTTCATAATGGTGATGGAAATAGTGACACAATGACACAAATGCAAGCAATGTAGGATACTGCAGTGTTGTTTGAAGATGATTTTAAACAGTTAACACCATTGAGAAGAAGTTGTGTAAAAGTATGGCCTAAAATGCAGAGACATGTGAGCCATTGGACACAACAATAAAAATATATACATCTATATAAACATGACTCTTAGCATAGGAGGCATGGAGTGGGCGGGGGGGGGGGGGGGGGGGAGAGGCAGTTGAATAAGGTGGAAAACCAAGCAGCCGCTACAGAAGCAGGAAACTGTAAGGGATGATATTAGCAGTACTTCTGCTGAACAGAAGTACTTTGTATAAATGTTTTGGTCCTTTTTTATGTTCAAATTCTATATATTCACTTTCGGATTCATAGTCATTTCTGCGTGTTTATGCTGTTGTACACATTAAAACCCCGCTTTTCTTCTGTGCTTGTTCAATCGAAGAGCATACCTGAAATCTGTTAACAGCTATGCTCTTCTTCTCTTGACTGTGTAATTACATGCTCCTTGCCATCATTCCCTGAAAAGCTGTTAGCATGTAATCAGTTAGCAAGTCCTTGTGATAAACCAGTATTACTATTAAAATTACAAAGTATGAACCATTTTCCCTTGCATCTTTGAAATTTTATTTCACACCATTGAAGTATGCTCCAGTTCTGTAATATATATGTGTCAGTTTTCAATAAGTAATTGCAGTTCAAGACTAACTTAGGCACACTTTACCCCCCCCCCCCCTGTGGCCTGGTGTCACATGGGATGCCCATTCCCATGCACAGTATTGAGATTTTGCATTACTATACAGAACCACTCTAGAAATTATTTCTGGATGCATTCTAAAATATTCAGATAAAAGTGGGCAGTGCTGGAATGTTGCCATCTGCTTTCTTTCGTACACAACATTCATCAGTTTTTCGTCAGCAAGCTTTTGAATATAAAAGTCTGCCTTTGACTGTAACTTTTCTGTGGACTGTGTGACACCCTCTTCTGTTTTTATTTTGACCTTAACTTGGCTTACATCCACTATTTGAATGAAATGATTTGATTTATGCAGGGAGACAAAAATAACGGTGATCTTAGTCTACTGTTGCCCACACTGAAACTGATTTTATTGTGCAGTTTCACTTTTGTGATTCTAGTAAAGCCAACTAGCACCCTTAAATAGTAGTGTGACTCTCTTTAATAGTTAATTATAGAAATGATTTCTTCAGGACTTAACAACACAATTATTCCATGTCTTTTGCCCACCAGAGTTTTGCATTGGAGTGGTTTCATCCTCCTCACAACATTTCTTTGTCTATACACATTATGTGCAGGTGTTTCTTAAGTTTACCATGATCAGTCATGAGTCTGACTGAGATAAATCTGTTTTTTGCTCAAGTTCATGATTACAGAACTTCTCACGAAACATGGTTTCGGCAACATTAGCTTGCACGTTTTAGTTTTTGGACCAAAATAAAATATTCTTATGTGCTGCTTTCTGATCCAGCTATGTAGTTTTGAATTTACCGTTGCCTTATTGATGGTTAGGATAGGTTCTGGTTCAATAAATAGAGTCATTGTGCCTGTCCTGGTTAGTCTGTCAGCTTGTTCATTGCCACTAATTCCTGAGTGACCATTCTCTATCATTACTGATTTTGAGTCTTGCCGACTCATTGCTTATAGGGTGCCTAAGGGACACGTCATTCTCAATTCAAGCAAATACCATTAGTAGCTTTATTTCTATAAAGCAGAATTGACAATACTTAACTTTGGAGTTACATCGGTGTCACAGGTGACATGCGAACAGTAATAGTCTTCGCTATGGACAAAGTCCAAGTAAGCACTTGATACGGATCGCTACAATCTGTTCTGTGAGCGCTGGTCTACAACTGTCCACTGATGTCCATATACTGAGCCGTTCTGAGCGGCCGAGGCTGGCAGGAGTAGTGCTTATAATCACTTTTTGCAGGGCTTGCTTCTGCCATGCCACAGTCTTTGTCAGCAGCCTAATGCCTGACATTTCCCCACTGCCTTCTCTGGTTTTGCAAACATCGTCATTTCAGCACTTGTGGTTATGCGAGCACAATTAAATGCTTAAGGACAAATTTTCATCCATATTAGGTAGTCAATGGACGTCTGATTCCAATTATAGCGTGTCTGGATAATGATGTTCCATACAAACACTTGCAGAAAGCAATAGTTTGATGGACAACATGAGGTACAAGTTGGATAATGGAGTATTGTGTGTGTGTGTGTGTGTGTTAAAAAAACAGACATGCTAATATCCTTCCCATAGATCCAAAGTGAAACGGACCTCATGCATGTGGCAGAAGTCAAAAAATCGTAAACATACTTGCATTTAAAAAGTAATAACAAACTTGTCACAAAACATGTAAGTGTACAGTAGGCTGAGGTGTGTAATTCTTTTACTACTGACCACATCATGAAACAGAGAGCATTTTGTCACATAATTTGCATTGATCACATTACTGTGCTCATAGTGTGCAGAATTCAGATTATGCATGACACAAATACTATGTAGCGTTTCAGTAGTACTCATGGTTCATCTTATGAATGATGAACAAAATGTTCTGTTTACTTACAAGTTTATTTTATTTTTTCTTATCTCTTTACAGTTAGCCAGTGTAGTATTTCCGTTTCTCAGTGAGCACATTGAAATATTTGGGGAAATTTTACAACTCCATTTAACACACCATCTTTGTTCAACTGATGGATGGATACTCCTTCATAGTTGAATATGGCACCTTTGCATATGTTCTTCATTACTGGAAATAATTTAGAGACTGATGAGCTCATGTCAGGACTGTAGGGTCTTTGAGGTATCACTCCCCAATTCAACACAGCAGTTCAGTTATTATATTTGCGGTATGTGGGCGAGAATTGTTGTGAGTGCCAAATGGCCCAGCACGGAGCTACTGTTTTGTTGTTTAATGAATTTATAATTATCCACTCTAGTGACATTCTGTGCAGTTCTTCTCTGATAGTAATAATAAGCAGAGATCATCATTTGTTTGACATTTGATTTAGGTCCACGAGATTATTTTTCTGTGTGAAAGATGACCTCTCCATCTGTACGACTGTTATTTCAACACAGGCTGTCTCTAACATTCATTTTGTAAATAATGAATGTTTGATGCAAGGAAACTTGACCAGCATCAAATCTTTGTTTCAAGTAGGTTGCAATGTCTGCACATTGGCACATGTGCATTCAAGCAATAAAATTTGTCTTTGGTTGACTTATTTGTTGGAATACAGAATACATAGACGGAATTCTTTTATGTTCAGATATTTTCTCAAATGTTGCAGGGCGATCATGTAGAAGTGCATCTGCCACAAACTTCACATCTCATTCATCTGTTGCTTTCACGTTCGTAACACACCTTTGGACTCATAAAAATCGACATCGTGTGCTTTGTGAGTAAGGATTTGTACAGGCACTTCTGTGGTTCTGTGGTATGGTCGTAATTGCTTCCTCTTGAATGTATAGAACAGTTTGTATGACTTGTGCAGGAAACTTCATTTGAATGTCTGTGGTTTGAGTTAAAAGTAATTCCACCACTTCTGTAATTGCCTTGTGAGTTCAGGATTAAACTGGTATAGGCATGTCTTGTCATCCAGAACATTAAATTTTAGAGAACTGGCCATTTTATTTGCATGCTGTCAAAGCTGTGTTATGTTTCTACCATATGTTGTTATTTGTGGTCTGCTGGGACAATTCATAGGTCTCATTGTGCATACATCTTGCAGTATCCCTACTTTTTAATCAGTATGCTAAGAAAAGTAGTTCAAGAAACCTGAGATTATCAGGGCATTCCTCTGGCCTTTATGTTTGATTTTGTTGCCCTTTGAGATTGACTCATCAATAACTAATGATCTCTCACATCTTCTTCTGTCATTAATTTTAGTGTGATTAGCAACAAACTCTTCGTACAATTCTGGTGGTGATAACAAAGTCCAAGCGCCATTAAAAACAGCAACTGATACAAGTAGCATGAGCAGCAGTCATATTGGTAGTTTCCTTTGTGACCTTCCTTATCATATTACTCATACACATGATTATAATGCTCTACTTCGTACCCACTATGCAGAAAATACTGTTTTGGAATCAACTTCATGATATCAATTTTGTACTGGCTAGATCTCTGGTGTTCAACTATTCTGATAGTTCCAAATTTTTATAGGGCTCATGTAATGGTTCACTTGAACATGGTCTACTTTTGTCTGTTGTGGTTTTTACACATTAGATGTTTATAAGTTACCTGTAAGAAAGCATGTGTCAGCTTGTATATCCAGTTTATTGCCTGTGTACACCTTTCTAGGTCATGAAACCAGATAGTCACAGTTGTCAAATAAGTATCATGATTGTTAATTGTTAATGTGTCTATGTGAACATCCTCAAAGACATCAGATCTCTTAGTGGCCAATAAATGTATATATCATTCTGTCGTGAGTGATCCTCCCAGATGTGTTAATTATTTAAGAGAAAGCTTTTGGATTCTGTTTATCAGGGACTTGCAAATTGTTTGTCACTTACTAACTTAATATTCATTTACTGCAGTTTGATTAAATTCCTTCACTGTTTTCCACACACACACACACACACACACACACACACACACACACACACACACACACACACACACCCGCGCGCGCATGGACAGGCAGATGGACATTCACCTACTCTGAAGTGCCAGAGCAACTGCTATAGGTGTGTGTATTCAAATACAGAGAAACGTAAACAGGCAGAATATGGCACTGCAGTCAGAAACACCTATATAAGACACTATGTGTTTGTTGCAAATGTTAGATCAGATACTGGTGCTACAACAGCAGGTTATTAAGATTTAAGTAAGTTTGAACATAGTGTAATAGTCGGCACATGAGTGATGGGACACAGCATCTCCGTGGTAGCAATGAACTGGGGATTTTCCCATATGACCATTTCAAAAGTGCACCATGAATATCAGGAATCCAATAAAATATCAAATCTCTGATATCGCTGCAGCTGGAAAAAGGTCTTGCAAGAGCAGGACCAGCGACAACTGAAGAGAATCATTCAACGTTCAGAAGTGCAACCATTGTGCAAATTGCTGCAGATTTCAACGCTGATTCATCAACAAGTGTCATCAACAAGTGTCAGCATGCAAACTATTCAACAAATCATCACCAGTATGGACTTTCAGAGCCAAAGGTTCACTCATGTATCCTTGATGACTGCACTACACATAGCTTTATGCCTCGCCTGGACCTGTGAACACCAACATTTGACTGTTAATGACAGGAAATGTCTTGTATGGTTGTAAAAGTCTCATTTCAAACTCTATTGAGGGAATGTATGTATACGGGTGTAGAGACAACCTCATGATTCCATGGACCCTGCATCTCAGCAGGGGGCTGTTGAAGCTGGTGGAGGCTATGTAACGATGTGGGGCATGTGCGGTTGGAGTGATATGGGGCCCCTGAAATGTCTAGATACCACTCAGACAGATGCCACATATGTAAGCATCCTGTCTGATCACCTGTATCCATTCAAGTCCATGTTCATATGCATTCCGTCAGACTTGGGAAATTCCAGGAGGACAATGCGATACCCTACATGTCCACAATTGCCACAGAGAGGCTCCAGGAACACGCTTCTGAGTGTAAGCACTTCCGCTGGCCTCCAAATCTCCCAGACATGATCATTATTGAGCGTATCTGGGATGCTTTGCAACGTGCTGTTGATAAGACATCTTTACCCCCATGCTCTTGCAGATATATGGACAGTCCTTCAGGATTCATGGTGTCAGTCCCCTCCAGCACTACGTCAGACATTAGTTGAGACTGTGCCACGTCATGTTGTGGCACTTCTGCGTACTCACAGGGCCCCTACTCAATATTAGGCAAGTGTACCATTTTCTTTTTGTCCTCTGTGTATAAGCATTTAATAGAGTTAGAAATTATTTAAAAGTTAGGTGTGTGGGGGGGGGAGAGGGGGGAGGGGTGGCATGGATGCACGCATTTGCGTATGTGTGCATAGGTATGTGTCAATTTTATTATAAACTGTTTTAGAAAGTAGGTTGGTACATATCGTCTGTTTAAATACTTGGTGTATAGTATGTTTAAATACATTGGTGCATTGTATCAAGCTACATTTAGATGATTTTTTATTTGAACATCTATTAATAATTAGGGCATGCGAAACAATGATTACATAGTCCACACTACTGTTGTGCATCATGAACTGTAAAATCTTCATAAGTGTTCCTCAGTTGGGATATACTGTTAAATTCAGATGAGAATGTGTATGCACTGGTTTTAGTTAAATTATGAATGATTATGTGTTGCCTCTTTTTTGTGATTACACTGAATTTGTACAAGTTACAAGAAGAAATAATTCATATAAAGTTTGGCTCATGTTAAGAGTTTATTGAATATTAGACAATTATGATGTCTTGGACATGTTGGTCAGAATGTAGCAAAAGCTGAAAATGTTTGAATTACCTAGTGCCATAACATAACGTCTTTGGGTAGATGTAACCATTCACAGGCACTGCGGCTGTTCCAAGCTTCCTGACAGTTTACAGTGGAAGACAGAAGTACATGATAAGTAATATTGTGAGTTACACCAAAATGGAGCATACAAAATTTTTTTATTCATTGTTGAAGTTTTGAAGTTTATAGTGAAATATATCTTTCATAAGTGTACTCTTTGTAGAAATTTCTCTTTCCAATTACAGTTAATAATTTGTGGACTACTGAAATTCTGTGTGTCTATGAATGGATACTTAGTACTCTCTTATTCTTGCTTCAGGTCGATCAACCCCATCGGTGACCCTGGAGCCATGTTCTTGAAAGAAACAAGTCTGCAAGGAGTGACTACTGATAAACGGGAAATTGCTGCAGTGAAATTGCCACATTTTGTCAGAATTGGTACTCAAACAGAAATACAGTTACCTGTGCAGGTAGCTACACGGTGTGATGTGATATTTCTCATTCATAATAGCTTCATACAGCCAGTAATTAGTCGAGAGGAATATCAATGTAGTAAAGTCTCAAATTACTCTTGTAGCCTCCCACCCTGTGAAGTAATGCGTGCTGATGAAAACCCACACATATTCGATATTTCAAAGAAATCTCTTACTACATGTGATAATTCCCAAAATTCTGAGATTAGGAATAAATCACTTGCTCAGCCAGGTTATCTGTATAAACATTCTACAACACATACGAGCGAGACATCACTCACTTCTGTTATTTGTGGGAAACACTTTGCTAAGCCTGTTCATCTGAAAAGGCAGTCATTAATACATACTCATGAATGTGATGTTTGTGGGAAATCTTTTGCAGACTCTAGTCATCTAAAGAGACACATGTTACATCATAGTGGCAAGAAACCACACAAATGTGAAGTTTGTCAGAAAACCTTTAGTATGTACAGTAGTCTCAAGAGGCATTGTTTATTACATACGGGCGAACGACCATATAAATGCAATATTTGTGGGAGATCATTTATTGACTCTGGTAATCTCTATAAGCATTCCATAATACATACAGGCGATGGAAAACACAAATGTGATGTTTGTGGTAAGAGCTATCTGTACGCCGGTTTCCTCAAGAAGCATATATTAACACACACCGGCGAAAAACCACACATCTGTAATATTTGCGGGAAATCTTTCATCGAATCTTGCAATCTCAAAGCTCATATATTAATTCATTCTGCCGAGAGGCCACACACATGTGATGTTTGTGGGAAATCCTTTAAGGTGTTTAGGCGTCTGAAGATGCATAAATTTATACATACTGGGGTGAGGCCGTACAGATGTGAAGATTGTGGTAGTTCGTTTACTCACCGTAGTTGTCTTAAAACGCACATCTTAATTCATACTGGGGAGAAACCACACAAATGTATGATTTGTGGAAAATCGTTTACCACGTCTGGTATTCTCAAAACACATTCATTAATTCATAGTGGCGAAAGACCACATAAATGTAATGTTTGTGAGAAAGCTTTTACTACTGCTGGTAATCTCAGAAAGCATTCATTGATTCATAGTGGTGAGCGACCTCACAAATGTGATAGTTGTGGGAAATCCTTCACTGAAGCTGGTCATCTGAAGAGACACGTTGCAACACATACTGACTAAAAATAATGTTCATGTGCTGTTGGTTGGTAAGTTCAACTTTAATCTGCCAATTTCATGTAGAATACAATAACACCTATTCGTGAGAGACCAGACAGTAGCTAAGCATGGTGAAAAGGAGTCTCAGAAATAATAGTTGTTTTAATGGCAGATTGCATACTGATATCAGATAGTCTAGAGATCAGTACTCATTTTAAGAACTGAAACATAGTATTCAATGCAGGGCCTGTATTGAGGCCTGTAATTTATGTGATAGTGCAGTTGAAAATTAGGCCAGGAGTTTTTTGAAATACGTTTTGTTAATAGTGTTCTGAATTGTAATTTCTAAATGATGATTGCATTAATGTATATAATGTTAAACAGAGAGATCCAGGTGCTGTTTGTAAAGACGTGTCTAATGTTAGTCATAAATCTTATTGTATCCAAACTTTTAGGAATATGAATTAAAGTTTTTATTTGCCTGTATGAACTTCTTTATTGCCAAAATATGAACAAAGGTTCCTAGTGTTGTATAATTTAATCATAGTCTGAAGTTTAGGTGTGTGTGCAGTATTTACAATTTGTTATCAGTAGGTTTGTTAAATATTCTATGCCACAGAAATGTTTGGTATGTGAATTTTTAAACATGGTCAGTAGAGGACAGTCCAGCTGAGATGCTGTTCAACTAAGCCACTGGATCATATTGTTCACATTATGACAAAATATTCTGGGCAGATCACAGCTTGCGACATCATTCAGTGGCTGAGTGCATGAACAGTTAACACAGTGTGACCAAGACTGAAGAAAATATTCGGGCACTTGCATGCTGCTGAGGAACTTAACCAGGACTAGCTATGTGTGCTCAGGACAGAATGATCTAGGAAAATCTGACGTGGTAACAGCAAACAAACTTGCTTGTCCCCCTCCAGTGGGACAATGTTAGGCTGATAGTGAGCTTACAAGCTTAGAAGCTCAAATATTCAGCTGTGCCATCTTTCTTTCTGCATTTTGAACTTAGGAGAATGATGGTCTTTTGAGTTCCAGAAAAGCTGCAACTCACTTTTTGCGATGAAGATCAGCTGACCACATGCCAGTTTATTCATCGAATCCTAGCTTGGTGCACCTAACTGTGATGTAGTGGCCATGGGGTTTGTGAGATTTCACTGATGTGGGAAGCTAATATGTAACTAGCATCTAATCTCTGGGGGACTTTGGCTACAGGACTGCAAGCTGTCTGTGAAATGGCTGGGGAGGTGCGCCCTTGGAGCCTCATGTCCACCAAGCCACCATTTGCCTGGTCAGTGATAGGAGGTGGCATGACCAGGACATAGCTGCTGAGCAACGGTCATCTCATGTTGGCTACTGAACCCAAATGCATGACAGGGTCCATGAGTAAGCATGCCAGAGGACCACTCTCAGTCTTCACTGCCAGTGGTACATATGGTGTTGCCTGCAAACACAACATGGGCACCAAAAGTAAGCATTGGGCTTTGTAGTTAGTAAGGTTCTGAAGGACCTGGGTGTGCCATGCTTATTCTTGAGGATGGCTGCATAAGACTTTTTGAATAAACATCTGTCAATACTATCACTGTTTGACTGTAAGCCCCGCTGTACCTCTGCCCTCTCCCTTGCCATTTCTCTCAACCATCCTGACATATAGTGGCCCGGACTAGACCATGTCACTACAGTTGCTGTCAGTAAATGAGCTTTAGCATTCACAACATATAGTGTGTCAGGAGATTTTCGTTACCATTAACAACACAGGTTGTGTCAGGAAGTATTCGTTCAGTCTCCAAATGCTACAGTTTGCTGAGAGAAGTGATTGTTGCGTAACTCTTGACACCCAAACACTGTGTTTCAGTGTCGAACAGTAAGATTGGGTCCTTCAGTAAATTACGCATGAGCAGTGGTATGTGACATATCTCCAGTTCAGTAGTATTGGTTGATGCAATGTGTCACTTTGTTTTTGTTTAATTCTGTGTTTGATCTCAGTTACTAGACATAATTTACATAGTACTGACTAGAGTAGGTTTAAGGTTACATTTTCAAAGCCATACATACCTGTTTGCTTATCATTGTGCAAGGGTAATGGTAGACCAATAATGTATGTGTCTGTGTTGCAACCTAGCAAAGTATAAATTGCCATGCGCTAAGGCTGTAGCCACCACATGTTAAACACACATGAATTGGTCATTTAGCTCGCTATTGTTCTGAATTTAGATGGGTGATGATAAGCAGGAAAAATTAATTAATGTCAGTGGACTATTTGTCTTTCTGGTTTTAATTTCAGTGGAGAGAAAGTATCCAAAATGGTAGTAACACATGCTGCTATTGTGGCTGCTGCTGCTACTACTACTACTAGTAGTAGTAGTAGTACAGTCTGATGTTGCTCTAATGAGAAACTACGGGCGTTGACAGTGAAAAATTTTCGCTAAAAGCAGGAGCATGAGGATCTCCTTCATAGATTTGAGGCTTTGGGAGCTGTTCAGGTTCAATCACAGCTGAGTCAGCCAAACAGGCCAAGTTGAGGGTAGCACCTTCTTCTTTTGATCCAGCTGTAGCTGCACTTGTCAATCAATTTTGGGGTAAAACAACACAAGAAGTGTCAGTTTTCATTAATGATGATCAATCAACTGCTGCAATAAGCAGTTAGTTAGATGAAGTAACCACTTGTGTGGCTAACTTGTGTTTCACAGGGGAAGCCAAGACGTGGTATATCATGAAACTCTTAGAAATCACACTTGTTTCAGCAGTTGGTTGCTACACTATACTAGTGTTACCAAAAACAAAATGGTATGTGGGTTTTGACTTTGAAGTATAATGAATCAGTGGAAGTATTTCAGACAGGGTAAAAGTAGTGCCTTGTTTGTCATAAGTACCTTTCTATTGGAATTGTGGAAAGATCCCTCAACAAATAAATTTAGTGAATAGGCATTGGTTATTTAATTCAAACCCTTTATCACCTATTCAGGGTAAGGCAACCAACTTTCCCCACATCAAGTGCAATTTTGTTCATGACTCACAGTGAGTCATGACTTTTCCTGTACATGGAAGGGAAGAATTTGATACAGTTCTCAGCAGTTCCATGGAGACCAACTATGCAAAGCATTTATTGTTTAGTTCATTTGCTGATCATAAGGATTAATGGGGCTTTCAAGCTCCTCTTGTATGGGAGGGGAGTTTCATTGAATTGCTGAATGCAGATAGACATTAGTATGACATCGTTATTACAGAAAAGACACAAACGAGGACTTGCATAAATACAAAGAAAATAATTTCGTTAATTCTGCTCATACAAATACTATTTAACATAATTTTGAAGGAGGAAGGAATGACTGATTCAGCCAACTGCTCTCCACAGCGGCGGAGAAAAAGGAGTGTTGGGAAGAGGAATAATGGTTCTGATCATTGTGACTAGAAGAATACGCTACCCTTTTTACAAGAGAGTAAAATTACCATCATGCACTTGCCACTGTTATAGACAAAACAGAGTAAGGGATAAATACCAGAATAAGAAAGTGCCAAAGTGACCTCCCCACCGAAAACCAGGTAACTCATGTGAATATCTGTCAAGCAGCACTCGTTTACGTGAAGAAAATAAAATCACTGTAATGCTAAGAAGTCGTTATGGATTTAGCTGTATGCAAGACCAACAGTTTTCCATGTGGTCGTGTGTTCTAGCACAAAGGATCATGAACTTAAAATCTAGAAACTTAAATCCACACGTGTATCAGAAGAAAAAGATTAAAGAAGAGATACTGAAGGTGATACTGTACCTTTGAAGACGAGGTTCCTTACCCTAATGCGGCCCATTGCTGACCTCATGCTTGTGACAAAGGTTAGATGCCAAGTCCACCATTACTCACGAATTATCAAATTTATGAGAAATGAAAGGAAAATAGTGCACTCTCGCTAATGAATCCCAAATGCTCTAAGTGTATTATTACCAACTAAGTTGGCTTCACAGAGTACACCAATGCTTACTGATATCAGTATCATGACCTTAGGCCTCCATCAGTGAGCAGGAACAGGGCAGAACTGACCAAGGTTTCACATCTCCAAAGGATAGTTGGGCATTGGGTCAGGAGAATTGGCTGGCCAATCAAAGGCAACGCGATTGCTGCGAAACACGATGCCATTGTGGCTAGGTGCCTGAACTCCAGAAAAAAGCTCATGGGTTGTCAGAAGATGTTCAGAGATTCGTCAGGGATGCTACTTTGCAGCATTAAAAGATAGTAATAAGTTAAGTTTCGTGGTTGGTACACAACATGTGAGACTTGGAAGGGGGAAACTTTGGCCACTACACGGTATCCAAACTGGTCCCACATGCTCCCTACAGCAACAATCAACAAGAGAAGAGAGAAGCCATCATTTCTAATCCAGGAAGACTACTGAATTGGGTTCACAAATAACGAAAAATATCCTCCGCCCATCCTGTCTCACTAACCAGTGTAATATTGCCATAGAAAATTGTCTAGCCATATAGGCATCTCACTGCAATTGTAAAATGATGAAAAAATTTCAAAAACACTAAAATATGACAGGCATGCATAATGAATGAGGAATAAATGCAAGTTTTTTGCTCACACTGACCTGTGAGAGAAGATGCTTGCTAGAACTCGCATCTTAGAAAAAAAATGATGACTTAGAGAATCTTCATATCAATTGCAGGCAGGGGGTTTACATGGATGAAGTTGTGTATGATCCAACATGTTACTGGTTCTGTGGAGTGATTTACCCCTTATTGTTTTTTTTTTGTGCATAAACATAGGACAATTTACAATGAAACAATGAACAGGAATATTATCTAGTACACTGACAGATAAGTAATGTTTTATGTAAGTACTCAAGAACAAGAGATCACACACAACAATATAAAATAATCTGAGAGCAAGAAAGGAAGAAAAAATCACTCTTGGTCTTCTGACCCTCTAGATGTTAAAGGTGCGTATTGTCATGTGGAAGAAGGTGTAATTAGATGAATGACGAAAACTAACTTTACTTAACAAAGGTTTATTCAGCACTTGCACACACAAGAGCGTGTAGTGAACTGCCTCCAGCCAGAACACATACAGTATATATAGAGCTACAGAACATTCCAGTACAATGATTCTTGACATTTGTGGATACTTCTAGAATGGACTGGAACTGAATATAGAAATTGAAATTGTGCAGTCCAGGTGAGTTTTGAACCCACGATCTTCCGTGCAACAATTTAGAGTCATAACCACTACATCACGGTGCTACTCAGCTTCTTCTGCGACATTGCTCCCTCCTGAAGAGAACAGCTTCTCGGTGTTATGTCCTCCTAGTCTGGGAACGAGTCATCGGTCCTGCACTCTCTGACTCCCGATGACTGATGCTTGCCCTGGCGATGATCTTCTTAGAACTTCTTTTTCTTCTATGTTCTTCATCACCTTTCTGCTTGTTGCCTGTCGTTGGAGCTGCGAATTTACCCTGGATGGCAGGATCCTTTAGGGCTTCATTCAATGGACATGGACTGTATCTCTGATCTTTCGTGTCTTGCGTCGGGGTCGAAATCTTCAACTTCATAAGTAACAAGAGACAACTGTCTTACAACCTTATAAGGTCCAAAGTAGCTCCTGAGGAGCTTCTCAGAGAGACCAATCTTCCGAACATGAGTTAAGATCCAGACGAGGTCACCAGGCTGGTAAACAGGACAGTGGCTTGCGCCATACCTTTGGCGATCGTTTTCTTAAGCCTGCAGCGTGTGCAGTTAAGCTAACTGCCGAGCTTCCTCAGCACTGGTTAACACCTGGCCGATGTAGTCGTCGCCCACGTCATCAGGATGGCCTTCCATAGAAATACTGTCGAAATTTGCACATGGCCCAGATCACAGCGAGACATTCTCTTTCTGTAGTTGAGTACTTTCTCTCGGCTTTTGTAAGTGTCTTAGAAGCATAGGCTATAACCCTCTTTTTCTATCCGAAATTTGCACCAAAACAGCACCAATCCCATACCCACTGGCATCTGTGTGTAATTCTGTAGATGTTCTCATCATACAGACCAAGTATAGGGTCAGTCGTCAGAGCTTTTCACAGTACATCGAAAGAATCTTGTTGAGCACCACCCCAGATAAATTTAGCATCAGCTTTTAACAAATCTTGGAGTGGCCTGGCTTTGATGCAAAAGTCTTTGATAAAACGACTGTAATAAGAACATAATCTGAGGGAGCTTCTCACATCTCTAATACTTTTAGGAATAGGAAATTCCGTTATAGATCTCACCTTTCCTGGGTCTGGCCGCACACCTTCGTTTGACACAAGGTGTCCAAGTATTCTGATTTCTTTTGCTCCAAAGAGACACCTTCTTGGATTAATTTTCAGTCCGCCTTGTTGGGAGACACTTAAGAACGGCCCTCAGTCTTTTTGTGTGTTCATAAAATGTCTCTTAGAACACTATAATGTCAACTAAATAACAAAGACACATCGTCCACTTCAGGTGACTTGTTCATTATCAGTTCAAAAGTTGCTTGTGCATTACACAAACCAACCGGCATTACCTTAAACTCATACAGGACCTCAAGGGTGATGAATGCAGTTTTCTGACGATCAGCCTCATCTACTTCGATTTGCCAGTATTCCGAGTACATGACACTCAGCTGTTCCTCAATTAACGGCTCAGCGTTTGCTATGCACATGCATCTTGGAAGGATCTGCAGTTCTTGACGACTGTTAATTATCCTCAATTCACCGAATCCGTTCTTAAACGAGACGACAGAGGCTGGAATGACCAAGTTATTCTCCAGTGGTATGCTTCTCTTACATTCCACTACAAGGTCCGTGGGTTGATGCAGGGCATGACATATGCCAATTACCTTTCTAGCGCTGATTGCAGGAATGATCACATCTTCCAGCACACATGGTCTCCACACACTCAGATGTGCATCTTCCTGTCCACAGAATCTCATCTCGTCTAGCATAATCTTCGAGCGATTACAATCTATAATTGCCTGAGAAGCTTTCAAAAAGTCCCATCCGAGAATTATGTCATGATTACACTCTTGTAAGATGATGAATTCTAAGGGCTGTGTATGGCCACTTATACCCTCACAAATGATACATCTTCCTGTAGGTTTTACATATTTCCCATTAGCCACCTTTAGCACAGGTGTTTTGTTGTCAACGAATACGGTTTCCTGCAACTGGCGACGGTACTTCTCCGAAATGACTTAAAATGATGCTCCAGAGTCCACAAGAGCTTGGACTGGTTGGCCATCCATGAGGATATCGACGTAGTTTGCACCCTTGAGTTTTCCAGGCTGCAGCGGCTAGGTGATCGGCTGGAGCTTCTAAACGGCGATGGAGCCCTTGATCAGCGTGTTGGGGAGTGTCCTCTCCAGCGGCTAGCTTGCGACGATGGTGACCTACGTCGTCCTGCACCCATATCTTCTTGTTCATCTTCGTCGTCTCGGCGATGGCGTCGGCTAAGATCTGTCTGATGTCTTCTATCGCGGGCATCATCAAATATCCGCCGCCTTTCTTGACAATAGCGCACCACATGTCCCAGTCATCCGCAGTGGAAACATACAGGTTGGTTATCCTGGGCCCTCCAGACGTCAGTCTTGCTTGGTGCCCAGACAGGTTCCTCATGTGGCATTGTAGAAACGTAACTCCACCTGTGGTATATACACTGCCATGAACTCAGCTGACAGCTAAGATGAGTGTGCCCACTGCTCCCTATGAGCAGGGGGCGCAGGAATGTGCGCCCTACTTCTTGGCCGTGACAGAGTTGTGTCGCCAGTGCCCAGCTGGGGATGGCAAAGTAGACGCAACTCAACCCACAACTGGCGACTCCAGTCCACAGTACCTTGCTCCGACGACATGTAACAATGTTTCAGAACAACATAGTAACCCATACCATACCATACAATCAATCTACATGTGATACACTGATCTATGAGTAGAGCTTAACTGTAATGGAGAAGAAAAAAGGGAGGAAGGCCTCTATGATTTAGAACAGGGAGAGTTGAAACAATTAAGTTACATGGAGCACGGGGCTACCTAACTTTACGTATGATGTACCGTAGCTCAGTTAATAGTTTACAGTTGTTGAATGTACTAAAAGTGAACACGTAACTGTTAACCTATCCTATGGGCAATAAACTTCACGAAGTGTCCTGGCCCAACAGGATTCTGGAATTATAAAATTACTGAATATTTTACATATTTTATAGAAAATTGAGGGAACACTTCTGCAGATTATTGAGTACTAAAAGGTGCAAAGGTGAGAGGTGACGTCACATGGAAAGAGTAGAAGGTGGTTCCATTGCGTTAGTACCATCACCAAGAGATTCCTCCACCGTCTAGTTGCACCACACTTGACAGCAACTAATCTGCCTTCCCTATTGTCATGGCAGCATGGTGCTTTGTAGCATTTTAGAGGGTTATACGCACTGTTTATTTCCTAGCCTGTCATCTCATTTCTGTTCTCATATTATTTTTCATTCCTGTAGGGCTGTCTCTTCAGGTTACCCTAAGGATTGCTACTGGCATTGGCTTTTGGAGGACATGTGTTGTCTCTCCAATCACAACTTTTCATTTTAGGGTCACTGCAGCTGTGATAGATTTTTCAGCATCCCATGTTTTTAACTTAGTTTAGGCTTCTGAAACGTATATGGAATATCACTTCAGGAAAAAGGAAACAATATGCACTCTCTCTCTCCATTGATAAAGCTTACACACAAAACTGCGTGTAAGTAATGAACTCGTCTAACTCCCTGTTGGCGTGCTTACCCACAGTGATTTTTTTCATTGTTGCACAAACCTGAATATTTCGATAGTTTATATCCCTTTTAACTTTCGACAGATCGACATTTCACTGCGCACTTGGGCTTTCTTTTATCAGTCGATCAGTACTGTACTTCCTCTGCTCTCCTGAAACGTCCTCCTGGATGAGTTCTCATTCATCACTCCTCTTCTGAAAAGACTAATCCATACATTAATCATTGACACAGCATGCCCACACCCGCGCATGGCCACAAAATAAATCGTGCACATTACGCTCATTCCCGCGTCTGGTAAACAAAATTAACAGCAGAAGGCACGTTTGCACCTGGCTGTACCACCCTAGTTCGAAAGAGCGACCCACAGCAGAAACAAACTCTGTACAGCTAGTAAGAGCCCGAAGGTCAACGAAAACGTAAATATTTGTAAAACTTTAAACACAAAGATTGAGAGGGTAACATGAGGACAATCTGTACCGTTAACCAGCCTAGTTACTACTGGTATTTTAAGCATGCTAGTGAGCATTCGTCGATGGTGTACGTCATCACCTAATTTACAGTTCTTTGAATTCCTTTAAATTTGTTATATGATGCATACCATGCGATCGTTTCGTTCTCAACGTTTCGATTTCCACCACATTTGGGTGGACAATCTTACAGCTCCTAAACAGGCCACAAAATACATTAAAAACCTTGCAGAGATGTTTATTCTTCTGTGATAGTCGATGGATTTTAACCAGGATCTTTTGCTCTACTGACAGGTTTTCTCTTTCATACATGTATCGAAAACGTTCTCATTCATTACTGAGACGTAACTCTCTGTGTCGAGAACACACTGAACACTAGTATACCTAATCTTTATACTTAAAACAGTAAATCTTTCCTAATATCATAAGTGTCTATGTACAATAGCAAGGGCCTCCCTAATTGCAAACTAGAAGTACCCACACTGGCTTCTTCCAGTCAGCTGCAGTTCTGGTCGCCGCCTTATTCGCATGTCACGTTATGCCAAAGGTCACAACCCCTAATCTCGACGCTACTGTCTACCAGTCTGCTATTACGTGCTACTCCTTTTTGTTCCCTTCCACGTCGTTGATTGATACCGTTGTTGGATGCTCAATGATTGCCGGGCGCTCCTCGGTTCCGCCGCGAGCCATTTGACCTCAGCAGCTGTTGTGCTTGCCAGTTCTGATTTGGATAAGGGTGCGGGCGTGTAGGTGTGCTCATAATTGTCCGAGACGACCCGCTATCTCCACTGCTCCTCTCGTATGCGACCTCTTGCAGTAATAACTGAAAGGATTTAATGTCGTTCCTGCCTCTAACGGCAATAGCAATATCACGCTGTAGTCGTTGTGGGAGTTTTGTCAGTCAGATTTGTATCAACTCCGATGCGTCATACTGCACCTCCAGAAACTGATTACGGTGTATAAAGTCTTTAAAATAAGAAACAGGGCTTTGATGGCTCGTTTCCACAAACGGCTTGGTCATCATGACGCCCAATTTAACAGGATTTTAATCACACTTTGGCCAAAACTCCTGAAGAAAGACTTTCGAAAGTTACTATATGATCGGCTGATCCGCATGCGTGCCACCGCCTCATTCCTGAGAAACCTGCAGTCGAAATTAATCTTGAGGGCAGGGCTCCACGATTATGGGCAGACGCCCTGAAATTGGTCAGTAAAGGTACGCAGTTGTACCCCAACAGCCGCGTCAGGAAAGGTATAGTTTTTCTGCACTGAGAACAAGTACCTCCAGGTGTCATCTTCCTCAGCGTTGCCGAAAAATTCATCGCATGTCTGATCGTCTGGCGGACTGCATTCTCACAGTCGACGTAGTCTCTCCTAAAAGTCCTTAAATTCAGTTACGTGTACATCTCTAGGCCATTACTGTCTTCTAGATTAGCCTTCTTAATCCTTTCTGGCGTCACGTTTTCACGCCTAGCGAATTTATACAGATCATGCAGTCTTTCTTGGTTTGCTCAGTTAATTTCCACCTGCTTCTCCTTACAGCGTAATAGGGACTGGACCTCCTCACTTTCATGGTTTATCATCAGTTGAGTTCTGTCTGAGGCTTCACTACTCCTTGGTGACAGCTGTTCGATTGCTGTCGTCAAAGCCTTTAACTGTTTGGTTATGAAAGACCTTTTGACATACTTCCTCAACTATCGCAACTTGTTGCTTGTTGACGTCTGCTAAAACATCGCGAATCTTGTCCACATTTACTGAAGCGACGTCTGACCTACCAAGAACACTACTTTCGACAGCGCTAATCCGTTATTGCAGTCGCTGATTGATGCTTAATTGGCCTTCTATTACGTCACCTATATGACCACAGATATCCTGCTACCAAGATTCAACTGATTCAAGTTCCCTTTTTATTTCGTCTGCTTCCTTCCTAAGTTCAGCTACTGTATTGTGGATCTCGGCTATAAAAGAGTCTAGCTAGTATGCTGCGTATCTGTCTTCATACACACATCTTCGAGTCTCAAACGAGAAGCTTCTGTTCCTGTGTATTAGCCTTTATTTCATCCAGAAGAACCTTACATTCGTCTCTGGAAGACTCCTGTTCCTCTCTGCTAGCCTTAATTTCTTCTCTACTAGCCTTAACTTCTTCTCTACTAGCCTTAATTTCTTCTCTACTAGGCTTAATTTCTTCTCTACTAGCCTTAATTTCTTCTCTACTAGGCTTAATTTCTTCTCTACTAGGCTTTATTTTATCAAAAGAAGCTTATGTTCCTTCCTAAGGAGTGCCATCAATACTGACAGGTCGAGGGCAATTGTCGCCATTTGGTCGGCAGTATACTCCTCACTGGAGGCCGTGGAGTCATGGGGCACTGCTTCTGTGTGCCCGAGCTGGGAGCACGTGCCGGCAAAAAACTGCGTCGTCTTGTGGCAGTGGAGGGGGAGAGACCTGATCTGCCCAGATCCCTCACCCACAGTCGGCTCGCTGGGCGCCTGATCCATTGTATTGGCTAATGGAACCGCCTGTTTTACCGTCCTTGAACTGGCTCTGCTGCCGTCATTCATTCCTCCGAGAGATACGTCCGCCTCTTGTAATTTTCTCGCGCCTGATCGGGTGTTAATGCTTATTCTAACGATGGTGGCCCACAACACTATTAAATAAGTCACTGACATCGAGTCTTTCGCATTGTTACTTCCGCGTGAGTAATTTACCAAACCGAAAATACACTGAGCATTGCAAAGATAAAAAAAATTAATTAATATGCCTCAAAAGACACACAAAAAACACAGAAGAGATCGAGCAACGCTGTATTAACAATGCAGATACACCAGATGGAAACATAATTACAACACAATCTGTAGAAACGATAAAGAACCAGTTGGAAGGAAAGTTTTACGCTGATTGAAAACAATCTTGTGACTGCATATGGTTTGAGGATTCCTATCAGTAAGATCGTGGAAGGAAGTCGACAT
Source organism: Schistocerca nitens (assembly GCF_023898315.1). Taxonomy (NCBI): domain Eukaryota; kingdom Metazoa; phylum Arthropoda; class Insecta; order Orthoptera; family Acrididae; genus Schistocerca; species Schistocerca nitens. Next base: position 18,874,734 of record NC_064624.1, on the reverse strand, counting down.
ATAAAAGCGGTACCTTGTTGGCTTAAATACCTTTCTATGTGCATTGTGGAAAGATCCTCAAAAAATAAATTTAGTGAATAGCTGATAGTTATTCAATTCAAACTTTGTCACCTATTCAGGATAAGGCAACCAACTTTCACCACATCAAGTGGAATTTTGTTCATGACTCGCAGTAAGCCATTTCCCTTATATGGAAGGGAAGAATTTGAGATAGTTATTGGCGGTACCATAAGTGCAATGGTCGCAAAGGGTCTGCGAGAACAAACTCGGCGCCAACAAAGAAAAAGGCGAGATCCGCACAAATACAAAGAAAATGATGTCGTTATTTCCGCACATACAGATTGTTGTGGATTGGCCAGAGCGCCAACCCACAATGAGAGGAAGCCGAAAGGCACGCGTTTAAACTCACGCAGGCTGGCGTGAGGTCTGGAACAGGTCAATTAATGGATACTAGCAAATAAAGTACGTAGCTGCTGGAATACTTAACTTTAATCCACTATTGGTGAACATCGGTCTGACGCTACATGCATCACAAGATAAATAGCAAATGATAATGGCGCCTTGCTAGGTCGTAGCAAATGACGTAGCTGAAGGCTATGCTAACTATCGTCTCGGCAAATGAGAGCGTATTTTGTCAGTGAACCATCGCTAGCAAAGTCGGCTGTACAACTGGGGCGAGTGCTAGGACGTCTCTCTAGACCTGCCGTGTGGCGGCGCTCGGTCTGCAATCACTGATAGTGGCGACACGCGGGTCCGACGTATACTACCGGATCGCGGCCGATTTAAAGGCTACCACCCAGCAAGTGTGGTGTCTGGCGGTGACACCACACAGATGTTATTGAAAATAATTTTGTGGGAGGAAGGAAAGATTGATTCAGCAGTCTACCCTCTTCACAATGTCGAACAAAGAGAAGTGGCGGGAAGGAGGAATAAGGTGTTTGATCGTTGTGACTAAAGGAATACGCTATCATTTTTACAAGAGAGTGGAATTTCCATCATGCACTCGCCACTACTGTAGACTAAACAGAGAATGGATAAATACCAGAACAAGAAAGTGCCAAAGTGGCATTCCCACCGAAAATATCCATCAGTGCTACACTACATGTAAGTGAAGAATATAAAATCACTGCAAGTCTAAAAAGTTGCTATGGAATTAGCAGTACGCAAAACCAACCACTCGCCACGTAGTCACAGGTGCTAGCACAAAGAGCCATGAGCCCATTTCACAAATATACAATCTAGAAACATAAATCCATATGTGTATCACAAAAAAAGACTAAAGACGTGGTTCTTAAACCGATACTGCAACTTTGATGACCAGATTCTTTATCCTGATATGGCCCATAACTGACCTTTCTCACTAACGAATTTCTAGGCTCAAAGTGCATTACAACTAACTAAGTTGGCATTCACTGAGTATACCCATGCTTACTGATATCAGCATAACGACCTCAAGCCGCCTCCAGTGCGCATGAGCAGGACAGAACCGACCAAGGTTCCACATCTTCAGAGGATAACTGGGAGCACTGCATCATGAAAATTGGCACACTCCTAACCCAGCCAGTCACAGGCCACAGAATTGCTGCGAAACACAATGCCATTATGGCTAGCCACCCGAACACCAGAAAATGGCACGTGATTCATCGGAAGACGGCCAGAGTTTCGTCAGGAAGGTTACTTTGCAGTGTTAAAAGGGAGTGAAGTTAAGCTTCAAGGTTGGTAGCACAACTTGTGAGACTGGGAAAGGGGACGACTTTGGTCACTACATAGTATTCAAACTGGTCCAATATGCTCTCTATAGCAACGATCAATGACGGAAAAGTGAAGCCACCATGACCACTCCAGGGATACTGCTAAACTGGGTTCAAAATAATGAAAAGTGTCCTGCGACCATCCTCTCTCACTGACCAGCATAATATTGCCATAGAAAATTTTCTAGCCATATAGGTATCCCACTGCAATTGTAAAATGACGAAAGAATTGCAAAAAGAATAAAATATGAAAGCCATGTATAATGAATGAGATTGAAATGCACGTATTTCAAGGGTTTGCAAAGTCTGTGCTCAGATCTACATGCCTACCCAGAATGCTGAGGCCTATAAGACGTTACTGTAGGAGGCAGAAAACAAGGTGCTAGACGTTTCCTTGCGCGGAATTGCCACAAAAATGTCATGAAACGTTCGCATTGAGAATCTGAGTGATTTAACAGCAGCTCTTAGAATTGTGACACAATTCAAAGAAATAGATTTTGCGATGAAGCACCAGGGAGTGCACCGTGTATTCACGTCTGAGGTCAAATGCTAGAAGTGTGGACATAGGGGCCATATGTAGAAACAGTGTAAGTAACCAGTTTGTTACCAGTGTGGGGATTTGGCCACTGAGCGTCTGACTTTTAGAAGAGGAAGAGTGGGAAGTACCGTTGGGGCTGGGAGAAGCAGCGATTAAACTCGAACAGGAATACTTCAATGGTTGGAAAGTAGTCTCTATAGGCCATAAAACTGCACAAGTTAGTTCTCAAACGAAATGCTGTTTAGTGGGCTTAGTGAGTGGTGTGGAACAGAGGCTTCTTGTAGACATGGGGGCATACATGTTCATTACTAATCTGGACCCAGAAAGCTTCTTACCCACATATGGAGAACAGGTCAAACAGCTGTCATATTAATAACCTAAACACCACTTTATATGCAGCTCAGTATTTATTACGAACAAAATATACAATGCAACATCACATGCTAAATACCGGAATACGACTCAAGAACAAACCGCAATGGCAGCGCAAGATTTGAAAAGTCAAAGATTTTGGTTAATTCAAAGATAGTATGTTGCACTGACACTTGATTCTGCTGATTGCTAAAAGTTTGGCGATACCCAAATGGAAACCATTCACTAGATTCAACATGCTTTTGGAGTACCATGAGCAGTTCAACATGCTTTTGGAGTACCATGAGCAGTTCAACATGCTTTTGGAGTACCATGAGCAGTTCACAGATAAAGGAGTAGCACAACTGATTCAAAGGTGGTTACTCGTCAGTGGGCAATGAATCATATTCAGGCATCCCTGAACAAGCCAAAATGACAATCTCATTGAGAGAGTGCAAACTTTGTTTGCAGAAGACCATTGTGTCACAGTAAGAGAACTAATGAATCAGACTGCAGCAAGCACTGGATCAGTATATTCAATTTCGACTGACAATTTTTGGTGCAAACGAACTGGTACATGGACAGAGAAAGCTTGACAGTTCCTTCATAATAAGGGACCCACCCATGCTATTCATCCAATTCAGACTTTTCTCACCAAACACAACATTTCTGTGGTTAGTCAGGTTTTCTGCTTCCCAGATATGGGTCCATGTGATGCCTGGCTACTTTCCAACTAAAAAGACCCACAAAGGAACATGATTTTAATAAAGACAAGACATAATGTGGAATACAGTTGCCCAAGTGATTCCATTTCAAAAGACATGTTCCACAAGTGTTTTCAACAATGGTGAAAGTACAGGGAGAAATGTGTGCGTTACCAAGGAGAATACTATGAATGGTATGAATAAATGTATTTCCGCCAAGAAAGTTTTGACACTTCTTGAACCTATTTTACAGATTAATCGGTACAAATACAACTGAATGAGCGAAATACACATTCATATTTGCTGGATACAATACCTCTTAACAAGAATGTAAATTCTGTTTCATTGATGACATGTATGCCAATTAACAATATGAAATAATATCATGCATGAGGCTCATAACATGAAATTAGAATAACTGAACAAAAAATTAGAAAAAAACGGTGTAGTACTTAATCCCAAAAGCTTGGCAGATCTTGTAAACAAATGTTTTAGCAGGGAGAAATTAATTTTCCACAGAATTTCCTAAATACGCAACTTGTAACAACAGAGACCAGTGTAAGCCACACAACTCTATGTTAGCACTGTTATCATTTGTCAGCATACATTCAGTAGTATAGTGTTCAGTCTTAAAAATAAAACTTTCACATGTTTAAAAAAAAGCAAGAGTGTGTTTGCTCTGAGGAAGCATAAATAGCATTAAAGGGCTTTTATTGAACACTGCAAACATACATTTGATATCCTGTTACAACCTGTCCCACCTAAAACATGCAAAGAGTCATCTCCAGTTCAAATAAGGTGACACTGAAAATGGAGGATTTTACAAATCAACTTCAGCTCGGCTATGTTCCTTAACAAGAATGATAAAGTTTATTGAAAAAAAAGGCTTATGATCACTTTGAATGTACTTGTAAAAACGTGGTCCAGATTTTCATGACTGAAGTTTAAATTTTGAAGTGTCTCCTCTGTAGCATATATTGAGATGGAAGTGAAATATTTGGACAAATTTTGAAAAACAAAATTCTTTGTAACCATATACAAATTTCGCCTTAAAATCGTTTTTCACAGTACTCATTATCTGTCTCATTTCATTTTCATTTCATTTCATTTTATTATCTTCCTGTATATCATTTACATGATGTAGGAATTGTCACAACAAAGTTATCATACAAGTACTACAGACATAATAATGGAATATCACTTTCAAGGCGTTTTTTAGAAGTACAAATTCAGACATATAAATTAAAATTTTTGGCAATAAATTTACACACAACTAAAGTACTCACCTACGTCATAGAAAGTTTTGCTTAAAAGGTAATTTTTAAGCTCAGTCTTAAATTTTACTTCATCTATTATTGCCTTCATGTACACTGGCAGAGCATTGTAGAGTTTTATTCCAAAATAACTTACATGCTTTTCGGTTTGTGTTGTCCTTACCCTTTCTACATACAAATTCTTACGAGTTCTAGTATTATAATTATGGCAGTCCTCATTTGTACGTAGATTTTTCATATGTGCTCTTGTACACAGAATGCTTTTAAAAATATACAGAAATGGTATTGTGAGTATTTGCAGTTCTTTGAAAAGGGGCCTACAATGAGTTCTCGGAGAGTTATGTGTTATGATTCGTATAGCTCTTTTTTGAAATTTGAAGATATCTGTTAAGCTTGATTTAGTTTTACCCCAGAACACTATGCCGTAAGACACGATGGACTGAAAGTAAGCAAAATACACTAGTCTAGTACAGTCTGTGCTGCATACTCTAGATAATTTCTTCTGTTGCAAACTATCAGTTTTAGTGTTATCAAACAACATTTTCTTGTTTACACAAAACAGAGTTACACATATAGTGGAGTTTCTTTTTTTTTTAGTGCAAATTCTCAAATTAAAATATCAGACCTTCTGCTTGAGAGCTGAAATCTCGCTTTGTGGTAACTGTATGTGCAAGTAACCTTTTTACTTACATAATGTAGTTGTGAGATCACTTTCTTCGAATGCAGTTATGCCAGCAACTTTTGCACTGCACTTGGTGTCTTCGTGTCATTGTTGCAAGCTTTTCCCAAAACTCTCTGCAGAGTGGGGTGATTGTGATGCTGTGTAGTTTCAGCTGCCTTCTTGGAGCCTCAGGCACTGCAAAGTGAAAACGTAGAAGTGGTGCCAGAGTTAAGTTTGTTCTTGTTACCGATCCTTAATGTATATAATTGGTCACCAGTGAAATGTTTCTACAATGAAAGAACAAAGCAAAACTAGTTAACATAATTTGCGACACTGGCTGAAACAATATCCAAAATAAAATTTACGAGAGAAGTAGTTTATCCATTAAAAAAGAGAGAGTGATGTTACAGAAGAGGATGGCTTATCACCTTCGCACTGTAACTGCTTTTTAGAAAAAATGCAAGAATCTAGAATCTGGAGCTAAACAAATCACAGAACTGAACCAATATTTCTGGGGAAGAAATTAAATGGAACTAATGTAAGCAGTCTGGCTCTGGCTTTACAGACGATTCTGCAATACTTTCATAAAATCTGACAAAAGCAGTTACTCAAATAAATTTTTTGCGCAAAATAGGAAATATAGCTGGCCTTAAAATTTCACTCGAAAAACAAATTTATGAGAAACATAAAAAATCTGCACCAAAATATTTAGAAATGGAAACAGGTAAAAATAGAGGAAGTGGTTACTATATATATATATATATATATATATATATATATATATATATATATATATATATATATATATATGCAGTTATTTCTTCCCCAGAAATATATATGATATTATAACTTGCAGTTTACTGGCATTAATTTAATCTAAAGTTTAAGATTGTGGAAGAAATTTTATCATACATCTTTATCTTTATAAAGTTAATAAATTTACATGCCCTCATCATAATTTAAATTAAAATACAAAATTTCGTTGTCATGCCATAAGCAAAAGTATCACATTTTTTCTTTTGACACTCAAATGGGCGCGCCTATATAAAATGCGCCAACTGCAAATAACATTATCTTGTACTGTTCCACTGTTGTTTTACAATTGTAGCTTCAGCTAACAGAGTGATAAGCTGTGTTGTCATATGTCAAATGAGCAGCTGGCTGCATGAGAAAAAAGTTATGATCCATACAAGAAAACGACCCAAACTATAAGCTAACAACACAATCTCATAATGATGCTGTTGTCTACAAGATAATTAGTGATCAAATAATTGGTTGGGTTGGATCTGATGCAAGTGCACTGTTTAATGCGTTGTGTGGTCAATACTGTGAGGTAACATTCATGGCGACAAAGTGATATTACAAATGTTTATTTTATTATTGTTTAACTAAACAGTCCCTTAGCTCATGAAATGTAAGTTCATTATATCATTGTTGAATTAAATTCAGATATAAATGTGACAGTACTCATACATATTTACCTTGATAATATAAAGCATGTACACTGCACAGCTGTTCACGTTATGAGATATGGAGTGCTTTGTCGAGGGTTAAAACTGTTTTTTACCTAAGTGGTTTCCTCTATTCTTACTCTAATACATATAATAGTCAAAATCATGACAGATTTGAAGGAACTCCTGAAGGATGTTCTGTTAGAAACTACGTATGTTAATCCCCCTGCACATTTTGGAGTTTAAAACCTTTTTCAACTCGTACAGCATTTCCTCAGAATAAGTTAGGCACTTTGATCAGAACACTTGTATCATCACCACAGATGACCATTTGTGCTCTGTCATTAATTGTAATTGTTAGACCATTAAAGTAGACCAAGAAAATCGGTAGCTCAATGATAAAGCACTGGGGGACTCTGTGTTTTACATTTCCCCAATCTGTTGTTATTAATACTCCTGTCTCCATTAAGCCAACGCTTTGTTTCCTGTTGTGTAAATAAGTTTCTAGTCATGCCAGAAGTTTATCTTTGATGCCATAGTGTGGAAGATTTTTTAACAGTTTGCCATTACCAATAGAGTCAAATGTCTTAGCAAGGTCACAAAAGATCTTCATTGGATACCTTCTGTAATTTAGTTCACCTAGAATTTCGTCTGTTAGACTCTCACTGTTGAGTGTCCTTTAAAAAAGCCTAACTTTGTAGGTGGCAGTAAGCCATTTTGTGTAGTGTCCATATAAAGAAGACACTATTCTCTCAAAAACCTTTGGGAACACAGAAAGATGGACCACTATCTTCACTTTCGTCGATTGGCATCACTCGTGTAAAATGTAGTCTATGCAGACATAGTGCAGTTTTCACTTACTGTTTACACAAATAGCACAATACATGACTGTCTGAAGATAACTTTAAAATCCTATTTGACCCACCATCATATCCAGAGGATTCAGAGTTTTTAAGTAATTTTACGATTTTTTCCCAATTTTTTTGGAAGTCGTGAATTTGAAATGAAGAGCTGGGTTTGATGTGATTTGGATGTGATTATACAGCTCATTGGGTTCTGTAGGAGATTGATATGATTCCATGATTTTTCAGCTATAATGAGAAAAAATTATTGAAATCTGACCTTGCAGCATTTTGAGTATTCTGCAGCATACAATTACTAGAAGACTGCAGTGTCCATGTTTTTTCTTATTTTATGTTCCTATTTGTTTCACTTTTTATGATGTTGCATATGGTTTTCACATTATTTTTGACTTGCTTATTTTTTTCTGTATAATGCATGGGTTTGACCTTCCTGGTTACATGTGTCTGAAATTTAAAGTATTTCTTGTAACTACTGTAGTTTCACGGCTAGCTTTGTGATAGTATTGTATCCTATGTACAGGCCCCTCTTCATGGAACATGATATTTTAATGCCAGTTGTTAACTACTTACTCTCTCCCCTTTCCTTCCACCAAAGTTTGGATTGATTTTAATCTGTCTTTGGGGAAGGGAGACATACGTGAAAGCTGGAATAATAAGAAAATATTAGGAACAATATGTACTACAGGTGGTTGTAAAATTATAACTAATGAGGAGATGTATGGAAATATAGAGCTAATATCAGAAGTAATGACAAGACAAATATTAAACTTGGATACTTCTATGAAATGAATGAGAACAGACTAACAAAACGAATACTCTTGTATTTCTGAAAAAAGAAAGGAACAGTAACGTAGATTACAAGAGAGAACCAACATCAGAGAGTCAAAAATAATGGAAATAAACCTTTTAAAAAACAAAATACTAACATTAGATGGCTTTCAAAACAGGACGTAAGAAATCGCAACAACCTGGACAGAATAAAGAGAAAGACAACAAGTGAGAAGACAAATTGGTACCAGTATTGGAAAAGTACAAAACAACACAAAAACAAGAGGAACTGTGGCTGTTATGTGATTGCAGTTGGTCAAAACAAAAACAAAAAAAGGAAACAAATATAAAGAATTTTGATATCGTAACAACATAGTGACACAACCAAACTAAAGAGGCATAAAAGATAGAAACAAAATCTGAAAAACTGGAGATTTTTGATCGATAGCAGTAGTAATAAACACATAATTATGCATCCATATATATCAACACAAATTTGTGGAAAAATTTAAGTACTCTTGTAAACAATTATAACGTGCAGAGCCATAACAATAATGCAGCTGTAAATCAAAGGAATCTGTGTACATTTCATACAAGACTGAACTTTGGTTCTAGGCTTATAAGAACAAGCTGTGCTATAAAAATTTCACACAGACAATTAACATGCACAAAATGTTAGTTACTTAGTTACCCAGAAAATCAAACACTATATAAAAACAATTTTTTAATAAAAAAGATTGAACAGCTTTTTGGAATGCATTTACATTTAATCGTTTCTGCCAGCATAGTATAGAATCCTACAACTGAATGATATTTATTTATCCATTAACTCTCTCTCTCTCTCTCTCTCTCTCTCACACACACACACACACACACACACACACACACACACACACACACACACACACACACACACATATATATATATATATATATATATATATATATATATATATATAATTAAAGTTAAACTTTCATACCTCTGTAGAAATAACACCACTGGTCATACTGACATCAAATTGCAACGGAATATTATCAGAGAAGAGGGAAAATGTATGGCAGAAGAAAAATAAATAGTTACAAAATGGAGCAATAGATGGCACTGTAAGCATCATAATTTAATAGTGGTCGACTACAAATGACAAATTAATCATACAACAATGCCTAAGGTGTACATTTGATGTTAAACATACTGTACTACTCAGTCCACATGGGTGTACAGGTGTGATACCGTTAGTTCCGTTAACCCATTCATCACAGCAAGGTCATATCACATAGGTTAGGAAAAATCAGTTTTAATTGTCCTGAGGCCAAAAAGCACATAAAAAGCAACAATCACATCGGTTTTTAATTGTCCTAAGGCCAAAAACCGCTAAAAAGCAAAAATCACATCGGTTTTTAACTGTCCAGAGGCCAAAAATCGCATAAAAAGCATCAATCAAAATCAAATCGGATTATTAATTTCCGCAAAACATGTTCAATATGCTGTCCACCGCTTTCTGCAACAAGTTGAAATTGTGAAACAGCGTGTTCCACAACTGATTGCTGTGTTTCCAGGGTCACAGTCAGAATGTGTTGCGCAATGCATGCCTACAATGAAGCTAAGTTTGCAATCGTAAGACTGAACACTACATCTTTTAGATAGCCATATAGCCAGAAGTCACACGGATAAAGATCGGGATGGGCAGGCTGAAGGGGAAATGGTGATTGATAATTCTAGCATTTCCGAAATGGCACTTCAGCAGCTGCTTAACTGGATTACCAATGTGTGGAGGTGCACCATCTTGCATAAAAATGATCCCATCCTCATATCCACGCTGTTGGAGAGTGGAATGACGTGTTGCTCAAAAGAAACTCGTAGTGCTTACCAGTCACAGTATGGTGAAGCACCTGTATCTTCGAAAAAATATGGCCCTATGAGAAATGATGCCATAAACCAGCACCACACAGTGACATTTTCAGGATGAAGTGGTACTGGTTAATTTGCATGTGGATTTTCCATTGCCCATATTTGACAATTCTGTGTATTGACATATCCTGTCAGATGGAAATGGGCTTTGTCTGTCCATACTATCTACCATGGCCAATCATTGTCCACTTCCATGCGAGCAAGAATTTCTAAAGCAAAGGTCTCTCTTGCTGGCAGGTCAACAGGCAGCAACTCGTGCACATGGGTAATTTTGAAAGGATAGCAAAGAAGGATGTTTGGTAGGATTTTACGTACTGTGCTCATGGGTATGTCCAATATTTTGGCAATTCTCCGTGCACTACATGTTTGCACACCATCACTCGTCTCCTCCTGCTTTGCCATGGCCACAGATACAACTGACGTTGAATCTATTCATTTCCTCCTTCTACCAGGTTGCACACCAAAAGGACCATCTTTTCGAATTTCTGAATCATTTTTCCAGGCCCACAGCACACTCGGACCAACGCCGTTTTCCAAACCCTTTAATGTCCGGAACTTCTGCAGAGCGATGTGTTCACAGTCACCATTCTTGTAATACAGCTTTACAAGATGACAGTCACGACGAACATTGCAGACGCGAAAGGAGGGAAAGCCATGTACCTGGCGTGTTTGTACCAACTTCAATGGGTCGTGTGCATGACAGGTGTTTTCTTTTACGTATTCTGACACTTACAGCGCCATCTATTGATCAATTTTCACACTGATAATTAACAAGCAGTCTTTATCGCAAATTTCTTTTAATCAGAGTGACCTGTTTCAATCCTTGAGGATCATCTTTAGACTCCAGAATGGCAGGTAGACTTCCATGGAGTATGCTGCGCTGACCCACGACGCTGAACTGACTCCTCAAGTTGAGCAGTCAGTGCACCATCGTGGGTCGGCGCAGCATGCTCCATGGAAGTCCAGCTGCCGGTCTGGAGTCTGAAGATGATCCTTAAGGATTGAAACTAGAGACTGATTAAAGGAAATTTGCGATCAAGGCTGTTTTTTAATTACCATATTAATATAATATCACTGATCATATTTTCAAAAATTTTAATTTCCACACCATTTTTTTCCTTCTGCCATACGTTTATCCTCTTCTCCGATAATATCCCGTTGCAATTTCACACCATTCTGGCCAGTGGTGTTATTTCTACAGTGTTTTGAGAGTTTAACTTTAATTATAATCACCCTGTATATGTAATGTAAGTCAGATGTTTAACAGTTTTTAGAGTATAGTAATATTAGATAATTATTCTAATTTGTTACCCATGTAATCAGACCACTGTAAAAACATTTCTTTAATCAGAAGGATGTGGCAGCTCTTTTGAATACATTTAATTGATTGGCGCTCTTAATAATTTCTGGCAGCTTAATGCAGAATGTTACACCTCAATGGTAAGAAGACTGGCACAGGGTTGTGCTGTGACAGTTTACATGAATATTTTCCCTTAATCTAGTATACTGCTGAATGTTATTCAAGCTCATAATGTTTAAAATTAATTAAGTTAATCAGTCAGAAGGGTACTACATGGAAGACAGCTGCTATCTAAGGATTGCTATACATCTGCTGTTCATCTGCTGCTGGTAGCTTAATATTTATTTGACACAGTGGTATTTTTGAAAGAAAATATATCCACATTAGCAAATACTGAGTCCTATGTAACAACATTACTGCTGTATACTGTATGAATTGACCACAGCTGTGATACCCATTATGTAAATTGAAAGTGGAGGGCAGAGGGATAGAAGGGACAGGAAAAGGATGGAATTCATGATATCAGCTGCACTGGAATTTTATGTGGAGTTAGCTGTCGTAAGTGAAAATTTGCATGTAGTAAGAAGAAGATCCAATGCACATTTCCACTTGTTGTCATTGACTCTGCATAAAGTCCCAATGCAGCTGACATCATTAATTCCTTCCCTTTCCTTTCTGTTCTTCCCCTCATGCCACACCTTCAATTTATGTAATATGTTACTATTTTTCATATAGTTTCATAACACCCACAGCTTGTTGCCATGCAGGTAACAGAAATTTTCAGTCCCAAATAGTGAATGTCTTTCTGTCAGAGATCATAACTCCATTTTGACCCCTGGACAAGGAAGTGAAGTGTATATTAGAATTATTGCTATGTCTTGTATTGTGTCTTTAATTCACGATTCATCTGAAAACAGCTTTTATTATCAGCAACGAAAATCATTAAATAATAAATATATTGCAAATTAAGTGTAAGAATTTTGAGATCATTAAAAAGGCTTCTTCAAATTGTCTTACCTTTTTTACACAATATTCCTACTCCTTCCTTCTGCTGAACAAACACTTTATTCATTTTAGGCGCACAGTCCAAAAAGAAAATTCCATGAAACAACAGTGAGTGGAAGTCTGAAAAATAAAGCAACTATATTGGCTTTAGGTCAACATTATAGGAGATGATTCTCACGGTAAAACACGCCAAACTATCTTTTTGATTATTTTATCCGTGTGTTGACTCCATTTTAACCTGTTATACAGCTGATCCCAAGGAATTTTACACACAGTGCTTCAGTCAGTGTATGGCCACTCATGTCTACTTCGTGTGGCAGCAGATCGTTAATACTTATCTGAAATTGCATAATAGGAGTCTATGTGCAATTAAGACCTAAAGTGTTAGCTACGAACCCCTCGTAGATCTGTTCAGCAATCATTCAGGCCATGTTTGCAAAGGTTGAATTTAGACCCTTGTGTCATCAGCAAATATTACAACTACTGAACTGCCATTTAAAGACATTGAAAGATAATACAAATGATATTTGATAACATAAATGATACACTTAACTGCATATTTACTTGAAAGTTATGTGGGAGTCCTTCCAACTAAAACGAGGACTGAATGAAAAAGGAGGACAAGGGCCATGGTTGATGATGGGTTTATTTGTATCCTGCAAAAGCAGAAACATCTTTACAGTATTAGCAAATATCTACAAGGAACTTATCATTTTAATGACCATTTGAATGCTTGCAAAAAGACTTCCCGGAAAATGCCAAAAGTAGCAGATGTTTTAGCAAAGATCACTGTCCAGTCAATGGCAACGGCCTTGCCGCAGTGGATACATCAGTTCCCGTGAGATCACCGAAGTTAAGCACTGTCAGGCGTGGTTGGCACTTGGATGGGTGACCATCCAGGCCTCCATCCACTGTTGCCATTTTTCGGGGTGCACTCAGCCTTGTGATATGCTGACCACATGTCCCTCGTACCTGCATCCTCACCTGAGGATGACACAGCGGTTGGATGGTCTCGATGGGCCACTTGTGGCCTGAAGACGGAGTGCCACTGTTCAGTCATCAAACAAAGCCAGGTACATGTCAAAGAAAATCAAAAAAGAAATGGCAAAGTCGTCAGACAATGATAGTAAAAGCCTAAAGTTCAAAATAAATAGTAGAAGATCCTATTATTTTCTCAGGGAAGTAATTGTCCTGCGTAAGCTGTTTATATTTTTGAAATACTGTATGTATAAATTATAAATCAGAGATTCGTACTAAGAGTGGAGCAGTAAAATAATACTTAGTAATTTTGATTCAAATTAGTGTAAATGGCCATGATTCTGAAATCATATAAGTGTTCACTGTTTGATAAAAAATGGTTCAAATGGCTCTAACCAAATCTTAACATCTGAGCTCATCTTAGCATCTGAGGTCATTAATCCCCTATACTTAGAACTACTTAACTTAACCTAAGGACATCATACACATCCATGCCCAAGGCAGGATTCGAACCTGCGACCATAGAAGCAGTGTAGTTCTGGACTGAAGCACCTAGAACCACTTGGTCACAGAGGGCCGGCTCACTGTTTGACAAAACTGGGAAGAATAAGAGTAATTACTATTCAACAATATTGTCATCAGTCCTTTATGGACAATTCCACTTAATGACTTATCACTCATCCCAACAATTACTCATTCGAATTAGAAATACCTGTAAATTATGTGTAGAAGGTAAATGTTTTTGGAGTCCTATGTACTGCCTATTAAATTTAGAAAGAAAAGGATACTATGCTACTAGTACTCTAATTATTCTGTCCCATGACAATGCAAACATGTCATGGTATATTTATATTTTACCTGTACAGTCTGCCTTGCATCATCTGACCAAAACTACTAAAATCACTTCCATTGAATAGAGCGTGAAGTTAATGATATCGTACACATAGTGATGATTCATATCCAGTGCAATAGGGCACATAATAACAGCTTCTGTAAAAGCACAAATACACGTAAAAAATAAATAAATATTTAAAGAAATGTCCAGAACAGTTATTAGCAAAGAAAATTGCCTCACATGACACCCACTGATTTTAATGATGTAGATTTTAATGACATTGATTACTTTCTGGTTTTCAAGATAGAAGTTACGTTAGTCATTGAACCAAAGTAATGATTTAGTAAAGTTATTTTTAGTTCCTGTAATCTCAGTAGCCGTGGGCAAATGCCAAGGAGAGCAACATGTGTGCCCCTACCATAATTTGGACAGGGCAGCATGAAGCTAAGGAATTAAGCTTCACCATTCTCCCCATACCTCCCCACCACCACCACTACCAGGAGAGGATGGTACACAGCCATACACAGGGGGTTCGCTGCATGGCAGTGCTGGTCTCCAGAGAGACACACTACAGTTATGGTCAGATGCCATAGAGGGTGTACAGGATAAGGGATAGTTTTTACCTCTGTCTTATGTTACACAAATAGTCCACATGTGGCATCACTCCACCAAAATTGGATATAAGCTGACATATGGAACCACTCAAGTCAGTGTCATGAGCAATGGTCATCAAATTGCAGCCCATGGGCCACATGTGGCCCATTGAAGTATTTGTGTGGCTTACAGTTTTCAGTCGCATTTTATAATAATATTCGTCTAGCAAAATACAGTTAAATCCAAAACTGTCAACTAATGTTAAGAGCTAGTTAAGAGTGTAGTTTTCTTGCTTAGTAACAAACAAAAATGTAAAAAATCGTTAAAGAGGTAGTAATATTTTTAAGATGTACTTAATTTTAATTGACATTGAATTTGGCCCTGATGTAAATAAAGCTGACTGCTTACTTTAGAGGCAGAGGGCAAGTACTTACAGCTGCTGCAGATTAGAAGGAGTGTTTTATTGTTTGTCTTCCTATACTGACGACTCAGTGCCGTGCATGACTTGTAGTGAGTAGCTGCTATGGTATAAATTTCAAACTTAAGCAACATGGATTCGTGAATGCACATTACAGAGACACTAATCTTCAAATGTGGTACGTAGTGCGGCGAGCAGTGTGCGAAATGTAGCTTAGTAGTTAGCACAGCTGGCTTTTGTGATGTAAGTCACTAGATCCCACAGCCACCAAATAGTTGTGTTCAGTGTTTATCATTTACGGACTATTCTTGAAATACCTTATACTTTCAGTGTTAAAAGCGTGCTTTCAGTGCTGAGTGTTGTACTTTACAGATGATGCGGCATTTGGATGTGAACAAGAGTGTGGTTTCAAAGGGACAATGCTTGTAGCAAGTAATATGAAATTAAATTAAGAACGTTGTAATACAATTAAACAAGCAGAAGAATAACTTTCAAAACATTTAGTAAATTGTTGAAAGTGTCTCATGCTACATAATGCATTTAAATATGAGTAAAGTTACTGTTTTTAATCAGTCAATCTTCCACTCAGACATACAACATAACAATACTTAGGAAATTATGGTGTCACAAGTTTGCAATCGCTGATGGTTGCAGAGAGAGTTAGGGGCCTGGGTTGAAGCCCCTACCGATGGGTGGCGGAGCATAGAGTGCAGTGGAGTAGGCAGGTCAGTGCACTGGGCACCGAATATACAGCCTTAGCAGAAAGAGAATTCAATATATTAAATTTACAATCGTGTATTCTTCCCTATGTCACCACCCAGGCTAACAGCTGCAAAGCACATAGCCTCTGAACATGCTGCCACTGTCTCAGCAATTTGCAGAGGACATAGCTGCAGTGGCAAAACATGCTGTGTGGGCAGCAGGTCTGACTGGTGATTGATGCACATAGGAGTCGCTACCCAACACAGTGACTGCATACTACCAGAGCAGTCTTGTGGGCATCAAAGGGATATACTCAAATTATGGTGTGGAGATGGACAACAGCCTAGCCCCTCCAGCAAAGAAGGCTGGGGATGCCAATGACTGCTTGTAGGTACTAGTCGGAGGCAGCTATTGTTAGCGCACTTCCCAAATACTGTATTGGGAGGGGGGAGGGGGGTGCGCCGACCACTATCAGTTTGGTTTAGTGAGCCAGTCGCTGAAGTCTCCAAGTCTTCTCACCGGCGACTGTGAGATTGGCAGTTCATAGCAACTGAGTACAGCAGACCAGACAGGTAGCAGTTTATAAGTGAAAAGTCATCTCGATAAACTGTATCAGCGCATGACAGTTTCGACCTCATTGCTGATGTAGTGCAACGTGATTCACTGGAAGCTTCGCAAGGTTGATGATTTATTACTGCTCATCTGAGGTGATGATGCTATGCCTGGCTGCCAATGACCAAATGTGGTCGGACTCTCCAGCAGTCTTCACCGTCCCTCTATTTTGCAAGCATTGCTTTCAGGGCTTCAACTTGCATTCCCACAATATCAGCAGGCTGATAGGTCTTCTTGTGAAATTTTACTCTCTCTTGCTATATTAAGCAATAATGACATTATGTCTTCTGCTCGCTGAAGTCATATTGCTGACTGTAAGATTCAGGCCTCTCCCTTCTGTAAAATGAAGCAATATCTGCTGGGTTTGCACTGCTACTCACTACATTGGCTTTCTGCCTGTTTGTCATTATGATTGCAACTTTGGGCGTTGACCTGGCTTGCCTTGAGTTGGTGCTGGCGAGAGAAAACTTTGAAAAAATTTTACATTTGCCCATAATACATTTCTGCTGTATAACAGCCCCCTCTCCTTTAAAAAATTCCTCCAGAAATTTTCTTACTTTGCTTCTGAAACAGTCTCATGACATTCATGTTGCACAGATAATTTTGGATTCAAAATTTTCTGTTGCTTAAACGTTTTAACAGCTTATTCACAAAGTCTTTTTATTCTGTTGACTATCCCATGTTGTCTCTGTTCAGCCCTTCTTCTCTGGATATGTTTATATGTAAAATATTGCAGGGATAATTTAACAGCAAAACTTTCTCATAATTTGTAGGTAGCAGGCAGTGCAGAGAATAGCTCTCTTCACAAATGGTGTTGCCTCCTACATTTAAGTGTATATTTTGTTCATAATTGATAAATTGGCGAGATGGAAAACGTGAATCATGGGAATCATGGAGCAAATGAATGTCAGACACCATTACATCAATGTCCTTTCTCTGTTTTGCACAGAGTTCGTTACTGCAAAACATATTAACACTGCAGCTGATGTAATTATTTCAGTTTGCTAAAGGAGCAATGCTGCGTTATAAAATTGGAGGGACATTGCAAAAAACACACACACACACAGATTCACAGTTCAGGAAAAGTTAATTGCTTTGGAAACATCCACAAGCAACAAAACAAAAACTTCACTGACAAATTTCAAAGAAATTTTACATTGTAATATTACAAACACTGTTTGTCAACTTCAATTTTTTCCAAGACACACAAACTGACTTTTATATTATATAATA
The DNA here is from genome assembly GCF_023898315.1 of Schistocerca nitens. Taxonomy (NCBI): domain Eukaryota; kingdom Metazoa; phylum Arthropoda; class Insecta; order Orthoptera; family Acrididae; genus Schistocerca; species Schistocerca nitens. The sequence goes on along the minus strand of NC_064624.1, from coordinate 18,856,787 downwards.
AATTGTATGCTTCATTGTTTTCATTCCAATGTTATTAGGGCCTACCATTGGTTGTTTTCAGAGCTAACTGTGCTTTTTTTATTCAGTGAAAGCGGTTAAGATTACACATGTATAGGGTATACACCAATGACGTCCTCTTCCTTGACTGTAGCTTACTTGAAATGTTCTTTACAATTTCTTTAATAGTTGAATGGCTTTTCGCTGTTTCCACATAGTGCAGTAAATTGGCTAAGGACATGGCATCTTCAACGAATGGTTAATATAATTAAGTATGTAGGAATGAATGCTTACCCTAATGAAGTTCTTTTCATATACTGATATGGTTATGAAGTAATTCACTCCTTTCTCATTTTTATATATTTCATATGCAATTAGACTGATGGTACTTCCCTGAAGGATCCTTTCTTGTTTGACTAACAGACATGGTTCAGCAAGACAGGTTAGAAGTACTGGTACGAGACAGGTCAATACAGAAACTCTGCAAGCTCTCTTCACAGTTTTGTACATAAACATATTTAGAAATAAGACAGAGCAAATGGGCCAAACCCAATAATTCTAGGATTTATAAACCACCATCTCGAATTTTCACAAAACTTTGTGCATTTGCTTAGACTCATAAGAACTTCCGCCAATTTGTTTTTTTGTCTCAGACTAAAACTTTCATTTATACTGAACTTTCAACATAATCATGTCATGACAATTTGGCTTTGTCAGAATGTCCATGCAAAGTGGTACTTGTCTACAGAAATACTCATAACACACGTACTTGTAAAGATTTTGATTTGCAATTTTCTTTTCAGAAGCTAGCCTGACAAGGATGTGGTAGGGTCAATGTGACCCCACTCTTTTTGTTTTGTGTACAGTTTTCTGTTCCGCAGTTGTACATTGTTGAAGTGTTCAGTAGCTCTAACAATTGAACTCCCCTCCCCCATGCAACCCAACAGTCAGTCAATTGCTCCCCGTGTAAGGAGACACACATGCGCAGACGATAACAATGTAATTATGACCCTTCCACAACTGTATCGTAACACTTTTGTGTCTTTTTTATCTAATATTTTAATGAATTTTTGTGGTTTTATGTGTACTTGGTCAAGATGGATAATAAAGAACAGAGGCTGAGCATATACGTCATTGGATGGCAGAGACAGCAGACAGTGAAGACAACAGCGAAAATTAAGATCATGTAACTGAGAGCAGTCATATTAGTGGTATTGAGCAAGATGCAAATGATGACAGTGACTGTGAAGACAATAAACCAGTATATCCATTGTGTAATACTACCCACAATCCAGTGCTACCAGAAAGAGTCGAGCGATTGGTAAGTCAAGTACCCAGATTATTTTATTTTGGTAAAGAAAGAACTAAGTGGTGCAAAAAGCCACCTTAACAACACACATTTGGAATTGTTCTGAAAATATCGGCATACAGGTAGCTATAGCGAGTTAGGTAACAAGATAAGCACAGTCAGAGTTTGAATGCTGAAGTCTGTTTTGCAATGAAAATATGCTTAGTATTATCTTGCCAGAAACAAACTTGCAAAATTTCAGAAAGGAAAACAGCTTGTGAAGTGGCTACAAATCATTATTTCATGAAAGAAATGATCATGAGGGAATTGAAGGCTTATGTAGGTTTATTCTATATTGCGAGATTTTAGCGATCTGGACGCCACAACACAAATGACTTTTGGGATTCAGATAGCACAAGCGCTGAAATATTGACATGGCAGCGGTTACATTTCATACAAAAATGTCTTCGTTTTGACGACGTAGAGAAAGAAAACTATTGCTAAACTTAGCACCACTACATCAGCTATCTGAAATGTTCATTAAAAACTGCCTATATCTTAGGAGAATACACAACAAATGAAATACTGCCTCCACTCAGAGTCAGAAGCTAATTTCCATCGAAACCAGCCAAATATGGCATAAAAAATTAACCTTGATCGAAATCAAGAACCTTTATATCTTCAACCTTGAAATATGTATGGAAACTAACCAGATGGACCACTTTCACTGAGCAATAAACCATTTGATGTGGTGAATCGTCTGGTACATCCCATTTAAAAAACTGGCCTTAATGTGACTTTCGATAATTGGTTCACAAGCTTTGAACTACAGTCACATCTGCTCATAGAACACAAGATCACTTTTGTGGGAACAAAGGACAAATCACTCCAGAATGCTGCAAAATTCATCGTACAGAAGTCTATGCACCTAAGTTTAGTTTCCAAAAGAATATTAGACTCCTGTTTCATATACTGAAGAAAAACAAAGTCATTTTGCTCATGTCTAGTCTTCAGCACATGCTCAGATTGATGAATCAACTGGAGAAAGAAAGAAAACAGAGATAAACATGTTTTACAATGCAACGAAAGATGGAGTAGACGATGCAGATGAGCTATCTGTGACATTTGATGTAAGTAGCAATTCAAAAAAATTGACTCAAACAGTGTTCTATGCAATACTGAACATTCCTGGCATAAACGCTGATATTGTTCACCGATACAATAACAATAACACCCAAAAGCGTCGTAATTTTACCAAAACACTAGGCAGTATGCTTATAACTGAACACTTGAGTGAACCAAAGAAATACCTTAATTGCCGACTTCTTTGCCTAAGAAAAGCAGAGAATTCCATGGAGAATTCAGTGAAGAATCTTTACAGAAATCGACTGCCAGAGTCCCCGGTGTATAAAGAAGGTGAAAAGAGTACCACTATGCCAGACATCGTTTCTGTCAATAACACACTGTTACCTCCTGCTGAAGATACACTGTTGCGAGTAATTATTAGGAGTTTATAAGACTCATTTATTACCGATTTCCTAATTTGAAGATGATTGATCTCATAAGTACTTACAACGAATTCGAATTACTCATAAGAATGACTGCTATTGTCGGTTTTTGAAAATATGCAATATAAAGTCCCACTAAAGATGATTTTTCTACACTTCTTTAATCGCTGAAATAATTAAATATTTGTATGCAAAATCGTGCTTTTTTATGAAAATCCCTATTAGTAATAACTAGTTCATAAGTTCACGTCCCACCCTTCATTAAAAAATCCCAATGAATACTTAAAAATATCGATGAAATACAGAGCCATTATGACCCTTCACATTTTCATGTATGCTTTTGTACCACATCCTTGCCTCATTGGGTTAAGAGAGGCATATGACTAACAGAAATTTAGTTATTTAGGCAGTTCAGCAACTAAGAAAATTACAAAAAATATTAATGTAAGTCAGTTTCAAATTGCCATAAAAATTACAAAGCTGTTGAAAAACACTTATATCACATTTCTCCAAGCTCCTGGGAACCTAGTTTTGGTCTTAAATTATTCCCAGGGTTGTTGGCTGCCTAATAAAATTAAAATATTAATGAGTTTTCTATGAATGGACATACAAATACATCAGAAATCGAAATACTTGTTGCTGGGAAGAAAAAAGGTAAGTCTGAGAAGTTCTGCATCTACATCTGCATACACACTCGGTAAGTGTACCCCATGACACTGCCAGTCATTTTCTTTCCTGCTCTGCATACAGACAGAATCATGGATAACGACATTCTACGTGCCTATGTATGAACCCTGCTTTTTCACATCTTATTGTCCCTACATGTAATATATTTGTTTGTGGCAGTGGAATCATTTTGCAGTCAGCTTCAAATGACAGTTCTCTAAATTTTCTCAACAGTCTTTCTCAAAAAGAATATTATTTTCCATGCAGGAATTCCAATTTGACTTGCCAAAGTATGATTGTAATGCTGTTGTGTTATTCATAAATCAATAACAAATCTAGCAGCCCATCTCCAAACTGCTTTGATGTCTTCCTTTAATTCAAACTTTGTTTAGATCCCAAACACTCAAGCACTACTCAAGAAGACACCACATTAGCATCCAATCTCCTTTACTGATAAATCACATTTTTCTAAAATTCTCCAAATAAACCAAAATCTACCATACACCTACCCAACCACAGTCCTCACAGGCAAGTTGTAAGTGGGTACATTGAGCGCACTTAGCATATTTTTAGAGTCTAACGTTTTTTACAAATTAATAAAATTAATTATATTATATTATATTTATTAAGATTTTGTTACAGAAATTTTAATTTTTCATTAAACTTTTTTATTTCTTTAATCAAAAATTAATCTTTTTCGACAGTTTGTTCTCTGTTTCTTGCTCAAATAGTTTGCTACTGAATGGATAAATTTGATCAAGTCTCACTGTTTTATATTGTCTTGATGTTCAAATATTATAAAAATATTATTGTTAAATGCATGAAAATAATTTATATTAGGTGCACGTTTTGGTCTTGTCTTAGTCTTTTGGAATAATTTTAGAGGAAATGTAAAATTTTGTAAAATAATTAAATCGATAATTCTGTTTTCTTTAATTTACTGTAGACTCTCGTACCAGGAGTTTTAGCTCTAGTTTCCAGTTCAGCTACTCTTATATTATCAAGTGTTCTTTTAAGAATAGGTAAATTAAATTATGTAATTAAATTCATTAATTCATCTTTTCTTAATCTGTTGCGATCAGTTATATTATTTCTTCTACAATAATCATTAAGTTAGGCAATTGTGAATTGCTTCATTATAGTATCTTCCTTTAATATAAAAAAAATTGTTAAAAAATTTTAAGAAAGACTACAAAATTTCTAATTTTTTATATATATTATCGAGTACATTTCCTACATCTACTTGTATGTTTGACTTTACCCAACAATTTCACTAAAAACATTCCATTTCTTTAATCTATTGACAGCTACACATTTTTGTCATGTGTCATTTGTCTCTCTCTGTTGTTCATCATTCTGATCAACAACATCTTTGCATGTTCTTCACATGGAATTCGTTGTAAGAGATTTTTATAATAATACATAGAAAAAAATTCTCCCCATACAATCAGAATTTGTTTACTATTTTATACTCCTAAGATATTCATTTATATAGTGTCTACATATTATCCTGTAACCATCTTTTATATTATTCTGTGATGTAAAAGTATCAGTTGACTTAACAGTTTTACAATATTTACACAGTTTGGATTGGTAAAAAAATTATAAGTAAAAAGTAAAATTTTCTAGTTTTTTAAATGTTTCTTTTAGAATATTTTTTTTACCTCAGGACCTATTGCTGATTGTTTATTGTAGTCAATACCAAATAAGAATAAATCATCTGCACCAGCTATAAATATGTTTTGTGTGAATTCATTAGATCCATGGAAAGTGTCATCCTCACAAAATACAACAATCAATGAATCGACCTAAATGCAAAATTTACTCTAGTAGAAAATTTTTTAGTTGTAACACTTCGTCTTTTATATTTCAAATCACATACATCTATCGTTACATAGAAAAGTTCACTGTGGAATAACAATATCTTTCTTATATCTGTGTTTACTACAGCATTTAATAAAAATCTTCACTTAATCTCATATTAGATATTGGCTTAGGATATCCTGACACTAACTGTAATGTATACAAATTTATCATACATATCATATTGTCAAAAAGTAAAACAATTTCATCACCAGGTCCTTGATATATTCCATCTATTTTTTATAAATACTGCAGTAAAAATGTTAACCAATTAGTTATTGGATGTGATTTCATATGACTACCTATTCACAACCATTTTTAAACTTTTAATAAAAAATATATACGAAATTATGTTTCAAAATAGTAATAGATTGAACTTCTTAATTTGACATAAAGGTTGATTCAGTTGATTCAGGTGAAACAAATGGGATTCTTTTTGATATAGATTGCTGTGTTGTCGACATTTTTACCATGAAAGCTTTGAATAGCATAGATACCACCTTGGGATAATTCTAAATATGAACCATTATAGTACGGATACATTATTGCTCCATCAACATCTGTGTCTTCTAATGAATGGCCAGTTACATGTACCAAAACTTCAAATAGATTTATTTTATCTTCTGGTGTATTTCTGTTAATCTCCAACAACCACAACTCTCCGTCATCCATATGTATTACCACTTGCTCATTATCCATAGTTGGAAAAATGCATGACTAAACACATTTTCATTTCCATCTAGATTCTTTGGGTAGCAATGACCATATATTTCATAACTATGTACACATCTTTTATTTGTCATTAAAATACCAGTATTATTGCCATCTTCAAGAGCTGAATGTCAATATACTTTTTCCATAAATGAAATGCTGCCTTTGTTACACTAATATCTTTTTGGTTGCACCTTTATGGTGTAATTTTATACAGTTCGTTTGTACATAGTAGATATATAGTCAGTATTTAGACGTTTTACACCAAAACTAGACTTATTCATAAAGATTAGTTTCTTCATTGAATTCACCATTTATTTCAACACTGTGTATGTCATGAAATATCATTAATGCTTCTCTAAATACAACATTATCCACTTGATTAAGTTTTGTATCATCCTGAACGTCTAAGTATCCATAATCATTCAAATATTTCATTGCTTTACCCTTTTCATCTGCAACTACAATTTTCATAAAAAAACTAGTAGAAGTAGCTTCATTTATATAGACTTAAAATATTAAAATATTAATCTAAATTCCTCCAATTTCGATGTATTGAAAGAAAATGAAAAATCTACTATACTTATTAATGAACCTGGTCTGTATAAAAAAATTTTATCAATAAAAATAAAAAAATCTAAAAACTATTATCTGCATGAAATGGAGTAAGTCATCGATCTTGTCAAAAAAACAAGTTTACATATAATAATTAACAAGTGTTTATGACTGGAATAGAGGGGAGAACCGATAGAGGTACTCAAGGTACCCTCCGCCACACACCGTCAGGTGGCTTGCGGAGCATGGATGTAGCTGTAGATTACTGATGAAAAGAATAATAAATGGGTTTATGCATAACAAGTTGCTGATCTGTTATGTTACACTCGTTCTAGGGATGCAATTGAAGATCATGTAAATACTGGAAATAAGAAATCTTAGAGTGAACTGAAAGAGATCTCACATATAAATAAATATGTAGAACCTCATACAGTGTTCATTAATAAAAAGCCTTAATTTCGTTTGTACAGAATCATCGAATAATCACTTTAAAAAATGAAACAGATAAGAACATTAGCGATTTTAATTTACAATAAAATTTAGTTTCTCAAACAAAGTAACAAGAATTATTTACGATCATCATCATCAATTGTTTCAAAAACCAAAGATTTCAGAGACAATTCTGTACTGGAAAATACAGGATTGACCAATAGTTTCCAGAATACAGAATTGGATTTGCATGTGATGAAAATGGACATAATGGTCAAAATATAATACAGGAAATTAAAAGACAGAAATTATAGAAGAGAAACTGTCTTGTGAATTATTTGCTTTAATCCTACTGGAGAAAATTTTAATATTTATATTATCATCAATATAACACATAAAAATATTTTAAAATGGGTGAAGATGAATAAATAAATTGCAATTGCAGGTGAGATGTTTATCAATTAAGTAAGTTTACGAAATAAAATGAAAGTAATATTTCTGATAAAAATTGTTTTTATTAAATGGCGTCAGTCATAGACCTCACCAATAACACGTTTCCATGCAAAGGGATGCAAGCTTGTTTCAAAGCAAAGGATGTGGCTAAACATTTAGAATTTCAAAAAATAGACAAATCCTTCGAACATTTTGATGATGAATGTACTATTGCATTAGCAAAGTTGAACCTCTCCAATTTGGTGATATTGAAAAAAAATGAAAAAAGAGCTATTTCCATCAGTTAAGGAGCTCCCTACTATTTAATTTTAAAATCACAAATGGAATAAGCCAAAAAATTAAAAAAATATACATACGAATTTTTACCACCAATTTGGAACCATGGAGAATATAAAATTAATAATGAATTGAAAGAGATAAATCTAGGTCAAATAACTCACATGCAAAATATAAACAAAATTATGTATGAACACACACAAAATTTGATGGGAATAGTTGATAATGCTACAGGAATAATACAAGAAAAAGACAAATATATACTTCATTACCTCATGTTGTTCCTCAAACATTCCATCAGAATTTAAGACCAACTTTTATTGTTTTAAAATTATTTTATGAAAATTTGTATTTAATTAACATGTCATTATAGCATTACAAAAAATTTAGAAATGTAGTTGTATACATTCAAAGACAGACATCCAACTTGTTATAATGCTAATTCAGTAAATTTATACCAAAGAATGAAAGAATCATTAAGAATTGTCTGTTCACATAGATATTTTAATATTTTGGATAACTGTATATAAAGAGAACAACTGATTTATCTTATATTATCTCTCCATCAGGTATAAATTTTTAATAATATTTCTACACATTCAACAAGCAGAATGATCTGGATCCACTAACCATTTATTAATGCATTAATGTATGAAAAATATGATTACATTTAGTTTTTACAAACTGATAATCTTGATATAGTATGCATATAGAATATTCACTACCTTCAGGCTGCTCTATTACCCATAAGATTTTATTATGTTTACTGGGAATGATTCAGATAATTTTTGACAGCTTAAAATACTTTCCTAGTTAACTTCATTTTAAATTCTAATATAAAACCTTCAGAACATTTATTTGTATGTGATGTCATTCAATTTAATCTACCCTGAAATTTTCTGATAAACTATTCAGATAATTTTTGAAACTTCCTGGCAGATTAAAACTGTGTGCCCGACCGAGACTCGTACTCGGGACCTTTGCCTTTCGCGGGCAAGTGCTCTACCAACTGAGTTACCGAAGCACGACTCACGCCCGGTACTCACAGCTTTACTTCTGCCAGTACCTCGTCTCCTACCTTCCAAAGTTTACAGAAGCTCTCCTGCGAACCTTGCAGAACTAGCATTCCTGAAAGAAAGGATATTGCGGAGACATGGCTTAGCCACAGCCTGGGGGATGTTTCCAGAATGAGATTTTCACTCTGCAGCGGAGTGTGCGCTGATATGAAATGAGGTACTGGCAGAAGTAAAGCTGTGAGTACCGGGCGTGAGTCATGCTTCGGTAGCTCAGTTGGTAGAGCACTTGCCCGCGAAAGGCAAAGGTCCCGAGTTCGAGTCTCGGTCGGGCACACAGTTTTAATCTGCCAGGAAGTTTCATATCAGCGCACACTCCGCTGCAGAGTGAAAATCTCACTCCAGATAATTTTTGATTATATCCTATATTATCCCAATTTCATTTATCTTAAAATTCTCACATAAGGTCTTCACATAATTCTTGATCAAATGATAAGGATTCCCAAATTAATTTATCTTGAAATTCTTGCACAAGGTCTTTCAATAATTCTTCGTACATTGATATATTATTCCAATCTACATCATTGCTATATTCTCTTACAAGTTTTTTAGATAATATTTGTTTCCTTGATGTATAAGACCAACTTAGTTTACCTTGAAATTCTCTTTTTGATGAGTTTGTGTCATGATATTTTATTCCAATTCATTCTATCTTGAAATTCTCTATTCAGATCTACAGATAATTTTCATTATTTGAAGTAATATTGCATTTAATTTTATCTTGAAATTGTCTTATAATTTTTACAAATAATATTTCTTTACTTGGTATAATATTATAATCTAATTTGTCGTGAAATTCTATTATAAAATTTTTAGTCAACTTTCAGTATGATATTGCATTTCAATCTAATTTGTCTTGAAATTCTCTCATAAAATGTTCAGATAAATTTCGTGTATGTAATAAGGTATACCACTTAATTTTATCTTGGAGTTTTCTAATAAAATTTCAGGTAAATCATGGTCTAGTATAAATATAACTTCCCAGTCTAATATATCTTGAAATTCTATCATAAATTCTTCAGTTAATACAAAATGTCCTGATAATTATTTCCATTCCCTATTATTATATAGATTATGTTGTTCAATTTAATCAACAATTTTATTTTTATATGTTTCAGTTGTTGTTGAATACAATTTATATAATTCCTCAAAACATAATTTTCAAAATTACAATTAATTAATGCAATAAGTTTTTCCTTTCTCAGTTTAGAATATCCATTAATTCCTAGTTCTTCTACTATACCTTTAAAGTTATTTATATTACAAGCAGTCTCTAGAATGTCATTGTTAATGACATCAATAAGTTGTTGCTTTCTAGGTTTAGAGTGGCATCTCGTTTCTAATTGTTTTGTTCTAGCTTTCAGTCCCCCTACTTTTATGCTCTTCCTTTATAAGTCGTTAATATTAGAAAATTATGTTACTGTCTGTGTAGTATTTCGACAGAATTATTGATGTCTAATGAGAAATAGAGATTTAATTATAGTAAAGGAGTACTTGGGGAGAGAGTGCAATACAAAATGTAGTTCTGTTTTTTTTAAGCAATGATAAACAATATGTATTTGTCTCCAATTAGACTGTACAAGTACTTCACAATGTCACTGGTTAATTCATCTATTAATGTGGACAGATCATCGTCAGGATAACATACTGATGTAAAAGATAGAAGCATTAAATTTCTCATTTGTATTCTACAAAACATTATATATATATATATATATATATATAATAATTTTTTGTTGTGTAATTTATCAAGGGGGGACTGTATTTGGTCTATCTTCAATTTTAGAAAAAACAAACATTTTATAACATAGTCTTATCCTTACTCTCAAAACTACTATGTGAATTATCAATTCCCAACCATTTAACATAAGCTTTCCCTACTTTGTTTCTTAAGATTTTCTCAACTACATATGTATCTGAATATTTTGTCTTCTGTAGTTCATATTTATAAAAGTTTCCCTTTATTTTTTCTCCATCCAGTGCCTTTAATTTGTATGTGGTTGAATAAATTTGGATAACATCTTTAATTTCAAAAATGTATTCTTTCTTTTGCGGCTGGTAGAAGTTCTTTATCTGCTTTGTGTCTTTTACCTATTTTCTTTATTATCTCTATATATGGTATTACGTTTTCTGCAAGCTTCATCTGGTGGATTTATTCCTTGATTGTCTATAACTATTCTTTGCTCTAATTTTGGTCCTGGACCACAATAATTACAACTGGGGAAAAACATTTCAAATGGTAATTTATTAATTAAAGTATTAAGTAAACCTTTTCCATATTTTTCACTTTTCAAAACGTGTGTGGCAAGTCATTCAAGAATATAATCAAATGTAGATTGTTGATAATAAAAACGCTAAATTTATTTATTAACATTTCTGTTATGTCCGTGTTTTCGTTATGATACTTTTTATTTTCAACTAATTCTTCTCTCAGAATAACTGCTACGCTATCGATTCAGTCTATACCATCATTTATCCAAACACATTCAATTGATTTGTCTGTATATGTTTCTACTCAAGTCTTCATGTGGTTTCTCATCCTAACTTGAATCTAATTCTATGTTCATTTTTGGAAAATTATCATCTATATTTGATTGTAATCTTCTTCAGTTTGGTAAGTAGTTATCAACAATTTTTTGACAAACTATTTTATTTTTTTCCTCTACTTCATTTTATTTTAATTGGATTCCTTTCAGAGCATAATGCACTTGAAAGATATAATATATCTGTATAATCTGATAAATCAACACCATCAAATGTTTCATGATAAAATAATTATGGAAGGACACACGCTTAATAATGGTAAGGTAAAGAGTAAGAAAAATAAGGTGCTTTATCCACAGAATATGCTTGGTGGATTCTTTATGGACTATGAAGGAATTTTATGGAAAGGGTATCTTAACTGTTATTTTTAATAAGAGTTCCAGTGCTGGAGGTACTTTTCTTAAATGGCCCGACTAAAATAATGCTAGAGTTGAAGAAAAAAATACACTTACAAAAGAATGTAAAATTGTAGTAGAAGCGATGGGAATCTTTGTACCTATTGTTAAATATGAACAAAATTACGAGCTTGAACAATGAGAAAATGTACTGAAAAATCTTAAAATTCTGTTATTTTTCTCCAAACTACAAACTATTCAGGTAGCAGGATTAAATGGGCAGAAACATTTCAAGCTAGATCTCATGAATTGGTAGAGCTCAATAGAATTTATTATGTCTTATTTTATGTTTGTTGTGTATTAAACTAATCAAAATGTAACCAGGTGGCTGATTCATCACTGAATGATCACATAAAGCTGCATCATCTATTTTTGAAAAATGTCCAAACCGAAATATTTCCTCAAGAAGCATGGACTTTAGGAGCATTACTTACTTATCTGAAAGATTAGGATGCTTTTCTCGATTTTAAACAAGATACTCAACTAATAGGAGACGATAAAAATCCTTATAATTTCGTAAAAAATTATATATATGTGATTAACATTAACATATAAAAATGTTGTTACAAGTCAAACGGCAACAATGAAATTGGGGGTACATTTAATGATAAGGTTCCAAAAGACAAGTCAAGTACAGTAAGAAAAATTTGGCGTTTGATTCTCAACAGAGAATATTAACTGAGAATTTTTAAACTGAAAAACTGTGTATCTAATTATATCCAATTTCATTCAGTATTATTTTGCTGAATAATCCTTTTATGGAGATTATTTTAGCGTTATGCACTTTTAAAATCGGTTAATACTTGGCTGAGAAATTAACGAAAAGCGATCTATTCAGCAGAGCTACATCTAGAGTGGCTATCGACTGACTGCAGTTTTTATCGCTTTCCAGCATGGGCTGAAGGTTGCACAACACTATCAAGCCACAGTTTCCTGGACAGCTTTAGCACCTGGAGGTCGTTATCAAGCCCAAAGTTGGTAATCAAGCAAATAAAAGTGTAATTTGCAAATTTCGCTATTTTTCTGTTGTGTTGATTAATGCAAGTTGCTGCCTTGCAGTTATTCCAGCATGCTGGAAATTGGTGTATTTAGGATATTGGTATGTAATTTTGAAGGTCTGTTCTTTTACCCTTCTTAGATATAGGACTCACCTGTACTTTTTCCGGTCGCTTGGGACTTTGCACTGGGCACGAAATTTTCAATAAATGCAAGCTAAGTAACAGGGCCAAACGCAATTGGGATTCCATCCAAAAGTAGTAGGGCACAGATATCTCTGGCAAAAATGCTATCTCAGCAGTTGTCAGTACTTCTTTATCTGCAGTGGCATTTTACTACTGATATGACTGCACATTTAATATTCTGCTGACACCAGCACCAGCAATTCCTTGTATCCAGGATCATTCCAGGAATCATCACACCCAGCCACATGCCAAAGCCAAGGATGCATGGGGAGGAGAGTGGGACTGGGTACCATGTCAAGTCAGCAGCAGCAGTTTCTTACCTCCAAGACTATCCTGAAAATCATGACTTCATCGTCTCACCACATGCCAATGGCATGGAAGGGGAGGAGAAGGGTATGTGTCCATGCCCCAATATTTCCATGTCACATGCCTTATGCGCTATGCCCTGTGCCCCATGTGGCATTCCACATGTACCCATGTGCCCCTGTTCAGCAGCCAAATATGATAAAGTATCTAAATTGACAAAAATTTTGTCCACTATGTTTGCATTACTAAATTCAAAAAATTCGTTTAAGGACTAGCTCACTATTCGTACTGGTAATTTTATTTTCTTTATTTTTATTTCATCCCACCTCATGTGGGCAAGGGGGTCAGCTGGCAGCAGTACAAACAACTCACTCTTCAGCCAGTAGGACTTGCTCCTAACTTAAATGCTAAAAGAAAACAAAAAACAAAGAGGATTTGAGAACATAAGTAATATAGGGCTGTCTTTATGAATTTTTTGGAAACAGTGATAAAATTGTGAACAGACAGCATAGTTAAAACACTTGAGAAACCCTTGAAGAACACTAAGCACTTGAAAAAAACGTTGAAAAACACTGAACGCAAAAGAAGCTACACCAATGATTAGGAACAAACCACTGCACACTTTCACTAAAACTGCAAAAAGACTTTGAATGAAAGATTGAACAAGAAAAGAATAGTAGGTATGAAAGGAGATAGAAGAGTGGTGGTGATGTGTACTGAAGACTGGTAAGAGGTGGTGACACCAGGGTGTCTGTGGGGAGCAAGGAGAGAGGTGGAGCTGGTATTGGGATCTGCAGACTTGAGAGGAAATGGGATTGAGGGGACAGGGAAGGGGAAAAGGGGGCGGTGTTGTATGGGGACTGGAGGAGGAGAGAATCCTTGGAGAGATGGATAGGGGGGGTCGGATTCAGAGTTGGTACAATGGGATATGTCAAACCAGAGTCCATGATCTGGGAGAGGGAGACTGTTGAAACTTATCTGGGAGAGGATGTGGAGAGTATGCAGCTAGAGAGTTGGTGGGATGTATAGGTAGAGGCACAGCACTACATTAGGACTGGAAAGGAGAGGGAACACAATAGGATTGTTGGAGTCGAGTTTACAGATGGTGTAGGTTATTTAGAGGTGTTCAGTGTGAGTGAGAAGAGATGATAACTTAATAACTTGAGAAAGGATCCCTGTTGGGGAATGTAAGAGGATGTGGAAAGCAAGGTGGAAAGCACAGCTTTCGAGGAACTGGAGGGACTTATAGAACTTGGGAGGGGTGCATATTCCTGCAACATTTGTATAGCAGAGGGCAGGGACTTCTAAGTGTGATGGACAGTGGAGGGGTGTAGTCCCCATATTAATCCAATTAGTAGTTTTAGAAGTTTTAGTCTACTATGGCCGTTTTGTTGGATGGTTAGTAAGTGAGGTTTCCATATTAGTTGACGGTATTTTAGTGTAGCAATAATATAGGTGGAAAAGGGAAAGTCAGTGTTCCTGAGGAAATCATACAGGATGGGATTATTACAGCAGATGCAGAGGTGGCACAGATAAAAGGTAATATTTTGAAGAAGGCTAAGGATAAGGTGTTCAGTGGGATTATTGAGTAAGAGTTGTGGCCAAATAGAGATATTGCTGTGATGGCCAATTGCTACTCCACTTCTGGCCAGGGGGAGGGGGTCATCAGTGTGGTGGAGGATAAAGGGAAAGATACGGGTGATGTAGTGTGTTTCAAGAAACATTTGATCGAGGATGATGGTTGTGCTGTTGGATTGGCATATGGTATGGATAAAAATGACCTTGTTGGCAGGTAGTGAGCGGATGTTGCTATACATGATGCTGTAGTGCTGTTGCACCATGATGAGAAGCTAGGAAGCAAGTTGTGGGGGTGAAGGATGGAGAGGTTTGAACAAGGATTTTGAGATGGGTGAAGATGAATGTTGTCATTGGAAGGAGTGGATGCTTTGGAGGATGATGGTAAGAAAACAGATGATGTCCTCAGCAGTGCCAGTGGATGGAGTGATTTGTTGGGATGGACAGAGTGATCAAGAGATTGGACAGGTGCAGTTAATTCATGTTTGATAGATGGGTGTTTGGCCTTGCACTTGGTGGAGTAAGTAGGGTGAGCACCATTGTAGGTGTTGCAGGTAAGAGGTTGTGAGGGAACCTGGTCTGGGGAATAACTCGAGGAAGAGGGATTACTTACATTGGGGGTAGGTGGGAGAATTCTTACAATCACTAGTAGGGTCATCATTATGTAAGAGGCATGTTTGGCACCCATAGGATTTGGGCAGGGGAGGGGGGCAGAAATTTAGAGGCTTCGACTTTGTGATCATGGCTGTAGATGAAGACACCTTCTGTGAAGAGGCGATCAGTGGAGGGGGCACGGCCTGTGAATGCTCGCATGAGGAAGGCAGGACCAGAGTCATTGAAGATACTGTAGGTAGTGCAGATTTCTATGGACAGCTTGGAATTGAGTTCTGTAATCAACTCCTCTTCTGTGATCTCAGCGCCTAGCTTTGTGATCATGACAGTCAGGGTGGGGATGGTGGTGAGGCTGTGTTGCTTGGATGGGGTGGTGTTGATGAAGGGAGTGAGAGAAACATTAGGATAAAATGTAACATGGGATAGTTTGAGGAGAAGGTCTATGTGGAAGATGGGACTGGTTGATTTGATGATGAGGATCGAATATTTGTGGCGTATGATTTGGGTGATAGAAATGCGAAGCACATACTTTCTGACTGTGGTGGTGAGGGATTTGGTGCTTAGGAATTGAGGGTCACAGCAGAATAGGAGGAAAGTGTGAACAGCCAGGGGAGAGGATGTTTGAAAGGGAGCAGTATCCATGCCTTCAGTGGGCTCTGGGTTGGTTTAAAGTTTTATGGTGGCATTGTTGGTTGTAGCGTCTGTATTGGGCCACTTCCGGGTTCTTTGGTGACTATGGAATGGGGTGGAGTTGTGGAATTGAAGAGAGTGAGATTTGGCACTGAGCTGATCCTTCCGATGGGCTAGAGTCAGTTTGGCTGCTGGTGGATGGTGTTGTGGTATCTTGTGTAGTGATGGTGGCACAGCGAAATGTAACTCACAACAGTGTTGCAGGAGTAGAGGTGATTGTGGGAAAGGACGGGAGTGGAGGATAGGCAAATGAAAAAGTAGAGGGTAGGGAAGGTGTTATACATATGGAAAGGTATGTGATTGATGTGACTGTGGATGGAGAACAAACTGTGGGAAAAGGAGGGGTGAATATAGGGTGGTGGACTGAGGAAGCACTCAACCTTGTGATGGTGGGAGCAAGGGAGGGGAGATGGAGATGATTGGAATATCCATCATGTGTTGAGGAGTCGAGTGTAAGTTTGATACATACTGGTGAAAAGCGTCACTGAGGTGGTGTAGGATGGACTCCATAATGTCTGAAATGATGTGATGACAGCAGAGGAGGAGTGGCGGTGGTGGAGATGAAGATGGGTAGATGAATGTGGCGAGGAGGCTGTGGTGCCGGCAGAGGCAATGGATACTAGGATGTAGATGGATGCGGGGAGGCTGTGGTGATGGCAGCAGTGGCAACAGCGCCTGAAGATGGCTGGCAGCTACAGTCAAAATGGCAGTTGTGCAGCGAGACAATGACAAGAAGACAGCAATTTTCAAGGAGACAACGATTAACATACACACACAGAGAGAGAGAGAGAGAGAGAGAGAAGAAACTAGACAGACAAGCTGATATGGGCCTATAGCATAGGGGAGTGGTCCCTGCTAACTCTATGTGAAAACAGAACAGTTGAAACAAACAAAGTAGTGCAAGAGGTTGTTAGTCAGTTGGTGCTGATGCACCTGCACACTGGTAAACTTCATTTGAAGCCATAAATCATTCATCACAGAATATTGGAATTGATAGGTAGCATATTTCTCTATAAATCTCATAAAATATAAGAAATGAATTAGGAATTAGTATTTGAATTGGTCATTTTAGAAACAACGTAACTCCACATTTTATGCAAAATGAATTATTTATGTCTACGCCTTCTTTAAGCATTGCTGCAGGGCTCTGTATAGAAATGACATAATTTCCTTTTACCTGTGAATGTTTTTTGTGTCTTGTAAGTTTCTGTTAGTTTTAGAAACAGTGTAGCTCCTGAAGTTCTGATATTTCCAGTCTTAATGTGGCAGTACTATTGATTCTGTTGGCAGTTCTGTGTGAGCTGTTTATTTTAGTAATACGTTTTTGTCATCGTTGGAGAGTTGGTTGTCCTTTAGGCAGAACAAAACATTCTTGATGTTGGTTATCTTATTTGATTAGAAGGTGCAGGTTGGTAGCAGTTTTATTTTAAAGTTCTGTGAGAATGGAAAACTACACAAAACGGAAGAGGGATGTGAGGAATGAAGCTGAATAAAAGAGTGAGGTAATTAAAATAGCATGTGTTCAATGGAGTGAATACATAAACTATACATGAAAAACAATTCCAGAAAGAAAAATAGCTGAGAAACACCTGTTTTGCTAGTGTAAGAAGTCATGTTTTGCTAGTGTTGATGTATTCCATCAGACATCTTTGTTAGACAAATTTCATAATTTTAAGAGTAAAGGTGAACAGCATATGTGCTTACAAGGTCTAATCGCCTGTAACATTGTATAAAGACCTCGTCTGTCTAAATATGTGTCATCCATTAAGCATAGTCACAATTTTAAGTACTTCATCATACTCAGTGGTGAAAGGAAGGAGATCTGCTACAATTCATTTGTAGCTTTTCATGGTCTTAAGGATGACAGTAAACCACATCGTCTAAGAGGATTGTTGATAGCCAGTAAGTTTCCAGTTGATTTAAGAGGAAAAAACCACACTGCAAATTGAAAGTCAGCCGAAATTAAGATAGTCATTCATCAATGCACTGATTGTTTTTCAATAAAACAGGCTCTAAAACGCCATGACATACACATTACATATCAGTATTATGCTAAATATTTCAAATACCATTTTCACCTTAATTTTGGTAAGCCTCAGTTAGATACCTGCTGTACATGGGAGGTTCTAGAACAGAAATGAAAGTCGCTATTCTTTAACGAGAAGGTAAAGAAACTTGCTGAAGCAGGATTAATGATCCACAAAAGATGAGCTAAAAAATTTAACTGTACTCTTCAAGCATCAAGGAATCTGTGAAATGAAAGGAAGGATATGGCAGTTATAACGTTTCACTACATGCAGAATATTTCATTGCTTAATATTCTAGTGCAGGAATAGTTTTATCTTCGACAATTAACCCCGAAAGTTTTCGAAATTTATGATGAAAAATCAGGAGAAAGTCATTTTTATCAATATCATGAAATCGGTGGTAACAAAAGACCAAATGAAGTAGTCCTGTTTCTTCTGCATTACGCAGATGATTGCATTCTGACTTCAAGGAACAGCACCTCTTCAGCGACAGTTGTGGTAGTGATAACAGAAATCACAGTATAGTAAGGTCTTTAATGGCTATTGTAGAAACAAATGGTTTTTATAAAATCGAGTAATTTTTTCCCCAGAGAGGACATTGTTATCTCCCCAATGACACTGATTTTGGTGTTGTCAAGAGGCTATTTTCAAAGCACGATCGAATTTATCTTCCAAAAGAAGTATGTGAGATAATAGTAAAATCTAGACTCCCTTGGAAGCTCATGTTTACTATGGCGATGAAGATGGAATTAATTTCAAGGATTGGTGCCTTCCTCTATCTAAGAAGATAGTAAATTCACTGGAAAGCGAACATCTTTCAACAACCAAGTGTACTGCATAACAGATATCAACATTAAGGCATTTCAAGTACTCATCTTTGCATCCAGGCATCACCATTCATCCACACAGCAATGGAACATACATCCATCATGTGGAGTAATGGGATATGAAATGTATGTTTACACCAAATAAGCGCATTTAACAGACAGCTGTCAATCACTGAAGCTAACCATCCAACCTAGAAAGAGATCTTGCAGAATATTCCTGTAGAACGCCAGCAATTTTACCTTGAAATTTTGGACAGTCATTGATAACTTGAAGCAATTGTTTTCAGTCTTTCCAAGTCATAACATTACAAGATTATTTGTGTTGGTAATTTTAAAAAATGTTATACATCTCAAATCGCTGTTAATGTTAAAGACAGTATATTACAAATGTCATACATTTGTGTAAGTCTGCTGTATAAATCAGTTTTTATATGTTTCATAGCTTTTTAAAATAAAATTATTATTAAGTTGACTACAACAGCTCAATTCAGTGATAAATTTTCACAAGCAGTTAATTAAAACAATGTAACTCTAATCATATTGATGATCACTGTTTTGTCTGGGTATACTAGGACCTGGAGGCAGGATTTTTATGTTAAATTACTCACCTAATATACTCTTTAAAAAGAATGAAACAACTTTTGACATGTGTTGAACATTCTTTTAAAAATATTTTTTTTTTATCTTTCCTGAAAACATGCATTTATGGATGACTGATTCATTTGTTGAAAATGAGGTTTTCCTGGAATACTATTTCACAAACCCTGAGAAAGCGAAATAAATGTAAATTCTGTTTCATATCCCAGGTGCTCCTGTCGCTAGTAGATGGCTGCACTGTAGAAAACGTGTGCTTACTGTGACCAGCAGATGGCTGCACCATAAAATCGAACAATGTTTGAATGGCCACAGAGTAAAAACACAACAGAGCAGGAAATTAATAATTTTTCGCATCTAACATATCGAAAAATTCTAAAATGGCTGCAAAATACATAGGTAGCACTAAATGCGCAATATTTACACTGCGTATCCACGACCTAGTTGCGGTTAACACATGAAAAAAAGTTGTAAGACTAAACAAATTAATGAGATGTCACAATATTGCAAAAATGTGTCTACAATGTAAAACAAAGTGCAAGTTATTTTCCACACATACGTTATTCGCTAAATTAGTATCCAAAATTCTAAAGTATGTACCTAATGTAAGATAATTCGATGTCATAAAACTAACCAGACCAGGATTATAACTGCAGAAAAAATATGTGCTGGTTAAAATATTACACTAAGCTTGAAAACAGATAGACTGAATGTAACTAATTAGGCCTACTCTTGACATAAGTCACACCTTGAAAGTAAATATTTCCGCATTTAAATTGTTCTCCAGCACCATTTTAGGAAGAACAGAGATAGTACATCATGTTATTCAATATATATATATTCATTGATGATGATTAAAAATTAGGCCTACTGCTATTATTAGAAATGACACAGGCCTACTTGGGGTTATGAAAATAACAGCAATTTAAAACACTTAAACAATTTAGCACAGGGTCAGACATATGATCCATTCTGTAGTTGTGCATTGCAGCCTGGTAATACCTTGTTCTTTAGCCAAAGAACACATTATAAAATCTATAACGGGATTATCAATAACTTTGTTCACGCTTGGGCTTGTGATCTGACATATAAATATATTATGTATCTTTACTGCACAGTTGGAGGTCATCTGCACGAAACAGTCAATCCAAACTATCTTACCATTGCCCACAAATTCATTACTATTTTCCTGGCAGTCTCTTTCTTTGCAGAAGATGTAGTTTAATATTATGTAGTCGCACTTGGTGTCCCATTTCGTTTAACAGTTGATCTAATTCGTAAGTCTTTTTGGCACCTACGATATCTTCCTTAGACAGGAGTTCAGCCTTCGTTTCATCGACTGAAAATGAAACACTCTTTCTCTTTAACCACTCCATAATATCTGCCTTGCGCCAATTTGAAGGTGGCAGCTTTTCTGTCTGAATGGAGTGGTACATCTACATCTACATATATACTCCGCTAGCCACCAAGCGGTGTGTCGCGGAGGGCACTATTCACGTCAAAGTCGTATTTCGCCCCTTTGTTCCACTCGCGGATCGCGCGAGGGAAGAACGACTGTCTGAACGCCTCAGTACGAGATCTAATTTCCCATATCTTTCAGTGGTGTTCATTGCGCGATATGAAAGTTGGTGATAATAATATATGCTCTACATCCTCGGCACAGATCAGATTTTGGTATTTAGTGAGCAGTCCCTTACGTTTAGCGCGTCGTCTATCTGCAAGCGTGTCCCACTTCAAACTTTCTATGCCATTTGCAACGCTCTCTCGACGGCTAAATGTACCAGTCACTAATCTTGCCGCTCTTCTTTGGACCTTCTCAATCTCTTGAGTCAGACCCAGCTGGTGAGGGTCCCATACACACGAACAATACTGTAATACTGGACGAAATAAAGTTTTGTAAGAAATTTCCTTTGTTGAAGGACTGCATCCCTTCACGATTCTACCAATAAACCGCAATCTAGATTTCGCCTTACCCGTTATTTATGTAATCAGATCGTTCCATTTGAGATCATTTCGAATAGTCACACCCAGATACTTGACGAATGTTACCGCTTCCAAAGACTGGGCAATTATTTTGTACTCGTACATTAATGAGGATTTTCGCTTTGTTATATGCAGTAAGTTACACTTACTAATATTGAAAGATAACGCCCAGTTATTACACCACACATTTATTTGCTGCAAACCTCATTGATTTGTCCACAACTTTCGTGTGATGCCAATTTCCTGTAGACTACAGCATTATCAGCAAACAGTCTAATGCCGCTGTCAATACCATCAACCAGATCGTTTATGTAAATCGTAAAAAGCAGAGGGCCTATTACGCTACCCTGGGGCACACCTGATGTTACGCTTGTTTCTGTTGAAGTCTCCCCATTCAGGACGACATGTTGCTCTCTGTCAGAGAACTTTCTATCCAACCATATATGTCATCGGATAGACTGTAAGCGCGCACTTTTTTGAGCAAGCAACAGTGCGGAACTGAGTGGTACGCCTTGCGAAAGTCGAGGAATATGGCATCAACGTGGGAAACCGTATCTAGAGCCTGTTGTATATCATGCACAAAAAGGGCCATATGTGTCTCACATGACCATTGTTTCGTAAAACCATGCTGGTTCCTGCAGATGAGCTTCTCATACTCTAGAAAGGTCATTATATCTGAACACAAAATATGTTCCATGGTTCTAAAACAAATTGATGTCAGCGAAATTCGCCAGTAATTATGTGCGATTTTCTACCCTTTTTATAGATTGCTATGGCCTGGGCGTTCTTCCAGTCCCGTGGAACTTTCCGCTGTTTCAATGATCTCTGACAGATGATGGATAAGAATGGTGCTATATTTGTAGCACAGTCAACATAAATTCTTACAGGGATACCGTCTGAGCCAAATGCCTTCCTGGCGTCTAAGGATCTTAACTGTTTTAATCCCAGATACACTAAACACAATGTCGGTCATCCTTACGTTTGTTCGATGATTGAAAGGAGGAATGGTGCTGCAGTCCTCTACCGTAAACGAGTTTTTGGAAGCTAGGTTTAGAATTTCGACCTTCTGTTTATCATCATCCGTTACATTACTCGTACTGTCAGCAAGAGAAGCTACTGAATTATTTGTAGCGTTCATAGATTTTACGTTAGACCAAAAATTTTTCGGGTTTCTTTTAGGATCTGCCTGTAAAATATTGCCTTCAAATTCGTTAAAAGACTCTCTGATTGACCTTTTGACAGCTGCTTTCATTTCGTATAATTTCTGTTTGTCAGTGGGACAGTGACTATGTTTAAGTGACTGTGCAAAATTCTCTGCTTTCTCAGCAACTTCCTAATATATTTGTTGTATCAGGGTGAATCCTTTCCCTCCCCCATATTTTTGCTAGGCACTTATTTCTCTAGCATGTGGTGGACAATACCTTTAAATTCCGACCAAAGACGCTCAATATCTTTGTGTCCCCCAGTGAATGCTTGGAGCTGACTACGAAGATATTCATTAATGACACTCTTATTTGCTTTCCCAAACAAGAAAACTCTACGCTGTTTCTTTGGTTGTTTTGCAACTTCCACTGACATAGAAGCCACGACGACATTATGGCCGCTAATACCTTCTTCTAGATTAACTCCCTTAAAAAGATCTGGTATGTTCGTCGCCAAAATATCTAATATGTTCCCATTTTTAGTTGGTTTTTTTTAACTAATTGATCAAGGTTGTGTGTTGAGAGCGCCCCCTGTGATAAACGTGTGATTTTCCCAGTCAATGGACGCCAGATTAAAGGCTCCACCTATAATTAATGGATAATTTGGATATTTATTTCCTATGTACTCAAGACTTTCCCTGAAACGTTCTGTGACGTTTGTTACTGATACTGGTGGTCTATAAAAACACCTCAGCTGGCGTTATCCATCACGATAATTGACCCTTCTTCCAGTGCAGACAACAGTCGAATAAACAAATTCTTAAAAACTTCTACATTCATTACTGAATAGTAATCGGACTGACAAGAACTTTCCCCACACGAAAAACAAGTTTGACCTTTGGTCTTTAGAAAGGTGCTTTCACGTGTGTTCGGTGGTCGACAACAATGCAGGAGCAACAGCCTACTTGTAGTACTCCTCCAGTCGGTGTGTGTAAAGGGCGGAAAGACATTCGTAAACAATCGAATATTATCATATCGAATGTACTCAAATTTTTTGCTGATCTGGCCCACAATGAAGAAACGAGGAATAACTTAAATTTCGCTCAAATTCATAAACTTACTGCTAAAGTGTGTGGTGTCTCCAAATCAACTGTAGGCCATATTAGCAAATCTGTGTCATTGGCAGAATCTCCAGACATGAATGAGTGTTTCGATTCACCAAGAAAGGTATACGAACGTCAACGGAAATCAACCGACTTCAACGATTTTAACAAAGAGCTCGTGCGTTGAGCTGTACTTGGATATTACTACGGAGGAGAGTATCCAACGGCTAAAAAAAATACAGGCTGACATAAGTGAAAAAATTAATTACTCAGGCTTCGAGCCCTCTGTTCTTCGTCTTCTCCGCTCCCTTGGTTCAAATGGTTCAAATGGCTCTGAGCGCTATGGGACTCAACTGCTGTGGTCATAAGTCCCCTAGAACTTAGAACTACTTAAACCTAACTAACCTAAGGACAGCACACAACACCCAGCCATCACGAGGCAGAGAAAATCCCTGACCCCGCCGGGAATCGAACCCGGGAACCCGGGCGTGGGAAGCGAGAACGCTACCGCGCGACCACGAGATGCGGGCGCTCCGCTCCCTTGTTTCCCAATTAAAAAAAAGTGTAATGACGACGGATATTCTTAATGGAACGCAGAGACATTGCAGCAGCAAGAGCGAAGTTTTTGCGCAGAGTACACTTCTTGCGTGCTGAAGACACCAGGCCTGTAGTGTACTTGGATGAAACTTGAGTCTCACACAACCACACCAATGAGTATATAAGGCACGACTCCAAAGGAAACGGCGGTTTGAAAGTGCCTGCTGGTAGAGGTGGCCGATTAATCATCGTCCACGCTGGTTGATTAACCATAGCCCGCAACTGCTACTGGCGGCAGGCAGTGGCCGTGACCTTGAGGACTCTACTTTCGTGTTGGTCACTCAAGTAGCAATTGCCTCTTGGCCACAATGGCTATTATGCATACTTACAGAAATAAAATTAACACTTCTCTATTAATAATAGATATCACCTTACACATAAGGTCACTTCAAACTAGTCTTTGTAACTGCAGATATTCCACTGCCACAATCGTACACTACGTCAGCGACAGAAGCGAGCGACAGCGCGCGACAGCTTCAGGCGACAAAACACAACTGCACGTGTAGTTATGGAGGTGTCCTACGTGAGCGACATCTGTGTCGCTGCCTGTCTCCAGCTGCAACTGGAGACGTTTGAATTCAAACGTGTTTGAATCTTGTCGCTGCAGCTCGCGCGACAGAGAGCGACAGCCACGTGTCTTCCCGGCAAAGCAGAGGAGCGGACGCGACAGCACCTATGAATTACCTAACATCCGATTTTAAGAAAACTATTCGGTGAAAAAATTTGATTCTTCTGCAACCTATAGCTTGATATCTTTAAACGATAAAGGTCTGAATTTATTTTCGTTATTCGTCATAGTTACTCTTACTTACTTACTCACTGGTCATACCGGACTTGAGAGTCCATCACCGCAGCAACATATTTTCGCCACCTGTCCCTGTCCTGGGCTATTTCCTTCCATTCACCTTCAATACCCTAGGCTCCTCAAATCAGCCTTCACACTGTCCTCCCATCTACGCCTCGGTCTCCGCACAGGACGTTTCCCCCTAGGTGCCCTACCAGTACTCTGCGCGCTGCCCTGCCCTCATCCATTAGAGATACATGACACGCCCATCGCAGCCTACGTGATTTAATAATACTGATAATGTCAGGGATTGAATAGAGTTCGTAACCCTCTTCCTTATGCAGTTTTCGCCACTCTTCGCTAATTTCATCCCTTTTTTCTCCGAAAATTTTCCTCAAAATTTTGTTTTCAAATACTCGAAACGGCTTTTCATTTTGCACAGTGAGAGATCAAGTCTCACACCCATACAGCATAACTGGTACAATAATACGTAGTTTTTTATATTCTAATCTTTAAATTTCTAGACAATATCCGTGATGAAAGTAATCTACTCAGTGAGAAGTAGCACGCATTTCCCGCCCATAATCTCTTCTTCACTTCGGATTCAATCTCATTTCTCGAAGTGATGTCCACGCCTAGATACTTAAATGTGTTCACTTTTTCAAACTGCATGTCTCCAACTCTTAACATTTCCTGATCTACTGCTGTTGACATTCTAGTAGTAACCAGGTAATTAGTTTTGTCTTCACTTATCCTTAGGCCTACATCTTCACTAGCCTTGATTAACACATTCGCATTTTCTGTTACAGATTCTTTCTTATCGCTAATGATGTTTAAATCATCTGTATACCCTAATATCTTAATGTCTCCATTTAACTCCACACCCTCTGAATTATCTGCTGCGATTTGTACAATATATTCTAGGACTAAATTAAAAAGTAGTGGAGACAGGGCATCTCCTTGCTTAAGTCCGTTCTTTATTACAAATTATTCTGACTCCAATTTCCCCACACTTACTCTACCTTTTGTGTTTTTCAAACTCACTTCTATAAGTCTAACATAATTCTTTGGTATTCCAAGTTCCAAAAGAATTCTGTACAATTTTGATTGCAACACTGAATCATATGCTTTTGTAAAATCTATGAAAAGATTATGAACTGGTTTATTGTATTCCCATTTCTTTTCCAAAATTGTACGCAGGGTAAATATTTTGTCTATAGCTGATCTGTTCCTCCGAAAGCCGGCTTGGTAATCCCCCACAATTTCATCTGCATAGGGTAAGCCTGCTTAGCAGAATATTTGAGAAAATTTTGGAACATACTGGTAATAGCGATATCCCTCTATAATTACCACATTCCATTTTGTCGCCTTTCTTAAAAATTGGGATCAGAATCGACTCCTGCCACTCTTCAGGTATCATCTCTGAGTTCCATACTTTAGTTATCACTTTATGAACTACTTCCAATAATTTCTGTCCCCCATTTTTAACTAATTCTGCAGTTATGCAATCAGATCCTGGTGATTTATGGTTTTTCAATTTGTTGATTGCGTCTCTTACTTCCTTTAACGTTGGCTCAGGTATCTGGGGTTCTGCTGTGTATTTCGTACGCCTGCTCATTTCCTGCTTCCTGGTGTACATGTTGCTTTATGAATGTCCTTCCTTTTGAAATATGTGCTCTCAACAATCATGTCTTTTGAAACAGCAGAATTAACCATCCTTGTGCCATTATGCAAACTTTCTTTCCCAATTGTACGCTGGAATGCTTCCTCCTTCCCTATCTTCGCATTAAAATCAACTATGATTAATTTTGTATCATACGAGGAGAACTCATCCCACAGTTGGTCTAGTTCTCCATAAAAGCCGTCTTTATCAACCTCTTCAGTGTCCTCAGTTGGTGCGTGTACATTAATTACTACTAGTCTATTCCACCTGCCAGACCAACACTACAACTGTTAGTCGGTCACTAATGAACCTTATATCTCTGATTGTGTGAAGCACTTTTCTCTGTACTGCAAAACCTGTTCCGAAACTGTGAGCTTCCACACCTCCAAAGAAAAATGTATAGTTACCCCTCTTTATGCTACCCTCCCCCTGCTGCCGAGTTTCTTGAATAGCTGTAATGTCTACATGGTATCTATCTAATTCGTGTAATAATGTCTGGAACGTTGCTGGCCTGTTCAAACTTTTAATGTTCCATGTTCCCAACCTGAAAGTTCCTTTCGGCTGGAATCTCTTCGAAGTAGGTTCCGCCCAGAGATCCGAATGGGAACCTAGTTTACCTCCGGAATATTTTACTTCAAAGGGACCCATGCCCATTAATGTTGCTGATTCTTGATGAATAGATTTGATAGAAGTGAAGAAGAAACAGGGATGGTTCATCACGCCATCGCCTGCTCCCCACCGGCTGTCCGCGACTGCTTATTTTTTTGTATTTGCAGCTACCCTTCATATCTGAAGGCCGTATCCCCTGTCCACAACCTGGGGACGCGCTGTGCCGTGGTTGTAGGGGCCCACGAGACAGCATAGTTACTCTGCTGCACGAAATTGAGTAAATGGCTGCACGAAATTTTAAGAATTTGCAGAGGTAAAATCACAATGTGTAGACTTCCCATATAGTTCATTTAAGGCCATACATTATTGTGTATGAAATGTAACCAATATATCTAAATTGTATTTAAAGTTGAGACTGGATTGATATCTCTTTTCATTCTTGAGATATTGGTTGTTATATCCGCGGACGGGTCACTCGAAGTGCGTCCGAACCTTTCCTGCACTTCGAGAATCAACTCGTCGTAAAATTTTTCCAAGCCAAACAAAGGGAGAGAAACAGGTTAACGGGGTATCAAAGTGACCAGCATGAGGTCTATTTTTGCATGAAAATATTTAACCGCTTGAAAGTAATCAGGGTATTAACGAAAACTTAATTAATAAGCTGGGTAAAAACTGAAATATCTCACGAAAAGCTGCTGTAAATGAAGTGTCAAAAATTTCATCTGTTCAAGACCTAGCTGTTTTGCACATAAAAAGATACATTGGTGCGGTATTTAAATGTCAAAAAGGCTTCCTTCGAATCAAGTACATTAGGAAGGCAGACGAGGAGTAAGTAAGATCATGCTTTCTGAATAAAACTTGAAATTAAAAATGAAAGAAATCAGTCTAATATTTTATGAAATGACTTGTGTAAAAGAAATAAATAGACCAGAGAAACATTCTACATGCCTTTGAATGATGCTCCAAATAATGAACAGAAAATGAGGTGCACCAGACCTAATATTTTTTATTTCATACTTTTAGACAAATGATAACACAGAACGTTTGACTTTCTTTTCATAAATTTTGTACCCTTTACTTTTACAGACCATTTAGAGTAATTGAAACGCTTAGCCTTAACACTGAATGCTGATGAATTACATTCGCAAAATGAAATATCAACAAAATTTCATGGCTCATTGAAATTTATTAGGAATTAAATGTGTGTGATACTGGGATAGATGTGAAGATCAAGTTCTTTGGCCAGGCATTACAATATACTTAGCGATGCAGTTTAAAAAGTATAGATGCAGGAGAGCTTCTGTGAAGTTTGGAAGGTAGGAGACAAGGTACTGGCGGAATTAAAGCTGTGAGGACGGGTCGTGGGTCGTGCTTGGGTAGCTCAGTTGGTAGAGCACTTGCCCCCCGAAAGGCAAAGGTCCTGAGTTCGAGTCTAGGTATGGCACACAGTTTTAATCTGCCAGGAAGTCTCATATCAGCGCACACTCCTCTGCAGAGTGAAAATCTCATTCCAGTATACTTAAAACTTAGTATACAGAATTGTAACTGACTCAGTAAAAATATAAGAACGGACCGGAACCGAACCCAGGACCTTATCCTAACTCATAATCCCCCACTGAATACCCTATCCCTACACCACAGCTAGTTTTTGTTCACAACCATCAATCTGTTGTAGTTAAGTTTGTATTTAGCGTAGTTAGTCGTATAGTAATCATTCCTCCACATTTACTGGCTGTTAAATGTTCTTGATCATGTAAAAAAAACATTCGTATCTAATTTATTGATCAGATATAGTCTAATGCTCCTCTGCTCATTCACGTGTATTCGAAGAATTTGTCTAGTGATCTTCATAGTTGATGATATTTATGAAATTCTCCATGGAGATTCCTCCCTTTGTAAATTTCATGTACATCATTCCTTTTCGATTTATTTTCTTCAGTAAACCTAATTCTGTAGCCTTACTCTCCAGCTACAGTATTCTACAGGTTAGGGACGCCGTTTTATTGAAACAGCTGGTTGGCTCTAAGCAGCCATCTTGTAGCGCGACATGGTTGCTCGCACGCAGGACACCCAAGCTTTTCGTCCGATGCTGCTACTTGTCACTGGAGTATCGCATATCAAGAAGTTGCTCGCTGTCGCTCACTTCTGTCGCTCATGTAGGACATGGCCTAACAGCTACAATATGCAGGTAATGTGAACAAAGCTGCTAGTCATAAAAACATCTCTAGATATCCTTGTTGGTTGGAGTCCTTCGTATTTATTGCTGTTGGGCTAGGTTAAGAGCTACCTTCCTTCATGCAGTAATCTAATTATTTTGATAGGGCCAGTGTGCCTAAACTACCACTGTCTTAATCTCTGGTCATAGTAAACTTAGTTTGGACTTTCAGTAATTCAAACTAAGGCTTGTCTCACCATTTCTTCCCAGGTCACTTCTTTTCTGAACAGTTGAGAAATAGAATCCAACCACTCATTTCTTTCCTTGACTTATACATCAAATCAGCTGTAATGTGGTGAGCAGAATAAAGAGGAAGATTATTCAAATCCATTCAAATACTCCTAGAATTCTACCCATCACATTTGCTTTCTTACATGCCTAGGTTCTCATAAATATGTTAAAATTGTGGAAAAATCTCGCCATCACATTAGGTTTCAGATGAAATTTAGATATTAGGATCTGCTAAATCTGTTGTTCACATAAGAATTCCTTCCATTTCCTACTCATGAAATTAGAAGTGTTGTCTGACAGCAAGGTTGTACTCTAGCTAACTGTTGGTATAAAGTCACCCAGGATCCTTTTAATGATCATAACTGCAGCCATGGTCTTCACAGAATACAACTTGACATCTTTTGAAAATATGTCTTATGAACCAACTAGATACTTGAGGCCTCCTCTAGCAGAGGATAATGCGTCAGCTAGATCAATAGAGACAATATGTAGTTCTTTCGTAGATATTATCAGATGAGGTCTAGCCTTCTGACAAATTAGATAAGCTTCTAATAACTGTTGAACACACCTCAGCATGTTAGAAAATAAAAGTTTTTTTGAAAAATTTTAAAACACCCAAGTACACCCACATACGATGTGTGTAGCGGATTAGTGATGGTGATAGGTAGCAAGTATGCATATGCACCAACCACCAGAAAGTACATTCTGTCTATAGAACAACATATCATCCTCTAACCTATAATGTTGTAATACTTTTTGTCCAGGTTCAGAGTAATGAGTAGCTTCCCATTCCTTCATCTAGAACCACAATGCTGCAATACTTCCATGCTTCTACAGATGTATATGATGTACTCTATATAATTTCTATCCTTCATTAATAACATACTGTAACATGATGTTTGCTCTACTGGATCTTCAAATCCTGGAAAACCTTGTGGTAAATGGGACAAAGCATATACTAAAATGTTGTCCTCCCTTTTAAGTCGTACATTTTCAAAACTGCAGTTCTGTAAAAACATTATCCAGTGAGCTAATTAAGTATTAACAACTTACAGGTCAAAAGAAAACTTAATGTTTTGTGGTCACAGTAAACTTTCACATGTTTAGCATAAAGTTTTTGGAAGTCCATGCTACCACTAGGATACCTAGTTCTGTAGCAGAGTAGGCATATCACATTCTAACAGAGTTTTATTGGCAAAATGTATTGTGCACATTTCATGTTCATCTTCTTTTTCATGAATTTGGAAAAGACATGCCTCCATTCCAGCAAATCACGTGTCCATCAAAATGCAAAAATCCTTTTTCACATTAGCATGGTATAGAATTTCAGGGTGTACAAGTTCATGTTTAATTGCCCAAAAATCTTCCTGACACTTTTGTGTCCATATTGATTTTGCATTCTGTTTTAGTAGATTTATGAGTGCCTGGTTACTCAGTAGCTGATTTGGCACGGAACATCACAAAAAGGATCATATCCCCAGGAAAGCCTTTATCTGTTTTCTTGTCTTAGGAATATGAAATTTCTGTATGGTGCTTATTATCTCTGAGTCTGGGGTTATACTAGTAGGAGTAATGGTAAGACCGAAAGACTTCATATTGCCACTGACTAATTTATATTTCTGTAAGTTGGCAGTGACACCTTCAGATAGAAATTTCTGTGGTGTCCCTCTAGTAATTCGATGTGTGCCCAAGTAGGGGTAACTATTAAAATGTAGTCTAAGTAGATATTATCCTTTCTAACAGATCAGATATAAATAACATGTCCAGAGCTGTAATGGAAACATTGGAGCTCACATTCAGTCCAAATGGCAGTATGTAAAATTGGTAGCTTGTGCTGATAAATATAAACGCAGGATACTTCCTTGATTCTTCTGATAGTTTTCTTTTGAGTATTGGCCAGTACCACTGACTCCACGAAATTTTTGCAACTGCTCTTCAGGATTTCCTGGTCTGGTGTATACCAGTACAATAATTTGATTAATTACTCTTGCCTCAAACACAGGTCTGACATTCCCACTTGGTTTTGCTATGGTCAGCAAGAAGGTACAGTAAGGAGAAAAAGATTGTCTAATGATCTTCCATTCCAACATCTGCTTTATCTCTTGTTTGACTGCCTGCCTTTTCGGCCAGTCAAAATGGAGTATGAGATTTTTCAGTAGGTCTCATGTGGCTTTACTACTGAAAGACACAGATAACTACTAATTACTCCAGGTTTCTTATCTAAAACTTTAACATGTTTTAACAAAGTCTCTCATTTCATCCTGCTGCTAACAGACAATACTAGTCAATTGCAACACCTTGTCATTAATGTCATTGGTGTTACTCATTGGTAAGATACAGTGGCAGAGAATGCTGTTGACTTGTACATATTTAGTCCGAACGAGATTAATTTGTACACTTCAAGAGAATTTGCAATAAAGTCCCTTTGCCTTTATTACATTTACAGTAAAAACTTCTCCACTTACAGGCAGATGGCACTTTCCCGATCAGAGACCAATTCATGCATTGCTCTCTCTTAAAAGTTCGATTGCTAAGATGCATTTTTCTATCAATCCTTCAACTATAAGAAATGTGCAATCCATTGCTCCATTCCCTGTTACCACTTCCACCTGAATCTGCACTTTGACCGGTTGTGATCTGCTACCAAAAGCACCAATTATCCTACAATTCTATAAAGGGTAAGTGGGAACATTACAACGACTTGCATGCTAGCTTGTACAGTTGCCTCACACTTTTTTCAGAACTTACTGTTATCAGTCATTAAGTCACCTTAAATGTTAACATCACCATTGTACCTCAACATGTTGGTTGAGTATATTTGGCTGACCTCCTCCCACACAAAACATTTCATTAGAGGTCTTAAAGACGCTGAATTTAGTTTGTTAAGCTAGCAGTCACAGATCTTGACTTTTCAGTTGCCTCTATACCACTGATAGCGCAATTATGATCCCTCCAATTTGTGTAAACAGAACTATTTTGCACTCGATTGTTTTGCAGGTCGGTACTGTTTGTATTGAACTGTGGGTGGTTGCCATGACCGGAATTCCACTGAATAATGTTTTTATGTCATGAGCCATCCTCAATTATTGTAATATACCAGATGGTATCTATTCTGGAATAACCTTCTGGATTAGAGTTTGGAGTTTCTCAGCTTGCTCGTCTGTTACTTTGCATCTGAGGCATCAGCAGCAGGGCTACAGAATTAGTGCGACAGCCATTTGACCTGTTGTGACTGTTAAATGGCTGACACAGGCTAGCTGACTGACTTGTCTTACTACCATTATGACTATTGTTATTAATTTTTGCATCCTCATTCATAAAATTAATAGTGTACAAAATTGATGTGAAAAGTTCTAAATTGGTTTCAGGTACATGTACAATTTTTCCTCGATGTCAATCGATAATTTAGCCTTAAATATATGTAACAAATCTCTATGGAAGCCTGGTTATTCCCAAAATTGGTTTTATTTAAAGTACTTTCTTAGGCAGCTTGCCTGATATAAAATAATTCAGGGTGAAACACTTCTTTGAATAACCTCCCTTGAACATATATAGACCAATATTTATCCAAAGATGTCTTTTCAAGTGATTTATGATTTTGACTATTTCAGTCACCAAAGTGCAGATTCACATTGAATGGAACTTCTGGTTACAGGTATTTTCTACTGATCTGTGCAAGTTTCGTGTACTGCACCTTTAAATGATTTGATGAAAATCATAGGATAGATTTTTCATGTCAGGAATAAACACTTTCAATTATTGATGTCTTCCTCTAGTAACACAGATGATACTGAAGGTGGCACACTCATCGCATAAGATGTATGGCTGGGCTGCAGTTCACTATTTCCTGTTTCATCACAATACCAAAAGAGGATCCTAGACTGTGACAGGCATCACCTATTCTCTATATATGCAGACTGAAGCAATAAATGAAAATATGTACAGAGGCTGAGATTCGAACCCAGATCTCCAGTTCACTACGCAGATGCTTTACACAATTGCATAGATTATCCTAGCACTATAGTTAGGGTAATCCATGCAGCTGTGCAAATTCACTGTGCCAACATGACATAGTGGATAGCAAATCTGCCTGATGAGCAGGAGACCCAGGTAGAATCCCAGCATTGAAACAAATTTTCATCCATCACTTCAGTCTACATGTATACATCACAGGTGTTTGAGACTTTAGAAGGTCTCTGGTACTATATAATTTCATTTAACCGCCTATTCTATTTGCAGTAATAGTGAATCATTTAGTGATTCCTTGATTTGAACAACTCACTCTGTATATTACTGATTTGAGAATGTACACCATCACACCACTCAGGAAATTCTTGGTTTAAGGTGTCCAAGTCTGATTTAATTCAGTTTTAATTACGTGTGCTGCAGTATTTTTGCCGGTATATATTTCAGTTGACGTCTGCTGTACTGCATTCCCCGCCTCAGCATCTAGCTTTTCATTTAGCATGGCATTCTTTTCAGAAAAGAATTATTTCAGTTTTACTTCGTGTACAGCAGGTAGATTTTTCTGCTTTATGAACTATTTGCTGTGACATTGTCTTTAAAGTGTTTTATTCTATTCTCAATACATTAAAATCTTCAGTTAATTTTCATATTGATTCAGTAATGCACTGGAAAGTGCTCTTCCATCCTGATAGTTTAGTTTTCATGGTCTCAAAATCTGACAATACCTCCTCAGTTACAGGTTCAGCTACCTCATTTTTTAGCTGATCAGTCTGTGTTTTGATCTGTTTTGCCACCTATGTAACTATTTGAGTGGACATCTTTTCCGATTGTTCCTCCTGCTGTTGGAATTTTTAGTGATCATAACTTCTAATCGTCTAAATATTTCTGTCATTGGATCTTGTATGGGACTATCTGGCCAATTACAGCTGCACTCTCAGTTTGAGATTCTACTTTGCTCACTGAGGCATGAATATTCTCAACATCTGCCCCACTGCGTTTGTAATTAAGTACTTGTGTGTTTAAATTCTCTTTAGTTTCTTGTTCCATGATAACTGCTTAGTGATGGATTTTAACCATGCTGCCTTACTACTCAGATGGCTGAAAATGCTTCCACTGATAGTACACACTAGAATTCGTCAATATCACGCAAACCTTCCACTCTCAGCTCTCAGCATGAGCTTACAATTGTAAAAATACACCTTTTAAAAGAAAAACACAGCATGCTGCTCCCTACATGCACATGAAAATGTCAGGGAAGTAGAAACAGAATAATTCAATTATGAAATTAACTACAAATTCTCTACTAAACTTATTACTACACACAATGTGGGCAACAATTACTATATTTCTATGTGAAAAAGGTCTATACTACTGATCAGCAATGACTGAGTGTAATGCAGTGCTCTTGCTTTATGTGTACTAGCAGCATGGACTGCAAACTATTTCCAAATTTTAATTTTTCATTATTCTGCTTGTTTTGTTTTTAGGGTTGTTCCATTTTTATATAAGAACATATTCTTCTTTCATAAAATATTCATTCCTTTTTAATAATTTTTAATTAACATCTACTGCAATTTGTTTAAGCTCAGAACATGAAAAGAAATAAACACAACTTTGTAACATATGCAGTGAAATATATTTTCACATTTAAAACATAATTTTATCAAATAAAAGTCCTGTCACAGTCGACAGTGTAATCTCACCTTTTTCTACTAAAATATTGCTGTGAGTTTCACTTAAAATTTACATTTGTTCATGGAAAGGCGAATCACAGAGGCGAGCAGTATCAAGATTGTATAACTGCAATGTTCATTTGATTGCATAAATGGGTTTTTCATTCAAATAACTTAAGGGTTTGCTCCAGGTTACGTCGTCGACCATCACCGATATTTCGAAAGGAGCACACCCTGCCATTCTCAACGCACAAATGCAAGGACGAAGCAATGTGCAAGGGAATTAAATGCTGCTTGTAATCCGGCTCTGTCTCTCATCAAAAATCAGAGGGACAGAATTAGTGCCACCTCACCTGTTGATTAATAGTCACCATCGATATTTCTGATGTTGGTTGTGTGTTGACTCTACAGTTACTTGTTCTGTGTGAGGTATCTTCGTAGTTTCTCTTCTGTGAACAGAGGTATTAAATTACCTTGCACATTGCTTCCTCCTTGCATTTGTGCCTTGAGAATGGCAGGGTGCGCTCCTGTCGAAATATCGGCGGTGGTCGACGACGTCACCCAGCAGCAAACCCGTAAGTTATTTGAACATTCAATTCGCCAGGAAAAGTTAAGGTCTCACAGGGTTTCGCATTTATTGTCACCAATTCAATTATGCCACTGCACCACCAAATTTGGGGCACAAGGAAAAAAATCTGTAAACTGTAATATTATTAAATTGAAAAAACTGTTTCACTTATTAGATATCACAATTCTTAATCAATAAAATATAGATCCTATTCAGAAATGCACAACCACAAATGCGGTTTTTAGCTACTGAAGTATTACACTGCTCAACCAAACTGCTAAACTGCATCGACTGTTACAGGCCAAATCGACTGTAAATTCTGAATAAATGAAATGATGTTTTAAGATTTATATAGTGTTAGGAAACAACATGCTACATGCAATTTAATTAATTATTATACTAGGATTATCAACACCTGTAACATGAACAAAGTGACAGTAAGTCTTTGTCGGATGAAAAAACAAGAGAAACATGATTCAGCATCTTAATGAAAACAAAGATTAACAGCAAAATGTCAAAGGTAAGTTCCTTTTTCACAGACATTAAGATTGCACTGAAAAATATAAATAATAGTAGTAGTAGGTTGAAGTAATAATAAAAATTATTATTATTATTATTATCATTATTATTACCATCACCATTATCATTATTATCATCTACATTGCTTTCTTGTCTTTCTGCTGCAGTATTATATGGTTATTTAAACAGCAGCTATCAAAAGAAGTTTAAAGTCACATTCAGTCTCCTTTGTTGATCACTGAAACAAAAGAGTTGTCATATGTTCCGTGGCAAACTTAGCTGATAGCCCTCATCCCTATTGACAACAACAACAACATGACATATCAGAACAATATTCGAATTTTTTTTAAATATGGGCCTAACAATATTGCCCTCTAAAAATTTCACCAATTCTAAACTAATAATTTAAATATTTCACCACTAATATTACAAAGGCATAAGGAATATGCCTGTTTAAAAATTTCACACTTAAGTATTTCAAGCATAAAGTAATTTAGAACTATTATTAAATATTATCATCATGC
Source organism: Schistocerca nitens (assembly GCF_023898315.1). Lineage (NCBI taxonomy): Eukaryota > Metazoa > Arthropoda > Insecta > Orthoptera > Acrididae > Schistocerca > Schistocerca nitens. The sequence goes on along the minus strand of NC_064624.1, from coordinate 18,819,640 downwards.
ACGATCTAATAATTTAAAACTGGTCTCATTTCATTGTCATAGCTATGAATTGCATCCAAAAATTAACTTCATTACATCATAATCATTACAAAATATTCAATTTTATAATTCCAGTTTTTTCTTTGCTGCGACACCCAGAAAGTGTGCAGACATGGCGTCTGGAACAATGCTATGCAAATGGTGGTCAGCTCCTCATCGGGACGTTTAGCACGCAAGAGAGTTGGACCAGACTGTGTGGGCAGGGATCACAGCCTGATCGTCTACTACCTCTGCTGCGTCCCAGTTGTCTAGGCAGCAGGAACCCAAGCGACGTATCATTTCAGTATATGCTACCTCATAATTGGCTAGTAGCAGACGTAGATCTTCTCGCCTGCTGCCTCTTGATTGACTAGCAACAGACATATATCGTATTGTCGGCTGCCTCTTGAATGGCTAGCAGTCGACATAGTTCTTCCAGTTCGCTGCCTCTTGAATGTCTATCAACCGACATATTTTTTTCTTGTTGGTTGCCTCTTGAATGGCTAGCAACCAACATTGTTCTTCGTATCTGCTGCTTCTTGTCGGTTGCCTCTTTGAATGGCTAGCAACGAACATTACTCTTTGCATCCAGAAGACTATGAATGTGTGTTGAATGAACAGGTGATCCTCCTCTGCTCACGGTGTCTTCTTTCAAATGAGCAGTGGTCGTTAGACAGCAGCTCAAAGTCTCGGATGCGCACGTGAAGCAGCAGGAAGCAGCTATTTTCCTTCTTGAAGGTTGACCACATACTTGAGCGCCCCCCCCCCCCCCCCCAGCAGTTTTACCTCCATTACTGGCAGGATTGGCGCGACGTGAAGGCACCAGTGGTCATCTGACGGCTTCTACTGGTCTTCCACACTCGAACAGTTGAGATGGAACAAAAATCTCATTAACAAAAATCACATTTAGTACCCAACAGTCATGATATTTTCGGGTGGTCCATCTGTATGGGATTCAATCACACAAGTTTATTAAAGGATACATTGTCTTCAGTCCTTGGTTTAATTTCATAAGTATATAAGTTTGTCTGGGCATAGAACTTTGACTCACCTACCATGGAGTTCTAGTTCAAGGAGATGACGTCTATCAGAGATTTGTATTTACAGTGAGCCTACCTCAGTACGTCACACGAATTAACACACGACACTTTTCACATATATGTGTTAGTCAGCATTATTCAACTCTTTATCTCTGTGATTGTAACAACTCAGTTTAGTCAGTTTTCCCTAATAAAAACACTCCTAGTCCTACGATTCTTTAGTGGCCAATCGTAACACGGAAATCGTTGTACCATTAAATGTTCACAAGTAGGCTTACATCCAATCTGCGGTTACCAATAGTTACTTATGTCATAGATAAGGTATACACATATGAGTGTCTCCTTCTTACATAGGAAATTACCCCTGACTTCATATAGCAAGTGATTAGTCAGATGTCTCTATGAGATCATTGTACATTCTGAAACTTCTGCTACAAATAGAAACATCTAATAATAAACCAACATCTTGTGCACTTGGTAATCCTTTTCTGACCTAACACGGAAACACTATATCATTCTTACTTAAATAAATCATAGCTTACAACTATATATATATATATATATATATATATATATATATATATATATATATATATATATATATTATTAACTGTATAAGTAAATTTCATTTCAACAAACACGAAACACTAATAATTATTTCTCCAACAGCATGGATCATGTTCAGAATATCTTTTCTGCCTTATGATATTTCTGTTGTGATTGCAAACAAACAGCCATGTAAAAGTAGAACTACTAACTACTATAAATGTCTTTTCTGGCATAATTCATAAAATTACCGAATAAGAAAGCTTGAGTCTCTCGCTATTCTTTTTTTTTTAAAAAAAAAAATATAATGGATCCAAATCTCACAGCAAATGTACCTTGGTAACTCATAATGTCGTCCAGGAGACGATTTGTTAATACTTTCATATCTCCCCTTTTTAAAACCTGCCAACATAATATACATGAACTAACTGCTAACATTATTTTCACGCATTCCTTCACCCACAAGTATATAGATGAAGTACTTACATACTGTTCTGTAATTCAGTTTCTAAGTAATGTGGTAGTTGACACTTATATATATATATATATATATATATATATATATATATATATATATATATATATTCCAAGTCACATCTACGACCAAAAGCGCTTTAAATCTTGATGTCTGAACATTCCTCTGGTCACACTTTTTGTATTTGACAGAATATAACTCCCAGGATGAGATATTTTTGTTATCCTGAAAGAACCCTCATATTTTAGTTGCCACTTCTTATTTAATCGTTTTATAGCCAATGACTTTGGATGAGATCTTAGAATAATGTTATCTCCTACTCGGTATTTAATAGAATTTATTATGTTCTTATCACAATATGCTTTTCTCAAATGAGCATGGTGCTGGATAGCAACATGTACTTGATTATGGAGTGTAGTTTTTTTTTTTTTGGTGGGGTTTCAGGGCGCTCAACTACTGGGGTCATTAGCGCCCAGTCACTGTTGTTAGAGCACATGGAATCTAGTAAAACTCAAGGGGAGGGGGGACACCAGAAAGACCTGACAAAGATGTAGATAAAATAAGTAAAAAGGTTAGATGTCTTTGGACAAGCCAGTCAAAGTTATAAAACGCAGAACACGAGCAGCTGCTCGAGCGTCATCAGCTAAAATATCCGGTAAAGTACACTGCAGGGACAGGACAACACGAGATTGACTAAAGCGGGGACACAACAATAAAACATGGCGGACTGTTAATGCCTGACCACAAGGGCACTGTGGGGCTGGGTCACTGGAGAGCAGGTAGCGGTGGCTAAACCGGCAATGCCCAATCCGCAACCTGGTCAGAAGGACCTCCTCTCGCCGAGATGGTCGGGAGGAGGTTGTCCAAGCAGTTGGGAGCGGTTTTACTGGCCGGAGCTTGTTTCCTTGGAGGGATGACCAAGCATCCCACCACATCGACACAAGCCTCTTACAAACATCCCCACGAACGTCAGATGACGGGACACAATGGGAGGCTGGCCGAGGCAGGAGGACTGCAGCCTTGGCTGCAGCATCCGCAGCCTCATTCCCAGGCACTCCTACATGTCTGGGAACCCACAGAAAGCTGACAGGAGAACCATTATCAGCGAAAGAATGGAGGGACTGCTGTATCCGTTGAACCAAAGGATGGACCGGATAGGGAGCTCCAAGGATCTGAAGAGCACTGAGTGAGTCAGAGCAGAGTACATACGATGAATGGCGGTGGCGGCGGGCATACTGAACGGCCTGATGGAGAGCAAAAAGCTCGGCCGTAAAGCTGGAACATTGGTCGAGGAGCCGGTATTTAAAGGTGGCGGCCCCAACGACAAAGGCACAGCCGACACCATCGTCAGTTTTGGAGCCATCGGTGTAAATAAAGGTGTGACCGGCAAGTCGAGCACGAAGTTCAACAAACCGTGAGCAATACACTGCAGCCGGAGTACCCTCCTTCGGGAGTGAGCTGAGGTCGAGATAAATATGAACCGGAGCCTGGAGCCAAGGTGGTGTCAGGCTCTCACCCTCTCTGAAGGTGGTAGGGAGGGCAAAATCCAATTGTCGAAGCAGGCGACGGAAGCGGACTCTGGGGGGTAGCAGGGCAGACACATACAACCCGTACTGACCGTCGAGAGAATCGGCGAAGAAGGACTGGTAAGAGGGGTGGTCGGGCATAGACAACAGCCGGCAGGCATACCGACACAGCAGTACGTCGCGCCGGTAGGTCAATGGTAATTCGGCAGCTTCAGCATAAAGACTCTCGACAGGACTAGTGTAGAAGGCTCCGGTCGCAAGGCGTAACCCCCGATGGTGGATGGAGTTGAGACGGCGTAAGAGGGATGACCGAGCAGACGAGTAGACGAAGCTCCCATAATCCAGCTTCGATCGGACTATGGACCGATACAAGCGAAGCAGGACAGTGCGATCCGCTCCCCAAGATGAACCACTAAGAACTCTGAGGACATTAAGGGAACGTGTACAACGGGCCGCCAAATAAGAGACATGCGGAGACCAACACAGTTTCCTGTCCAACGTGAGCCCTAGAAACTTAGTTGTTTCCACGAACGGGAGAACAACGGGACCGAGATGTAAGGATGGCGGAAGGAACGCTTTATATCGCCAGAAGTTGATACAAACCGTCTTCTCTTCAGAGAACCGGAAGCCATTTGCCAGCTCCATGAGTATAGGCTGTCTAGACAATGCTGAAGGCAGGTCTCCAGGAGGCATGTTCGCTGGGCACTGCAGTAGATCGCGAAGTCATCCACAAAGAGAGAGCTTGAGACATTAGGTGGAATGCAATCCATAATTGGATTGATCACGATGGCAAAAAGGGCTACGCTCAAGACGGAGCCCTGAGGCACTCCATTCTCCTGGAGGAAGACGTCGGACAAAACGGAACCCACACGTACCCTAAACTTTCGATCCGTTAAAAAGGAATCAATAAAAAGGGGCAGGCGACCGCGTAGGCCCCACCTGTGCATAGTGCGGAGGATACCTCCTCTCCAACAGGTATCATAAGCCTTCTCCAAATCGAAGAACATGGCTACCGTTTGGCGCCTTCGCGAAAAGTTGTTCATGATAAATGTCGACAAGGTCACAAGGTGGTCAACAGCGGAGCGGCGGCGATGAAAGCCGCATTGACATTGGTAAGTAGCCGTCGAGATTCAATAATCCAAACTAACCGAGCATGAACCATGCGCTCCATCACCTTACAGACACAGCTTGTAAGAGAAATGGGGCGGTAACTAGAAGGAAGGTGTCTATCCTTCCCGGGTTTGGGTATAGGAACAACGACGGCGTCACGCCAATGCATGGGGACCTGACCTTCGGTCCAGACGCGATTGTAGGTACGAAAAAGGAAGCTTTTGCCCGCCGGAGAAAGGTGTGCCAGCATCTGAACGTGAATGGCATCTGGCCCCGGAGCAGAGGACCGGGACAGTGCAAGCGCACGTTCGAGTTCCCGCATAGTAAAGGGGGCATTATAAGTTTCCAGATTCAGCGAGTGGAAGGAAGGTCGCCGAGCCTCTTCTGCCTCTTTCCTGGGAAGGAAGGCAGGGTGGTAATGGGCGGAGCTTGAAACCTCCGCGAAAAACCGGCCGAAGGCGTTGGAGACAGCCACAGGATCAACGAGGTCAGGCCAGGTACCGAGGAGTGGGCCTTAATGCCCAACAGCCGGCGCAGGCCACCCCAAACGACGGAAGAGGGAGTAAAACTGTTAAAGGAGCTGGTGAAAGAGGCCCAACAAGCTTTTTTGCTGTCTTTGATGACTCTACGGCATTGCGCTCGGAGTGGTTTGTATCCAATACAATTCGCCAACGTAGGATGGCGGCGAAAGGTGCGTAAAGCACGTCGTCGAGCACGGATAGCGTCTCTACAAGCCTCGTTCCACCAGGGGACGGAAACGGGACGTGAAGAAGAGGTAGTAAGAGGAATGGAACATTCGGCAGCATTGATGATAACAGCCGTGAGGTATTCGACCTGACTGTCACAACTGAGAAAATCGTGGTCCGGAAAGGTCGCCAGGGAGGAGTAAAGTCCCCAGTCAGCTTTCGGTATGTTCCAGCTCGAAGGACGTGGGGATGGGGTGTGGTGCAGGAGACGAACGACACAGGGGAAGTGGTCGCTCGAATAGGTGTCAGAAAGGATATACCACTCGAACCGACGGGCAAGAGTGGTAGAACAGATTGAGAGGTCCAAGTGGGAGTAGGTATGAGTAGAGTCCGAGAGGAAAGTCGGGGCGCCAGTATTGAGGCAGACAAGATTGAGATGGTTGAAGACATCCGCCAAGAGTGAGCCCCTTTGACAGGATGCAGGAGAGCCCCAAAGGGGATGATGAGCATTGAAGTCGCCAAACAATAAAAACGGCGGGGGAAGCTGAACAATCAGGTGCATCATGTCAGCCCGACTAACAGCGGATGACGATGGAGTGTAGATGGTACAAACTGAAAAAGTAAAAGCAGAAAGAGTAATACGGACAGCTATTGCTTGGAGTGGGGTGGTCAATGGGATGCGATGGTAATAGACATCGTCCCAAACGAGCAACATGACTCCACCATGAGCTGGGATACCGTCCACAGGGGTGAGGTCATACCGCTCCGAGGTATAGTGGGGAAAGGCAATACGGTCAGTCGGGCGCAACTTGGTTTCCTGGAGACCAAGGACGAGCGGACAGCGCAGGCGGAGGAGCAGTTGTAATTCCTCCCGATTTGATCGAATACCTCTTATGTTCCAATGTAACAAGGCCATCGCTAGTCAAAAAAGGGGGAACGAGTTGGGGGAAGAGCTGGTCACCTCGACGGCCGTGGAGGGCCAGGTTTCGAGGGAACAACGCTACAACCGGCGGGAGGCGGATCCTGTTCCATCGAGTCGTCGCCAGCTGCGGCCGCTGTCCCTGGTGGTGTAGGAGGGGCAGCTTCACTTGCCGACGAGAGGCCAGCTGAGCGCCTGGCAGCAGAGCGTCCCGGCGAAACTGAGGACGGCCGGGAGCAGCGACTCACGGATGGAGCGTCAGACGAAACGCGCCGGGGTGGAGAGGGGGATAGAGACTTCTTCTTGGAGGCCTTCTTGGAAGTCCGAGGAGGCACAGGGGTGGTGGGCTGGACCCGAAGAAGGTCCTCACGCGCGGGGTCCGTTTTGGAACGCCGGACCTCTGGAGCTGGGGTCCGGAACGTTTCCCCGATGGACGCCTGAGAAGAGGATCGCTTCTCAGGCGGCGGGGGAGGAGGAGGAGGAGGAATGGTGGCCCCTGGGGCAGACGGGGCGGGGGCCACAGGGGAGGAGGATTTGGAAGGGAGGGATTTGGGAGGCGGAGGCAGAGACCCCGGATGGGGGGAGGAGGTGGAGGGGGGACAGGAGAGGGGTGAGGATACCGCGGAAGGAGGGGACACAACCAAAGCAAACGAAGTGGTCAATGGCACAGGATGGAGGTGGTCATACTTCTTCCTGGCCTCAGAATAAGAGAGCCGATCCAAAGTTTTGAGTTCTTGTATCTTCTTCTCCTTCTGATATGCGGGGCAGTCTGAGGATCTAGGCGAGTGAATGCCAGGACAATTAACGCACCGAGGTGGTGGGGTGCATGTATGTTCCTCATGAAGAGGACGTCCACAATCGCCACAAAGGGGCTCAGCCTCACACCGTGACGGCATGTGCCCAAAGCGCAAACACCGAAAACAGCGCATAGGAGGTAAGGTCGCACGTCGCACCGGTACCACATCACCTTTACCTTCTCCGGGAGAACGTCCCCCTCGAAGGCGAGGATAAAGGCCCCGGTGTCGATGCGAAGGTCTTTGAGGCCGCGCTGGACACGCTGGACGAAATGCATGCCTCGGCGCTCCAGGTTGGCCCTGAGCTCCTCATCAGATTGCAGCAGGAGGTCCCGATATAAAATAACCCCCTGCGTCCTATTTAGTGCCAGATGCGGGACAATGGACACTGGGATGTCCCCTAGGCGGTCGCACGCCTGGAGCGCCGCCGACTGTGTGGCGGAGGTGGTCTTTATAAGAACGGACCCCGAACGCATCTTACTGAGAGCCTGGATTTCCCCGAAGATGTCCTCAATGTGCTGAACAAAGAACATGGGCTGGGAGGTGGCGAATGTCCCCCCATCAGTTCGAGAACAGACCAAATAGCGGGGGAAGTACTTCGCCCCAAGCCGGCGGGCCTGTCCCTCCTCCCAGGGAGTGGCCAAGGGGGGAAGGGCAGGAGAACCAGAACTAGAAACAGTACCTTTCCTTTTGAAAGACTCAGCCGCAGAGCGACCTGATACGTGTTGACGTTTCATCTGCGAAACGTCTGCCCCGATACCACCCACTCCGACCAGGGGCTCTCCCCACGGGCGCCACCCAGCCTCAGCAAGTGCCACATGGCAGGATGACCATTGCCGGGAGTCCTGATGCCCCAAGGAGACGGGCATCTACTCCTTGGCTGACGTGGGGAGGGTGCAGCTCAGGTATCAGCAGTACGATCCCTGTGTTGTCAGGGGGCTATAACCTAGAGGGTACATGACGACCCCACCACAACGGGCTGGCTACCGTGCTGGATTTCTGGTGCCATGGAAAGTCCATCATGATCGTAGGTGCAGATGGGGACGCACTATGGGCGTAACTTGTACAACCCACCAGGCGTTTAGGCCCAATTTGAGGAATAGTGGGTATGGTTACAACGCCGGTACAATGCTGAGTGCCAAGGTCTTAGTGCACTGAGGACCAGTGGTACACCACGTAAGGCGTCCTTCCCCAAAAGGCTCGTACTTCTGTAGAATTTTGAAAAATGGAGGACCATCACATGGAAGGCCGAAACGGTTGAAACTCCTTTTAGTCGCCTCTTACGACAGGCAGGAATACCTCGGGCCTATTCTTACCCTGGACCTGCAGGGGGCGGAGTGTAATTTTGTCTGCTGGTATAGTTTCATTTAATTTAGGTAAATCCTCATTCCATTAGTTAGACTGACAACACCCAAAGAAAACATCATAAGGGGGAAACCCAGTGGATGAGTGTGGTAAATTATTATATACGTTTTCACATTTATGCAAATACTCAATACAACAATAGTGTTGGTGAGAAATATACATCCTCATAAACCGATTTAACTCATGAAACACTCGTTCAATAGGGCTACTCTTTGGGTTAAACCTGGCAATCTGGATGTGGCCAATACCTTCCCCACATAGACACTCCTTCCAAATCCTACACGAGAAATAGGAGGCATTGTCCGTTAGTAAGGTTTTCCGTTTTCCAACTTGGACAATGTACTTTTCTTTCAAGATTCTCACCATGGGTTTCACTCTTACAGATCTCAGTGGGTATACCTTCACTAGCTTAGCAAATAGATCATAAAACACTAGCACGTATTTGAAGTTATCTTTGGAGGTTGGTGAAGGACCCATTACATCACATGACACTAGGTTAAGAACATCATGTACTACTATGGGTCGAAGCTCGGTTTTAGTTGAATAATTGATTGGCTTCGCTTTCTGGCAAATCATACAAGTTCTCAACACTTTCTGCGCAATACGTTTCAGGTTAAAATAATATGCATAAGCTGCTATTAACCTATTTACCAGCACTGGTGTGACCCCACGATAAATGTGTGTGCCAAAGAAATTTCAATACACAACCAGAAGGAATACAAAATTTCCACTGACGAAAGAAATCCTTATTTTTATAAAATAAAACCTTATTATGAAGGCAAAATTTGTTATTTTTAAGACCCTCCTTATCGTCATAAAGTGATCGTCAAATTAATTTCCATTTAGAATCTTGTTCTTGTAAATCAACAATATTCTTACTCATGAATTTTACATCCCTTTCATTCAAATTATGTTGAATCAACATGACACGAAAGTTATCGGTTGTATTCGCGACTGCAACCGTTCCTGTGACGCTAAGCCATAGTCTAGACAGTGCGTCTGCTATTACATTGTCTCTGCCAGGAATGTACCTTATCTCTAATAAATATTCCTGCCATAGCAAGGCCCACCAGGTTAATCGGGCGTGCCGTAACCTACAAGTCATTAAAAAAGTCACTGATTGGTGGTCACAATATGTAATGATTGGTTTACCATACATAAAATACCTAAGTTTTTTCAATGACCACACTAAGGCTAAAACTTCCAGCTCTGTAGTGGCCTACATTCTTACACAATTGGTGAACATGCGACTTGCGAAGCTTATAATTTTAATGGTATTAATAGCTTCAGGAATATCCATTTGAAACAATGTTGCCCATAGACCCGTGTCTGAAGCGTCAGTGGCTATATAAAATTGCTTATCCAACTGAAGATGATTTAGTATTTGGACATTTAATATCACGTGTCGTATTTTTTTTCAAATGCTTCACAATACTCAGGTGTCCAATGCCACGAAGAGTTTTTCTGTTACAAATTTAACAAACAGTCCTGGTTTAGTACCTGATCTGGCAGAAGTTTCCTAAAAAAGGATACTAGTCCAAGGAATGATTTTAATTGCTTACGATTACCAGTCTATGGGCACTCACTTATTGCTTTTAATTTCTTAGGATTTGGTGTTATACCCAAAGGAGAGATAATATGGCCAAGAAATTTGACTCTCTCTTCCCCAGACTCAGATTTGGAAAGGTTCACCATTACTCTGTAATTTTGAAACCTACAAAACACTCGTCGCAACAACTCCATGTGACGCTCCCATGTATCAGTAGTCACTAGGAGATCATCAACATACAATGTCACTTCATTCACCAAGACAGGGCTCAACACGGTATCGAGTGCGGAAACAAAAACTCCACCACTGATATTTAAACCAAATGGCATAACTTTAAAGTGATAACTCTTACCCATAAATATAAAAGTTGTATACTTTAGATTCTTTATCTAAGGGGACCTGCTAATAGGAACTATGGAGGTGGACAGAGGATAGGTACTTTACACCATAGAAACACTGTAGCAATTCATCTAGATTTTCTGCCCTGGTTTGGACAGGCATTAGGATTTTATTAATATTCCTAGCGTCAAGTACCAATCTTACGTCTCCATTAGGTTTTACTACTGCTAAAAGTGGACTACTGTATTTCGAGTTGGATGGTTCAATGATACCACATTCCAACATCGGTTGAATTTCTAGCCTAACAGCTTCACGTTTTGACCAGGGTATAGAATAGGTTGTCTTACAATAGGTGCCATGAGGTCTCACACGCATTCTATATTTAAATCCTCTAATCACAACAGAGTGAATATCAAAAACTGGAGCATAATCATGTAACAACTCTGACAGTTCCTGTCGCTGGACGCTAGACAAACCTTCCGATTCACTTATTTTATCTTGCATAATCCGTTCAAGACCTGGGTTGGGAGTAGCTACTGACAATTTCTCGGTGTCATAAGATATAACATTACTATAATTACATACTGTTGATAGATTCTGACAATATTTATCAGGAATCCTCATTTCTTTCAACAGAGACAGTTCAACAACTCCGTTGACTGTGTGTAAAATACATACTCCCTTTTTTATATCAATGACCACCCGATTGTTGGCCAAACAATCCCACCTGGAAATGCATGGTGCAGATAAACTCTTAATAATCTGGTAGGTGCTTATAAGTCTTTCCTCCTGAGTACATAGTTCTGTCATCACTTGAGCTTTAATGGGTTTAACCGAAGCGCAAAGAGCACTGGAAACAGTACATCCCATCACTGGAAAAGTAGGTACTTTCTTTACTCTATTAATACAATTGAATAACTCGAATGACATCACATTTGTAGTAGCCCTCGTATCTATCAGTACATTTACAGATATTCCATTTATCTTACCAACTATCACAGCTTGAACATGTTCCTATGATTCCAAACGTTGCGTCATTGCCTCACTCATCAATTCATCTCTTATGTCTATCCCTGCATTATATCTTAGCAAACCTACACAATGATTGTTGTGACAATTGCTCGTACCAGCCACCCCTGGAAGTCTAGGACTGTCTGGCCCTAGTTTGTTAGATTCACAGATTCACCACGCAGTTCTTCAACAATCTCTACAACATGCACATTGTGGTTTTGGGATTTATACATAGGATTTCGGACCTCGGTTGCACCATTTCCTAGGGGAATGGCCGCAGAAGCGTTCTGACACGAAGAATTTGGTATATTACCTCAGTTCATTTGGTTAATCCAACGAGAATGTGTCGTAACACATTGGAACGACTGATTCTGATTTCCGGTATTATTCGGTTCTTGATTTATATATGGTCTACTAACACTAAATTTTCTTTCCTGATTCTGTATATTAGATTCATTAAAATGTGGACTGTTCACCTCTGGTGAAGCCAGTCCCTGATTATACATATTTCTATTGTTTTGGGTACTATTATTCTGATCATGGAAATTTTGGTTGTTAAACTTAGGTCTACACTGTAGATCTCTTATTATCAGTTTTCCACCGATTGTTGTTGTTATACTGAGAATGATTATCATTATTGTAATTATTACTATTACCATTCTTATAGTGCGTTTCTCGGTTATTTAACTGACGGAAATCCTCCTGTATAATGTCAATTGAGTCTAGTGTTTCTGGAAATTGTTGAAAGTCATCATCTGGAGCATGAACTTACATCTCACGGATATTAATTGGAAGCCTTGTCTTCAAGATACGAATAACCTCGTGATGTGATATCGGCCCCGCTCAATACCGAGTTTTATTCATATATTTCTCAAACTATGAATGTAAGGTTCCCCTTTTTGGATTGCAAAGCTCGGGATTGTTTACTTATTTTCGCAAACTTTCCTGTGTACTAGTGTACCAATACTTAGCTAAAAACAGTTTTTCAAACTCACGACGGGTTTGACAAGTTTCACTAATCTCACTGGTCCAGAGCTATGCCTCTCCGACCATTTTAGAGACTATGAACTGGATCTTATCATATTCCGTCCACACCTTGGGGAATATTCTCTTAAAAACTATTGATAAAGATCTTAGGATGAATGGTATTCTTTTCAGATGAGAATATCGGGAATTGTCTGCTTTTAAAGATACTATTTTCTATTTTAGTCGAGGACAATGCAGTTCGTTGAGTAAACGATTCTTTTTCCGGCAAAGATCGTTCCTCACTATCGATTCCCACTGCTTTCGATTCGTGACGTAATCTTTTTTCTGGGCAAACGCTACAGTGTTGAGTTTTACTGGCCAATTCGCGCCCACTTTGGCTACGTTCCTTTACACTTTCGTTCAGAACGCCACCAAAACGACCAGTACTCTCCATTTCTATTGGAATCTCATTGACTACTCTGCTCTTAATAATGCGAAACTCCTCTTTGAGCTGTTTTAAGTCTTCAACATTTGGGACTTTTAATTTAGGATTACTGATAGAAGTCAATCTACGTTCTACCGTATAATCTACCTGTTTTTTAATTTCTTCGGATTGCTCGTCAATCCAGTGGGACATCTCTTTTTCCCTCTGGTTAGATCTTTTAACTAAGAACGAATCAACATTCTGCTTAGTAGTTAGTTCTAATTGGTTCATCTTTTCTGATAGGTCCGGAACTTGATGTACTACTGAATCTTGTGTAGACTTTACTACTGTTAAATTCTCTTCTATCGGTTGAACAGCACTAGAAATGTTATTAATCTCATTCTGTACCTTTTCTTTTGGTTATATTTAAGATCCCAATTCTTTTGCAATTCAAACATTTCTTGCCTAAGCTTTCTGTTCTCCTCGCTTTCTAATTCTCTCCGTTTGAGATCTTCCTCCTGTTCTAATTCTTGATGTTTTATAAATTCTTTTAGTTTAAGATTTTCCTCCCTTTCTAATTCCATTCGTTTTATAAACTCCTTTAGATATGAGTCACGATCTTCTATCTTCGACATGAAATTGAATAATATCTTCATATCGAAGTGCTACGTGGGAGAAGCATCTACCACCCCAGAAGTTTCTCTTGGTTGGTTTATTACTGTTACCTGAGCTTCCACAACGTCCAGAATTTTCTCGATTTCGTCCTCTGAGGTTGCGGGCATGTTCAGTTCACACATTCGTTCTATTGACTCAATTTCAGGGTCAACAGAAGGAATGTTTTGTACATTTTGATTTATCTCCTCCACTGGGTGTTCTCTAATATCAAACTCCTCTTTGTCAGCTTCTAATCTACTTTTCTTGGTTCTCCTAGACATCTTGAATAATACTCGACAAATACCAGCTTACAAAACCTATTTTTCTTGTAATACTTTTTCAGTTGTACATGTAGGTGCCTACAATATCCTATAAATACTCAACGGTACAAAGATTTCAATGCTACACCACACACAAACAAGAGTTCATCTACGACTAACTAACTGAGTTGCAGTACTTCACTGTTTATTGCTGGTTTGAGTCGAGACGAGGGACGCGCAGTTAGCTTTAGGCAGCCTCAGCTGCACCCGATCTTCACGGCGTCGCACGTCGTCGCTCTCTTAGTCGGCGCTATGCCTGTCTTGCGTTGTAGTTCAATCCGTTTTCCCTTCGGGCCTCACGTTTAGAACGTCAGGTTTTTGTAACCGGCCGCTTGTATGTGTCTTCTTGGTCTGGCACCACATTGGGTGCCAGGTTTTTGTAACTTCACCGGTTTTTCTAGTTGGTAGTTGATAGATTAGCATTGATCGGCTCTGGCTAAAACTCGGCGAAGTCAGTAGAGCGATGATACCGTTATTAGGTAAAGACGACGTTACAAAAAACTGTGCTGAACTGAACTCTCGACGTGTGCGTGATATTTACTTCACCAGTTGTGACCAATATTACGCTACTCTTCGTAATTAACTCGTTTATATTCGATGGTTTAACAGTTGCTATAAAAATATTAATGATAAGTTCAATTTAGTTCCACCGACACCAACCTCCCCATAGTTTGGTTTTAACAAGTCGTAACATTGCGATTGCTTCCTAAAGTCAAAGAGTTTCTATACATGCGCCGAGCACAGTCAAATATTATCGCAGCATGCAAAAGATCACAGTTATGTCTCTAAACAATTTTGTAATTTGGAATCACAAATGCGTAAACTGGCACGAAAGGGTGGTTTATTGCATAATAACAATCACTTCCTAACAAGGCCGTCAGGAAGAAACTTTCCCAGGTGGTGGGGGAGGGGGCGGGGGGAATTTATAAATTATCTGCTATGAAACTATTGCCAAGTTTCAGAGTCCATTTGCAATTACGAATGATGTTAATTGTAGTTAAGCCATATAGTGGTGGTAAAAAATAAAGACATGTATGACCAGTTGGATTACAATTATAGGTGTCAATCACCCACTCAGCCCTTCATGCACACACACACACACACACACACACACACACACACACACATACCACAACTTGTCATCCTGAATGAAATCGCTTGTAGGATCAAAAATTTTAAATTTGGTTTCAATTAATTTTACTCGCGTACTTGTGTGTTTGGTTCTTCAGTTTATGCCCAAGAAGTTTTTTTAGATTTTTTTATTGATGGACTAGTTCTGGGTAAATCAATCACAGCTCCAAGTAAAATACTTGAAGAAATCAGGATATATTCTGAACTGTGGTCGGTGAACCCAGTTATTTGCAGGATCAGAAATCAGGCAAGACCATGAAACTCAAATTGAACAATTGCCAGCCCTATGCAACACCCACTGAGTGCAGTTTACAGCTAAATTCGAGGCAGTGCCAAGAAATCTATGGAAAATTTTCCGTTTCGTGAGTCTGTAGGTGGAGCTGATGTTTGCTGTGACAGTGACAAGACCTGATATAATGTTTTCTGTCAGCTAGGTATGTCGGTTTCTGAATAAACCTTAATCTGAGTGTTCGACAGCTATTAAACTCATCCTAAAATATCTTCAAGATAGAGAAGACAATGGTATTAAATACACTGGTAGTAATCTTAAACTTCATGAGAAATCAAATTCTGATTTTGCTGGAGATATTGATACTCATTATTCAGAAGTGGATACTGACCAGCAGACTGTTACCTGGCCACCTTGCAGGTAAAAATTTGTTGCCAGACCTGCAGCAGAAGCAGAGTATACTGCAACTGCTGGGATCATCAGCATCCCTATGTTCTTACAGGAACTTGGTGTTAACATGGAGCAACCAACTCTACACTTTGCACGCAACCAGGGTGCATTACAGTTAATGAAAAACAATGAGCGTCACAAAAGAACTAAACACATTGAGAGGAAGTTATCTTCATGAGAAAACAAATACAGGTGTCATATTCTTTATGTGTTATATCAGATCAGCTGGAAGCCATGTTCACAAATGCATGCTCAAAAGTGGAGTTTCAAACTACTTATAAATCATTATAAATTGTGTCTTCAAACTCTGTAAACACATTCTTGCAGAAATAATTCATTGAGTCAAACCAACATAGGGAGAAATGATTACCATAATAAAATCTAAGGAATCAGAACACAAACGAAACAATTTTCTCATGTTCTTTTAGAGAGTGGAACCACAGAGAAATAGTCTCAATGTAATTCTATGAACCCTCTGCCAAGCACTAAACTGTGAACTGATGTAGATGCTATGTTTGCAGGTGCATGGATGCTATGTTTGCAGTCACACAGTTTAGAGAGAAATCAATGTTCTGCTGACAGCAAACTTGATGAAGTTTGCACTGCTGCCTTAGACGATCCTTACCTGAAGAAAGGTTACTTTCTTAGTTTTAGGGTGATCTAATGAGAGACTGTTGATTTACAAGTGATAGTGTCACAGTTGTTCATTGTAAATAACACTGATATTAAGAAATAATAGTAGAAAAAACGCAATAACATTGGTATTAATAAACAATGGTAGTTTAATACTGCCCACAATTTTTGAGATACAGTTCCCACTTCAATGCCCAACTGTCCTATGTACTTGTCTGCATCGTAACCTAGGAGTGCCTATTCTGAAAATTGTAGATGGCGCTTGGAGAACTTGCAGCTTAAAAGTGTTGTAACTTAACCATAAGTGTTTCTACTATTTGAACAACATCATGTTACCTGACAGAGACGGCAATGAAATATGAAACATACTACAAGTGGCTCACTCAGACTAATGAAAATAAGTTTCATCTGTCTCGAGCATGTGACAGACATCACATACCCCTAAACTTTCTGCTATGTAGTTACTGACAAGTGACTTGGCTATATGCATTAATGCTGATTATACTGAACTGCAGCGAGGTGGAAGTACAGAGCTTCCAGTTGAGGACTAAACACTTTAAATTCGCATGACTGTGGAAACATTCTGATTACAAAAGAGGACCTCAAGAAAATCCTGTGGAAGCCTATTTAGGGAACTTGAAATACTAACCACTGCTTCCCAGTATACACTCCTGGAAATTGAAATAAGAACACCGTGAATTCATTGTCCCAGGAAGGGGAAACTTTATTGACACATTCCTGGGGTCAGATACATCACATGATCACACTGACAGAACCACAGGCACATAGACACAGGCAACAGAGCATGCACAATGTCGGCACTAGTACAGTGTATATCCACCTTTCGCAGCAATGCAGGCTGCTATTCTCCCATGGAGACGATCGTAGAGATGCTGGATGTAGTCCTGTGGAACGGCTTGCCATGCCATTTCCACCTGGCGCCTCAGTTGGACCAGCGTTCGTGCTGGACGTGCAGACCGCGTGAGACGACGCTTCATCCAGTCCCAAACATGCTCAATGGGGGGACAGATCCGGAGATCTTGCTGGCCAGGGTAGTTGACTTACACCTTCTAGAGCACGTTGGGTGGCACGGGATACATGCGGACGTGCATTGTCCAGTTGGAACAGCATGTTCCCTTGCCGGTCTAGGAATGGTAGAACGATGGGTTCGATGACGGTTTGGATGTACCGTGCACTATTCAGTGTCCCCTCGACGATCACCAGTGGTGTACGGCCAGTGTAGGAGATCGCTCCCCACACCATGATGCCGTGTGTTGGCCCTGTGTGCCTCGGTCGTATGCAGTCCTGATTGTGGCGCTCACCTGCACGGCGCCAAACACGCATACGACCATCATTGGCACCAAGGCAGAAGCGACTCTCATCGCTGAAGACGACACGTCTCCATTCGTCCCTCGATTCACGCCTGTCGCGACACCACTGGAGGCGGGCTGCACGATGTTGGGGCGTGAGCGGAAGACGGACTAACGGTGTGCGGGACCGTAGCCCAGCTTCGTGGAGACGGTTGCGAATGGTCCTCGCCGATACCCCAGGAGCAACAGTGTCCCTAATTTGCTGGGAAGTGGCGGTGCGGTCCCCTACGGCACTGCGTAGGATCCTACGGTCTTGGCGTGCATCCGTGCGTCGCTGCGGTCCGGTCCCAGGTCGACGGGCACGTGCACCTTCCGCCGACCACTGGCGACAACATCGATGTACTGTGGAGACCTCACGCCCCACGTGTTGAGCAATTCGGCGGTACGTCCACCCGGCCTCCCGCATGCCCACTATACGCCCTCGCTCAAAGTCCGTCAACTGCACATACGGTTCACGTCCACGCTGTCGCGGCATGCTACCAGTGTTAAAGACTGCGATGGAGCTCCGTATGCCACGGCAAACTGGCTGACACTGACGGCGGCGGTGCACAAATGCTGCGCAGCTAGCGCCATTCGACGGCCAACACCGCGGTTCCTGGTGTGTCCGCTGTGCCGTGCGTGTGATCATTGCTTGTACAGCCCTCTCGCAGTGTCCGGAGCAAGTATGGTGGGTCTGACACACCGGTGTCAATGTGTTCTTTTTTCCATTTCCAGGAGTGTATTTATTCCTCAATTAAATTTTTCATTGAGGATATATCTCTTTTTCAGACTAACAGCTCAGTTCATGGAATCAGTACAAGAAATAAGAATAATGTTCATGAAGATTTATAGTCACGGTGGTCCAGAAAGGTGTCCATATGTAGGAAGACACTTGCGCATTAATGTGCCAGCAGCCATAAAAATATTTAACCACTAATAATGTTCAGTTTAAGAGGAGCCTAAATGATATAATGATTGCTAACTCCTTCTATTCGAGTATGAATTTCTTAGTTGACCTAAGGGGTGTGTATATGCTAATAATATTTTCAATTGCAGCAAGTATTACGTACATCCTGACTTCAGTGCAAATTCAGTAGAGTAATGCTATATTGCAAATAAATGTTGTAAAATGATTTTTCTATTTGATGATGTGTGGCTACAATACTCTACGAATTACCCTATGTATCTTAGTGTATTGAACTTTTACACGTTTTGTAACACATTTCCTATTACCTTGTAAATAGAAATATGTTTAAAATTTTTTTGCCTTATTCTATATCCATCAGGACCATTTCACTTTGCATCAGTGCAATATTCATTAGCATATTTGTATTTCTTTGTGAACATTTATTGTGTAGGTATCCTTGTTCTTCTGCCATGTTCTACATCCTGGAGGAAGTCGTCACTATGGATCTACTGGAACTAAAAGTTCATTGAATCTAATGCTGTCCAGTACACAGAGTAAAGAACTTGTTAATTATCCTCAAGATTTAAATATATTAGATGTCATTGTTGATGTTGATGATGAGATTGAGATTATGGCTGCAAACGTATTTATCTACTTCATTACGAGTTAAAAATTGTACACTGCAAAGCTTTTCTGGTGACAAAAAGTAATTTTACTGAGACAAACATCCAAGTTGTGACGTTCACCTGCTTTATTTCTTTGTTTGTTGTCCTCGGTGTCTACGTACTGTGCTGCTACACTGGCTGAAAAATGGGTGTTGGAAGATCAGCATTGACTACTTTAAATAATGTAGCTGATAGGTGCACACTTGCATTTCGCAGTTCTTTACTTTCACTGTTCACAACACCCCCTATAATACATAGTTATATGGCCAATGGACTATTGTTTAACTTTCGATAAGCCTCATTAATAGTTTGCAAGCAAACTTCAACATACTGCTACAATAGTTTACTGTTGAACATCTACAGGCAGTAAAAACCTAACCACACATAAATTGACAGACACTGTCGTTGCTTTAGCACGTGACCTATTGGTGTACCACTTATTTAATGGTTAAGTTGATGCACTGTTGTTGGTCTAACCATCACAGGTTTCTTGTCTGAATCTCGGACATCTCGGGGTGAAAAATTGGGTCCTTATATGTCATCACAGTAATAGACACGGAAACTAGACATTGTTTGATGTTTAATTTACAGAAATTACAACTAAAACTGAACTCATTAAATTAACTGAATACATTGAAAAATTCCGTCTTTTTGGCAGTTTGTTCTACTACAAGAATTAGGCCGAATTATTTGTTTAAATCGTGAAATTAACCGATATGTTATGTAAACAATACTTTTGTGAAAACCGGAAATTACTTTGTGATTAATTAAGAGCTGGCTGTGCTAACATGTTTTCGAATAGAGCCAAATAGATTCTATTAGTTGTTCCCAAAAGTTTACAATGAATACAGAATTTATATTTGTTTATAATTCAACAACAGAATTTAAATTACGAAGCAGTTACTGATTTCATCCTATAACAAAAGATACTAACTAAGGATAGTCAAAATAAATTAGAAAATCAATTACATATATAGGGCAGAGGGCCATTTACTGTGAACAGTTCAGTGATAGGGTTACTCTCATCAAAATTGACATCAAACCAACACCAACAACAATAGTTCAGGTATGTATGGCGACGTCACAAGCGGAAGATGAAGAGGTAGGGAAAGTATAACAGGACACTGAATGGCTGATTCAGTATGTAAAGAGAGACGAAAATCTGATAGCCATGGGGGATCGGAGCGTGGTTGTAGGGGAAGGAGTAGAAGAAAGGGTTATGAGAAAATATGCGCTAGGTAGCAGGAATCAGAGAGGAGAAATACTAACTGAGTTCTGCAATAAAAATCATCAAGTGATACCGAATACTCTGTTCAAGAATCACAAGAGAAGGAGGTATAGATGGAAAAGACCAGGAGATACAGGGAGGTTTCAATTTGATTAGATCATGGTAACGCGGAGATTCATCAGAAGTTGGATTGTAAGGCGTACCCACTATCATATTTAGGTTCAAATCACAATTTGGTAAAGATGAAGACTAGGCTGAAGTTTAAGAGACCAGTCAGGAAGAATCAGTCCGTAAGGGAGATGTAGGTACTAAGGAATGAAGAGATACGGTTGAACCGGTCGGTGTGGCCGAGCGGTTCTAGGCACTTCAGTCTGGAACTGCGTGACCGCTACGGTCGCAGGTTCGAATCCCGCCTCGGGCATGGATGTGTGTGGTGTCCTTAGGTTAGTTAGGTTTAAGTAGTTCTAAGTTCTAGGCGACTGATGACCACAGATGTTAAGTCCCATAGTGCTCAGAGCCATTTGAACCATTTGATACGGTTGAAGTTATTTGAGGCTATAGATATTGCGGTAATGAATACCTTAGTAGGCAGTTCAGTTAAAGAGGAACAGACAGGGCAATTTCAAAAACTAGAAAGAAAAACAGGTACTATCGCACTTTCGGAAAAAAACATTCGCACAATTGCGAAGACTGAGAGAGCCGACAAGTGTAAGAATTATCGCATAGCCAGCTTAACAGCTCATGCATCCAAGTTTCTGCTAAGAGTAATATAAAGAACGATGGAAAAGAAAATTTAGGATCTCTTAGATGACGATCATTATGGCTTTAGGAAGGATAAAGGCACCAGAGAGGCAGTTACAAGAGTCGACGGGTATGAAAGGGAAGTAGTGGTTGGGAAGGGAATGAGACAGGGTTGTAGCCTATCCCTGATGTTATTCAATCTGTATATTGAGCAAGCAATAAAGGAAACAAAAGAAAAGAGCAGTTGAACGGAATGGACAGTGTCTTGAAAGGAGGGTATAAGATGAATATCAACAAAAGTAAAACGAGGATAATGGAATGTAGTCAAATTAAGTCGGGTGATGTTGAGGGAATTAGATTAGGAAATGAGACACTTAAAGCAGTAAAGGAGTTTTGCTATTTGGGGAGCAAAATAACTGATGATGGTCGAAGTAGAGAGGATATAAAATGTAGACCGGGAATGGCAAGGAAAGCGGTTCTGAAGAAGAAAAATTTGTTAAAATCGAGTATAGATTTAAATGTCAAGAAGTCGTTTCTGAAAGTATTTGTATGGAGTGTAGCCATGTATGGAAGTGAAACGTGGGCGATAAATAGTTTAGACAAGAAGAGAATAGAAGCTTTCGAAATGTGGTGCTACAGAAGAATGCTGAAGATTAGATGGGTAGATCACATAACTAATGAGGAGGTATTGAATAGAATTGGGGAGAATAGGAGCTTGTAGCACAACTTGACTAGAAGAAGGGATCGGTTGGTAGGACATGTTCTGAGGCGTCAAGGGATCACCAATTTAGTATTGGAGGGCAGCGTGGAGGGTAAAAATCGTAGAGGGAGACCAAGAGATGAATACACTAAGCAGATTCAGAAGGATGTAGGCTGCAGTAGGTAGTGGGAGATGAAGAAGCTTGCACAGGATAGAGTAGCATGGAGAGCTGCATCAAACCAGTCTCATGACTGAAGACCACAACAACAACAACAGAGGCAGTTCTGGCGTTGTGGACGATAACGCAAGCAAGGCTGAGGAAAAATTAGGACGCGTTCGCAGGATATGTCACTTGGAAACAGCGTCGGCAATTGTGCAATATGTTCGAAATCTTGGGAAAAATAGGGGTGAGCTATAGGAGAAACTGGTAACAAACAATATGTAGAAGATGGTTCAAATGGCTCTGAGCATTATGGGACTTAACTTCTGTGGTCATCAGTCCCCTAGAACTTAGAACTAACCGCCGTCTGCTTCACGTCTGCTGTGTAGCGAGCTACCTTAATTTAAGTATTGACTGTATTTTTCTTACTTGTCACTTCTTCTTCCGTGTGTTTTTGCTTTTAGGAAGCTTTAATTGTCGAGTGCTATTAATAGTGTTCCATAGATTTCGCCCGCATCTCGTGGTCGTGCGGTAGCGTTCTCGCTTCCCACGCCCGGGTTCCCGGGTTCGATTCCCGGCGGGGTCAGGGATTTTCTCTGCCTCGTGATGGCTGGGTGTTGTGTGCTGTCCTTAGGTTAGTTAGGTTTAAGTAGTTCTAAGTTCTAGGGGACTTATGACCACAGCAGTTGAGTCCCATAGTGCTCAGAGCCATTTGAACCATAGATTTCGTGTTTGTTTAGAATACAGTCAGAGAGAGTCCCTTTAGTCAACCGTAGTGCCAGTACTGCTAGTGTTTGTTTTCAATACAGTCCAGAGACAGGTAGTGCTATTTTCATTGTTTTCTACAAGAAGTATCTAGCAACCACAGTTTAGTCAACTAGCAGCCGCCTTTAGTGAATTAGCAGTCTAGTTAAAAGTTGATTATCTCTCTTCAGTAAATTGATTCCTTAGGATGGATAGGATGTGTGACTGCTGTGTACGGACGCAGGAGGAGCTGGCCACTGTTCGCGAACAGCTGAACGTGTTGATGGCCGCGGTCAGCCGTCTTCAGGCTGCTGCCTCGGAGTGTAGCGGCAGTGGGGAGTCTGGTGTGTCGCATGGTAACCCCAGGTGTTACATGCTTCACCCACTGTCCCTGCTGTCGAGAAATCTTCGCGGGTACCGGGCGCGGTTGGGCCACTCTCTCCCCAAGGGGAGTGGCGGGTTCAGCGGCTTTCGCGGCGCACGAGTCGGAGGGTCAATGTGGAGGCTGGCCGTGTGGCATCGCCCGCTCTGCCTGTGAGTGGACATGTGGCTGCTCCTTCAGCAAGGTCCGAGCAGGCACACGGGGGGAGGGGTTTATTAGTTATTGGGAGCTCCAACGTTAGGCGGGTGATGGAGCCCCTTAGGGAAATAGCGGGAAGGTCGGGGAAGAAGGCCAGTGTTCACTCTGTCTGCTTGCCGGGGGGTCTCATCCGAGATGTGGAGGAGGCCCTGCCGGCGGCGATAGAGAGCACTGGGTGCACCCGACTGCAAATTGTTGCTCATGTCGGCACCAATGACTCCTGCCGTCTGGGGTCAGAGGTCATCCTCACTTCGTACAGGCGGTTGGCGGAATTGGTGAACGCGGAAAGCCTCGCTCGCGGGGTGGAATCAGAGCTAACTATTTGTAGTATCGTTCCCAGAACCGATCGCGGTCCTCTGGTTTGGAGCCGAGTGGAAGGCTTAAACCAGAGGCTCAGACGCTTCTGCGGAGATCTGGGGTGCAAATTTCTCGACCTCCGCTATCGGGTGGAGAAATGTAGGGCCCCCCTGAATAGGTCAGGCGTGCACTACACGCCGGAAGCGGCTAAAAGGGTAGCGGAGTACGTGTGGAGTGCACATGTGGGTTTTTTAGGTTAGAGAATTCCCTCCCTAGGCCCGACAAGACGCCTCCTGAGATGCGGAAAGGTAGGAGTAGGCAAAATGCAACAGGGAATAACAATATTAATGTGCTAATAGTAAACTGCAGGAGCGTCTATAGAAAGGTCCCAGAACTGCTCTCATTAATAAACGGTCACAACACCCATATAGTACTAGGGACAGAAAGTTGGCTGAAACCGGACGTAAACAGTAATGAAATCCTAAACTCAGATTGGAATGTATACCGCAGAGACAGGCTGGACAGCGAAGGGGGAGGCGTGTTTATAGCGATAAGAAGTGCAACAGTATCGAAGGAAATTGACGGAGATCCGAAATGTGAAATGATTTGGGTGAAGGTCACGGTTAAAGCAGGCTCAGACATGGTAATTGGATGTCTCTATAGGCCCCATGGCTCAGCAGCTGTTGTGGCAGAGCACCTGAAGGAAAATTTGGAAAATATTTCGAGTAGATTTCCCGACCGTGTTATAGTTCTGGGTGGAGATTTTAATTTGCCGGATATAGACTGGGAGACTCAAACGTTCATAACGGGTGGCAGGAACAAAGAATCCAGTGAAATTTTTTTAAGTGTTTTATCTGAAAACTACCTTGAGCAGTTAAACAGAGAATCGACTCGTGGCGATAACATATTAGACCTTCTGGTGACAAACAGACCCGGACTATTTCAAACAGTTAACGCAGAACAGGGAATCAGCGATTATAAAGCGGTTACGGCATCGATGAGTTCAGCCGTAAATAGAAATATT
This sequence comes from Schistocerca nitens, assembly GCF_023898315.1. Classification (NCBI taxonomy): domain Eukaryota; kingdom Metazoa; phylum Arthropoda; class Insecta; order Orthoptera; family Acrididae; genus Schistocerca; species Schistocerca nitens. The sequence continues at coordinate 18,795,060 of NC_064624.1, read as the reverse complement.
AAAAAATGTAGGAAGATTTTTCTGTTTAGCAAAAGTGACAAAAAGCAGATTTCAGAGTACCTGACGGCTCAACACAGAAGTTTTGTCTCAAGTACAGATAGTGTTGAGGAACAGTGGACAAAGTTCAAAACCATCGTACAATATGCGTTAGATGAGTATGTGCCAAACAAGATCGTAAGAGATGGAAAGGAGCCACCGTGGTGCAACAACCGAGTTAGAAAACTGCTGCAGAAGCAAAGGGAACTTCACAGCAAACATAAACATAGCCAAAGACTTACAGACAAACAAAAATTACGCGAAGCGAAATGTAGTGTGAGAAGGGCTATGCGAGAGGCGTTCAATGAATTCGAAAGTAAAGTTCTATGTACTGACTTGGCAGAAAATCCTAAGAAATTTTGGTCTTATGTCAAAGCGGTAGGTGGATCAAAACAAAATGTTCAGACACTCTGTGACCAAAATGGTACTGAAACAGAGGATGACAGACTAAAGGCCGAAATACTAAATGTCTTTTTCCAAAGCTGTTTCACAGAGGAAGACTGCACTGTGGTTCCTTCTCTAGATTGTCGCACAGATGACAAAATGGTAGATATCGAAATAGACGACAGAGGGATAGAGAAACAATTAAAATCGCTCAAAAGAGGAAAGGCCGCTGGACCTGATGGGATACCAGTTCGATTTTACACAGAGTACGCGAAGGAACTTGCCCCCCTTCTTGCAGCGGTGTACCGTAGGTCTCTAGAAGAGCGTAGCGTTCCCAAGGATTGGAAAAGGGCACAGGTCATCCCCGTTTTCAAGAAGGGACGTCGAACAGGTGTGCAGAACTATAGACCTATATCTCTAACGTCGATCAGTTGTAGAGTTTTGGAACACGTATTATGTTCGAGTATAATGACTTTTCTGGAGACTAGAAATCTACTCTGTAGGAATCAGCATGGGTTTCGAAAAAGACGATCGTGTGAAACCCAGCTCGCGCTATTCGTCCACGAGGGCCATAGACACGGGTTCCCAGGTAGATGCCGTGTTTCTTGACTTCCGCAAGGCGTTCGATACAGTTCCCCACAGTCTTTTAATGAACAAAGTAAGAGCATATGGACTATCAGACTAATTGTGTGATTGGATTGAGGAGTTCCTAGATAACAGAACGCAGCATGTCATTCTCAATGGAGAGAAGTCTTCCGAAGTAAGAGTGATTTCAGGTGTGCCGCAGGGGAGTGTCGTAGGACCGTTGCTATTCGCAATATACATAAATGACCTTGTGGATGACGTCGGAAGTTCACTGAGGCTTTTTGCAGATGATGCTGTGGTGTATCGAGAGGTTGCAACAATGGAAAATTGTACTGAAATGCAGGAGGATCTGCAGCGAATTGACGCATGGTGCAGGGAATGGCAATTGAATCTCAATGTAGACAAGTGTAATGTGCTGCGAATACATAGAAAGATAGATCCCTTATCGTATAGCTACAAAATAGCACGTCAGCAACTGGAAGCAGTTACTTCCATAAATTATCTGGGAGTACGCATTAGGAGTGGTGGTGGTGGTGGTTGTTGGGATGTTTAAGGGGGACTAAACAGCGAAGGTCATCAGTCCCATTAGGAGTGATTTAAAATGGAATGATCATATAAAGTTGATCGTCGGTAAAGCAGATGCCAGACTGAGATTCATTGGAAGAATCCTAAGGAAATGCAATCTGAAAACAAAGGAAGTAGGTTACAGTACGCTTGTTCGCCCACTGCTTGAGTATTGCTCACAGGTGTGGGATCCGTACCAGATAGGGTTGATAGAAGAGATAGAGAAGATCCAACGGAGAGCAGCGCGCTTCGTTACAGTATCATTTAGTAATCGCGAAAGCGTTACGGAGTGGAAGACTCTGCAGGAGAGACGCTCAGTAGCTCGGTACGGGCTTTTGTTAAAGTTTCGAGAACATACCTTCACCGAAGAGTCAAGCAGTATATTGCTCCCTCCTACGCATATCTCGCGAAGAGACCGTGAGGATAAAATCAGAGAGATTAGAGCCCACACAGAAGCATACCGACAATCCTTCTTTCCACGAACAATACGAGACTGGAATAGAAGGGAGAACCGATAGAGGTACTCAGGGTACCCTCCGCCACACACCGTCAGGTGGCTTGCGGAGTATGGATGTAGATGTAGATGTAGATACTTAAACCTGACTAACCTAAGGACATCACACACATCCATGCCCGAGGAAGGATTCGAATCTGCGACCGTAGCGGTCGCGCGGCTCCAGACTGTATATGTAGAAGAACCAAGAGGGAACAATAAGAGTGGGAGACGAAGAACGAAGTGTTTCGATTAAAAAGAGTGCAGACTTTCGCCCTGTACTATTCAATCTGAACATCGAAGATGCAGTGATGAAAATAAAAGAAAGATTCAAGAGTGGAATTAAAATTGATGGTGAAAAGATATCACCAATGATAAGATTTGATGATGAGATTGGTATCCTGAGTGAAAGTGAAGAAGCATTAGGACATGTTAAATGGATTGAACAGTCTAATGAGTACGGAATATGGATTGAGAGTAAATGGAGAAGAGGCGCAAGGAATGAGAAGTAGCAGAATTGAGAACAGCGAGAAATTTAGAGTGCGACTGCTACGGTCGCAGGTTCGAATCCTGCCTCGGGCATGGATGTTTGTGATGTCCTTAGGTTAGTTAGGTTTAACTAGTTCTAAGTTCTAGGGGACTAATGACCACAGCAGTTGAGTCCCATAGTGCTCAGAGCCATTTGAGAAATTTAGCTTCAGAATTGATGATCACGAAGGAGAAATAGCGAAGGAATTCTACTATCTAGGCAGCAAAACAACCCATGACAGAAAGAGAAAGGAGGACATGAAGAGCGGACTGTCACTGGCAAAAAGGTCATTCCTGGCCAAGAGATGTCTGCTAGTATCAAACAGGAGCCTTAATTTGATGAAGAAATCTCTGAGAACGTAGGTTTGGAGCACAGCTCTGTGTGGGGGTGAAACGTGGACAGTGGGAAAACCGGCACAGAAGGGAATCGAAGGATTTTGCGGTGCTGCAGAAGAATGTTGAAAATTAGGTGGACTGATAAAGTAGGGAATGGGGAGGTTCTCTACAGAATCGACGAGGAAAAGAGTGTATGGAAAGTGCTGACAAGAAGAAGGGACACGATGATAGAACACGTTGTAATACATGGGGCAACAACCTCCGTGGTACCAGAGGAAGCTGTAGAGGATAGAAAGTTTGACGAAGACAGTGATTGGAATAGATCGAGAAAATAACTGAGGAGGTACGTTGCACTCACTGCTCTGAGATGACAAGATTGGTGCGGTAGACAAATTCATGGCGGGCCGCATCAAAGCCGTTAGAAGTCTCATGACACAGTGTCACTGTGACAAGTACGAAGTTCTGGATATGTTGTCGACAGCACAGTCATGTATATATGTATACGATAACAGAATTAGTGGCCAATCGTCCAGGTCTTTGTGCGCTGGTTTACGAACTGAGTGGATGTATGTGGATCTTGGTCGTGTATCCGTCAATAGTTTTATTATATCTGTTCCCCACTTCTGGTCTGTTTGTCACGAGGCCTCCACAACTTATTTAGTCAGTCTGGTTTGCAGTGGTTTTACAGTTCTACTCCTCTGATGCAGACTGGGTCTGTCTGTTCACCTGTCGCTTTGTCACTGTCTTTCGAAGGTAAAGGAAATTAAAAAAAAAAAAAAAATTACGTGTACTCCTCCGGCCGTTATATTTCAAAAGATGGCAAAACGTAGCGCCTGCCATCTGTCGGTCAGCTCGCACAACTGGTGGGGAAGGGCATCCCGTGCTGCGCTGCCATCTCGCGGACCTTTTTCGTATTACTGCACAAGTGGGACGCTGAAGGACTCTCTCGGTATTCAGTTGTTCTTCTAAATTATTGGTTCCCAACCGGGGAGAGGGGTTTTAACGAATTTTCCTGAGGGGTAAAAATTAAATGTGTTCGATTAAGATTTGGTAACGACTCTTTAGTACCCGTAGCCTGTAAAAATTAATCTCTAGTACTATTGTTTCGTTATAATCCAATACACTGCTGGCCACTAAATCTGCAATAGCATAAAGACAGAACGCAGAAAACGTCAAATTGGCATGAAATGTACTGCATGGTTGGATATGAAAATGATTAGCATTTCACCGTATGTTCAGAAAATAGGAGTAACGCCGCCGGCATTCTGTGTATAAGGAAGGCCGTATTATGTGCCGCGTCGTGTTAGAAATGTTAACCAGCAAACATGGGAATGCCGGCAGAGGCGGCATCATTGACCGGGAGTCCTTCTATGGTCATGCGATGGCTTCAGGAGATGAGAACGGGAAAAACCGACCGCTTTAAAGGGGTACCGGTGTGTTGGTTCCAAATAACGGCTATTTTCCTGTACTTGTTTGGTCCCAGTTATAACAGCAACTGTTATTTTCCATTGATAATTGGTTATAAAACCGATATATCAATTTGCCATACTAACGCTGCCAAACATTCTTGTTTTTAAACAAAACTTTTACTTTCTCATAAACGAGTTTGATAGGAAATCCCGTGGCCTCTGAAAGAATGTCTTTGAATGGTGTTGTTTCTAACGAAACGTACTGCAGAACGAGTAGTTATGAAATATTTGGAAAATGAATATTGTCCAGTGCATTAATTCATTATTGAAATTTCAACGACTGTCATCTAATTGTTCCTGATGAATGTTGTTCACTACTGGCCATTAAAATTGCTACACCACGAAGATGACGTGCTACAGACGCGGAATTTAACCGACAGGAAGATGCTGTGATATGCAAATGATTAGCTTTTCAGAGCATTCACACAAGGTTGGCGCCGGTGACGACACCTACAACGAGCTCACACGAGGAAAGTTTCCAACCGATTTCTCATACACAGACAGCAGTTGACCGGCGTTGCCTGGTAAAACGTTGTTGTGATGCCTCGTGTAAGGAGGAGAAATGCGTACCATCACGTTTCCGACTTTGACAAAGGTCGGATTGTAGCCTATCGCGATTGCGGTTTATCGTATCGCGACATTGCTGCTCGCGTTGGTCGAGATACAATGACTGTTAGCTGAAGATGGAATCGGTGGGTTCAGGAGCGTAATACGGAACGCCGTGCTGGATCCCAACGGCCTCGTATCACTAGCAGTCGAGATGACAGGCATCTTATCCGCGTGGCTGTAACGGATCGAGCAGCCACGTCTCGATCCCTGAGTCAACAGATGGGGACGTTTGCAAGACAACAACCATCTGCACGAACAGTTCGACGACGTTTGCAGCAGCACGGACTATCAGCTCGGAGACCGTGGCTGCGGTTACCCTTGACGCTGCATCACAGGCAGGAGCGCCTGCAGTGGTGTACTCGACGACGAACCTGGGTGCACGAATGGCAAAACGTCATTTTTTCGGATGAATTCAGGTACTGTTTACAGCATCGTTATGGTCGCATCCGTGTTTGGAGACATCGCGGTGAACCCACATTGGAAGTGTTATTCGTCGTCGCCATACTGGCGTATCACCCGGCGTGACGGTATGGGGTGCCATTGGTTACATGTCTCGGTCACCTCTTGTTCGCACTGACGGCACTTTGAACAGTGGACTTAACATTTCAGATGTGTTAACCCGTGGCTCTACCCTTCATTAGATCCCTGCGAAACGCTACATTTCAGCAGGATAATGCACGACCGGACGTTGCAGGTCCTGTACGGGCCGTTTTGGATACAGAAATTGTTGGACCGCTACCCTGGCCAGCACATTCTCCAGATCTCTCACGAATTGAAAACGTCTGGTCAATGGTGGCCGAGCAACTGGCTCGCCACAATACGCCAGTCACTATTCTTGATGGACTGTGGTATCGTGTTGAAGCTCCATGGGCAGCTGTACCTGTACACGCCTTCCAAGCTCTGTTTGACTCAATGCCCAGGCGTATCAAGGCCGTTATTACGGCCAGAGGTGATTGTTCCGGGTGCTGATTTCTCAGGATCTTTGGACCCAAATCGCGTGAAAATGTAATGACATGTCAGTTCTAGTATAATATATTTGTTCAGTGAATACCAGTTTATCATCTGCATTTCTTCTTGGTGTAGCAATTTTAATGGCCAGTAGTGTATTTTGTCTATTATCCAGCTTGTTCGTTTGAAGATTCTGAAACAGCGTTTCTTTATTTTGCCAGTAAAAAGTCTCCTATGTCTAGATGTACATACATACTCCGCAAGACAGCGAACGGTGCGTGGCGGAGGGAACTAGAGGCCTGCATCCACGGAGCAGCACCCTGGACACGTGCGTAGCACACGTGGCGTGATGAGCGGGCCACGTGACATGTGGCGTGTCACATAACATACCGACACGTGGCGCTGGCGTATCACGCGTGCGACTCGACACTAGCGGAAGTGACAATGGTCAGTAACATGGCACCACATCTTCGGGCGATGAAGATTTTCTGGATTTAGTCAAGCTAATTAACATTAATCAACAGAGGCCTAAAATACCTTCTTGGGCACGTCCTTTTATTGACGTTGGCGAGTACGGCTGCAGCAGTGATGGGAGAGTATTGAAAGAGACCTGTTCTGAAGCCGTGCTACACCTGTCGGAAAACACGACGCGCCGGTTGTCCACATGTGAGCTTTATTTAATTTAAAAACACTTCATGTTTTGGGAAGACATGAACTCATTATGAAGCTCTCAAAAATATTGTGCCGTGCTGTTATCGTGCCGGAATCAAGTCTTTCCGACACACGACTTGTTTTTAAATTAAATGCAGCACACATCTGGACAACTGGTGCGCCATCTACATCTACACTGCAAACCAGCATGAGGTGCATGGCAGAGGGTACGTCTGTACCAGTAATTATGTTTTTTTCCCATTCCGTTCATGTATGGAGCGCAGGAAGAATTATTGTATGGATGCCTCTGTGGGTGCAGTAATTATTCTAATCTCGTCAACACGATCGCTATGTGAGCGAGACGCAGGGGTTTTTAGATTATTCCTACAGTCCTTATTTAATGCCAGCTCTAAAACTTTGGTTCAAATGGCTTTTAGCACTATGGGACTTAACATCTGAGGTCATCAGTCCCCTAGAACTTAGAACTAGTTAAACCTAACTAACCTAAGGACATCACACACATCCATGCCCGAGGCAGGATTCGAACCTGCGATCATAGCGGTCGCGCGGTTCCAGACTGAAGCGCCTTGAACCGCTCGGCCACATCGTCCGGCCTAAAACTTTGTTAGTAGACTTTCTCCTGATACTTTATATCTTAGGGAGTCTTCCAGTTCAGTTTCTTCAGTATCTCTCTGACACTCTCCCACGGATCAAACAAACCTTTGACCTTTCGTGCTACCCTTCTTCGTATACTTCCAATAGTCCCCGTTACTCCTGTCTGGTACAGGTCCCACACACTTGAGCAATATTCTAGAACCGGTCGCACGAGTGATTTGTAAGCAATTTCCTTTGTGGACTCCAGAATGATATTTTCACTCTGCAGCGTAGTGTGCGCTGGTATGAAAGTTCCTAGCAGATTAAAACTGTGTGCCGGACCGAGACTCGAACTCGGGAAGTTTCATATCAGCGCACACTCCGCTGCAGAGTGGAAATCTCATTCTGGAAACATCCCCCAGGTTGTGGCTAAGCCATGTCTCTGCAATATCCTTTCTTCCAGGAGTGCTAGTTCTGCAAGTTTCGCAGGAGAGCTTCTGTTAAGTTTGGAAGGTAGGAGACGAGGTACTGGCAGAAGTAAAGCTGTGAGGACGGGGCGTGAGTGGTGCTGGGTAGCTCAGTTGGTAGAGCACTTGCCTGAGGAAGGCAAAGGTCCTGAGTTCGAGTCTCGGTCCGGCACACAGTTTTAATCTGCCAGGAAGTTTCCTTTGGGGACTGATTGTATTTCCCCAGTATTCTACGAATAAACCAAATCCTCTTTACCCACGAGTGAACGTATGTGATCATTGCATTTCATATCCCTATAAAGCGTTATATCCAACAGTGACTCGTTGATATTATAGTCATAGGATACTACGTTTTTTCGTTTTGTTAAGGGCGCAATTTTACATTTCTGAACATTTAGAGCAAGTTACCAGTGTTTGCAGAACGTTGAAATCTTATCAAGATCTTACTGAATATTTATGTACCTTCTCGGAGATAGCATTTCATTATGGGTAACTGCATCATCAGAAGAAATCCCGATTTTAGTTTTAATATTGTTTGCAACATCATTCAAATGGTTGAAATGGCTCTGAGCACTATGGGACTTAACTTCTTAGGCCATCAGTCACCTAGCACTTAGAACTAATTAAACCTAACTAACCGAAGGACATCACACACATCCATGCCCAAGGCAGGATTCGAACCTGCGACCGTAGCAGTCGGGCGGTTCCAGACTGTAGCGCCTAGAGCCGCTCGTCCACCCCGGCCGCCTGCAACACGATTAAGATACAACATGAACAGCAAGGGTTCCGACACAATTCCGTGGGGCACACCTGAAGTTTCTTGTACATCTGACGATGACTCTGCATCCAAGATTACATCCTGTATCCTCCCTACCAAAAAGTCCTCAATCCAGTCACAAATTTCACTTCATATCCCCACATGATTGCACTTTTGACAATAAGCGTAGGTATGGTTCGGAACTGAAGAAATACTGCATCTACCTGACTGACTCGATGCGAAGCCTTCAGTATGTTATGCGAGACATGTGCTAGCTGGATTTCGCATGATCGATGTTTTCGGATTCACTCTGGTGGGCACTGAGGTGGTGAGTCTCTTCGAGATACTCCATATTCTCCATACCGATAAACTTCATTCGGTAAAGAGTTGTTTAGATGCGAGAACCCACTCCCGGGTGCCTTCGTCGCAAGAGAACCACAGACTTCCTCGTTATTTTGCTGCGTAAAAAGATTTTCGTCTCACGAAACACTCAGAGCCTCGTAGATAATTAACAGACGAGAAGTGGCGAAGTTCCGGGTGCTGGTTCATAGGAAAACAAATTGCCTATTTCTGTTTACTTCTATATCTTCTTTCTTTTCCACAGATTCCTTAAATTAATTTCGTTTACTGCGGCTATCTCTGACATTTCACTTGTATTCATTCCTCACTCTTTATGTTATGCTCTATTCAGCACTGGTGTCGTAAATACGTACTCTACAAGACCAACGGAATGAGTATTGGACTCGGAATCAAAAATTCAAATGGCTCTGAGCACTATCGGACTCAACTTCTCAGGTCATTAGTCCCCTAGAACTTAGAACTACTTAAACCTAACTAACCTAAGGACATCACACACATCCATGCCCGAGGCAGGATTCGAACCTGCGACCGTAGCAGCCTCACGGTTCCGGACTGCGCGCCTAGAACCGCGAGACCACCGCGGCCGGCACTGGACTCGGAATTATTTCTTACTTTCGTGAGTACAGAGACAACCACAAAAGGAAAGGTCAATGTCTCGTATATGCGTCACTATGTAGCGCAGACGCGCAGCATGCAAAAACGCAGCACGTCACCTGCGTTCATCTGTCTACGACAGGCCCCCACAACCGCACCAGTGGTAGACTGTGAAGAGCGGACAAATTGAATAGGGTAGCATTCATCTCACGCTAGGTGGGGAGAGCCCTACGTCATAATGACGTAGGCACGCGTCATCATGAGTTTCACGAGTTGTCCTATCGACTGTTGTGTGCATTCTGTATATATCGACTGTTGTGCGCGTCTTGAATCTGCATTGTTATTTGTTTATGTGCTTTCATTGTCCTATTGTCCGGTGTTGCTAGCGAGTACGTCGTTCGGAACATGGGCTCTAACGGAGATAGAACTTTCGAGCAGATCCATCAAGATAGTCTGAAAGATTTCAGTATCTTTCTTAGTTGATTTACAACACGAAGGCAAAATTAATTGGAACTAGATGGTTTAATGTTTCTAGCAACATTCGGAATTATCCAGAATGAGATTTTCACTCTGCAGCGGAGTGTGCGCTGATATGAAACTTCCTGGCAGATTAAAACTGTGTGCCCGACCGAGACTCGAACTCGGGACCTTTGCCTTTCGCGGGCAAGTGCTCTACTATCTCAGCTACCGAAGCACGACTCACGCCCGGTCCTCAATCTGATACTGGCATAAGTAAAGCTGTGAGGACCGGGCGTGAGTCGTGCTTCGGTAGCTCAGATGGTAGAGCACTTGCCCGCGAAAGGCAAAGGTCCCGAGTTCGCGTCTCGGTCGGGCACACAGTTTTAATCTGCCAGGAAGTTTCATTCGGAATTATCTTCAGAACCATTTCAATTTCTCACTTTAACGTTTCTGCCCACATGAATTATGTACAATTCATTGGATTTTATAAAAATACGAAACCAATTTCTTCCTATTTCACGTTTTTATCCACATGATTTATTCAATATTAATCGGATTGAAAACATGACTAGACACTTTTTTAAATTTCGTTATGGTTATGATTCCTTCATTCCGATATTCGTTGCGTTCACGAAACACACAATAACATCCCACATTCTTTGGATTGCAGCTTAATAATTAATTACTTCACTTTTCTGTCCACACGATTTATGCACGATTCATCGGATTTAAAAAGAGTGACAAGCTTTTTTTTATTTCGTTATGGATCCTTCGCTCAGATATTAATTATGTTCATGAAATACACAATAAAATCGCAAATTGTTGGGGTTACATTTAACAATTCATTCAGCTGGGATGAGCATACCACACAACTCCTGCGACTTCGTTTGTACACATGTATTTACCTTTAGCTTTGACGTTATCGGTACAACTGCAAAGATCGATATACGTACTCATTTAGTCGATTTATGTTATTTACGTCACGATGACGTAGCGTTACGTCATTATGACGTAGGGTTCTCTTCACCTAGCTTGATATGAATGCTACCCAGTTGAATAGCTGGGCGGCGGCCATTAGAGTGGTAAACTGACGGGCGGAGCTCGAATGTTTATACACCGCCTTTGGTTGTAAAATGCCTTCCCTCGAGTTAGGTCACAAACATAATGCCTCATTTAAATACTTTGCTACAATATACTTTTTAATTTATGAACAAACAGCAGCTAGTCACTGTTTATGAATTTATCTTACGTACTACATGGAATCTGCCGTAGCTAAAAGTTATGTACTATACCCCTAGTATTTTTCGTAGTTCATTTACGATAGATGTACGCAAAATGCATCAAAATACTCGAAGATTTGCCCACTATATTAATAGATATTTTCTGACTCTACCTTGCTTTAGATTTTATGACGAGAAGTGCGTTTTATATGGCATAGTGCTTTGGCAACTCACGAGCAAATTATCAAGTTTCAACCTAATCTAGACCATGAAAACACTACCGATCAGCCAACTTTCTTCAAAACGATCAGAACATATAAAAAGTTATTCTGTCGGTCGGAAATCTTGCCTCCTAACAGCGTGTAACCATTTTTGTAACAGCTGCGGTTTTGAGAAAGGAAACCTGCAAATAGATGCACAGACATTATGCTAATACCGTGTTACAAAAACATTTATTAAGCAAGTGCACTGACATACAAAACAACTTAAAATATTCACATATCTGTGAAATGTAACATTCGTTCCTTTCTCGAATTTATTTGTACGATTAATCGCTGCACAACTCTTCAACATTGTACTTCTTTTGATTGGAACGTACAGACAGTAGAATTACGAGTAACAAATACTGTATGTACGCCTCAACAAATATACAACGTTGAATCAGGGTCTTCATAAACGACAATAGTACACATCAGACTACAACCACTTTAATGGCGTCCAGCTGAAGGTTCAAATTATCCCGCGACTGCAGCGCGGAGGATGCTAAGTCCACCCAACGTGGATATGATGTGACGTCATTATGACGTATATACGCTTTAGTCGATTAACACACCTATCGACTTTTACGAACGTTCGAGATTCTAAACTGTCGTCAGCTAGTGGTTTGTTTTGACACGTGCGATTCTGAAAACAGCTCAGTGTGGCAGCGTATATGTATTTCGCCAAAATAAAAGTAAAAGAGCTGGATATTAATAGAAATATTCCTGACCGTGGCCTTGAAAACACCACGGGCAACACGTTTCGTAAAAAAGTGAAGTCTTCTTATGTCCCGACCAGATCAGATTGTGTGATTGTTGTATTGAATGCTTACGCCGAAAATAATATTTATTTATTATCAACATTTTAGTATGGGTTCATACAATTGGTCTTGTCAGTACATAATAGATTGTAGCAGCATACTCTTGCTGACGTTTTTTTCTTAATTTATATAGCTGAAAGAGAACTCGTGCAAGTTTGTTAGCTAAGTAATTTATATGTCCATCCCAAGATAGTCTTTTATCAACCATAATTCCAAGTAATTTTACACTCGGACCGCAGAGAAAGGTACCTTAGTGTCCAGTAATGACTGGTGTGTAGAATGATTGAATTTCGAACTTAAAAAGAAAAAATATGAGGCATTGTTGAAGAAAAACCGTCGACCGGAGATGAAATACGAGCGGAAGCGGATTTCTCAATGTAATCTTAACCAAAGGTTAGTGTCTAGTACTGATTGACGTATGAAATGATTGAATGCAGTGTCAAAGCATTCCATTGTGGTATGATAAACGAGACGTACTGTATATTATGTCATGTATACAACCACAATAGTTTTAACATGTACCTGGCCATGTCAATGTGGTTTATGTCTGCAGTATAATTTGTTAAGACAAGATTATGCAAAATACGAATTGCATCACAACATGAGCGGATACCTTTAACTATGCAAAAGTCTCGTTACTTTTGCTGGATGCAGCTTGCAGAAGATGGCACCAGTAGAGGTCTCTTACTCGGAGAAACAATGTGTTTGGTCATCATATACTCAGTTCAGCTTTGGAGTCTACTGTTCACAAACGAGTGGCGCAGAGCACAGCGCTACCCTGTCACTACCTCTCGAAAGTTCACAAAAGTCGAATAGTTTATACACGGTTTCTATCGTTTTCGATGTAGCGTGTATGCGTCATAATGACGTCACATCCTCCCTACAGCGCCATCAGAGTCCAGTTATTTTTCACAAGGTCTTTGGTCTGCGACGTGGAACCACAGTCTAACATAACAGTCGCGACACTTCGCCTCGATTTTGTTGCCTTCAGCGCCAGCAGCGCCCCAAGCGGCCGGTAGGTTGAACTGTGAGTTCGGCGCGATCGTGAAAGCGAATAGTGATTGTTTATTTTGATTTCTACAATGGTTTTTACCATCGGGAGCGCTTGTAGCGCAATAAATTGCAGCAGCAATACGAAGAAGACACCACAGCTGCCTTTTTCAGGTTTCCTAAGGATCCTGAGAGGTATACACCATCATGTTACTAACCTGTATCGTCAGAATTCACTTGCAAGCCGTATGTGTATAAATGATTAATGTTTCATTTTAGGAGCAAAAAATGGCTAGTTCATAGCAGTCGAGAAGACCTTATGAAGAAAGACCCGGTTTAACTGTATAATAATATTAGGTTTTGTTCGCTACATTTCGAACAAAACCAGTTCATGAACGCAGACAATAACAAACTCGTGTGGAATGCAGTACCCACACTGTTTGACATTCCAAATAAGCCAACTGACGATGAAGAGGAAACTGCCACAAAGATTCGACAGTCAATCTAAAGCTGTAAAACAGTCCTATGACACAGAAGCAGCCAGTTCAACTCTCCATGTATCAGTGCCAGATTCGTGAGAATCATCAACACATACCTGCTTTGACGATGAAGTGGTTAGATTAAGTGCAGCTGTTCGTGTCTTACAAAAGCGTGTGAAGTGTCAGAATGGGCAGATCGCTAGACTTCGAGCGAAACTATTGTGGGACAAGGAAAGTGCCTACGGACAGATTGTTTGAAAATTATTCAACTATTTGGTTTTTCGTGAAATGTAATGTAATCAGCTCATTATAATGTTTTCAGCATATTTCTCCCACTATTTGGCAGTTGCTTGTCCCACTTAGAATAATATAAAGACGAAGGTCGTACTTGTGGCAACAGGCGACAATGTCAAACACAGTAAGCCTACTGAACGATAAACGCGCTGTTCATCGCTGTTCCATGTAGAGGTACATGTCTGTGCTTCTTACATGTGAATCTGTGTGTTTATATTCTTTTGATATCAACGTGGTAAGCTGCAATTCTGTCCAATGTCACAAGAGTTTCTTCACGAATGTGTTGTAGCTTGCCACTCTATTCATGGTTTTTGTCCATACTTGAGCTTATTTTAGAATCATTTTTAGAAACATATATGCCTTCTGATACTACACAAACTCTTGGAGGCAAGAAACTAACTCGAATAATTCGGAAATTACGTAGGAAATGGATGTAAACAAACATTATGCTTACGACGTGTCTGACGTTCGCCTTACCTGCCGCTTGGAGCGCTAGTGTCGCTCCATCTGTCAAACGGCAACAACTTTCACAGCAGTGAGTGTCGCGACTGTTATGTTAGACTGTGGTGGAACGCCAGACGGCGCGCTGACGTCACGCCAGGCCTGCACGCGCTGCTCCATTAGACTGGTGACACGTGTCCCACGTGCAGTCTCTGGCTGGGCGGGGTGCGACCCACGTGGCGCACGCGCTCTTCAGCTGTCTACGCGGCGTAGCGAGCACGCTCCCGCATGCCGCTGCTGTCGTGAACTTCATTCCTCGTCATCTCTCAGTGCCCGTGAAACGGAGTGCTTGCATGAGTTTTTAACTTGACGTCGTTTGAAAAGTGGGCGAGAAGGTGGATTCACCCATGACTATGTTAGACCCCTGTTGTTCCGCGTACCTTAATGCTTGCGAGAGACGGCAATGAAACTAAAGACGCATTATCGATTTGTGGGCTCGAATTAGTGCAGAGAGCTGGACAGATACGTCGAGAACCTCATTTCTACAGATAATGTGAATAACATAACCATAGATTACTGCCGGCCCCTGGTGGCCGAGCGGTTCTAGGCGCTTCAGCCTGGAAACGCGCGACCGCTACGGTCGCAGGTTCGAGTCCTGCCTCGGGCATGGATGTGTGTGACGTCCTTAGGTTAGTTAGGTTTAACTAGTTCTAAGTTCTAGGGGACTGATGACCATAGAAGTTAAGTCCCATAGTGCTCAGAGCCATTTGAACCATTTTTTTTGATGGCCAGTTAACAACATTAACTAATTCTCCGACCGCCTCCTTTTTTGGGCTCTGCCGCACCGCCGTTCTGCTTTTGTACATTCTGCTCGTGGATAAATCGAGCAAACGAACTTATATGACGTCCGCCTCGGTAGCTGCACGGCCAGCGAGGGGATTGCTAACCGATGGGACCTCGGTTCCATCCCTGGCTGGGTCGGAAATTCTCTCCGCACATGACTCGTTGTACACGGCACTGATGGGAAAGCGGTAGGAGTAATGTGAATATTCATTTATTTGGCAGGGAGGGGGGGGGGGGGAGATTCTCAAAGGACTTAGGAAAAAAACTTATTTTACTACACTCCTGGAAATTGAAATAAGAACACCGTGAATTCATTGTCCCAGGAAGGGGAAACTTTATTGACACATTCCTGGGGTCAGATACATCACATGATCACACTGACAGAACCACAGGCACATAGACACAGGCAACAGAGCATGCACAATGTCGGCACTAGTACAGTGTATATCCACCTTTCGCAGCAATGCAGGCTGCTATTCTCCCATGGAGACGATCGTAGAGATGCT